>NC_090922.1:1173001191-1174209941 GCF_040938575.1 Ambystoma mexicanum | reverse complement strand
ATTTTCGAGTATGATGTTTGTGCGTTTACCAGACTCAACATCCCCTTGGCAGAATGTCTTCTCTGCTTTGATTGGCATGGCAAACATTATTAAATTCAGCCATGATTTCTCTGTATATAGTATCACACCCTTCCAAATTGTTCAATTTAACCTGTTTAAGTCATCAACACCAAGTGTCGTAACAGCTGCATCATAACATGGGAAAATGAAAAATCATTGTTACTTTGTAGCAGCGTGCATTTTCCAGTTTGTAACTGAGTACATTTTTATGTAGTGGAATGGGTTGAAGTCCATTGACTGTTCTCATGGCTTCATCGTCACAGTGCTGGTTGTGAAGCAGTGATAAAGTTTGCCTCTACTGTCACCAACCTGGATTTAATTCCCACATGCTCCCATACCTTTTCGGGTGGCCCTATTTTAAATTACTTGGTGCTTTTGTTTTGATGTCCTAATGCAAATGCAATGCAAAAACAACAATCATGTATGACCATAGTTGAAACACACAAAACAAGCTGAGGAAAATCAAAACAGGACACCATAAAACATTACATACTCAATAAATGATGAACACATTCAAATGAAACATAGACGAAGAGATCAAATCCTGGGATACAGGCAATTGAGGGCTCATCCATGTGATCACGAGGTAGGCTTAAAATGGTTGTTCTGTCTATGTGGGCTCTTTGAGGGCCCATCATGGCAGTCTCATAGTAGTCTAAATATTGGTCCTAACTGATTTAGGATACTTTTAGACCCTAGACTCTCCCACTTCCTTTGGGTGTCGCTTTGGTAAAGTAGCTGTGCCAGTGTAAGTCTCCCAACATGCTGAGAGAGTTTTCCCATCGATTCCTGATTTCTTTTAACCATTTTTAAGGCACTCAATAGGCAGTACTTATAAGTTCAGTGGCTTGGCCTTTTCCAGGTTGGGGATTGTTCGATGCCAGAAGTCCAATGTGGATTCCTTGGAGATTCTAGGTGACTATCCGCATCTGCGTGTCCACGACCTCCACTTTGGGACAATTTCTGGGCCTTTTTACAGCTTCTTATTACTGTTTACCACAAGGCTTTTGTGCTTAGCTGTTGGTTGCTGAGAGCGTCCACAGGGTGCTGCAAGTTCATCACTGTACTGAATCTTCAGATTGGGGTCTCTTAGGGTGTCACCAGCCATTGTCTGCATCCTGGGAATGTCTGCTGCCAGGCTTCTACCGTCATTTATTTGCTCTGCTGCTGTGAGCTGTTTGAGTTCCATTTTTCTCCTTGGGGACTCCCACACCAGATTGTGCACTTTTGGCTTGAAGGTTGCCATCCTGGGAGGAGCTTCGGTTTCATTTCAGCATTGCTGGTGCCTTCATTGAACCAGGGTTCAAGTCCTAGTCAACTTGAATCCTGAAAACAACACATGTAGAGTACACCCATTTACCTGCTAGGTTGTTTCGGGACACTAGAGCCATTTCTGCTGAATCCACCAATGTGAGTTCCCAACTTGGGGTCCTAAGAAATGTGATTATTCACAATATCTACTCCTGAACTCTGCATGATCTTTGGTAGTTATTCCAGCAACAGTGATTCCACATAGACTTGTATTAAAATCAAGGATCATCTAACACGGTAGGATTTCAAACTTCCTTTATTTCAGATAAATCCTTAAGCAGCCCCAGACCATTTGCCATTACCACAACAGTCTCTTTTTAAATCCAAACCTTCTCCCCAGAATCATGTGCATGTCACATGCACAGTTGTGTTCTAGAGCTTACATAACAAAGCAAAGGACAGCAATTGCATAAACATTGTATCAACATTATGAATCATAGCATGGGTCTTGAGGCTGTGACTAGCGTATGTCCTATAACTGCATACAACACTTGCGCCCTGATACCTTTGGGTTTGGCGCGCCACATACATAAATAAACAAACAAACTATAAAAACTTGCATTGTGGCTTTTCCTGTTCTGTAACTTCTTCTTCTGGGGTCTATCTGCCGACCTCTAAAATGCTTCATTTGGGTTGATCTATGTACCATATGCACCTGGGGATTAGAACTGTGCATATCTCCTTTAGTGTTGATGGGCTTTGAAACTTTTTCATACTACGACACTTGGAGCATTCATTGGAACTCTCTTTAAAGCGACTCTGCATACTTACCTGGCCCAGGACATTTCTAATGGATCACTTAGAGGTCCAATAAGCTCTCTGCTAAGTTTTACAATTTTTGACTTTTTCCCTTTCATTTACACTCTTGATAAAGTACTTGAAATACTGTAACAATGTTGCACTTTTTTCATGACATGCACTGGAAAGGTAACTGTTACAGAATGGTTTAATGTCTCTTCAAAGTGTTTTGCAAAAGGTCACTATGGTTCCATCCTCTCTGTGGCCTTAATGTATTGTTCGCGGTTACTTCACATTAATACTGATGTATGGGCCTGCAAGGTGTAAATGGATAGGGAATTATATTTTAGGCCTTAGGGATTGTAAATACATTTTTCCTCAGGATAAGTGTGTGTTTCCCATTTTACCTTGCCACATTTATAAGTTGCAGCCCATTAGGTCTAGGGCCTTTCACATTTACTAGGGAAGGGATGTGACTTTTGGACACTGCACTTAGTTGTGAAATCTACTTGGTACTTACCTACTTGTTAATTACTTACCTACTGTTGAGCAGCCTCTTTGCCTTTTAGCCTATGAACCTTTGCTAAGCTGTATCCTAATTGTCTGTAAGTACTATTGCTTCTTCTCATTTTCATCCTCACCATGTACATCTCATGCTATCCCTTACTTTCCCTTCAACTTTTCTCTTCACTCTTCTCCCCTGAGAACCATCTCATCTATCTTCCCATCCCGATCATCTCTTCTCCTCAACATCACCTCCCTTCTTGCTCCACTACCCTCTTTGTTCCCAAAGCCACTCCAACCCTAACTTCCATTAGACGTCATCTTCTCACATCTACCCCCTGCACCTCTCTATTTCTCAGACTCAACGTTGCTATGCTTTTACATCTAAATTTCTTTGCTCTTTGGAGTGCTGTCTGTCTGTAACAACACCTCCTTTACCATTGACTTCTTCTTTTTTCATTCTTCTTTTTTTCACCTCATTACCCTTACTGAAACCTGGATATCTCCCTCTGAATATGAATATGAAAGCCTTGCTGCTCTTCATGACCCTACCTACACCTTCACTCTCTCTACCTGCCCCACTGGCAGTGGCGGTGGTGTAGAACTGTTTTCATCCACCAAACACCCTATCTCTACTACTGCCTATGTCCCACAAATTCTCCTTCATTGTAATACACTATCTCCACAATCAGTTCCCACTATGACATACATATTATCTCTCTCTACCGGCCACATGGTCCAGTAGTTCAATTCCTCAATGACATCTCCAAAATAATTGACTCTCTCCCTCCCGATCACCATCACATTGTTATTGGTGACTTCAATCTAACCTCTCTCTCTGCTGCTCTATCCACAGACTTTAACTCTATTCTACTTAAAGACTGAATCTCTTCTGTCCACTCTCTGCCCACCCATTTAAACGGAAACTTCCATCCCCTTATTCTATTCTTCTCTCAACTCCATGCCTCTAACATGTCCACCTTCTCACTCCGATCAATCTATTGTCTCCACTCCTGGTGCTTCCTCACTCTCTCCATCTACTACAACTATTACTTAGTGCAAGGTTCCCTCCTTCTAACTCACTGACTACCTCTTTGGCCTACACGTCTCTCTCTCCTCCTACATTGAACTCACCTGTCAAGCCACTGAAGAAGCCTTCACTAACTTCAACACTGCTCTTCATGTTCCGTTCTCCTCTCACTACCCTCTTACTACACTCACTCCTAAATCCTCCACTCCATGGCCCTTGATTACACCTCTGAACCACACACTGAAAACAAGACAGAAAACCCTTCACACTTGCAAAGGTCAACACACTCCTTTGATCTCCAGCTGTCTCTCACTGATCTTCAAAAATACTCATCTACTACTAAATCTGCCAAATGTGACTTATTCCTCTCTCTCTCTCATTTCATCACAATCCTCCCAAGCTAGGTGCCTCCAAAAATCTCTCAATACAATTCTCTCACTTCCTAAAACTATCTCCATCTGTATTAATTCTGCAAATTATACTTGCTCTCTACTTTGCTTCTAACATTTCTACCATTCAAAATGCCCTTGTTACTTACCTTCTATTTGCTCCTCTTGTTGACTTTTCTTAATCGCTCCTCCCCTCCTCCCCCTCTACTATGTCTTCTTTTGTCCCCATCAACCCTGATGTGATTCTTGACTTACTCCTCAAGGCTAATCCTTCCTGTGTCCCCTCTTACTGACTGCTTCTACACACTTTGAAGCACACAATTCTCAGTGTTGCTGCCCATTTTGCTTCCTTCTCAGCTCCTCTCTTGACAATGCCACTTTTCACTAATCCTTTAAGATAGCTACTATCATCCCTTTCCTTAGGAAACCTGTTCTATAATTCAGTATTTAGTGCCCTGATCGCCTATTTTGGCTTCTCCTGTCCGTTCTTTCTTCTGGCGACATTCAAATATTCTTCTCCTTTAAATGCTTATATGATTACTTAGTGTCCAAAATTTCAAACTGTCTCCCCACCATCAAATATTGGATGGCATCTCACTCGCTCATACTCAACTTCTCTATGACTGAAGTTCTTTACGTCTAGCCAAACAGGCTATCTCTTCCTCTCCCCATCTTCTTCTCTTCCCTCCCGACTAACTTCCTTAATGTGCTTCTGCTCGTAGCCAGGGTGCCATATTTGACCCTTCACACAACGTGTCACTCTTCATCGCCAAATCTGCCACTACAGCCAGACTCAACCTCTTCAATATCAGAAAAATTTGTCATCTTCTTCCTTTCAATACCACTACATAGCTAGTCTTCTCCATAGTCCTTTCTCTATCTAACTACTGTGCCATTCTTCACTATGCCATTCGCAACTATTCTTTTTCACCTCTGGGCAAAGTCTTCTATTTTGTTTGCGGTATGCACATTTTTCAACCTTCCTCATTTTACTGCTACCTCCTCTGTCCATCGCCATATTGTCTGGCTATCTATGAAACAAAGGGCGAAGTATGAACTTCTCATCATCGTCAAAAATATCCATAGTCTAGCCCACCCTACCTATATGCTCATCTCACTGCCTACTCTCCTCCTTGCTCATTATGATCATCCTTGGCTCACCTCCTTGCCACCACTCAAGCCCCCTGTGCACCCTCTCGTTTCCGATGTCTCTCTCTCCTCATTCGCATAATCTGGAATGCTCTTCCCCGTACCACTAAAATTCTTACACACTCTAAATCCAACCCAAAACCACTCCCACCCCGTTTCCCTCTCTTCCTACCGTTAACAGAGAACCCTACAGCACCTTTCCGTCATCCCTCCATCCTTAATTCAGCACTTCCTCCTCCATCCCGTTCCTGTGTCATTGGGCCTCATTACAAGTCACCAAGTATGGAAATAACGGTGGCGTTAAACCCGCAGCCACCGTTGTTTCCATACCGGGTGATCTCGAGTCCTGCAGGCGGAGGTGTCATTCCCGCCAGGTCTGACCTGGCGGGTTTAACACCGTCCTCCTGCAGGCGGACGTGGAAACACCGGCACCATCACGAGATGTTTCCATTGTCCCAATTCCCATTGCGTCCTATGGGACTAAATGGGAATGGGGAATTTACCGAATTCCGCCTCCGGAATTCCCTGGTCACCAGGGTTGTAATGCCCCGGTAATTCCGGGAATCACGGAGGCAGAATGGTAATACGAGTCCGGCAGTAACCGAGCCGGAAAAACCGGCAGGTTACCACCGGACTCGTAAAGGCCGGTTCTTTCCTCATCCCTGATTTATGTTTCCACCTTCCCCTGCAACATTTGGTCTTCAAGTCACATTCTTTTAAACCATAACCATTGTAAAAGACCTATGTCCTCTCTGCTCTGTTATGACTGGTACATTGTATACGTGTTTTTGTGGCAGAAATGTGTTGCTGGCTCTGTGACTGGTATGACTAAATAAATAAATACATGATTAAAAATAAATGTTTAGGTTGCGTGGTACCCTGGTTCTCTCCATCGCCACTGCATTTAAGTTGGCTGCTTGCCTTTAGATAAGAATCCACATATACAAATGCGGGTTAGGAGAGTGTTTGTATATACATTACTGATAGTAATATATGTTTGACTTTATTAAAGTGCATATTTTTCATTATACCAGGGAGGTATATTTTCTTGATGTATGTGTGTGGAACAATAGTACCTCCGTGTGGACCTGCTGTCACTAACAGAGTTAAGCCTTGCGCTCTGAAAACACTACCCACTTTTAACAGAGGTTTGGCTTCCCTTACTGGCGTTTTAGCTCTTCTAAGATTAGTTTACGTAGCAACTTCAACAGGGGTTGGTAAACTATGTCTTATCAAAAAGGAAGGATCTATATTTTCCTAAATGTATCGCACTATGTTTGTCTTTATATACAATCGCTTAATGTATGGAAAGAGGGTCAATAAGAACCTGTGTAGTCAGTGTGCTTACTTGTGTAAGTTTCCAGGTAGCAGTCAGTAGGGGATATTATGTTTTGCCAGTGTGATCTTCTGCTTCGGAATAAGCGTGAGAAAGGCAACAGTGTGGACGCTTCTCCTTTTGTTGTTTGCATCTGATATGCTACCCTAATTCCTGAAGATAATCGCCTCCTGCTCATGTGCCTTAACGAAGACCTACAGATCTTCAAGTTCCTGGAATTCCATGGACTTGGCTACCTTTCCTATTATTCTTCCTGAATCCGCCGTACTTGTGGGCACATTTCTGAAACTTTGATCTCAGGTCCATAAATGGCTTTCTCTTTTCCATATTCCGCACGGAGCATTGTGCCAATATAATGATTTTGTATCCATCACTTTATAATGGTTTGCCCTTAGTTGCCTGCTCCAGGAACACACATGTTGTTGATATCTGAAGCAGATGAAATGTCTGAGTTTATCTTCAATGTGTCATTTGGCCTCATGCTGAGCGCCTTTTGGGTTTCCAGTAGAGCGTGAACGGTCATGTGGTCCAGTATAAGGAGCTATGCCATAAATGCCACTAGGTCTTTTTTTCATTCTTTTAGGTACACCTAAAAACATGTTTTCATATATGCTGCACTATTCTAGTTCCTTATTGGTTGTTTCTAGCTCTATTACTTTATATTGTAGGTGTTTGAGACCCTCAACCTTCTTCTGCATTTATGAGATCTGATTCTCAACCTCTTTGAGCTGTCCAGGTTGCAAACTGAAGTCTTCTCTCAGACTTTGAATGTTTGCAGCACTTTCAGTGGCACAACAAACGATAGACACAGCAGTAGAGCGCAGGTTCTGATATCTATTCAAGCAATATTTCCAAAATGAACGGTTACTCATTTTGTCAGGGTACTCAGTATACTGCTGAAAAGTAGTCGCTTCTGAGGTAAATGTCAGTTCTTTGGACCCATCCCAGGCAGATGTCACCATCAGGAAAGGATCAGGAAAATCTGTTATTTCGCTAATGAAGCTATCTATGCAAGTACCTCCACTGTGAGCAATAAACATGGCATCATTTTATCGAGATTATTGAAGTGACACTGCAGATGTTCATGGAGCAGGCTACAAGTTGGGACAGTTGAAAGTTAACTGTCACTGAAAGTGCTGAAACAGGTATGGTGCTCAATGTAACTTAGAAACCTTGGAACATTATGCACAAATCAGTGCTTGGTAACGTGGCACATTTTGGGCTAGTAACCGAAAGAGAATATGTGTGTGGCCCAATGGGGCTCATTACGTGTTTCGCAGTGCATCAAAAAAGTGGAAGTAATTCCTTTTACCTCAATTTTTCCAGCACCACCAAACTACAAATTTGCAGGTATTACCTCTGGCGGTATTTGGAGGTAAAGTGGAGGAGATACGTGCAGCCTGAAGCTGGATGTAACTCCTCCACTTTACCTCCAAAAAGCGGTGGTGTTACCATTCGGTAATACTGCCAAAAATCCCCATAAATGGGGATTTGCAACGCCAAATCACGAATAGTATTCTGGCGGTATTACTGCCGGAGGTAATACATCCCATGGTAATATCGCCTGACCAAGTGGCAGTGACGGTAATTCTGTTTGCCAGCATTCTGACGGATTTACTGCCGCAATACCTTCAAATTCATAATGAGTCTCAATATGTTTTATTAATTTGGTGTGTCACATAGATCCACTACACCCTTGATTCTGTAAGAAGTGCTACTTCTCTTATTCAAAGACAAGAAAAGGTGATTAATACAGGTCCCCTACCACATTATGTTGATGTTAATGTTAAAGGACATTTGTACCGCGCTCTATCACCGCCGGAGTGGTCCCTTGGCGCTCTGGCGGCTCTGGAAGTGGAGGGGAGGTTTATTTAGTAGGAGGTGGGAAAAGTGCAAGAGAGCAGTGATGTGCTGTTGGCGGCCTCAGCCCGGTGGGTCCATTGGCTGGGCCTGGGGTGTTTGCGGCCGGTAGTCATTGTGTACTGTTGTGCAAGGCTATGTGTGTTTTTGTTTTGTTGTTGCAATGTAGTGAAGTATGTGCAGTTTGTTGTGCTGTAGGTTTGGTTGTGTTTGGTTTGGAGTTTGAGAGGTGTATGCAGAAAGGGAAGTTGTTAGTAGGGTTGGTTAATTTGCGTCTCTATCTTGAATTGAAGCACTCGGCTTGCATAGTCTCCCCTGTTGCGGCTCGGTCCTGATCTGGGTCTGACTGGCATACAGGTTCCTTACTCCTCTAGCTCCCGCCTCTAACATGCTCACTCATAGCTCCCCTTATCCTCCAGTCATGCTCCAGTGGCCAGTGCACCTGCCAATGACATCCTCTCAGGTAGTGGGGTGATTGCCAATATCTTGAAAATTCCACATCAGTGTGGTACCTGGCAGTATTAGATTGAGGGGCGGGTGAAGTGTTGGTGGGATTGTCTGGGTAAGTTGACTCAGTCTCCGTGAGTGCCGCCTGTGTTCCTGTCTATCCGGTGTCACCCGTCCATTTGCCGTGGGCTTTACTCTCCCTGGTCAGGATGTCTGTGTCTTTTCGTTTTTAGTTATCCTTTTTTCCAGTTTTGGTTTCTAGGTTTAGTCTGTGGTGTTGTAGAGCCAGGTTTTTAGTGATTTCCTGAATTTTAGGTGATCTTCAGTGTTTCTAATTTCCTTTGGGATGTCGTTCCAGGTTTTTGCAGCTAAGTGGTGGAAGGAGGTGCCTCCAAGTTTTTTCTTGAAGTATGGTTTGAGTTCCAGGCGGATTTCGTTGCTCGATCGGAGGGGTCTGAGTGGGCAGAATTGATAAACCCTTTAATAGTGCCAGATCCACAGTTCCACATACCAGTGTTTGCTGTTGCACATGCCTCCTTTAGTCGCTACCCAATCATATACATGTTAGCTCAACTGTTGTGCTTTGAACTAGGGTCTCCTTTACAGAGTGTGAGTGGGAGCCTCTATAACAGCATGGTGAAGGCGGATGTCATGGCCGGCATGTAACAGCTGTGCCAGGGGAACTAATAGGCAATATATCGCTGGAGGGATCCTTCATGGGCCTTAAGAGACATAAGCAGAAGTGTGATATTAGATATATTAGGCACTGCTGAGGAACACAGAGCCCAAAGGATAGACAGCGATAATGCACCACGACCACACAACACTTAACAGCACTTCCCCTTGTTATTGGCCCTCAAAAGAATAGAGGAGCAGGATTATAATGACAATATAGCATGAATCCTCCAGCTGTCAGGTTATGATAGCAACATGCTCCCACCAGAGTGGATCTAAAGATCGGTAAAGACTAATCCAGCTACTGTAGGAGGCATCATGTAAAGATTGCATAGTGTAAACGTATCTTAGATGTATCTCATCTTGCCTTGTCACAAAACAGTTCCCCAGTTGGGAGCAAAATGACAAACGGTTTCAGCGGACCCACTATCAGTGAGTGTGTGGGCGTGCAGGAATCCCTGCCTATATGGCAGATATATGTGAAGGTGTGTAATGCTCCGCGAATAAGGTACAATGGACATGGCACTTGCGCGCTACCAGACTGTCCGTTTTTAGACTGCAAAAGGTCAACGTTAAATAAAGAAGTGCTTCAGAATTAATAGTATATACTTCCCACACTTAATCATTGATTCAGATACACACCTCCCTATGTGTATCTTTGCAAAGTGTACACGCACATGAGAAATAAGAAAATGGGAATTAAATGTACAAATACTGTGGTGTAGCTTCAGTTGCAGAATTTCAAGGAAGCAATCTCAACATTATTAAACCTCAGCCCTCTGTTGGAAAACAGGATATTATGCTATATGACATCTTAATAGGAAAAAAAGTGTTAGACTAAATTTCTGAACCCTAGGCACATCAATTACTTTTTATTAAAGGGATTTCAGGCATACAAGATTCCCAGATAAGAATTTATCTTGCCTCTGAGTCCATTCCTGTGAACATTCACTTCAGTTTCATGCCTATTCCCACTATTTTGGCTGCCTAGCTGGCTGGCTGACAGGCTGACAACATCAGAGTTAATCCGTGGGTGCACCTGTATATTAAGTTATGTTATCAGCATTTACAATGCACTTGGTTACCCAAGGGAATCATGGCACAAGGAAAACACACAGAAAACTAATGAATAACAGCGGTATAAAACGCACGGATTTCAGAAGACGGCAGAATTGAAAATGATTCCCAAAATGTCTAAGAGTAACAGGTAACTCATTCCACCGGCGGCAATAGAAAAGGCCCGCCCACTGATCCTAGAGAAGAAAAAACTAGAAATAGTCACTAAGAGTGCATTTCCTGAGCAAAGAGCATGGCCCAGGACTTATGATAGGAATGTTTGGCCACAGAAAGCCAGTGTAAAGAGCAATGAATTGGACTGATGTGGGCATGGTAGGGGGTGTATGTAAAGAAGCTGCAGCCGACTTATCAAACCCAAAGGTTGAGCCAAAAAAAAGTAATTACAGTAGTCAATCCAACTGAGCAAAGCCAAGGCCACAAATAGCAGGTGCAAACAGGCATGGAGAAAAGGTAGAACCCCCTGAAGTACCCATAATAGGAAGTTACCAATTTTTCATACAGCATTCTCTTGAGCAGACATAGAAAGTATGGCAGACAGATAGACTCTGACATTTTTAACCAGAAAGACTGGAACAAGAACCACACCCAAAGTAGTAGGCCATAGAGATGGAGACCAAAGTGCACATCAGTTGAAGACCCTACCACCAGGACCTTTTTCTTGTCTCTCTTGAGCTTCAGCCAATTGCTGCCCCTCCACACCCCCACGGCTGCCAGGCAATCAAATAACCATACTGACACCTGAGACCGGTCAATATCTAAACAGACCAGGATGTGGTTGTGCTTGGCGGCATAGGAATAGCAGCGGAAGCCATGGGAGTGGATGAGACACATCATTGGCTGAAAGTAGATATTGAACAACATCGGGGACAAGGCAGATCCCTAAGGGATACCACAGAAAAGTGCATGAGAGGAAGAGCCAAACGGAGGAAGGGAAAGAGATTGGGCCATATCTGTAAGAAAAGAAGAAAACCAGGCCAGGACAGGGCCAGAAAGACTGGCAGACACCAGGCGAGACAAAAGGATGGAGTGGCTGACAGTATCGAAAGCTGCTGAAAGATCTAACAATATCAGAGCTCCCACTCCACCCTCATCAACCAGCATGGTGAGATCATCGACCACAGATACCAGGACACTCTCAGTCCCTCGGCCTGGCTGGAAACCTAACTGGAAGGGGTTGAAAAAGCTAGAAGACTCAAGGGATAAAAATATGAGAGGAGAGACAAGTGATTTTAATATTTTCATAAGAAATGGGAGAAGGGAGATGGGACGATAGTCCCATTAGCCTCCTCTCATCTCTTGCTCATTCCTGACTCTCTATCTGTGATTCAGATTTGGTCGCCTCTAACGATCTCTGCCTTAATGCCAGTAAGATGGAAATCCTTCTTATTGGGATCCCTGCTCCTGCTTTCCCTTTCTCACTCTGGCCGCCCGCCTTGGGCCCTCTTCCTACGCCTTCCTGCGAGGCAATCAACCTTGGTGTCATCTTCAACTCCACTCTCTTTTTATCTCCTCACATCTCGGACGTCGCCAATTAGTCCCACTAGCAGCTGCAACTTCTCAAAGGAACGCTTCCCGTGCTCACTTTCCCCCAGCAGCTTACTGTCTCTAGAGCCCTTGTTCTCCCTAGGCTGGACTACTGCAACATCCTCGTTCTCAATCTGCCTTCGTCTGCTCTCTACCCTCTGCAACTAATCTAGAACAGGACTGCAAGACTTATCCTTGGCTTCAAGCCCAGGGATCATATCTCTCCAGTCCTGAAATCTCTCCACTGGCTCCCAGTGGCTGCAAGGAGTACTACATCCACTGCTCTCTTCCAAAATACCTTACTTCTCAAGCCCATCACTCAGCTACTTCCAATTCTCTAAGGGTTAGTAAGGTTTAGATGCTTCTAAAGGCAAAGAGTGGGGGGTAGATCTCTTTCCTCTGCAGGTGTTTCCCTCTGGAATGGCCTCCCTGGCCTTCTAAAACTTGAACCAGACCACCTGAACTTCCAGAAGCAGCTCAAAACTTTCCGCTTCTCCTGTGCTTTCTCTCTCGGCCCCCACTGCTGACCTACCTGATGTACGTGTCTGCTGTACTGACTGCTTGCTTGGCTACTCTCAGAGTCTAACTGGGTACCAGTCTCTTTCTTGATCAGTCACCCTTGCACAGCCTCCAGGCTTACCACACACTTAGGGACTCTAACTGTATCCCCACAGTCCCTTGTTCTCATTGCTCTACACTGAAACGTGCTGCCCCAAGTGCACTTACTCAGAGTATTGTTGCACTATTTTCCCCTCCCCTCTCCATTACACTCTCCCCTCCCTTTCCCATTGCACTTCTTTTTTTCACACTTGCACAATTTGAATGACACAAGGCCTAGTAAGATTGTGTGTCTTGCCCTCTCTCTGTTTTCCCTCCCTTGTCCTGTTGGTCCTAGAAACACGTGTGTACAGGTGCGTTATAAATATCATATCATATGAAGACGAGACAGTCGGTAGGTGACTCTTTGAAGAAATTCCTGCCTGGCCCCTCAGGCGCCCAGTGGAACGAAGGCGAAGTGTTGATGCAGAAGGGCTCAAAAAGAACAATGAACGTGAAAAGAAACATCAGCAGTGCCAAATAAAAGGGAAGGGATCATATTGCATATACATATATATATATATATTCAGTGAAAAAACTTTGTTAAAGGGACGTTATGGTTCAAAGTAAAACCAAAAAAACCCTGAAATTCGGCAGTTATGGTAACATAAGCAACCATAACTCGCGCCACTGTGCACTGCTAACACTAACACCCAGGACATCAAAGATGACATCACAAAAGCAACCCTTACATTCCAAAATAGAAAGGCATTTCCCGTAAAAGATAAAGAAATGCCATCTTCTTTAAAATTAACAGCATTACTGGCATCAATATTCTCATTATTACAGAAGAACATACCAGCTCTAAGCATGAAGGCACACATGCCTCGGTTGATGACACACCTAGCAATGTTTTGCTGAGGACAAAAAACGGAACTATTGTCCCATATTGCCCTAGGTAGTAATCCAGAAAAAATTACTTTCGCATTTGGAAGGATCTTCATTACGGCTTGAACCAAGCGTTCCAAATCAGCCAACAAAGTAGGGGCACTGACGTTGCCCAAATGGAAAGCACCATAGTGCAAAACTACCACATGCAGACTGTTCATCGTGGCCATATCCTCACAAACTTGTACAATTCCCTGTACATTGCAATCAGGCACAGTGCTCCACACCACCTCCACTCCTTTCACATCAAAGTTCTTTGCAACATGCCTGCATTGAGCGTACTGTTGTAAACCATACACAAACATATCTCCAAGCACCAACACCCTGACTTTCTCTACTTCTGCCATCTTCACCACACACAGTCTCTTTCAACACAAATCCACAACCTTGACATCTGATTGGCTGATCCGTACAGTCTTCTTTCCATGTTGGATTTCCTGGAAAAACCCGGATGTAGCACGCTCTGTCCACGAACGGCCGCGGTGTCCGCGGACGGCGTCCACTTTACTCTCTGTGCCATTCCCTCATTGCATACAGCTAAGCAATCACACAATACGAATAACGTCCTCAGAACACCCCCATTTTGTGAATTTTCGAACATTTCAGGACAATTATCATTTCATTATTCAACGTATTAACATTACAAATATTATACTTTCATCTTGTACTCTGCACACAATGCTATGTTTCTCCATTAGTAGCTCAGTATACTAGATAGAATCCCATAATACAATGCTATTTATATCAATGCATCATTCAAAGCACTAATAACGGTATGATATTTATTGCAATATCCTTGACACTTTTTTCGCAACATTATAACAAAAATCCTTAGTACACAAATTCCATGAAAAGTACATACACATGTGATGTCATCAGTGATTTCATCAATGACATGTGCGATGTCATCTTTGATGTCCTGGGTGTTAGTCTTAGCAGTGCACGGTGGTGGTGCGAGTTATTTTTCATAGCTTACCATAACTTGAGATTTTCAGGGGTCTTTCGGCCGTACTTAGAACCATAACGTCCCTTAAACAAACTTTTTTTAATATCACGCAAACAATATACAAACATGGTGTGCAAAAACCAACTTCTCACAGATGGCTTTACACAGAATGTTGCAAAGTAAGAATTTATGCTCGTTCACAGTGAAGGTCAGCTGCTTCCATTTTTTTCTCGGGCCCCGGAGAGGCTCACAAAGCGGACTATAAGGTTGTATTGTGTTTTGACCTTGACAGACAGAGATTGTGATGAAAGACTTCTCTTGAAGGAGTGTTGCTAAAACGTAAGAGAATATGAGGATGACATTTTTTAAAAGAAACCACTTTTATATATTATATCACTATGCGAAAGATTGTTCGCCCACGCGGAGTCGTATTTTGGAACTGCACTACTCGTAGACAATGGAAATTGCAATTGTACTGTAAATAACCCTTTAGATTATTTTATACCAAATATAATTACAATAGCATAGCATTAAAGACCGCTCAAGTTGAACTTGTTAGTTGAAAGTGGAATAATGTTTTCTACCGCGCACTATCACCGCCGAATTGATCCCCTGTCGTTTAGAGGGCTCTGAAAAAGGCAGACGACACAGGGCGGGTTAATAGAAATAATTTAACCGGTCTATAGGCGGTCAAGCGCTCTACTCGCTGTGCTACTTCACTGTAGCCTGTCAAGTGGCACAGCGAGTACAACACTCGCTTTGACATACGTGCACAGCTTGCTAACGCAAGTTTGAATCCCGGCAAGGCCAAACTCAGCCTTTCATCGGTCCGTGGTCGATAAATGAGCACCACACACCATGGTTAATAATAAGCACCGCTTAGATACCTCACGGTTCTTAGCGCTATATAAATGGGAAAATATTATTATTTTATTATTAACATACTCCGTTGCACTATCTTCGATAGCAAATAGTTTCACGCCCTAATAAATAAAATGATGATTTTTAATGAAGATCGGCTGGTGAGACCAATTTATGTTTTTTAAAACAGGTATGGGCCCCATTTTGCCTATGTCACGATTTACAGACTCCAGCGGATGGGGTCTTCAACTGCCAGGTGCAGATCCAAATATGCGACTTCAAGACCCTCACCATTTTATGGGACAATCGCCAAGGACCAATATGCCCTTACGCAGTACTAGCGGCTACAAACAACATGCCAACCAATAGGGTGGTCTAATGGCTCGTGTTGGACAACCTTCCGATTATCAGAGCGACCATGTACTGCTTTTATCATAAACCAACAGCCTATCTATCGCAAAGGAACAACGCGTGGCTCAAAATAAACTTTTGCTGATCGACAGCAGAGACAATAGCAAATCGCTGAATATTCACTAAACATTTCATGTGAAATAAATGTACTTTACCAAATGTGCAATCCTGCTGTTTACTTTTAAACCACAGTTTCATATTCCGAATTGTGGCGCACTGAGTTGTAAGCTGATCTAACACCCTCTGTACCGCAAAGGAACATTGCGTGCCTCAACATGAACTTTTGCGGATGGACAACAAAGACAAATGCAAATTGCTGAATATTCTCTAAACGTTGATGTCAAATAAATGTACTTTACAAAATGTACAATCTTGCTGTTTGCTTTTGTTGTCTTCCGGGTTCTGTGTAAAGTCACTTAGGACTGCAGAGGACTGGGTGCGTTTGATGACGCACCCTGTAACGTCACGGAGAGAGGCGGGGAATATGAATGCTTTGATAATATCAGGCTTAGGGGCGGGAGATATGATTTAGTGTCGCAAAAGCAAGTCAGCCAGGTCAATAGCGCCAGTCATAGGATTATCACATAATGTCGGAGCACACCAGCCGGATTTAGGGGGTAATTCATAGAATTCAGCGCACAAGTGGCGCACGCGGCTGGCGCACAGTGTGCGCGTGCGAATCCCTGCGCCAGCCGCGTGCGCCAAAACCCATTTCCGCGCACAGCGTATTCATGGATTCCAGCCACCAAAACCAGCCGTGGCGCACAGTGGAGCAGCGACCTTGCAGCAGCGCCAGTTACGCACCCAAGAACGCCTTCCGCGCAGGAAAAAGCCATCAAAATCCCCAATCCAGCGCAAAGGGCTGCGCTAACCCTGTACCAGCACGGCAAGCGGGCTACGTGTATTTCAGGGGTTCACGTGAAGTTTCTCACGCGATCGGGCCTGGGGGAGCGTGCTACGTGTATTTCAGGGGTTCATGTGAACTTTTTCACGCGATCGGGCCTGGGGGAGCGGGCTACGTGTATTTCAGGGGTTCACGTGAAGTTTCTCACGCGATCGGGCCTGGGGGAGCGTGCTACGTGTATTTCAGGGGTTCGCGTGAACTTTTTCATGCAATCGGGCCTGGGGGAGCGGGCTACGTGTATTTCAGGGGTTCGCGTGAAGTTCCTCACGCGATCGGGCCTGGGGGAGCGGGCTACGTGTATTTCAGGGATTCGCGTGAACTTTTTCACGTGATCGGGCCTGGGGGAGCGGGCTATGTGTATTTCAGGGGTTCGCGTGAACTTTTTCACGCGATCGGGCCTGGGGGAGCGGGCTACGTGTATTTCAGGGGTTCGCGTGAACTTATTCACGCGATCGGGCCTGGGGGAGCGGGCTACGTGTATTTCAGGGGTTTGCGTGAACTTTTTCACGCGATCGGGCCTGGGGGAGCGGGCTACGTGTATTTCAGGGGTTCGCGTGAAGTTTCTCACACGATCGGGCCTGGGGGAGCGGGCTACGTGTATTCCTGGGGTGCGTGAGAAGTTCCACACGCGATTGGCCTGGGCGCGTGTATTTCAGGGGTGCGCGGGAAGTTCCACACGCGAATAGCCTGGGCGCGTGTATTTCAGGGGTGCGCGGGAAGTTCCACACGCGAATAGCCTGGGCGCGTGTATTTCAGGGGTGCGCGGGAAGTTTTACACGCGAATAGCCTGGGCGCGTGTATTTCAGGGGTGCGCGGGAAGTTCCACACGCAAATAGCCTGGGCGCGTGTATTTCAGGGGTGCGTGGGAAGTTCCACACGCGATTCCAGCAGGGTACGTGTATTTCAGGGGTGCGCGGGAAGTTCCACACGCGAATAGCCTGGGCGCGTGTATTTCAGGGGTGCGTGGGAAGTTCCACACGCGAATAGCCTGGGCGCGTGTATTTCAGGGGTGCGCGGGAAGTGCCACACGCGAATAGCCTGGGCGCGTGTATTTCAGGGGTGCGCGGGAAGTTCCACACGCGAATAGCCTGGGCGCGTGTATTTCAGGGGTGCGCGGGAAGTTTTACACGCGAATAGCCTGGGCGCGTGTATTTCAGGGGTGCGCGGGAAGTGCCACACGCGAATAGCCTGGGCGCGTGTATTTCAGGGGTGCGCGGGAAGTTCCACACGCGAATAGCCTGGGCGCGTGTATTTCAGGGGTTCGCGTGAACTTTTTCACGCGATCGGGCCTGGGGGAGCGGGCTACGTGTATTTCAGGGGTTCGCGTGAAGTTTCTCACGCGATCAGGCCTGGGGGAGCGGGCTACGTGTATTCCAGGGGTGCGTGAGAAGTTCCACACGCGATTGGCCTGGGCGCGTGTATTTCAGGGGTGCGCGGGAAGTTCCACACGCGAATAGCCTGGGCGCGTGTATTTCAGGGGTGCGCGGGAAGTTCCACACGCGAATAGCCTGGGCGCGTGTATTTCATGGGTGCGCGGGAAGTTTTACACGCGAATAGCCTGGGCGCGTGTATTTCAGGGGTGCGCGGGAAGTTCCACACGCAAATAGCCTTGGCGCGTGTATTTCAGGGGTGCGCGGGAAGTTCCACACGCGATTCCAGCAGGGTACGTGTATTTCAGGGGTGCGCGGGAAGTTCCACACACGAATAGCCTGGGCGCGTGTATTTCAGGGGTGCGCGGGAAGTTCCACACGCGAATAGCCTGGGCGCGTGTATTTCAGGGGTGCGCGGGAAGTGCCACACGCGAATAGCCTGGACGCGTGTATTTCAGGGGTGCGCGGGAAGTTCCACACGCGAATAGCCTGGGCGCGTGTATTTCAGGGGTGCGCGGGAAGTTTTACATGCGAATAGCCTGGGCGCGTGTATTTCATGGGTGCGCGGGAAGTGCCACACGCGAATAGCCTGGGCGCGTGTATTTCAGGGGTGCGCGGGAAGTTCCACACGCGAATAGCCTGGGCGCGTGTATTTCAGGGGTGCGCGGGAAGTTTTACACGCGAATAGCCTGGGCGCGTGTATTTCAGGGGTGCGCGGGAAGTTCCACACGCGAATAGCCTGGGCGCGTGTATTTCAGGGGTGCGCGGGAAGTTTTACACGCGATTTCAGCAGGGTATGTGTATTTCAGGGGTGCGCGGGAAGTTCCACACGCGAATAGCCTGGGCGCGTGTATTTCAGGGGTGCGCGGGAAGTTTTACACGCGAATAGCCTGGGCGCGTGTATTTCAGGGGTGCGCGGGAAGTTTTACACGCGATTTCAGCAGGGTACGTGTATTTCAGGGGTGCCGGGGAGTCCTACATGTGATTTGACAGTGTGGGTCCTCCCAGGTGTTCCCTGTACACCCTCCACGGCCCCTGCAGGCAGCCCACACCACAGGGGACTACCCTGCATCCCTGGTCATGTCCCGCAGGCAGCCCACCCAACATGGGCATGCCCCCCAGCAAAGGCACATGTCTCCTTGAACTAATGAACACCAACTCATGTCCCCCACCACCCCCACCCCCCAGCACTGTGGGGCACCTGCCAGCAGGCCCCCACCCATGTCCAACTCACGTCCCCCACCACCCCCACCCCCCAGCACTGTGGGGCACCTGCCAGCAGGCCCCCACCCATGTCCAACTCATGTCCCCCACCACCCCCACCCCCCAGCACTGTGGGGCACCTGCCAGCAGGCCCCCGCGCATGTCCAACTCATGTCCCCCACCACCCCCACCCCCCAGCACTGTGGGAAACCTGCCAGCCGGCCCCCACCCATGTCCAACTCATGTCCCCCACCACCCCCACCCCCCAGCACTGTGGGGCACCTGCCAGCAGGCCCCCACCCATGTCCAACTCATGTCCCCCACCACCCCCAACCCCCAGCACTGTGGGGCACCTGCCAGCAGGCCCCCACCCATGTCCAACTCATGTCCCCCACCACCCCCACCCCCCAGCATTGCGGGGCACCCTCCACCAGGCCCTCGCCCATGTCCCATCCATGCCCCCCTGCACCTGGGTCCCAACAATCCCCAATCATGTCCGTAATGGCCATCCTCCCCTGCCAAAAGGCCCAACCAACTATCACATCCACCCACATATCAAAGGCAATTACATGTTACACACCCAATGTAAATAATGCAAATGAACACATGTCTGTCACACACAATGGCTGCAAGTGAATGTCAAAACAACCAACATGACATGCATGAAAGTAATGAGATGATACGACACATTGAAGGATGAAAATAAAAATGTATTGAAAATCAACTAGAATGGAAATGAAATTAGAAAAACCACAAAGCAAAACAACAAAAAGAAGATGAATGTCCATGAGAAAAATCCAAAAAATCAAAAAATCCATAGAAGAACTATTTACAAGACAATCCCGGGTCCATGAGCCCAACCAAATGAAAACTAACTATGTCAACTAACTAAAAACGGAACTATATACAAAAAAGTGGCGCATTGTCCAATCGCAACCAAATAAAAAAAAAATAATTAAAAGGAAACCTACCACTAACTATATAACTATATACAATGGCAGCGGGCAAGTCCTGCGGCTCACTCTGTGATGTTGCCGGCCAGGGCATCATCGAACTACTTGTCGATGTCCTGGAGGCGGGACTCTGTCCTGGCCCCGAGGTCTCGCAGGGATAACCCCATGTTCACCTCAAACTCCCTGCGAGCTTCCTCGAGGCACTCAGCCCGCCTCAACGCCCGACGCATGGAGAACTCCGCCCTGACCATGGTGAGCCGCTCCTCTTCCGCCCGCTGCCGCTCCGCACCTATCCGCTGGACCAACTGCTCCCAAACGGAAGACACTACCATCCCAGGGTTCTCCTGCCCTCCAGCCGATGCCTGCCCCTCTGATCTTGATGGCCCCGAGCCATGATGCCTCCCACGTCGAGCCTGCTGCTGCCTCCGACGCCACTGCCTCTGCCAGCACAACGGCATCCAGGATGATGGAAACCACCAACGCCGTCGTGCACGTGCCCTGCCCGATGATGCCGTCACATCCTCCATCTGCTGGGGTCCAGTTGCTGTGTTGTCCACCCCTGCTGGACCTCTGACTCCCGACTGTGGCAGGGATGGGATCCCCACCGAGCTGGCTGCATTGGTCAGGGCAGGTCCACAGGGGGCCCTGGTGGCATCTGGGCCGGAAAACGGCAAGGAGAACGACTGGCGTATAGTCTCCACAGAGGAGGAGAGGGCCGCCAGATTGGCCGACACATGCAGGAAACCCCCGAACATGGCCGATCCCAATTGGGCCACGTCGGCACGGTGCTCTTCGTGATGACGTGCGTGCTCCTCCTGGGAAGCACGCACGGCATCACGAATCACAGCTGTGCGCATCGCGACCCCAATCAGGACCTTCTCCACACGGCCAGGGGTCCCCTCGTCCGCAGGTGGAGGGGAGTCAGATGACATGGACATCCCCTCTACCTGCGGACGGGCCTGGGACGGGGCATCCCTGCTGGTGCAAGGTGGTGCACCCACAGGTTCAGGGACAGCGACATGCACAGGCCCCTCCACGGTGACCTGTGCTGCCTCCTGCCCCTGCCCCTGGGCTGCACCACTTGCACCAGCAGGGATGCCCCCACCAGGCCCCATGTACACCTCAGTGGCGGCCTCCTCCTCCTCTGTGGAAACCACCAACCTGGATGGCTCCTCGCCGTCTACCGCCGTAGCAGGCCCCTGTGGGGGCTCACCCACCCCTTCCGCTGCAGCCATGGGGGCATCCCCGCCGCCTTGCTCCACAGCGCCGTCTCCGCCCTCTCCTTCACTAGCCGCTGCGTAGAGGGAGACATAGAACACAAGCATCAGGGTACTGTACAATGGTCCCCTAGACAGGAAGCAATAGCAGATGAGTGCCACTGTCAAAGTACACTTCAATCATGTCACACCACAACACATGTGTCAGTCCAGGCAAAACACACACAGTGACAGTCATGGTGCGTGCCATGGACATTTCAATGCATGTCCAATGGACTCTCGAATCATACAATGTAATGGTACTCACATGCATCATGGGTCATGCCTATCACATGCACACACTTCACCTCAGTCACATCCATCTGGCCCCGTACACCCCAATCACAGTGCATACAAGGATGACTAGGCTGCATCAGTGAATCTGTACATTATCACAGACATGTGTCATGCATCCATGGCACTCACAAGTCACAGACACGCAGGTCAGGCACACACACATGGATACCACATATGTATCTGGCATCAGCACCCATCCCTCGCCCCCACCCATGTCCAGGAACAGAGACTGCCATGCTCTCATGTGTGCAATCTGCACAGGGCTCCCCATGTCGCATTCAAACACATGCAACAACCGTGCGGTTCAGACATTACAGGTCGCACATGCATTCCCATGATGTCCCTGCACACATACATGCGTACATGGCCTATGTCACACATGCAGGCAAGTATCAGACAACCAGCACACTGCAACATGCCCTGTCTCACACATCAATGCTTGGCCACTTACCGCTCAACTCCAGACGGGTCTCCCTCTCAAGGACCTGGGTGTGGAGCGCTGGGTGTGCGCGTTCCAGGACCCTCAACTGGATGGTACTCATGCGGCCCCGGCCCCCCTCCACGAGGCGCCGGGCCTTCATGAGGGTCCTGGACCTCAAGTCCTCCCAGCGCTTCTTGACCAACTGGATGGTGCGGGTTGCCACCACCTCCGCGTTGATGGCAACCACACAGTCGGCCCAGATCCTCTCCCGTCCTACCCTGTTGGCGCGGGACGATCCGAAGAGGGCATCATACTGCCCCAGGACTTGCTCCACCAGGACACCAACTTCGGTGGCAGTGAAGCTGGTGCCCCTCTGCCCCTCTGGCCGGGGGTTGCCACTGGGGTCAGATGTGGATGTGCCCGACATGGCAACCCCAGGGGCAGGAGTGGGTGGGCAACTGGGTCCTGGGGCTGGGCTGTGGAGCGATGTTATTCGAGTCGGGAGTCTTCTGTACCAGAACAGGGGTGGACACAGCAACTGGACCACTACAGATGGCTGATGTGCAGGCACCAAATGGCAGGGCACGGTGGCAGCAGGCAGGCAGGCAGGCAGCAGCAGATGGCACGTGGGAGGCTGCTCGGGGCACTGGGGGGCAGTGATTCGGCCTTCTGGGCAGGAGCGTGGTCTTCCGTGTGTTTTCGCGTGGCTTGCTTGATACGGAGTGATTTGGCACGTGAAAATCCTGCACGTCAGCGTGAAAATCAAGGAAAGGCCCTTAGCGCGTAAGCGCGTCAGCACGCGTACGCGATTTCATTGGACCAAAGGCCCTTGCAGCGTAAGCGCGTCTGTGACGTTTTGCGCACGGGCGTTGCCCTGGCAGGGCTTGGTGATCCCGCGTGCATTTATGTTCTGTACGTGCTTTTCGTGCGGTGCGTGTGTTTTCCATCCGTTGGGGTTCACACGCTATTACTTCACAGCGGGTGTTGGCTACGCGTTCTTCTACACGCAAGGCAGACGGTGAGTGGTACCCCGCTCCCCCAGGCCCGATCGCGTGAGAAACTTCACGCGAACCCCTGAAATACACGTACCCCGCTCCCCCAGGCACAATCGCGTGAGAAACTTCACGCGAACCCCTGAAATACACGTAGCCCGCTCCCCCAGGCCCGATCGCGTGAGAAAGTTCACGCGAACCCCTGAAATACACGTCGCCCGCTCCCCCAGGCCCGATCGCGTGAGAAAGTTCACGCGAACCCCTGAAATACACGTCGCCCGCTCCCCCAGGCCCGATCGCGTGAGAAACTTCACGCGAACACCTGAAATACACGTAGCCCGCTCCCCCAGGCCCGATCGCGTGAGAAAGTTCACGCGAACCCCTGAAATACACGTAGCCCGCTCCCCCTGGCCCGATCGCGTGAGGAACTTCACGCGAACCCCTGAAATACACGTAGCACGCTCCCCCAGGCCAGATCGCGCGTGTGACTTCCCGCGAACCCCCGGAATACATGTATCCCGCTCAATCGCGTGTGTAACTTCCCGCGCAACCCCGAAATACACGTGCCCCGCTCGCACAATTGCTGTATGTTGCCACTTTTGTAATGCGCAGGGACGCTACCGCCTGCCTTCGTGTGGCGGACGTGTATCGGCTTGTGCGTGTCTTTCGCTGTGCGTGGCTTTGCCCTATTCGATTCCATGAATACGTGTGGTTCGGGTGCGTGTGGGCGTTCCGTCTGCTTCCCTGCAGTACATCCCCAGTTACGCCCTTGTTTTCGCGAGTTGTTCCCCATTCCGCGCGTTACGCCCCGTGTTACGCCCACTTTCTGGTGTATGCGCCGAGGTTGTGCGCTTTCACTGTGCGCATCGCGCACCTCTTTTGGAATGTTGCAGTGACGTGTGCGCCATGCACGGGTTTGGCGCACATCCCGTGGTAAACACGCGCAGGGACTTCCATGAATCGCGTGCGCCTGTTTTTTTCCGCTTGCGCCTGCTTGCGCCTGCTTGCGCGAAGATTTTCGGCGCACGTTTGTTCCATGAATCGGCCCCTTATTGTTTCTTTAGTGGACAAAAAGTCAGTTGACGCCCATAGGAAATTGTACTATTAGCGGACAAAAGGAGTGGTCTTAAAACACTTTCACCCTGACAACGAACAATACAAACAACGTTCTCAGAACACCCCCATTTTCTGTAATTGCAACCATTTCGGGAAACCACAAGTGTTCTTAGAACACATTCAACTAGACAGATTACAATACGGACAGCGTCCTGAGGACACCCCCAGTTTGTGTATTTACGAACAATTAAGTACACCGCGAGTGTTCACAGCTCATTTTTACCTTCCTTGCGAACAAAAATGACACATACTCCGTCCTCTAAACACCCCACCATTTAGTTTATTTACAAAATGTCAGAACAGCCGTGTTCTCCGCAGACAAATCGAACGCAACAAAAACGTCTAGCACATAAAAAAAAAAAACATTGAACCTATCTCATACTCCCCCACCCTCCCCAAACACTCTTTCACACCAACACACGGCACTAAATACAATTTTTTATCCACGTTTCACCGCGCTGTACGCGGTCGACGGCGAATACAAGATGGCGGGCGCCACAGAAAATCTGACGCGCTCCACGCCCCTCACCCCTCGCCGTCCAATCAGCGAACATGTCGCATGTCCGCGGACATGACGCAAGGCCATGGGCCAATCGGGGTGCTGTCCACAGAGCGAACAGGGAAGTCCGTCCGCGAAGCGAACACAGATATCACACATTTTTTTGCCTTACGTTTTGGTCATTTTATAAAAAACTACTGGACGGATTTACACCAAATTTGCAAAAGCACGCTTTTGGGACCAAGCCCCCGGTCCTGCCGCAAATTTGGTGTAAATCCGTCCAGCGGTTTGGCCTGTGGCCGTGCGCAAAGTTTTTTCCCATTATGTCTATAGGAAAAAACACAAGTTTTGGAACCTCCCCTATAACTTTTCCCCCCCTGGACGAAGCCTCACCAAACTTTGCCAGAGTGGTCCATATACTCTTTTTGCAAAGTTTGGTGAGGATTCGTCTAGAGGGAGCGAAGTTATAAGCCACCCAAAAAATGCTCTTCCTATGGAAACACCAACACATCCAACACATCCATGTAGTATATATATATAGGGTTGCTTTATACCTCGGTATAAAGTTGATGGAGTGCACTCCAGAAAACAGTCCAGCGAGGCTGTTCCACATTGAACCCAGAGTTCAAAAAACCAAGAAGCTCCAAGCATCAAAAAATGTACTTTAATAGGTAAATGCCATGGACAGAAGGAAAGTGTACAACAAAGACGTGTTTCATGGCAGACTTGCCGCTTAGTCACGTTTAGTGTGCAAACACAAAGGAAGGACATTTAAACCAGCATGCTCTCTATGGTATTCATGGATAGAGTAACGTGCATTAACATAAAAGCTCATTTAACAAAATCCGCCATGTTTGAACGTACTGCAAACCCTCGTGGGTCGTGTTAAATACACTAAGATACATTCAATAAAAGCATCAAATGAACTAGCATTGTTACTCTTTTCTCAACAATAATAAAACCTGCGCAGTAGTCATTTTAAATTCGCAATTTACACATTCTGCAGTAATATTTGTTTTCATTCTGAGGTTTACATATGTTAAACCTCCTTTTCATGTAGAGCTTGTCAGTGACTATTTTTATCGTAAAGATATTTTGAACTGTGTCCGTGTTTGTTTGTGAATCCGGCACAGATAGGAACTGCATATTTGTGAATATAAGCGAATGACCAGTAAGCTTTGTGGTTTGTTGTATACATTATAGAGTCAGTGTCTATCGAGAACAATGTTTGCTCCCAAGGTAAAAAATTATATAGCTAAGATTCAATTTACTTATGGCAATGTCACATTGAGGTGTGTGTGATAAATTAGAGTGCTTGTCCAGGTAATTTATACGTTACAAGGCATTGACTCTTTAAAGAGCAAATGCCTCTATAAACTGGCTGTGCAATAAAGCAGAAACCAGTCTATTGCTAGTAAAGTGCATAGTGCATATTACAGCAGCTTTTTAGGTATACCCTATGTAGGGATACATAAAGTGCAAGTGCCTATGTGTGCAAATTTGCAGTGACCAACCCAAATGGGTAAAATGCAAATAGCAGTTTAGCAGCTAATGATATATCTTATATGGATGTATATAAAGTGCTTAGTGCATGCTATACCTGAACATTAAATCAAAGTAACCCACACTGCCAAATGAATAATGGTACAATTAAAATACATAGCTAAGAGAATAGATAAAACCTTGATGATTAAAAGACACTAAATTGTTTTCTGGCCAAATGCGCATTTAAGAAAAGACATATTAAGTACACGTTAAATAATAAAGCAGCCAGTTTAACTTGTGTTCCTAAATAACAAAGCAAAGGCATTGCTCACCCTTAAGAAAGAAAGAAGATTCAAATTAGATAGTTAAAGATGGAGAGAGTCTAAAATTCATTCAATTTCTCTTTTGTCAATAAAATATTGAATTGATAGATTCTCTATCCTGAAAGCTAATGTGAAGAACTTTACCTGTGTCAACGAATGTAAACCTTTATGTAATATCAATTAGTTACATAATGTATTCCCACCTCTGGGGGTCTTACTGGTATAACTAGAGATTAGGTTAAAAGTTAGCAGAGAATAGTGCAAAGTAGAAGAAAGGGAGTAATGGTAAAAGGGCTAAGTGTACAATGTCTCCATTACAGAATATGGTGTAAATGCAGTCTGTTTACTCAGGTGCCTAAGAAAGTGTAGAGTTCCTCATCCAGATTATGGCCCTTTTGGTTTCTTTGTTTCCAAGTCCATAATGTATTTAGTCTCAGATTGTCTGAGGAGCAGCTCCCGGTTGCCTCCTCTCAGTGCCTTCAGAATTGTATGTATCCCAAAATAGGTGAAACCTTCTAATTTGCCTCCATGTTTTTCCTGAAAATGTAGGGCCATCGGATATGTGGGATCAGTATTCTTGATGGCTCTTATGTGTTGGAGTATCCTAAGTTTCAGTTTGCCAATAGTACTACCAACATACCATTTGTCGCACGGACAAGTGAGCACGTACACGACATACTCAGTTTCACACGTGATACAAGCTTTAATAATCATATTTTTGTGTAGTATTGGATGGAGGTAGTTTTTGGTGTTTTTGGCAAATTTGAACACCTTTCATTTCATGCACTTTTGAAAGCCTTCTGGTGTGATACTGAGCCAACTTTGACCAGCTGGAATAGTCTTAGGATAGCTGGATACAAGGTTATCCCGGAGTGAGGTAGAGCGTCTGTATGTGATGTTGATGTTGTTGCCCAGAATGGTTCCTAAATGTTCATCTTGTTTTAATATATGCCAATGTTTATGCATTATATGACATATATTATTTGAGGCTTTGCTGTATGTTAGAATCAGTTTAGTATCTGCTGTTTCTGGGCTTGTCACAGCTGAGACTTTGGACATCAACAGGATGGAGCGACCTTTTTCTCGTGCTTTACTGTATGCTATTTCCAGCACTTTCTTGGGGTAGCCTCTTTGTAGGAACTTTAAAGCCATACTTGTACATTCATTATCAAAAGTTTCAAGTTTTGAACAGTTGCGTCTTATGCGGATGAATTTGCCATAAGGTATGCTCCACTTGAGGGCTGTGGGGTGATTACTTTTTGCATGTAGGGGTATGTTGGAACTTGACGGTTTTCGATAAAGTTCAGTCACTAATTCACCTTGTGCCACAGTAACAAGAATATCTAAGTAAACGATAGCAGTCTTGCTGTGGTACTCGGTGAATTGTAGATCGAATTCATTTACATTAAGTGACTTTACAAATTCCAACCATTCAGTAATAGACCCATCCCAAATGACAAATAGGTCATCTATATAGCGTAACCAAAGTACAACTTTGGTGGATGACCAGACTTTGAACTTCTCCCACCAGCCCATAGTTAAGTTGGCGTATGTTGGAGCAAAGATCGTTCCCATAGCTGTTCCTTGCAACTGAGTAAAAAAGTTCTTATTGAACAGAAAACTGTTATTTGTTAAACATATCCAGAATCATCTTGCCATGTTCTAAGTAGTTGAGTGATCTGGTTTGTAGGAAGTACTCACATGATTTAAGGCCGTCCCTATGCTTTATAGATGTGTAAAGGGAGACCACATCCAGTGTTGCTAACACATAGGTCTTTTCCCAAGGTATTCCGTCAATTTTATTAAGGAAGTCCTTAGTATCTCTTAGATATGACGGTAGAGTGGTAACAAATTTAATTAGGGTTTCATCCACTAATTTCGATACATTTTCCAAAGGTGCACCACACAACGTGACTATGGGCCTCCCTGGTGGTCTAGTTTTGTTTTTATGTACCTTGGGCAAGAAATCAATAGTGGGCATCACCAGGAATTTGGGATGCAGGTATGTACACATATCCTCATCAAGCAAGCCTTTCTATTTCCATTTGATTAGTAACTCAGAGAGTTTGTCATTCATCTCCACTGTGGGGTCGGTAACCAATAGCTTGTTACACTCTGTGTCCTTAAGTTGTCTATTGGCTTTGTTGATGTAATCTTGCCGATTCATGATGATTATGTTGGTGATCTTGTCTGAGGGTTTGATGACGTAGTCATCCAATGTGCATATATTGGACAGGGTCTCCTGCTCCCGGCGGGTGAGATTATCTTTAGTGTCCATTTTCCTTTTCCTAAATGTCTTCAGGTCACTAATGACCAGATCTTGGAAAGCCTCAACATGCACTCCTGGGTTGAACATGGGATTGAAGCGTGATTGTAATTTAAGTTTACTTTTGCTAGGCCAATCAGTTTGTATGTTCATGAGGTCCCAATGTGGGTCACTTATGTCTTCATTATCTTGCCATTCCGATTCGAGATGGATTAGGTCATGTAATATATGTGAGTCCTCTATTGTTACTGGGGTATAGCCAATCAGAGGTTCATCTTTCCTTGGCTTAGGTGGATAGATGGCAAAGAATTTCTTCAGATGGATTTTGCGCATATACGTATCAAAGTCTATTCTGGTTTCAGCATAGTTGTAAGGGGATGAGGGGCAGAAATTAAGGCCCAGCTTGAGTACAGATTGTTCTTCGCAGGTAAAAGCTCGTGATGTAAGGTTGATGATAGACATGTCTGGTATTTTACTTTGTGCTTGCATCAATTTTTTGTCCCAGAGCGTGTTTGTCTGACTGTCTTGTCTGTTGCTGCGGTATCTGTGGCAGTTGCTCCTCCTTGTTTTCTTGATCCTCGCGACTTGGTTGATTTTCCTCGTCCTCTTCCTTTTGTTTTTTTGCTGTTGTTGCTTCTGCCATCCATTCCTAAAAGTCTAATTTCTTCTAAAAAATTCAATTTTCTATGGGGCTGTTCGTTTTCACTTTCTATAGTGTCGATATCAGAGGATGATGGTTCGCTGGGCATGTCATTTTCGGCATTCGGTGTGACTATCGGGAGTTTCTGTCTCAGGGTATCAAACCTTTTGGCGAATGTAAGTACTCTCCCCTTCTCATAGTCATCCTAGTCCCGCAGAAATTTCTGCTGTTTTCTCAGCTTAATTTCTTCCTCAAATGCTTTGTACCCCTTCTCCATGTTCATACGGATGGCTTCCCCTTCTTCACTGTGACTGATGGCCTGTAGTGCTTCTTCTGTGTCTTGTATTTTAGACAAAAGTTTCTGTCGATCAATTTTGGCATATTTCATAAGGATTTTAAGAAATGTCACTGAGCATGCATTACTTATTTGCCTCCATTCTTCTAACATTGCGGGATCCTGTTCTTCATAGGTGGGTGTTGTTAATATGCGCAGACCTCTCGGGATGCGCCCCACATCAACATAATTTTGCAAAGAATATTCTTCCCACCATTTACTGTTTTCCCGTCTCTGCAATTTTTCTAGTTCTCTCAGAAGACTCACTTCATTGTTGGACTGTGCCTCTGGTGGTTTGTTACTTGGTTTATTTATGATTGCACCAGTTTGTTTCTCACAGAAAAAAAAACACTGCTTGCTCATTACGTGCACTTTCTCTGTCCATTTGTGTTGATATAGTGTGATTAGTAGTGCTTGGGTGTTGGTTTTGAACTCGCTTGGAAACATTTTTCCGCTTTTCATGCAAAAGTTCCTTATTGCTGAATGCTTGAGAAACTATCCTTAGCGGACGTCCAGTAAATGTGAAGCTTAATGGAATGCAAAACACAAGAAACTCTATTGTCAACCTGGGACTCACCAGAACGGATGAACGCGCCTCCACTCTCCGAAGGGACGGAAAATTACAATAACGAAATTAAAAAACGCAAGGGGATACCAAAACAACCAACAAAGAAATGGGCAAAATTATGAAAACATACTATGAGGCCCTATACCGATCAGAAAACCTGAACGAGGAGAAGCAGAAGAAATATCTCGAAGATATTGCACTGCCCCTAATAACAGAAGAAAGCAAATGAGCACTCGAGGAGGGCATCCAACCGGAGGAGATCATGCAGGCAATCAAGAACCTGCCTAGGAACAAAGCCCCTGGACCAGACAGCTATACTGAGATCATTTATAGGACATTCCAAGAGTCACTAGTCCCCAGACTGACAAAACTATACAACTGTTTCAAGACTCAGGGCAATATAACACCCTCAATGAACGAGGTGAAGTTCACACAACAAGCAATGGTGCCACAACAGAAAGTGAATACAGGAGCCCCACAAGCATTCACACCTAGGATAGGGATTGTGACAGTAGTGGGTGGTTATCCTTTTACAGGTACAGGGATGAATTCATACATAAAATAGGAAAGCTCACAGAGCGACCTGATGTGTTCAGTCCTATCAGTGACACCAGACCCCCAAGAGGAACCAAGGGTCAGGAACGGAGGAAAAACATTTTCATTTGGTGTAGACAATGGAGGGACTAATTCCTGTGTTCAAGACGGAACATACCCAATGTTTGGCATTGGCAAGGATTCTCTGGGGCTATGAGTTTCGTTACTTTTGCTGAATTCCCAAATTCTATAGGAGAACATGACGTATAGATACAATTACTGTATTCTCCGCAGATTCCAGTTAACATAGTAGGAAGTGACTTGATGATAAACTTAAAATGATGATATCTTTCACGGACAAAGTGATAGTGTGTTCCACTGCAGGTATACATTATATGAATGTAATAAAAAGTCATTTCAGCTTTTACAGGCCAAATGGCACTGCAGGGAGTTCCTTTAGGCCCAGACATTTTTCTGCATGGCGTGCATATTTTGTTCACTGTATAGAAAGACAAAGCTATCAGGCAGGTAGCAGAGGTGTCTAACATTAACACTCTGAGTAAATCCAAAGGTGGTACCAGACAAGGTTTAAAATAACAGTTTCAATTTTTAATAACGAAAAGATCTTAAAATTTAAAACATCCAATTAAATAAATTGGTCCACAATACAACAATTGTCACATCTAATATATAAGACAACAACAAGGAATGCGTAGCAGGCTAAGATGCCCAGTTTAAAAAGGTGTTACAGCAAAGCACTGCGGGTACTTATCAACCAAATATTATAGTACTCAACCAGGTTTGGATAGGTGTGTCATAGATTTTAGTCTCTGTTTAGAGTCCAGAGAATTGTCTTGACATGTTTCTGTTCCGTTAGAAAAAAGTGTGGAACATTCATCAGGAGGGACTTTTTACAACCTAGCCTATTTAACAATTGGAGTGGTAAACATTACTATTACAGTATCATAGCACCTGCAAAAGATAAAAACAACAGACATCAAAGGGTCAGTTCAAAAATAACTAAATACTTTGGAAATATCAACAAATGAAAAAGGCATCATATCAAGGGAGATAATTACCTATCAAGGTGCCAGTGGGGGCTCTCTACTAAGAATAGTAGGTGTAGATTGACGACCTTAGCGGCCCTACAAGAGATAAAAGATATCTATAGCATACAGTTCTGCGACTGGAAAAGCCTATAGGTACACACAGTACAGCAGTAAGTACAAGGAATGAGACAACCCGTCTGTATCCATAAGACAAAGCTCCGATGAATGTGAAAGTGGGACCGTTAACTAGGAGTCCCGCCTAAAGAGAGGAACCTGTTGTAGGTGAAAGGGACATGTCTCCCATGGAGATCGTGAATATGTCGGGTCCATGCAGTGATCGGACTGTGACAGTCAGGTAATGCCATAGCGTATGTATAGAAAAATTATTTCTGCCTTAATGCCAGCAAAACTGAGATCTGTCCCATTGGGACCCCTGCACCCACCTTCTTCCCTTCATTCTGGCCTTAATCCATGGGCTCTCTCTATGCTCCTTATTCTGAAGCCAGAAATCTTGGAGTCATCTTCAACTCCTCTCTCTCCCTCCCCCCTCACACTCAGGACATTGCCAAGAAGTCTCACTTTCAGCTCTTCCTTCTCAACAGAATTCTACCTCTTCTCACTTTCCCCCAGAAGCTCAATGTTACTTGACCCCTGGTTCTCTCCAGGTTTGATTATTGCAACAGCCTCCTACCTTCCTCCACTCTGCGACCCCTGCCCTTAAAAGTCTTCGCTGGCTCTCGGTTGCTTCACGGATTAAATTCCAATCCCTCTATATCATCCACAAGGCTTTCTGGGGCCTGGGACTACACTATCTGCAACTCTCTCTTACTAAATATTCTCCCTCTGGAACTCTGCACTCCTCTAGCACCAACTCTTTGTGTGTAAAGTGTTTTGCTAAATGGAGGGCAGGAGGTCAATCACTTTCCTCAGCTGGCTCCCTTCTATGGAACAGCCTCCCCCTCCCTCTAGGTCTTGAGCGGGACTTTCATAAATTCCATAAGCTCCTCAAGACTTTCCTCTTTACTGCATCCTTCCAGCCCTCCTCTCCTCAGCTAATCTCACTGTTGCTTTGATTGGGTACCAGGGACCTTATGCATGCATCCTCGGGGCCCTGACCTCAAACCCTCAAGCACCCCAGGCTTCTGCCTACCCTCAGAGCTTTCCTCAGCACACCCTCCGTCCTGGAGGCTTGGACTTACCTTGCCATGCCCTTCATCTGCTGCTCATCCACGGACACGGGCACCCCCCAGCATCTACCCTACTGCCCCCTCCCGATGCACTTCCATGTTCTCAATACTCACAAGGCATAGTAGGTTGTCCTCTTGTCCCCCTCCACTATAATTATTATTTTATGTATTTAATGTGTCTCATTCCCTTGTTCCCTCCCTGTTGCCCTGTGGGTCCTTTGAAACAACAGAATTTACTTGCTGTATAAGTGCCTAACAAGTGAACAAAAAATACATAAAACTATATAAATAAAGTGCTCTTGGAGGGTGGGCAGTCTATTGTTTGATGATTCTTCAAAAATTGCCCAAACAACATGATAGAGATATACTGACTGGATCAGCAACAGTGAAGCAAAAAAAGAATGGTGAAGTTGAAGTAGTGACAGGTGCAAGATTGCCTTCACATTTTTAAGTACAGGTTTGCAGAATTATTGGCACTTATCGACGCACTTCAGAGGTATAAGGATGAGGAAGTGACAGTCTCCTCTGACTCCGCCTATGTGACGTCAATCGTACACGCAGGATGTCACACTGGAAAGGGGAGGGTTTCCTCCATGCAAATAGCACACTAGTGCCGATTGCATCTCTATTGGATAAGCTCACTAAGGTATTAAAGCTCCCATTGGCTATCACCATGGTGAAATACGCAGCACATACTATGAGGGCAGACATGATTTCTCGCAGCAACAAAGCCACGGATGTTGAAACGAAAAGGGCAGCATCATTTCCAAATATTTCTGATGTTGAAGTAGAAAGTGTTAAGCAAATGTCAGAGCAGTGTATGATGGTGAAGGAAGGTTTTAATATGTTATCCATTTTACAGTTAATTGAGCTACAAAGTCGAGCTCCACAAGAAGAACAGGATTGATGGAAGAGACAGGGGCAGTGGCGGCTGCTTATTTAAGGCGGTGGGGAGTGCAGAGAAAAGTGAAATGCATTCATTCATTTTTACAAGGCATGTCAGCATCATAAGAAACAATTGTGGTCGTGTGTTGCTGGGTCTGCGTCCACACGCGTCCCATTTCACACAGTTTTTGTATAGTTTTTGTCTACACAGAGCTCGTAGCTCTATGCAGTTAGCGTAATCTGTTCAAACAGCATTTATGTAGGAATACTGGCGGGGCACTAGGGCTGTGGTCCCGCCAGTATTCATTCATGCAGAAACAGTGCAGTGTTTAGTGAATGAGAATCTGCACCATAGTAACAATTTTTCATTGGCTGTTGTTATGATGAGTCAGTGACTCATAACAAATTTCATTGGCTGACAAACAGCCAATGAAATATTGTTACTATGCAGCAGAGTCAGTGTGGGTGAGGTCAGGTGGACGCACACGATGCTGGCACCACCTTCTTCGCACGGAATTAGAGGAGAACGAATGAAGTAGCACTGCTGATCCATCCAGCCACGTGCAGTCAGTCACGGACGGTGCGGCCTTGCCTTTTGTGAACCGGACCGTCACCGGAGCCAAGTCACTCGACCAGTAAGAACTTATTTAAACCTGCTACTAATGCTAGTGTAGCACTTGCAGCCTGTACCGGTCCGGGACCAGTAAAATTCAGGCCTGTACCACGGCTGGACAATCCAGCCGTGGTACAGGCTTCCATTTTACTGCAGCATGGCCCATTCTTCGTTTCTCTCCGTCTCCATGCAGTAAAATGGAAGACTTGGCTCTCCGTCTCCCTGTGGAGACGGAGAGCCACAACTTCTCTTTTGCAGCATGGCCCAGTCTTCAACGCTCTCTGTCTCCATGAAGGAGCTTCAGGGAGACGGAGAGCGTTGAAGATTAAGGCAGAAACCAGGATGCAGAGAACAAGGAGGTTGGGGGTATAGAGAGAGGCACAAACAGAAGCCAGAGCAGTATTATTAAATATTGGAAGCATTCATTCTGGTGAGAGCAATGGGCTCTTTTTAACCAAAGTGTTTTTGTTTAAATGGTTCATAAAGTGAGTATTGTGTGTTTTATTTTTACTAGTGGTGGGTTTGCATGGTAACCATTTTGGATTGGGCGTGAAGCTGCACATGTAGGTTAACTCCTCTGCCTGCACCATGTTCCTTTCGAGTAGGGGGGAAATAATCCCATTGCCAAAGCCACCTGGCAGGCTGTAATGTTAATGGAACAATCGTACCATGCCTCCATGCATCTGCCTCCAGTCCTATGCCTATGTTTTTGCGGGTTGAACCTTCACTGCCATTGTTTTTTGTTTAGTGCTTTGCTGTGGTGTTTTAACTTGATGCTTATTGCTGGAAATGTACTGCCTTCATTTTTGTAGGTGTCATTTGTGCACGATTCTGAAAACCATAATCCACATGGTTACATCATGATGTGTCCATGTGGATTATTGTTTTCCAAAGCGTGCATACTGTGTTTACATTGTAGAAGTGTGATTGCATGCATTTTGAGGCACATGTGTACATTGTCAGACATCTTGCTCATGACCCAATGCATAGATTTATAACTAGTAAAATGCATCTTTCTACAAGCACATTACATGTTTTTTGGGTGTCAGCAAGCATGGCTTTAGAGACATATTTTGTGTATTTATTGGCACATGAAGTGAAATTACAGGCTGTCGAAAGTGATTTCATACTCCCGCTTAAGAAATGATCTGAATTTCTTCCACCTTTCCCAAGGGATGGCAGTGTGGCGTTAGGCCCCTGCAGCTGAATTGAGAAAATGCCTAAAATCCCACCTTAGTAAGAGGATGAATACCTCTTATGAATGGCAGTAACATCATGACAAACATATATCTTTCCATCATTACTGAAAATATAATTAATTTCTTTATGCATACACCATAGTACCAGCTATTCTCAATACAAGCTGCTGTAAAATACACCGTCACACTTGCACACGTAACAATAATGTACCACCATTATTATGTAAACCCTAATGCTTTTTGTCATATTACAGTTTTTTTCTGGACAGTAAATTGCACATTTTGGAGGCCATTTTTCTAAACATTTCACAGGGGGAGAACCAACCCCGCACCCCCCTTGGGTGGTGGGGGCTCGTGCGCTGCACATGCTTGCTCAACAATTGCCCCAGGGAAGTTTACGCCCCCCCCAAGGTTTGAAACTCACCAGCCGCAACTGGACAGGGGTGTTCTTTATCCCCCACAGAGGCTCTATGCAGACAAGATAGTACTGGAAAGCCAGTTATGCCTCTAGCATTATTGAAGGCGGTGCTGGAGCAGCTTCACTACCCTGTGCACACACTTAGAGAGAGTCTTGCAAAACTGTTTTTCACCAAATGTGTTAGAACACATAGCACAGTTTATTGTGAACTACATTGCGTGCCAGAGAATGTTAATGTTAATGTTAATGTTAAAGGACATTTGTACCGCGCACTATCACCACCGGAGTGGTCCCCTGGCGCTCTGGCGGCTCTGAAAGCGGGAGGGAGAGGTGGGTTAGTGGGTGGAGGCTGGAAAGGTGCAAGATTGCAGTGATGTGCTGTTGGCAGCCTCAGCCCGGTGGTTCCATCGGCTGGGCCTGGGGTCTATGCGGCCGGAAGTTGTTCTGTGCTGATGTGCGAGTCTATGTGTGTTTTTTGTTTTGTTGTTGCAGTGTAGTGAAGTTTGTGCGCTTTGTTGTGCTGGAGGTTTGTGGTTGTGTTTGGTTTGGAGTTTGAGAGGTGTATGCAGAGAAGGAAATTGTTAGTGGTATTGGTTAGTTGGTATCTCTATCCTGGATTGATCGGTTGGGCTTGTGTAATCTAACACAACAGGGTGCTTGCACATCCTGTGCCACAGGAGGTACGTGCCCGTTTTTGCATTCAAGGCCGTTTGAGCATTTAGCTGTCCCCTTCGTCCGCTCCCTTAATAACTTTGCATGCTCCTCTCCCCCACCCACATGACTAGCGCACCTGCTAGTGTCTATATTTCCGATTGTGTGTTGATTGATGGTATCTCGTCCGTTCCACAACCCTGTGGTACCTAGTTGTGGCTGTACGGGCGGTGGGGGATGGTAAGGGCTGGCTGGAGTTGTTGCCTCCGTCTCCCTGAGTCTCTCAGGCGGACCCCTGTGTCCAGCGTCAGCCCTACTGGTGCTCAGAGTACTTCTGTCGGTTCTAGGGCTTGTCAATGTCCTTTCCTGTTGAGTCCTTTGTCTTACTGGTGTTTTGGTTTTAGTCTCTGGTGTTGAAGAGACAGGTTTTTAGTAATTTTCTGAATTTAAGGTGATCTTTGGTGTTCCTTATTACTTTTGGGATGTTGTTCCAGGTTTTCGCGGCTAAGTGGTAGAAAGCGGTGCCTCCGAGTTTCTTCTTGATGTAAGGTTTTTGATCCAGTCGGATTTCGTTGCTTGACCTGAGCGGTCTCGTTGGCTTGTAGATTGTTATTTTCTTTTGTAGGAATTCTGCTCCTTGTCCGCAGATTGCCCTGTGCGTTATGCACATTGTTTTGAAGATGATACAGTGTTTTACTGGGAGCCAGTGTAGTGTTTTTCGGGCCGGGGTGATGGGGTCTCTTCTGGATAGTTTGAGGAGTAGTCTGGCTGCTGTGTTTTGGATCCGCTGTAGCTTCTTCAGTAGGTATTCCGGTATACCGAGGTAGAGGCTGTTTGCATAGTCGATACTAGACATGATGAGGCCGGCGATAGTGAGTGTTTTGTGTGTGAAGGAGAGGAAAGGTAGTATTTTTCTTGCCGTGTGGAGGAGAAAGAAGCACAACAGGGCATACTTTGTGAACAGTGAGAGGAGCAATCCCTTTACCCAATGGCCCTTTTCAGCATCTAAATATAGATTGTATGGATATATTGCAAACATGCAATGGTTAGAGATACATGTTAGTGGTAGTATCCCCCTTTTTCAGATGGATTGAGGCAGATCCATGTACCAACCTGATGCCACATCTGCTGCCATGTTTCTCATACATGATGTGTTTCCTACATGGCGGTTTGCAAAGTCTTGCGGTCTGATAATGGGCTGCATTTTGCAAATGAAATATTCCAAGAAATCACTCTTTTATTAGGCATAAAACACACATTTTCATATGCCTATCGCCCACAAGTGAATGATATTTGTGAAAGGCTAAACAGACTCCTTAAGGAAAGGATAACTAAGATTAAGATGACTTTAAGATTAAGAGACTCTAAGATTAAGAGCACATGTTCCACAAATGCACAAAATATCGGCTACCAAGAGTCAAAACAAAGAACAGATGAAGTAAAAACAATTTGAGCTATTGACTGTTGAATATTCCCATGTTTGAAGAGTAACAAGAATTACATGTTTGATAAAAGAGAACAGGAATTTTCCAATTTGTAAGAGACACATTGCTAGCAAGAAGATTAATTGATCACTTTGCAATACTTCTTGTAACTTCATTCTGCGAGCGTCCTGATCTCGGGCCAAGATGATATGCCCAGGCTGGTTGATGCGGGAGGGGTTGGGGCCTTGATTTTATTAGATGATTGACAAGGTAGACCACCCCATCCTGCTCACCCACCTGGCCCAAGTTGGCCAGGCACTGACTTGGTTTGCCTCGTTCCTGAGCAATAGAACCCACATTCATTCTCTTCTACCTTACCTTTCTGGGGTCTTCTCTCTCTGTTGTGGTATCCCTCAGGGATCAGCCTTGTTTCCTATTCTCTTCAACATTTATACCTGGCCTCTGGCATGTTTCATCCGCTCCTTCAGAATCAGGTGCTATGCCTATACCGACGACACACAGATCCTGATCCACCTAGATCAGGATCGGGATGAGGAGTCGTTGTGCCTGTCTCAGTGCCTGACTGCTGTGGGTGCATGGATGAACCACAATTGGCTCAAGTTGAATGGAGACAAGAGCAAGGTGTTGGTGGTGGGCTCCCCCAATCATCCTTCACTCTGGGTGTCTTCCTTTTGGCCTTCCTCGCTTGGCCCTCTCCTGGTCCCTACTGATAAGGTAAAGAACTTAGTTGTCATAATGTCTGCATCACTCTCTATGCATGCACAGGTGAGCGGCATCTGTCTTTCAGTCGGGCCATTTTCACCTAAACAATTCTAAAGAAGGTTCTCCCATTTATTCGTGCTTGTTCTGCCATTTATTCGTGCTCATCTTTGTCCTACGGTAGTGGCAGCCCTAGTGATAAGTCGGCTGGACTATTGCAATCCGCTATACCTGGCCCAACCTAAGGGCCTACTTGAGTGGCTTCAGCGCCTCCAGGATATGGCTGCCTGGGTGGCTAATGTCTCCCCTATCAAGCTCATATCTCTCCAGTCCTGCGCTTGCTTCATTGGCTGCCCATCAAACAGCACATTGTCTTTAAGGCCCTCTGCTTGGTGCATCGTGCTCTGCAATATCAAGGGACTCAGTATCTCCTGGAGAAGTTTAGCTGCTACCGCCCTACACAGCGTTTAAGATCGACAGCTGCTGATCCTGTCCTTCCATCGCACTCGCATCAGAGGTCAGGATTTTTCAGTTGTCTCAGCACAATTGTGGAATTCTCCCGTTGGCCTTGAAAAGTCAGTCAAATCACTGGATTTTTAGAAAATCGCTGAAGAAGTTTCTGTTTGATTACATTCCTTGGATACTGCTTCTCTCTTCTCCAGCGCCACGATGCTCTTGGGCGACCGCACGCTTAACAAGTTCAATTAACATAACACAACATTCTGTCCAATGTGTTGTCTTTTCTTCCTTATTATTAAAGCATTTTGTCAAATAACGTTCTATAATATAGATAAAGTGTCTAGCAATGTGCCATCTACGCATATACCTAACAAAACGACAAGTGATACATTCCCTGAAATTTCCAAGCAAATTATCTGGCTTAAGAGAGATGGTGAAGACGATTATCAGGATTCCTTGATAATTCAGCCCATTTAAAGAATAACATGTGGTATCAGCACATGAAGGAGTTGAGGAGAAGAATTTCAGATGAGAGCTGCTATGTGTGTTCTCTGATCCCTTATTCCATGAGCACAGCCAGAACATTTATTGCCAGAGAAATATCTATACATGATGCAAAGTGTCTCAGCCATCTTGCGGCATGCACAACAAGAACACAATTTGAAGGAAGATGGGCAACCCTACGATGGAGGTAACAAAACACATTCCCATATGAAGATGTACACATAAAAATTCAGAACATGGAAAAAGAACCAGGTTGGAAAATCAGAATACTCCTATACTCGTTCAGTGGTATGACTGGACAACAGATAAGGACTGTTGAATAAAAGAGACTGCGTTGTGCAGGTGCATTGGAAACACCAGGATTGCTTTGATGCAGGGAGATACCTCAGCTATTTGTATATTGATGAGTAGCCACCAGTACAGGATGGGAGGACCGAATGTTAGCATGCAGTGCACATTTATTAATGACAGCACCAGTACATACAGTGGAAATAGTGAATGATGGATGCCCAAAAGAATGGGCTAAGTATTCAAAATTATTAACATGGGTTTACAATGAAGCAGGACCTATATCCATATTGCCCATGAAGAATATGACACTGTGTTTATGAAACAGGGATTTGACCATAGATGGAGAAAATATAGGATGTCAGCAAATAATCAATGCACCAGGAATGAATCGAGGAACTTCTGTGTTAATGGACCACTATGGTACCTGTAGATCAAAAGCTTATATGCTGTTACCTAAAATGTGTGAAGGAATATGCTCTATAGTGATCATACATGTCCCTGTGTTGGTTATTCCCCAAAGTTATCTCCATATTGACAGCTTTCTGAAAAATGGAAACACATGAAAAGAAGAAGAGGTCACACAACCTAATCCATCAGAAGAGCGAGAACCATTTTTCAGCAAAAGCCAAATGAAACTTATCACGGTATTCCTGATGTGCATAAATCATTCAATAGAATGGGAGTGATATTTACATCCATATTCATGCCAGGAATTCAGACTTCAGTAAACACCAAGTGGTTGCACATAACCAGGTGGGAGCTGCTACAAACACAGCGCCACAACTTCTGTTTTGCAGCATGGCCCAGTCTTCAACGCTCTCTGTCTCCATGAAGGAGCTTCAGGGAGACAGAGAGCGTTGAAGATTAAGGCAGAAACCAGGATGCAGAGAACAAGGAGGTTGGGGGTATAGAGAGAGGCACAAACAGAAGCCAGAGCAGTATTATTAAATATTGGAAGCATTCATTCTGGTGAGAGCAATGGGCTCTTTTTAACCAAAGTGTTTTTTTTTTAAATGGTTCATAAAGTGAGTATTGTGTGTTTTATTTTTACTAGTCGTGGGTTTGCATGGTAACCATTTTGGATTGGGCGTGAAGCTGCACATGTAGGTTAACTCCTCTGCCTGCACCATGTTCCTTTCGAGTAGGGGGGAAATAATCCCATTGCCAAAGCCACCTGGCAGGCTGTAATGTTAATGGAACAGTCGTACCATGCCTCCATGCATCTGCCTCCAGTCCTATGCCTATGTTTTTGCGGGTTGAACCCTCAAAAGCTTAGGCATAGGAGGCGGGTTTCTACAGCAGCATCTTCACTGCCATTGTTTTTTGTTTAGTGCTTTGCTGTGGTGTTTTAACTTGATGCTTATTGCTGGAAATGTACTGCCTTCATTTTTGTAGGTATCATTTGTGCACGATTCTGAAAACAATAATCCACATGGTTACATCATGATGTGTCCATGTGGATTATTGTTTTCCAAAGCGTGCATACTGTGTTTACATTGTAGAAGTGTGATTGCATGCATTTTGAGGCACATGTGTACATTGTCAGACATCTTGCTCATGACCCACTGCATAGATTTATAACTAGTAAAATGCATCTTTCTACAAGCACATTACATGTTTTTTGGGTGTCAGCATGCATGGCTTTAGAGGCATATTTTGTGTATTTATTGGCACATGAAGTGAAATTACAGGCTGTCGAAAGTGATTTCATACTCCCTCTTAAGAAATGATCTTAATTTCTTCCACCTTTCCCAAGGGATGGCAGTGTGGCGTTAGGCCCCTGCAGCTGAATTGAGAAAATGCCTAAAATCCCACCTTAGTAAGAGGATGACTACCTCTTATGAATGGCAGTAACATCATGACAAACATATATCTTTCCATCATTACTGAAAATATAATTAATTTCTTTATGCATACACCATAGTACCAGCTATTCTCAATACAAGCTGCTGTAAAATACACTGTCACACTTGCACACGTAACAATAATGTACCACCATTATTATATAAACCCTAATGCTTTTTGTCAAATTACAGTTTTTTTCTGGACAGTAAATTGCACATTTTGGAGGCCATTTTTCTAAACATTTCACAGGGGGAGAACCAACCCCGCACCCCCCTTGGGTGGTGGGGGCTCGCGCGCTGCACATGCTCGCTCAACAATTGCCCCAGGGAAGTTTACGCCCCCCCCAGGTTTTAAACTCACCAGCCGCCACTGGACAGGGGTGTTCTTTATCCCCCACAGAGACTCTATGGAGACAAGATAGTACTGGAAAGCCAGTTATGCCTCTAGCATTATTGAAGGTGGTGCTGGAGCAGCTCCACTACCCTGTGCACACACCTAGAGAGAGTCTTGCTGCCATGATCGCAGAAAACTGTTTTTCACCAAATGTGTTAGAACACATAGCACAGTTTATTGTGAACTACATTGCGTGCCAGAGAATGTTAATGTTAATGTTAATGTTAAAGGACATTTGTACCGCGCACTATCACCACCGGAGTTGTCCCCTGGCGCTCTGGCGGCTCTGAAAGCGGGAGGGAGAGGGGGGTTAGTGGGTGGAGGCTGGAAAAGTGCAAGATTGCAGTGATGTGCTGTTGGCAGCCTCAGCCCGGTGGTTCCATCGGCTGGGCCTGGGGTCTATGCGGCCGGAAGTCGTTCTGTGCTGATGTGCGAGTCTATGTGTGTTTTTTGTTTTGTTGTTGCAGTGTAGTGAAGTTTGTGCGCTTTGTTGTGCTGGAGGTTTGTGGTTGTGTTTGGTTTGGAGTTTGAGAGGTGTATGCAGAGAAGGAAATTGTTAGTGGTATTGGTTAGTTGGTATCTCTATCCTGGATTGATCGGTTGGGCTTGTGTAATCTTACACAACGGGGTGCTTGCACATCCTGTGCCACAGGAGGTACGTGCCCGTTTTTGCATTCAAGGCCGTTTGAACATTTAGCTGTCCCCTCCGTCCGCTCCCTTAATAACTTTGCATGCTCCTCTCCCCCACCCACATGACTAGCGCACCTGCTAGTGTCTATATTTCCGATTGTGTGTTGATTGATGGTATCTCGTCCGTTCCACAACCCTGTGGTACCTAGTTGTGGCTGTACGGGCGGTGGGGGATGGTAAGGGCTGGCTGGAGTTGTTGCCTCCGTCTCCCTGAGTCTCTCAGGTGGACCCCTGTGTCCAGCGTCAGCCCTACTGGTGCTCATAGTACTTCTGTCGGTTCTAGGGCTTGTCAATGTCCTTTCCTTTTGAGTCCTTTGTCTTACTGGTGTTTTGGTTTTAGTCTCTGGTGTTGAAGAGCCAGGTTTTTAGTAATTTTCTGAATTTAAGGTGATCATTGGTGTTCCTTATTACTTTTGGGATGTTGTTCCAGGTTTTCACGGCTAAGTGGTAGAAAGCGGTGCCTCTGAGTTTCTTCTTGATGTAAGGTTTTTGATCCAGTCGGATTTCGTTGCTTGACCTGAGCGGTCTCGTTGGCTTGTAGATTGTTATTTTCTTTTGTAGGAATTCTGCTCCTTGTCCGCAGATTGCCCTGTGCGTTATGCACATTGTTTTGAAGATGATACAGTGTTTTACTGGGAGCCAGTGTAGTGTTTTTAGGGCCGGGGTGATGTGGTCTCTTCTGGATAGTTTGAGGAGTAGTCTGGCTGCTGTGTTTTGGATCCGCTGTAGCTTCTTCAGTAGGTATTCCGGTATACCGAGGTAGAGGCTGTTTGCATAGTCGATACTAGACATGATGAGGCCGGCGATAGTGAGTGTTTTGTGTGTGAAGGAGAGGAAAGGTAGTATTTTTCTTGCCGTGTGGAGGAGGAAGAAGCACAACAGGGCATACTTTGTGAACAGTGAGAGGAGCAATCCCTTTACCCAATGGCCCTTTTCAGCATCTAAATATAGATTGTATGGATATATTGCAAACATGCAATGGTTAGAGATACATGTTAGTGGTAGTATCCCCCTTTTTCAGATGGATTGAGGCAGATCCATGTACCAACCTGATGCCACATCTGCTGCCATGTTTCTCATACATGATGTGTTTCCTACATGGCGGTTTGCAAAGTCTTGCGGTCTGATAATGGGCTGCATTTTGCAAATAAAATATTCCAAGAAATCACTCTTTTATTAGGCATAAAACACACATTTTCATATGCCTATCTCCCACAAGTGAATGATATTTGTGAAAGGCTAAACAGACTCCTTAAGGAAAGGATAACTAAGATTAAGATGACTTTAAGATTAAGAGACTCTAAGATTAAGAGCAGATGTTCCACAAATGCACAAAATATCGGCTACCAAGAGTCAAAACAAAGAACAGATGAAGTAAAAACAATTTGAACTATTGACTGTTGAATATTCCCATGTTTGAAGAGTAACAAGAATTACATGTTTGATAAAAGAGAACAGGAATTTTCCAATTTGTAAGAGACACATTGCTAGCAAGAAGATTAATTGATCACTTTGCAATACTTCTTGTAACTTCATTCTGCGAGCGTCCTGATCTCGGGCCAAGATGATATGCCTAGGCTGGTTGATGCGGGAGGGGTTGGGGCCTTGATTTTATTAGATGATTGACAAGCTAGACCACCCCATCCTGCTCACCCACCTGGCCCAAGTTGGCCAGGCACTGACTTGGTTTGCCTCGTTCCTGAGCAATAGAACCCACATTCATTCTCTTCTACCTTATCTTTCTGGGGTCTTCTCTCTCTGTTGTGGTATCCCTCAGGGATCAGCCTTGTTTCCTATTCTCTTCAACATTTATACCTGGCCTCTGGCATGTTTCATCCGCTCCTTCAGCATCAGGTGCTATGCATATACCGACGACACACAGATCCTGATCCACCTAGATCAGGATCGGGATGAGGAGTCGTTGTGCCTGTCTCAGTGCCTGACTGCTGTGGGTGCATGGATGAACCACAATTGGCTCAAGTTGAATGGAGACAAGAGCAAGGTGTTGGTGGTGGGCTCCCCCAATCATCCTTCACTCTGGGTGTCTTCCTTTTGGCCTTCCTCGCTTGGCCCTCTCCTGGTCCCTACTGATAAGGTAAAGAACTTAGTTGTCATAATGTCTGCATCACTCTCTATGCATGCACAGGTGAGCGGCATCTGTCTTTCAGTCGGGCCATTTTCACCTAAAAAATTCTAAAGAAGGTTCTCCCATTTATTCGTGCTTGTTCCGCCATTTATTCGTGCTCATCTTTGTCCTACGGTAGTGGCAGCCCTAGTGATAAGTCGGCTGGACTATTGCAATCCGCTATACCTGGCCCAACCTAAGGGCCTACTTGAGTGGCTTCAGCGCCTCCAGGATATGGCTGCCTGGGTGGCTACTGTCTCCCCTATCAAGCTCATATCTCTCCAGTCCTGCGCTTGCTTCATTGGCTGCCCATCAAACAGCACATTGTCTTTAAGGCCCTCTGCTTGGTGCATCGTGCTCTGCAATATCAAGGGACTCAGTATCTCCTGGAGAAGTTTAGCTGCTACCGCCCTACACAGCATTTAAGATCGACAGCTGCTGATCCTGTCCTTCCATCGCACTCGCATCAGAGGTCAGGATTTTTCAGTTGTCTCAGCACAATTGTGGAATTCTCCCGTTGGCCTTGAAAAGTCAGTCAAATCACTGGATTTTTAGAAAATCGCTGAAGAAGTTTCCGTTTGATTACATTCCTTGGATACTGCTTCTCTCTTCTCCATCGCCATGATGCTCTTGGGCGACCGCACGCTTAACAAGTTCAATTAAGATAACACAATATTCTGTCCAATGTGTTGTCTTTTCTTCCTTATTATTAAAGCATTTTGTCAAATAACGTTCTATAATATAGATAAAGTGACTAGCAATGTGCCATCTACGTATATACCTAACAAAACGACAAGTGATACATTCCCTGAAATTTCCAAGCAAATTATCTGGCTTAAGAGAGATGGTGAAGACGATTATCAGGATTCCTTATTAATTCAGCCCATTTAAAGAATAACATGTGCTATCAGCACATGAAGGAGTTGAGGAGAAGAATTTCAGATGAGAGCTGCTATGTGTGTTCTCAGATCCCTTATGCCATGAGCACAGCCGGAACATTTATTGCCAGAGAAATATCTATACATGATGCAAAGTGTCTCAGCCATCTTGCGGCATGCACAACAAGAAGACATTTTGAAGGAAGATGGGCAACCCTACGATGGAGGTAACAAAACACATTCCCATATGAAGATGTACACATAAAAATTCAGAACATGGAAAAAGAACCAGGTTGGAGAACCAGAATACTCCTATACTCGTTCAGTGGTATGACTGGACAACAGATAAGGACTGTTGAACAAAAGAGACTGCGTTGTGCAGGTGCATGGGAAACACCAGGATTGCTTTGATGCAGGGAGATACCTCAGCTATTTGTATATGGATGAGTAGCCACCAGTACAGGATGGGAGGACCGAATGTTAGCATGCAGTGCACATTTATTAATGACAGCACCAGTACATACAGTGCAAATAGTGAATGATGAATGCCCAAAAGAATGGGCTAAGTATTCAAAATTATTAACATGGGTTTACAATGAAGCAGGACCTATATCCATATTGCCCATGAAGAATATGACACTGTGTTTCTGAAACAGGGATCTGACCATAGATGGAGAAAATATAGGATGTAAGCAAATAATCAATGCACCAGGAATAAATCGAGAAACCTCTGTGTTAATGGACCACTATTGTACCTGTAGATCAAAAGCTTATTTGCTGTTACCTAAAATGTGTGAAGGAACATGCTCTATAGTGATCATACATGTCCCTGTGTTGATTATTCCCCAAAGTTATCTCCATATTGACAGCTTCCTGAAAAATGGAAACACATGAAAAGAAGAAGAGGTCACACAACCTAATCCATCAGAAGAGCGAGAACCATTTTTCAGCAAAAGCCAAATGAAACTTATCACGGTATTCCTGATGTGCATAAATCATTCAATAGAATGGGAGTGATATTTACATCCATATTCATGCCAGGAATTCAGACTTCAGTAAACACCAAGTGGTTGCACATAACCAGGTGGGAGCTGCTACAAACAATGAGTAAAACAATGAAGGATTTAATGCAGTTGGAGAAGAACAGAGGGCTATCAGACTCATGACCTTCCTGAACAGGTATGTCCAGGATTTAATTACAGCAATGGAAAGAAGCGTGTGCTCCAATATCGGGCCTTCTTGCTGTACATACACACCTGTCCATGAAGGGGAAAAGGAATCATGACAGAAGCACTAACTATGCTGTCATCTCTAAATATGAAAAAATGGTAGAGGAAGTAAATGAGACCATAGATCAAGACTTGTTTTCGTCCCTGTTCTCGTGGCTTAAAACCTGGCTGACAAATGCCTTCAAGCTTGTTGGAGCGATCGTAGTGTAAGTATTGCTTGGATACTGTCTTATAAGAATAATCATAGGACATTGCAAGAAGACAGCAAAGAAAGCTAATGTGATGAATATAATGATTGATGTAAATACTGTGATTGACATGCACACACAGACTGAAAGCCCCACCCATGAACACCTAAAAGGAATTTCTCTGACACCCCCACGAATGAAGTTTTATGTTTCCTTACCCCGAGGATCATCAGAACAATGTGGGACATTTACTGTTCTCTCAACCGACTCAGGAGTGTTGCCGTATGACCTGGAGTGTGGATGAGCACATAAAGAATGCAGGCGACCTGAGAGGGGTGATGAAGATATGGAGTCCGAAGAAACCACAATGTGAAGAAAAGGTGAAGAAAACTGAGGAAGTAGTCGAGGACTGGACCAGAGGGGGAATGTAGAGAGGCAGATGTACACATCATCTATAGTGCCTACCCCCTCACCTGCGTCATATTGAAAGAACCACAAGAAGGCACTGTGTGTGACACCAGGTATCATCCCAATACCTCATCGAAGATATGAGAGACGTCTACTCAGACGACCTCTTCAAATGTCCCCTCAAACTGACGTGGTAGAAGAATGTCTGCAGACACCATTGAACATAGAAGAGATATAAGTAAAACATGTAAAGTGATGTCATGAAGAGAAGACACAAGGTCACACTCAAACAATATGTGAATACTTAAAGAATGAAGATGTCACTGAAGTAACAAATTGAACATATATGTGAACAAGATAAGTGAGAAAAGATGCAGTAGATGTATATACGCAGACACGCAAGGTAGATTAAATATCTAGAAGCTTGCTTCAGTAGAAAATATAACATGAATAAAGCAGCCACAATGAGAAAATGGATGTTGACTCTGTATAAATAGTAAGCAAGAAGCCTGGAGGAAAGAGACCATGGCTGCAGAGCTGACAGGTGCTGGAATACAGCTCTGTTCAAGAACAAAGAATATTTGCTTGGCTTAGGATCAAGGATGCCACAGCAAGAAGCAACTGAAAGGCATTAAAGGAGTCAAAGAGGATAAGCTACATACACGTAACATATTTCTCTTAGATTAAGCAAAGTAGTGAACATTTGCAATTGCCAACCATTGAACAATCAAAGATTCAGAAAGCATATGCAAGACGGAGCAACCAGAGGCCAAGAGGAGTAATAGCACCCAACATAATTACATTCAATTGCACTAAATAGAATATAATAATGGTCGAAATCATGGTCTCCTCACACGTGCTGCAGGACCAGAAAACAAGGCATATTCATAAAGCTCCAGATGAAAATTGCAATGTACCTTCACTCAATTTAAAGTTATGAGGAACAGAACAGTCAGCAAGGTAAACTGCAAAGAAGAGGGTTTGGTTTAGCGTCTAACTGATGAGAGATGGTAGACTAATTAGCCAAGTGGGCAGTTGTCTGACATTGTTCCCCGCACCTGAGATTCATTTTGCTTACATGCTGCTAACAAGCCAAATGTACAAGGTTGGTAAAAAATGTCAACCAATCATCAGGGCCTATGTAATGATGGATTATACATTGTTGCAGAAGCCAATTTGTGACTGTAATTCTTCTATTATCTGTAGTATACATAGTTAGAGGCAGTTCAACGTTTGCTTACTTTATAAGGGGCAGCGATTATGTTACTAGCACCTAAATATAAGCTATAGGTATATATGTTCCCTTAAACAATCCCTCCCATCAATAGGTTTTTACGGTTTTCCACATAGGATGACATTATAGCTGACATACATTGAGGTATAAATCCTTTTGTGTAATGGAAATGTATTAGAGAGTGTGTGAGCTACAATCTGTTTGTTTACCAGGTTTCCATAGTGTAGTATCCTGTGATACTAGGTTTGTGTTGTGTCAGCCTGACGGCTGAATGGAATGTGAGATGTTAGGATGTGTTTGGAGTGCTGTGGGATGAGTTTTCCTTAGGCATCTGTTGGGATGCTCTAGGAGAGATGCAGGAACCAGAAGGATGCTATTTACCACTCTCCTATGTCTACCTTTACCTGTAACCAAGGTGCAATAAAGAAGCATCTCCTTCTTTTACATATCTTGTCTGGAGTGGTTCCTGCTTCATGATTCCTTACCTACCAGGGTGAATAATTAATTTGGCAGCGTTTTGTTTCTTGTGATCTGTATTGTGTCTGTATCTTTTCTATCTTTTCCTACTTTTATATGTTTTCTTTAGGGGAGGTGGTTGTGAATGTTGTCTTCACTTGTATACGGTTTTCCGGGTATTTAGATGAGGTTAAGAGTTATGGCTGAATACAGTTTATTAGATTGTTTTCTTTGCTTTTTGGTAAAGAGTGAACATTGTGCTCGAATGTGAGAGACTCAATGTAAGGATGTGGCAGATCCTGATAGATGGTGATAAATTAATTTGTGGATGTCTGAGTTGGTTATGTATGGTTATGCTCTCATGTGAGCGGTTGTGCTCGTGTGTGGCAGGATTGAGGTCCTGGGTGGCAGTCAGGACAGAATGTGTTATGAGACACAAATTGAAGAAGTATAGTTGTCCTAATCATTTGGGCACAGAAATTGTGGCATATCTGTTGGTTGTTTAAAAGGAGGAGGATGTGTACTATCCTATGATACTAGGTTTGTGTTGTGTCAGCCTGAAGGCCTATTGGAATGCAAGAATGTTATGCATGTGGAGTGCTGTGGGATGAGTGTTCTCTAGGTGGTGATTGGGACACTCTAGCAGAGATGCTGGAACCAGAAGGATACTACTTCAACTCTCCTACTTATACCTTTACCTGTAACCAGATACAATAAAGAAACATCTCCTTTTATTGCATACCTGATCTGTAGTGGTTCCTGCGTCATGATTACTTACCTACGAGGTTGAATACTTCTCTTAGTTTATTGTGCTGATAATAATGTAATATTTTGCCATATACCTTGAGTCTGTCCGGTTATTTGGGGCTGAGACTATTTAGTGGTAATCCCATCTAGCCCTTGGAACGCTCCAGGTGCTACTGCACAGGGCATTTGCTGGTGGTGAGCTTGGGTGTGTACCACGGTGTGGATGGTTTGACTTTGACACAAATAGAGTTAAATGTGTGTAGACATCTTTTAGTTCTTTGGTGAAGTGGCTGAAAGTATCCAGAGGGCTGAGACAGTCCCTGCCATGGATAATTTTTCAAAGATTTCTTATCGCACAGGAACTTATAGGAGTAGCAGAGCTCAATCACAGGTCTTTTAACCTGGAATTTGTGGGGCAACTTTGTGAATAATATGAGAAGGAGGATTGTTGTGAGGTCGGTCCAGTTGAGGAGGTGTGGTATTAGCATTAGAGGATTGGTGTGATGCTGGACATGCTTTTGGATGGACAGGACCTCCTCATCCTTGTCCATTGATATGATATGCTAGGTTATTTATAACGCGCTTAATACCCAGAGGTTTCTAAGCGCGGACCCGGGGATCGAACCTGTGTTGCTCCGTGTTGTCTTACTTCCAAGGCGAGCACGTTGCCACTGAGCTATCCTCCTGAGATAGCCCCTACCCCTTCTCTGTTGCTGTTTGCTGTGTGTTTTATTCTGCACAGGAGTCCGGTTTGGACCCCTGGCTGTGCAGCTCTTCATTCTTACCTTTTGGTGAACAGTACCCATTGGATACCTGTAGGTAACACCTGGGGAGGGGTACACTATTGTACCCCTACTGTAGGTAAGAATGAACAGCTGCACTGCCAGGGGTCCGAACTTTCATTTTTGGGATACCCAGACCCTGACATATGAATCAATGGATCCCTACGCAAAGGCAAGATGGCCACTGGTGGCCTCTTGGTTTCCTTTGCCTGACTGGCATGGGTGGAACAACCATATATTGCTCTGGCACTGCCTCCTGCCAGACTGGCTGGCACCTTCCCAGGGGATGCTTACTGTGGGTACACCACCTTTGTGTGGGGTCTGCCTGAATGGAGTTAGTAGTCAATATGCATTCTGTGTTGGGGGTGTCTGGTTTTGGTAGTGTGAATCAATGCCTGAACCAGCCCTGACTGAAACTGGAAAGAATTATATGATATGAAATTTATAATGCGCCTATACACAAGTGTTCTGGATGCTCACAGATGGACCCTCACACTCGCCTTTCATAAGGTAAGCCTACTGGGGCTGCACACGGAATTTCCATTGTGTCACGGTAGAAATGTGTATCCTTGTCTGAATTAAGTGTAATCCGCATTGAAACATTGAGTAGAAAGTGTGCCACGTTTTAAATAATATTGCTCACAGAAACAAGCTTTTCATGTGTGCATCGCTCTACATGTTCTTGCACTGCCCACACTTCTGCATCATTGTGGGACCTTCAAAAATGGCCGTGCCGCCATCCGGCACTGGGGTGCCTGCCTTACTTCCTATCTGCAGCATCTGGCTTCTCTGATAGGCTATTTACTCAACTAAAGAAGCCAATCGGAACCCGGCAGGCAAATGCCAACCCCCCACCAAAGGTCCACACTCAAGTCCCCTGTTTGTGCCTGTTCGTGTCATTGTGGAGCCAGGGGACCAGCATGCCCACTCGCACTGTAAGTAGGACTAGCCCTTGTACCCTCGGACTGTCTTGTGCACATACATTGTGCACATAAATCACGGCACACAATGCCGACCCACACCACTCCTAACATGATATCCGCAGTCGTCATGGCTCTCGTCCACAAAACCCTCAGCCGTTATTGAGACATGTCTTATCTGTACTGTTAATACCATGCATTGTGTCTGTCTTGTAGAAACATCTTATGTAACAACTGCTACTGTAACATACCTCTTATGTAAGAAAGTGCCTTGAGGCCTTAAGACATGGCGCGCTATAGAAGAATCAAAAATAAAATAAAATGTATTGTAGTGCTCTGAAAGACTGGGGAGTCCAAATCCACATCCTGTGTTGTGGGTGTCTGGTTTCTGGTGAATGGCCTATATGCCTGTTAGCCTGAATGCACTTGTGTGTGATTGGCTGGCTGAGCCTAGCTCAGGCTGAGTGAAAGGGGAGTGTTTTGTATGACAGGGGACCTCACACTCACCTCCTTGTCAGAAGCTGAAACAAGAAAGTTGAAGCAGAAGCTAGAGCCATCTGAAGCTTGAATCATGGTATCCAGCTAGAGGAAGAAGTCTGCGGCCGTAACTCTTTATAGAATTCGAAAGCTGCTGTGTTGACTCAAGGACCAAACCAGAGAGGACCTGGATAGGTGGCCGTTTCCCGTAGCTTTGAGGGAACATTGTGCAACTGCTGCTCTTCACCCAGAGTGTCCTGGAAGCCAGCCATGTGTGCCTGCCAACCGGAGAAGGGATCTTAGTTGGTCCAGAAATGGAGTGCCTGGACATATTGATGCAATATGTCCATCTGTGTCACTCAGGATTCAGAGGAGTGTTCTAGACCACTGGAAGCCAAGTTGGTATCACCCAGAACAGGGAGTATGCTGGCATAGTGCTGTCCGACATCTGGTGCTGCCAATTTCAACCATCTCAGGAAATCTTCAAGGAGTATCTCTGCCACAACATCTATTGACTTTTCCACACCAGAGAAGATCCAGGGTCGCTTTCAGCAGAGAAATGTCTTCTGGCAGGTTTCCCACCCCACAATCCAATGAAAACGTCCCAAGGGTCCAGATTTGGTGAGGGGCCACAGTCCCGTCTAATGGTCATGTCCAGGTAACCAGACGCCGTCCTGAGGTCCGTGCTGCGGCTGTAGCACCGAAGCACCAAAAGGCAGTGAACACCAAAATCCCAAAACACGTCATCTATTTCTGCCACCGCACTCTTTATCACCGAAAGTCATCAATGGCCACCAGAGGTCTTCCCTTCTTCAGCCAGGCTTTGTCGAGGTCCACAGCAAGTTTTACCTTAGTGCTTCTTCCACAGCCTATGTAAAAGCCCAACATCCGAGACCAACGTGGAAGACCTGCATTGCTGCCATTCCGACACTGCATGGATCCCTTCTTCTTCTTGACCCCCGACATATCAGTGACTCCTTCTTCCAAGGGGTGGGGGTCCATCCTCAAGGGTCTCATCGAGTAAAGCCAAGTAATTACACCACTTCGCCTGCGAAGACACCAAAGTTAGTGTGACAAGTAAGAGCATCTTCCAGCCACAGTATTCATCCATGGTTTACAGATTCATCTTCAATCCTGTTATCTATCCTGTGACTTCTCAGGTACTTTGGGGTAGTGGGATCTGTAGAAAGAGAAAAAGACTATTAATGAACATATTTAGACTGGACTGTAACATGCAACTTAAAGTACACCTTAACCTTTAGTTACAGGTTGGCAAGGTGGGGGATCCTCACACAGTATTGAAATGTTATCATAAATAAAGCATCCTTCCTGTGTTCTAAGTAATACTTGACTATCTACAGTAATGTTTTATAAAGTTAACCCTTTCCTAATAATGTAAACGCTTTTTAATAACTGTCAGCAGTTGGTGCATTACAATTGAATTTAAAGGTAACAGTGGTACCAAATAGAACTGCATATATATATATATATATACATTAGGTTAAGTTACCTGTTTAAATTTCTAGCATAAAGTGAGTCTTATGTATTTGTGTATATCTACCTGACTTTTATCCTTTAATGAATGGATTGTGTTATCACCTAAAATATGTGGACATTCCATTGTGGGGATCTTGGGGACTCATTGTACCTCAGAACCAGCCTGTATCACCTCCTTTGAGTCTCAGCCTTAGTTACTCGACCATAGCTACCATTAGAGAAAATTGGGGTACTCTGTGCCTCTACACCCACTATATAGTGGACAGAGTACAGACAACCCCCTCCAGTCTTTACAAGTGGGGAGGAGGTTAAGACAATATTGAACACGTGGCCTTTCATATCAAGGTGAACAGTATAATCTGTGGAAGGATCATGGAGTCAGTCAGAGCGAATAGAGAATGACATATGTGTTTTGCTGGTTGGGGCTCTGGGGGGGGGCTTGTGGTCTTTGAGGAAGATGTTATTAAAGTAAGGGTATGTTGCCATGAAAAGGTGGTTGGAAAGCTCATTGATGAGTGATGGGGTGACTTGCAAATATGTCAGTGTCTGGGCACTAGATAATAGTCTCCACATGCGCTTCACTCATATCTTTTCAATTGTTTACTTGTTCCAGGTTTGTGAGCTGCATGGTCATGGGTTTGTGGAGGTGCTGCCCCCAACTCTCATGTGAATTGTGATTTGCTTGTACCCAGATACCTTGCGCTTTCTTGAATAGATGCAACGTTTACACACTAGATTAATACAGTGAGGTTTATTTAGTTTCTAGGTGGTCAGCCAACCCATGTTTTGACCCCTCAGGGTCCTTATGAAGGCTAAGGTGTGTTGGGCTTGACACCAGGTTGTTGAACTATGGCCTGTAAGTATTTGCAGTCGCCGGGGTGGGCTGAGGTATGCTAGTGCGGTCTGCTGTGGGTGTAACGGTCTCATCCGGATGGGTGACTTGCAAATATGGTGGAATGTAATTGAGTTGTTGTTTGAGATGGGGATCCGGAAGGATCAAAATAGTGTGGGGGTCAGGATTACATTGCAGCGTCAGTCTATATTTTTTGAGTGACTGCTATCCCACATCCAGTGTTTCCTGTGTGGTCAGTACATTAGATACTGTAGCAATTGGATAGGAGGAAGTCTAAGATGCAGTGGGATGTTGAGGTGTAAACATGGTTCAGTAATGAAAAAGGCGTCAACATAGTGGATTATTAAGGTCAGCATGTTTGGTGGGTGTTAATTTTCATATCATGGTGTATTTGAATCGGAGGTGTGTATTGCAGCGGTTTATGGGGAGAATTGACATGGGTTGTTGTCCAGGAATGCTTAGGGCCCTAACAGAACCAAAAAGGAAATTCACTTTTCCTGATCTGCCTCTCATTTCAGATGCCCAGGTAAAAAAGAAAAAAATACTATCAAACCGTTAGAATGAAACAGAACGGGTGGGGTTAAGCAGGGCTTTAAGTGGGCCGGGGCCTGCCGGGGCTGGGCCCCGGCAGGCTCCGAAATTTCGTTTTGAGGCGGGGCCCTGCCGGGGCCCACTAATCTCCCCTGGCAGCCCCGGACACTACACGAAAAGGCATTTTTTTCTACAGCCTGAAGCTCTCGCTCGTGTGCGAGAGCTTCAGGCTTCAGAAAAAAATGCCTTTCAGCCATAATGGTGGCGCCTCACCTACGAAACATCCCTTTAATCAAGTGATGCACGTGGGCCGGCGCCACCATTATGGAGAAAACGTGAGGCCTGGAAGCAGAGGCCTTGCTTTCTAAATGCTGAAGCTCCCGCGGATTCGCGGGAGTTTCATTATTAAGGAATAGGGCCTCTGCTTCCAGTGGCCTCACCCTTTCAGCCTTAATGGTGACGCTGCCCCTCCCCAGCTGGCGAGGGGCAGCACCACCATTAAGGCTGAATAGGGAGGCGCTGTCCCCTGCCAGGCAAGCCTATAGAATATAAATGCAGAGATCATCACCCTCTCCTCCATAGGGGAGAGGGTGCTAATCTCTACAACAGGCTGCCTGGCAGGGGTGCCAGTAGCCCATTGAGCTTGGGCTCGTCAAGGGGGCGTGGCCTAACGGGTCATCAAGGCCCCCCGCTGTTAGGCCACGCCCCCTTGAAGAGCCCCGGCTCGATTTGTAGTGCCACTTAAGGCACTGGGGTTAAGCAAGTTGGTTTGGCAGTGGTTGCATGACCTAGATCCACTTTCACAAGCTGATCAACTGCAAAAAGAAAATAGGGAGGAAAACGTGCCAAAGCAAGAAGGCACCAACTGATTTGCTGTGTTTAACAAGTGGGTGGGTCAACGGTTGCATGGCCTAAATCCACTTACAAAGGCAGACCAACTGCAAAAGAAAAGAAGCTGGAAAGCTGCATGAGTAGAGGTAAAAAAGAGCTGCAAATCAAGAAGGTACCATCAGGTACCTTCTTGACAGGTGGGTGGAGCAGAGGTCGGGCAGAGGTCACGTGACGTAGATCCACTTGCACCAGCTGAGCCATTTAATTTCCTTCATTTTGCTGGTAGAGCTAGATCATCAACCTTGGCTTTGAGCAATGCATGTAGACGCGTTGCGTGTGATCTGCTGGCATCACTGCATTGGCTGCTTGTTGATGAGCATAGAAGGTTACACTTTTGTTATATGTCATGTTTAAGCAACATGACCAGGGAACTCATCTATTTTTTTCAGTATGACAAATATCCCACTCCCAAACCTTGTTACAGATGAGATCTAAACTTGAATCCACAAATGGATATAGTGTGCATTGAAGTGATACCACATATAGTGTGACAACACGCTCGAACTATGTCTAGGTATCAAAATGGATTTTGAAAAAATTGCACATATTTTTACAACTATTGCAAAGAAAGGTATATACTGTTCGGTGCTATATCATTAGAAGCGTTACAAGAAACTCACCTTTGTCAGACATCACAATGACATCCCCTAATGATCTCCCTGAAAAAATGTCATGCTGACATGGCAAGAGTGATGGGCATAGCCTTCATTTTCAATCAGAATACAGAATAGTTGAGGCATAAAGCCAATGATAAAAGTCGCTGGACCCGTCAGAGCTAAACAGAAAGAGCCATGCTCTAAAAGCAAGTGAAAAGCAAGCAGATTGGACACATTTCTTTTGACAATCTATGGAAAGGGTGATCATAAAGCAGTGATGCAGCATTAAGCATGTTTGCTACAATAACGAGATTGCAGAAGCCATGAACAAAACTGCAGAGTTGTTCAAAGGCTATAATGAAATCAGTGAGCCAGACCAGGCAAAATATATATATATATATATATATATATATATATATATATATATATATATATATATATATATATATATATATATATATACGCATACCCACTCACAAACATGTTTGCACCATTTCTCTACAAAACAGGCTACATTTAGTAAACTCTGCGAACCACCTCTCTGCAACAGCCTTGGACATCTAATCTCCCATACGCACTACATGATTTTTAGTAGTTCTACCCGAAAGGGTAATGAATCATATATCAAACAATGGTAATCAAGCAGAAATCCAATCCTATCACCTCCAGCCCAGCCGGCTGCATCAATCCCATGGTATTACATTGAACACCCATCAGTGAACGAGCAGGAAAAAGGCTCCAATCATTACCACAGTAACGCATTTTCACCCTGTAAATTGAAGCCACAACCTTTGAATAGGAGGCTAATAACCAACCATCTACACCTACATACTGAGGAACCCCCTGCTCCTTGATCATTAATCAAGGTTCAAAACTACAAGGGGTACACAAATCATCTTATTTTATTTCAGAGTGGAAATCTGTGAGAGTTTGTATGTGTTTGCTTGCTGTAATATACAGTACATTTGAAACACGATTATGGAAAACACATTTGTCTGAAGCACATATAAGATATCAGGTCTCTCCATGCCCCTTCTTGGTGAGTGTTAAGGAGAAACAAGGGGACTAAACATGTTAACCACTGATGTGTCGAGGCATTCTATTGGAATGTTCTTAACAGGAGCACTGTGTCCATAAGTTGCAAAAGAACATTGTAAAAGATATGTGTGGGGAATTGAACAAATTGCTCATACATATGAAAGTGAACAAAATGTGCGGTGGTCTAATAAGTCAGGCAAGAGCGGGCACTTGGAATTGTATATTTGAGTGTTCGTGTTCGTTTGGGAGAGGTGCTCTTGCAAAATCATTGAATCATGTCTGTATGAAAGAAGGGAACGGACCTATGACACACAGTTGAATCAACAAATACATTTGTAGAGAATGGTGTTGTATATGGGATAGAATGCACTGGGTTTTGGATATGATGAGGGGTTTCCATGTCCAAAATAGGCATCAGGTGATTCCCAACAGCCTGAATGCTGCCTCAGTTGTGAGAGTAACAGGCACAGACCCAACGGGTGGGATGGGAGAACCTTTGGAGCCTTAATTGAACAGAATCGTCTTTCCAACAAATGCTTGAGTAACTACCATCATAGGAGGCTAGACGTGGATGGTGTTTGCATGAGAGATGTCTCCACCCAAACATCCCATATGATGGCCCCTGTGTGTGAGAAAAATGATGTCATCACTTTGGCAGTACATTTTAGCGATCTTTGATTCATGGGGTGCTCTTGATCTCAGTGTCATTTCATTACAAAGAAGATGTTTGAGTGCATTCAAGACAATCAATGGAGATAAGGGGGACCCTTGTCTGTTAGTCTGGCTGAGATGTAATTAGATCCATCGCCCTGCAGAATGCTGCTGAATGATCAAGTAGCACGAGCAGCATTCCATGAATCCATGAATCTATGTTAATTGAAAGGTCCACCAAAAGGTGGCATAGATGGTTTAGTGTATTGCCTTCATGGTTTTGGCAAGTACTAAGAAAGGTTAATTCGATGGGTATTGATTTCCACCATGAGCCTCAACACGGATAAAGGTTTTGACAGTGAATTCAAATAATAAAGGATATCAAACAAAGACACATTCTAGCAAATTAAATTCTTTGCTGCTATTTAATTTGAGATGCACTTGAAACAGTGCATAATGTAAGGTGACAAGTTAGAAAAACGAATAAGTAATTAGGTAAAATATATTCCTACATAAATGCTATTGGGCTGTTCTAGTTTTCTCTTCCGGTAAATTGCAAGGGTATGCATTATATGCAATGGTATGCATGTGTTTCTGGTCTTTCCCTAAGTTTGAGACAGACTTTTGACTTTTCAGTTTTTCTTAGGATGTCTGGGAATTTAACCGTTTAAAAAGTGTGTGTTTATATATGGCTAACATGGAGACATGTATCACCATGTTAAGAGAACAGAAAAGGAGGGGGAGTGGATCTTAATGCATGGTTTGATATATCTGATCAAAATAAATGATACTGCATTACGCTACAAATACTCGTAGAACCGGGTGGTTCAATTCAGGCCATAGGGGCCAGAATCCTGCTGGATTTTCAGGATGGCCCTCATATATTTTCAAGAGAAAAATATCCATACATTTAGAAACATTGTATGCAAATTGATCCAATGAATGTTAATGAGCGGTATCCTAAAAATCCAACATGTGTTCTGCCCTTGAGGCCTGGTGTTGGGCAACCTTGAAATGGAGTAACATGCAGTGAAATTGTGCTATTATTGTGCTTGCTTCTCTGTATCTACATTGATGATCAATTTTTGATCACATAAAAACAAGTAGCAGCAGCCGAACAATACATTCTCCATCTTGGTTTTCAAAACAGAAAATGTCATGACTCGTAAGAAAAAGAAACCATTATTCCTGTACTCCAGCCAATAGTGTAAACCATTATTAAAGAATTCCAGCAAAATATACATTACTGGATTTATCTTTAATGCATTTAGGGAGTGAGTTAAAGGTAGCTAAAGGAAAAGCACTACCATTAATAAACAATGACTTTACCAGGTCTGCAAGAAAACAACTAAATGCTGTGTTCATTTAGATTTAGTGAGGCATTTTAATGAAACTAAAGCCTCACACACCATGCCTGCTAGATTGAATAGGTTGCCTGATCTCAAATGAGGTACTGAAATGCATCTTTCCCACAATTATCATTCACATTCCAACTGGAGAATCAGCAGCTCAAGTATACACTGCAGCAGCATGTCACTGTCATATTATAACACAATATACTTATATACTTATAATATCTTTGTTTAAATGTGCATACAGACTTCAACTTTTATTATACTGGTCTACCCTCCCTTTATGGCACTTTTCTAGTGCATTCTAGAAAGGTTCATTTGAAGCTTATTGCAAACCAGTCTGCTGAGAATCATCAAAGATTGATGTGGAGCACGCTCCCCAAATTACTTATAGTACTCTGCAGCAGGCATAAGAGACGTATGGAACCTGTGCAGCTATACATTGTACCTAGATTGTTTGTATCAAGCTGGCGATACAAAGCGGTTTGTAAGTAACAAGTATATTTCAAAAGTAACATTTTATGTATAAATAGTTGTTCATGGTCATCTTGATGGTGAATTAAATCTATTGAGAAATAGTAAACTTACAATTACCACCCTGCCAATGATTTATACTTCATTCCTCAAACAGGCTTCTTCTGCTCCTGCTTTTCCAATAAACACCCCAATTGCTAGCCAGAGGATTTGGGGAAAAGTGGGTATTGTCACTATGTATAGTTGAGTGCAATGGTTTTTATTTAAGATAGCAAAAGCGGAGAGGGGAGGATAACTCAGGGGCAACGCGTTTGTCCTGGAAGCAAGACAACACAGCGCAACACAGGTATGAATCCTGATTCTGCGCTTAGAAACCAATCTCTGGTATTAAGCACGTTATAAAAGAACAAATATAATAATAATAAATGGATTAACATGTTAGCCAAACAGTGGGTGTGGCTGTTTAAAATAAATAAATAAATCATAAACAAGTGTTGATGTTTGATAAATGTAAAAAAGGAGAAATTAATAATGACCATTCAGAAAAAAATGGTCAGTTTTGTGAATTGTTGATACAATACGGGCAAATCAGGGTGCTCTCATTTTAACAAGTACTAAAGACATGATAACAATTTAAAACAAACATTGATATTAATCGGTCTCAAGTTTTCACTTGAACTCAAATTAATGTATCACAATGTAAAAGTACTTTTCCGGAGGACGTATGTATTACAATGAGTGTGATCTCAAATGTACAATCTACTCTTCTACTCTCGCTTGCATTAGTTATCAAGCATGGTCTTTTCCTTTTTTTTGTTTAGCATGTTCATCATGTACTCATTTGTTTGCAGAGCACGCTGAAGGCTGAGGTTCTTGATTGTTTAACGTTTACATAGTGCCTCCTAGCCTGCGTTTTTCTATAAGTGGTAACACAATAGGAACTGTTTATTTCATTATGTTCATAGTTCGATATACAATTTAAAAGGAAATTAATAAATCAATCAGTACAAAATACAGAATAATCACAATTCATTAGAACAAAGCCTACTCCTTGAAAGGCACATATAATTCATCAGATAAATGTAATTAGGAATTCATAAGTGACTGCTCCATCAAATGTTATCTAGTTGTACCTGATTCCATTTTCACAAGATATCTCCTACGATCCTATACTAGATTTCCAGTCGCCAATATAGCTTTCCAAAACATTATGAAGTGCAATGTGCAGCGCCTTCAGTTGTGAGTTCAAACAAGTCAGACAGAAGCCATTGATTTTGATTGTGTTAGCATTATGTACATTTGGAGGTCTCCATGTTCACGGTACTCAGTGAGGACATGGTGTGCAGTCTCCATTTTGCTAGCTAACCCACACAATCTACAAGTTCTGTTTTCTGTATTAATGCCCAATTCAGGACCTATGGCTGCCAACATTGGTAGTTTGTTCATACGTAGAAATAGCAAGAATCTGTGCAAATCTGGAGATGGGTACATTTTTAAATAGATCTGCTGGGCCCCATGGTCATAGGCCAACAGTTACACAAAACCATAGCTCTTTAATATTGAAAGATGTACATAATTTGAGATCCAATCCCATTCATCCATTTTGGATATTATGACAGTTTTAAGCTTATCTAGGCAGTCTTCCCATATTGGTTGCCACTCAATCACATACAATTATTTCTCAGCCAATTTAGCCATATTTGGGTTATAGGGTGGACCAGCTTGGCTTCCCAAGAGTTGCAACAAAGGGCAAATAGGGGATGTCCAAGATTTGATATACAATAATGCTTTTCGTTCACAGGCCATAGTAGCCAATGCAGTCAAACCCAGTTCTAATCATATAAATTCTACAGGTACACTAGTGCCTAGACCCAGGTTGTTATACCAAAAATTGCCCTCTATAACATTCAGCCATCTGAAATAATTCATACGTATTGACTCTAATCCAAATAGTTTCGTGGCACAGAGTCTCTGTTTATACAGGGCCAGTATGCCCCAATAACTAACACACCTATAGATCATGTTTCTTCCATCTCTTGGTATCAATTATTCACTGGTAGCTTCCTTTAGATGCGTATTCCAGACCCACATATTTGAAGTGTAACACCCGCTCAATAGGATGGCCTTCAATTAACATGCTAGGGGCTGAAGCTCCTCCATGTGTAAAGTGCATAACTTTAGTCTTACCAAAATTGAGCACCAGGTCGTGTTCACATGCACATTTATATAATACTTGCAATTATTTTTTTTTAGTTCAGAAAAAGTGTGGTCATAAAGGACTAAGTCATCTGCATAGACTAGTCACTCAACTTTTTCACCTGAGATTTTGGGGGCGGGGCAGGTATTAGCATGAGCCATCTTCATTACTGCGTCTGCAATGTAAATATTAAACAGTAGTGGTGCCAGCGCACACCCATGTGTCAGGCCCCGTCCTGTATTTGTGGGCAGGGTCACCGTTCCTCCATCGTCCAGTCTTACCTGAACAGAAGTGTTTTCATAGCGGCCCTCTATGGCCACCAATAGATCACTGGGACAACCCAACGCTTCCATCTTTGCACAACGTTTGTTCCTGTTTACGGGTGTCCAATGCGGCTTTGAAATCGCTCATAGCCAGATGCAGATTGGGCTGCCCTGTGACATTAGCTGTTTTTATGAGCATATTGATGAGTCATAAGTAGTGGGCAGTATCTGGCCGGCTCTAAAGCCCATTTGAAACTTGCCAAGTATGTTTTGTGAGGCTACCCAGGCTTCAAGCCTATCAAGTAACAATGAGGCAAAGATTTTTCCTGTCATGTCCGACATTGATCTTTCTCCACCTTTGTATATGGGCACTAAGATTAAATTTCAACATATGGCCAGGATCCATCCTTCCTCACATAACTTTATATAATGTATAAACAGAAGCTTACCCCAGAACACCAGCACACCTTTAATCACTGCATTGGGAAGGCCTCTGGGACCAGGAATGCTTGTGTCCTTAAGTGCTTGGTTTTACCTATCGATTTTGCCCTGTTCTATCGATAGTTGGAGCCTAGATGGCTCCAGTCTCTGGATTTTATTGATGTCTGGTCCCAGGATGATGCTTGTGTCTAGTATAGGCTTAACATTCTTACTTACAAAATGAGGCCTGGTTTGCTCACAATACTGAAGATCACACAATCTTTAGTAGCAGAATTAAGGTTACCCAGCATCCTCCACAATGTACGGGTGTCTCTGTTACTTGCTATGGATTTTAGATGTTGCCACTGTGCATTACGTCCAGATGTAGCCAGGTTTGAACCCAATTCCAATATTTGTTCTTAGCCAATTTTCTGGCTGTCATTCTCTCACTGGGATCCCCAGCACTTTTATTGATAAGATGGAGTGCTATCCTTAGGGAACGTTTTGCATCACAGATGGTTTTATCAAATTGTTGAGGCCTGGTTGCATAATCTAATATTGTATATGGGGCCTTTTGAACAGCCATCGAGGACATGCACCCCTTGATCCATCTTTCCATGGCCTAACCTGAGAATAAGTGAGCATTAGAGAGTAGATCCTCCAAATGGGTGCTAAGATAATTGTGTGCCTGCTCAATTCTCTTCTTAGTCCATTTCAGCCTGTTACCTCCAGTGTTAATCCCTAAGTCTCCAACCCCACACACCATCCTCCTGGTGTGTCAGTGTTCAATCTCCAGGGTGAGTATGGCGTGATCACTAAAGATGTCTCACTAACTGTCAGCCTCCTACAACTCGCAATGGCAGGCAAGTGACAGAAAAAGTAGTCCAGTGTAGAGACATTTGGGTCACTCTTCCATGTATGTTTGCCTGGCATATCTCCCCTAACATGGCCATTCAAATGATAAAATTCCCAGTCCTTTAAAACTCAACCCTGCCCATGCCCATTTCTTGTGTAAACTCCATATGTGATTTATTAAAGACATAGGGCCTCATTACAATCCAGGCAGTAAGTTCCCTACTTTACCACCATGGTGTAAACTCTGTTTACACCATGGTGGATGGCGGATTTACCGCCCCATTCCAAGGTGAGTGGGGCGGTAAATCCCCATTCCCCATTTACCCTTCCCCATTCCCATTTTTGCCCCATAGGGCATAATGGGAGTGGGGAAGGCGCTAATTGCGGAACCGTAAATTACGGTGCTGTAATTAGCACCAAGGCGGGTTAGCGCCTTGCATTTTAACGCCTGCTCAAAGCAGGCGTTAAAATGGTAATCAGGCGTTAAGGGTTAACGGCGCCGACGACGCCGTTAAACCCTTAACGTCTGGGTTGTAATGAGGCCCATAGTCAGTGCTACCAATTTCGTGAGGGCAAATGCACCTGGCATTGCAGTCACCCACCCCATAAACCTGATTGTGTGGAAATAACCTTTTAGCTTTACACAACATATTGCCCACTACATTCATGATCTCCTCTGATTTTGATGTTGCCGGAGGGTCATAGGTGTTGACGGCAATAAAGCTGCGTTCCATTTTATAAGATCCAATTCTGACTGGCAGAAAAGAATCACATTCATTAAGTGCAATAAATATTTCTGACTTCAGGTGATTTTTTATCCCCACTATCAAACCGCCTTATGGCCGACCTTTGTCCAGGGCCCCTTTCGTTGTTCTGGATAACCCGATTTAGTATGCCCAATATATTTTCCTGCAGGTGGTTAGGCATATTGGAGTTGACTGGGGCCTTTTTTTCTTTGATTAAGTAGTTCATTCAACTTCTGTCCAACAAAGAGTGGGTCCAGTTTAGGGCAGATTGCTTCTTCCACCACGTCCAGTTCATAACCCAATTCTAAGTACCTCACTCTGTGTTGTCTAATCATAGCCACTATATCCTGTACGCTACAATGAACCCTGCTATGGATAGATGCAGAACTCTTAACAGCCTCAAACAAATAAAAGTCTTTGCTATCCAGTATCCTCAATGGTTGAATATTCCAGGTAATCTGAAGGAATTGGGACAGATTGATGTGACGTTTATAGTTCAAATTTCCAAAGGAGAGTTTCTTGATGGTAAAAATCAGCGGGTTTTCAGAACAAACTTTCTCCAGATTTTTATCAGATACAGTATGTTGAGCATTCTTTGATAGAATAGGCACTCCAACAACTGCTGTAGGCAATAGCAATGTAGCTGGGTTCAAGGTGTTTGGTAAAGCAACACATTGATGTGGTTCTGGTATTGTCAAGGTTCTAGTTATGGACTGGTCGCAAATGCCCTCAGTCCCATCATCATTTAGGAGCCAACTTGTCAGTGTGCCTTTGCCCTTAGCAGTTTTCCTTCGTCATTTTTTGCTTTTGGCCAATTTCGTCTTCTAACCTTTACCGACGTGAGGTTCCAAGATCAGCTGATTATGACCAACGTTTGGGGGGGACCTAGTCGGTCTTAGGCGATTAAGCCATTTCCTTTTTATTTTACGCTGCATGTGAGTCAACAAAAATTGTTGATGAGTCACTAATCAATTCCATGCTCTCCAGGATCTCGTCCGGTCCTTCATTCTGTGTATCAGCATTGGGCTCTTGATGAATATTCATCTCATGTGGGTTACCAGGCGCATCTTGTTCCGACCTCCGCAGCGATCAGCTCTTCCAGTTGATTGTCACTAAAAGATCTGAACACATAGTTTTATTAAGTGTTGATACCTCATTTAGTAATTTCCCACACATTTTCATGAGTACCTTCATGGAAAATTGGAGGATGAATAGTTGTGCTTGGGTCTCAATATGAAGGGGAACCCTTCTTTAGTAGGCGGTAGGCGTCAAATATGGTGCCTTTGAATTTTGACATGTTTTGCTGACAGCAGCCTCTGGAGGGCTATCAATGCAAGCACATCCGCATAGGTTTTTTTTTTACGAAGTTAGTCACAACTTGGCTAAATGTTTCTAATTCATTGGGAAATGTGGGATATAGCACTTACATATTACATATATTTGCAGTGGACAAGATAGGATAGCATGAAAGTAGTTCATGTAAGTCCTAAAGATGGTTAGTGTAAGGGAGTTGGACGTGTGCCATTTTACATGCTGAATATATCTCAGGGTGTGATGAGTCAACATCCAGCTTCGGCCCTTTCAAGGGGAGCAAATCATTGCCAAGCAAGCATATCCAAGAATACGCCACAGTGTTTTGGATATTATCAAACGTTTGAAGGGCCTCAGTTTCTTCACCATTCAAGCAGATGAAGCCATCCTTCATTTAAAGGGATATTATCACAGATGTTCATTTGCACTCATCGTTTAACAATTTTATTCTGAGTGCTAAGAAAATCCTTGGATAGAAAGATATGTTTCGTATTGCCTCCATAGCAGATGACTTTGATGACTCTTTTCAACTGCACACAGAGGACATGCAAATTGGGTTTAAGAAAAACACACTCAGAGAGACAACCATTGCAGAGTGGTTCAACAAATTACAAAAATGCATGATAGCAAACAAATGCAGCTGTAATCCCTAACCTGAGCAAAACAAGTCTCCTTTCCATGTCTGGTCAATCCTGGGCCGCAGAAAATACTCTAATACAATGGTAAATATCTGGTTTATAAGATCACACTCAAAGCTTTCATTTAAAAAAAAAATCAAGACCCTCGAAAAACAATGCACAAACACCAACTGGCTGACTTTGAGAACAAAAACACCACAAATGAACTAGGTGAAAACACTTCCTGAGATTCCTAAGATTGCTAAGAAGAATTCTCCAAACACAGAACAAGCATCATTTATGCTTGAACAGCTTAATGGACCCCAAGAAGTAGGTTAGACATACTGTGAATAGAGCAGTTGCTGCCCAAGTACTCCCTTGAATGCTTTCTCATTGCCCAGTGTTCTAGTCTATATCTTCTACATACACGCCGACGCCAGTAGTTCATTTGCAGGCGCTGCTTATGTAAGTCTCAGTAAATTACTACAAAAATAAATGAATACATAAATAAAGCCATGCCGCGTGTGCTCCCTGATGGTTAATTAAATATTATGTTGTCAGTGGGGTGCAGGTGAACTTTTTGTAAACAACATTTGCAGTATTATCTTGAAGAAATAATGTGTTTCTTTCTCCTTTCGTGCATCCCATGTAAATGTGTGTCCTGTTTTCTTCAATTCTATCATGTACCGAGCTGAACCTGAGCATGAGTGTCACTGAGATGTTAAAGTGTAGAGTTAATCACCTTCGCAGGAGATGCTCCTTGCATTCAGAGACTATTATATTCTGGGTACTTTTCGTCAGAGGGGAAGGACATGTCAACTATAACCCTTTACTTCAACCCATTTAATTAATGTTTGTTAGTCGGTGGTGGTTTGAAGACACCTGAAATGGGTGTCACCTTTCGAGGGTCACAGTTGTATGTATGTACTGTGACACAGTACTCTGCAGGGGGAAGCGACTTTGCAGTGCTTTTGAGACTATCGTCTCAGAGCACGAGAAGACCTGCTCACTACCCAAATAAAACCACTCTACATCTTCCTCTCTCAGCTCACCCTTTATATCCCTGTGGTTGGTGTCCACCCCTTTATCCTCCTTTCCCCTCCTCTCCTAGTGTGTCGTGTGTAAAAAAACAAAAAAAATACAAAATACCAAAAATCAAAAAAAAAATAAGGCTCTTTTCAGAGCCGCCTTTCACAGTTAAAAAACAGAAGTAAAGATAAATACTGCAGGGCCCTTTCTATTTCTTGAAAGTCTGCGGACAGTTCGCGAACATAAAAAAAATTGGGATGCTACTCTATTGTAACCATTGCATTTTTCTCTGGGAGGAAGTGGTGGCTCTGAAAAGAGCCTTTGGGAGGTGTTTGTATATCAAAAATTATAAATACTTAACACCTACTTCGAAATGCATGCTGCATTTCTAAAAAAGGTTGCAATGCATTTTGTACATTTCTCAGAAAAATCTGATTGCCAGCATAGGTAAAATAGACTCCATCTCTGCGAAAAATGTATGTACTACGAAACATAATATTTTCATTGTGAAAAGAGGACATGCCAAAATCTCTTCGGAAGGCACAAACAGCCGTATTGACATTACGCCTTGCTTTCTCCATTTGTGGACCACATGAGAAAGAACAAAGCAACATTTGTCTCTGTGCAATCCGTGAAAAAATTACTTTGGAGTTTGGAAACATGTCCATGATCTTCTGAAGTCCTTCTTTCATTGCAAATCGCAAAGAAATTCCAGACACATGTCCTAAACTGTTCCATCCACAATGAATTACAATTATGTCTGGATGTTCCTCTATCTTCAAAGTTGCACAGAGAGGTAGCAAGTCCAGCCACTTCATTCCACACACTCCATGCCAGTGCACTTCCACATGTGGGAATCCAAGATTCTATAGATACTCCACAGCTTTCTGCATGCACCTTCAACCAATGTATCCACGAGTCTCCCAAAATCCACACAGTCTGTTTTTTAAAACACTCAGCCATAGCTATCTGTTCTTCTCTCAGCAAAAAGAATATCTGAGAAAACCTTTCCTAGCACAAGACACTCACTAAACTTTACTGACCAATCCCTTGCTACATTCAATCTCATTTGCATGCCTCCCCACCCCAAATTCCCCGGATGTAATTCGCGGTGTCCTAGAACTACCGCCATGTCCGCAAACATATTGTAACATGGTCAGCCCTTCTACCATTTCCACTTCACTTCCTTTGCCATTCCCTCATTGGATGTAGCTAAGAAATCACATGACCATCCACCAATCAAATCCAAGACCTCTACATGTAGCTGCATCATCATAGATCAGCACTGCAAATGTACTGTGAATCTCTCGGACTACAAGTCTCATACCATTGGCAAGCACGATCTACGAAAAATGCTAGACAAGTCTCCAAGATTTCTACTTGCAGCTTCATCCATATCCATATGCATGAACACAAACTACAGGTATACATATTTTCTATACAGTACATGAACACATTTTCTAACCGACTTTTACCTTGTATAATCTGTAAAATGAATCTACGATAATTTTTTCATTCTCCTAAAATGAACTGTGACTTACAAACCTTTATACCATTTAATTTCTTTGTACACACACACACACACGCAAATGATGTTAAACTAACCTTTTTGAAATAAAATATATAGACTACATATGATCAAACAAAATTACATGCACACTCTATCATAAAATCTCAAAGAATAATATTTGTACAAACACATAGTTGGTTTTAACTTTTTTAGTTTATATAATTACTTACATTTATATAGGACAAGCAGGCTATGACATTGACTCCCTCTTACTTGGAAAAGCAGGCTATCACATGGAAAAGCTTAGTTACAGGAATAGTGGTATACAGTGGTACATTATGATTTTGACAAGCCATAGTAAAGATATTTTCTTTCCTACAGTTAGTCATAAGATAGTTTTAATGGTTTTGGGGAAGGCGCTGAGCATTTCAATTTAAATAAATCTATGTTTAAATTAAAAACAGTGCTATATAGAAACTGAATTACTAATTTCTTTCTTTTACAATTGCAGTGAAGACCATTCTCCTGAAAATAAGCAGCCAAATTTGTATTACAAATAACAACTAAGAAGCAAACTGCTCATTTTAGAAAAAAAGTAAGTAGATTGTCACCATAATATTTGAATTCTTACTCAAACACACTCTAATGTTAATTCATGCTATTTGTGTGCCTAAAAATAGAGATTCTGCACCATTCTGACCAAAAATCCTCCCGTCTTAAACAGTGATTTACTGGCAGAATGGCCCACAAATTCCTATTTTTCGCCACACAAATTACCCACCTCAGCCACTAGAATTTAGATGTTGTAGAAGAAACAACTGTTTTAATTGTATAGCTTTAGATATACTATGTATACTTCTCCACACCACTGGCTTACTTTTTTCTGTCATCTGAACCCCAGTTTATTAACACATTAATTCAAGAATACCCATCCCTAGTATTTGTACTTCCCAATGCACAATCAAACACCATTACATAGGTCTTTATCATCTCACTCAAACACTCATGCACACAACACACATGCATTGCAGAACACCCCAACCTATACCTTCTGTATTTTTTTCAACAGACCCTAAAGCATGCCTAACAAAAAGCAACTCCGTAGAAAGGAACGCAGAAGTAGAGCAAATGAAAAGAAAAGTCTGCAACATAAACATCCATCTATAGCAGAATTTGTAAAAAAAAGTTGAAACACAACAGCTAATACAGTCATGTAGTGAAACAGAAGAAGTTACTAGTTCAAAAACTTTGCCTCCTCTATCAAAAAGTGAAACAACCCAAAAAGCAATTAACAGAAAATCAACTATCACTACAAATAAAACGTCTTCTATAAATCTTGATATAGTACAAAATAAGCATACCAAGAAAAGTATTTTAGCCAAAATGTTCTGTCACAAAGTCCTTCAAAATCTTATAAAAATAGGAGAGAAACCAGGTTCAACACTTCAAACCTTTCGTAGGAAAGTAATCTTAGAAGCGTTGATAGACAGTGCACTTCTTCTCAAAAGAAAGTTATTTATTTTAGTGTTAAACAGAATGAAACCAATCACTAGCCAATTTAAATAACATTCTTCTACATGGTACAGCAAAAGACCTACTAGAAGAAATCGACAATATCCAGACAATATCCAATATCCAGACAAAATATTTTGGAAGTGAAACCCACTTACAAGATGAATTAGCTGTAAACCAACTTCGAAAGAAATCTGCACATGGCAACCTTTCACTACACACATCCAAAAAAGAAATTCTAAAATTTGAAAGTACTTCAGCTGAAGTACCAAACCACGTGTGTGTATGTTGCCGCAGAACTTTTTATAAAATTAACACAAAAACTGTAGACCTATCATTCAAAATAGAAGACAATGAAAATTCTAAGGGGGTAATTCATAGAATTTAGCGCACAAGTGGCACACACAGCTGGCGCACAGTGTACGCGTACGAATCTCTGCGCCAGCCGCGTGCGCTAAAATCCATTTCCATGCACAGCGCATTCACGGATTTTAGCTACAAAAACCAGCCGCGGCACACAGTGGCGCAGCGACCCTGCAGCAGCGTCAGTTATGCCCCCAAGAACGCCCCTCGTGCAGGGAAAAGCCATCAAAATCCCCAATCCAGCGCAAAGGGCTGCGCTAATCCTGTACCAGCATGGCAAGCGCGGTACGTGTATTACTGGGGTTCGTGTAAAGTGTCACACGCGATTTCAGCAGGGTACGTGTAATTCAGGGGTGCACGGGAAGTTTCACACGTGATTTACCTGGGTACGTGTATTTCAGGGGTTCGCGTGAAGTCTCCCACGTGATTTCAGCAGGGTACGTGTATTTCAGGGGTGTGTGGGAAGTTTTACAGGCGATTGGCCTGGGTACGTGTATTTCAGGGGTGTGTGGGAAGTTCCACACGCGATTTCAGCAGGGTATGTGTATTTCAGGGGTGCGCGGGAAGTTTCACACGTGATTTACCTGGGTACGTGTATTTCAGGGGTGAGCAGGAAGTTTTACACACGATTGGCCTGGGTACATGTATTTCAGGGGTGCGCGGGAAGTTTCACATGCAAGTTCAGCAGGGTATGTGTATTTCAGGGGTGTGCGGGAAGTTTCACACGCGATTGGCCTGGGTACATGTATTTCAGGGGTGTGTGGGAAGTTTTACACGCGATTGGCCTGGGTATGTGTATTTCAGGGGTGCGCGGAACCGCGCACCCCTGAAATACACGTACCCCACTTAGTATATGCGTGCTTTTTATTTGTGCACACTTTTGTAATGCGCAGGGACGGTACCACCTGCCTTCGTGGGGCGGACGTGTTTAGGCCTGTGCGTGTCTTATCCGTGAGCGGCTTTGCCCTATTCGATTCCAGGAATACGTGTGGTTCGTGTGCGTGTGGGCGCTCCGTGTACTTCCCAGCAGTACTTCCCCCATTACGCCTTCTTTTTCATGCATTATTCCCCATTCCGCATGTTAAGCCCCCTGTTCTGCCTACTTTTGGGGAAGTAGCACATCGCCTTCCTTGAATCGCATGTGTGCGCTTGCTTTCTCACGCTTGCGCCTCCTTGCGCCTGCTTGGGCTGGGATTTTCGGCGCACGTTTGTTCCATGAATCGGCCCCTCAATGGTTTGAATTAGCTCTCTACCTTATAGCAGAAAACAAATACAAAATAACTGACCCCATAATACTTTGCAGTTACTGCACTACAAAACTTGACAACAACCTTCACGTGCTATCACAAATAACTTGGAATTATATCCACTACCAAAACCCCTTCAACAACTTAATTTATATGAGAGCATCATAATTCAAAAAGTGCACCCATTTCAAGCAATAATACGCCTTCAACCAAAAACTGAGAAAATTACCTCCCTTTGAATTAGTAAAAGGTATTCATGGAAAAGTAGTGTATTTACCATTAGATCTAAAAGAAAATATGCACACTATAGGAGTGCAACGTCCAATGCAGCAATCTTTAATTATCTTGGTAAATGGAGTACCTACAAAAGACAAACAAATTTGGCAACAACTGGTAGATTTACATAAAGTTAGAAAAGCCCTGCAATATCTTAAAGAGAATAATGAATATTACAAAGAAATTAATATTGAAGAAAACTTGAAAGATACAACTGAACTAATTCAAGAGATAAGCTGGTCAATTTGAGCTCCTAGATCCTGAAACAATATCAAACACTTCAGACCATTATACAATTCATCCATTGCACTCTAATGACACCATAGAAGATGTACTGGAAACGTACCAAATGCGTCAAACAAAAGGATCACCAATCAGCATATGGGAAAAAAGTATAGAAGCACGTGCTTTTCCTCTACTCTTTCCTACTGGCAAAGGAGTAAGATACGATGATAGACCTATTCAAATATCAGCATCAGAATATCGCTCATTACGAATGTATTCTGAAGATCCCAGATTTTGACAAAATGTGGAATACATATTCCACCTACTCTTTGAAAGTGAACTAGCAACTTTATGTTACGGAGTTGCACACATATTAAAATCAGGATCACACTTTCAAAATATGACAGCTACACAATTATTACAAAAAGTTGAACAAAAAGATTAGATTTTACAAGCAAATCTTACAAATCTATTAGCAAATATGCGTGGTACTAAAGAGTACTGGTTTCGACGTCATGGAGATGCACGTTGTATGATCAGAAACCTAGGCCCACCCACTTGGTTTGTTACATTAAGTTGTGCAGAATATGCATGGGAAGATTTACATGCTTTACTACGCATATCAAACGAAAACAAAACAAACATAGATATACTAACACCTGGAGAACTTTGTTCACAGGATCCTGTTAATGTTTCAAGATATTTTCACCATCGCTTCATTGCTATGCTACACTTTATTTGTAACAAAACTGTTCCTCCCCTTGGAGAAGTGCAACACTTCTTTTGGACAAAAGAATACCAAGCCAGAGGAGCACCACATGTCCACATGCTTTTATGGATTAAAGATGCTCCTAAATTTGGTCAAGACAGTGATGCCACTGTTTTACAGTTTATTGAAAAATATGTCACTTGTGAAATTCCATCAGAATCCGCAAATAGTGATCTTCATGCAAAAATTTTACAATTCCAAAGACACAAATGTGGCAAATATTGTTGTCGCAAATACACAAACAAAGGGAAATACTACACCAAATGCCGATTTGGTTTCCCTAGACCAGTTACAAATACAGGTGAAGTGAACAACCTCATGTCTTCAGTTAGACATATTGTTAAAAGTAAGTCACCTAAAAATACATATTGCATAAAAAGAAAAGAAGAAGAAAAATATATCAATGATTACAATGCAATCATTGCCCACTTATGGAATGCAAACATAGACGTGCAGTACATTGCAGACAATTCTACTGCAGTTGCACGATATGTCACAGCATACTTAACCAAATCAGAAAAGACAGAGCTCCAAGACCTCTGGAATGACCTGTCATCAGATATAACAGTGTCTCAGAATGTATACAGCTTGTGAATAAAAATGCTGTCCCATAGAGAATGTGGATCCTATGAAGCAGCTGATCGATTAACTGGTACTGCATTGTATGGTAAATCTACAAATATAGTATGGCTAAGTCTTGATCCAGCTAAATCTAGGAAAAGAGTTCTAAAATCATACAAAGATATAGAACCTATAGCCAAATATGATCCCAACAGCCAAGACATTTTAAAACACCATTTATCGGACACATACTACCCAAACAGGAGTGCCACTTTGGAAACCATGAGTCTATACCACATAACCCAAAACTACATATACACAAATAATATAAAACCTGATGAACAAAACCGTAAATACAAAGTGACAAACTGTGAAGGCAGTTTAGTAAAACTCACCAAACCAAATTTAATTAATCATATCAAATTGTCATTAAAGACTCCTCAACATAAAGAAGTATATCACATGTCCCTGCTACAACTCTTTAAACCATGGAGAAAAGAAGAAGAAATACTAGATAACTATGACTCATATGAAGACGCTTTCAAAGCAAATGAAAGCAGTATAACTGATGTAGACTTTGCACAGTACAAAATAATGTTGCACAATGAACAGCAACACGAAGAAGAACTCCAGGCCCAACTAGATAAGTACACTCCTGACAGTAGTCAACCTTCTGTCACAGGAAGCCAAGAACCACTGGGAGACCGACTAATAACAAATCAGGCAGAATTAGCTATGATAGAAGTAGAAAATACCATGTGTCAGTATGAAGAAAAAGAAGACTTAACTATACTACAATCAAAGCTAAACAATGAGCAACGTAGCATTTTTCAAGAAGTAACAAAAGAAATTGCACATGGTGTACAACATGAAAACAAAGAATGCTGGTTCTGGCAAAACATTCCTAATCAAAATCATGAGTAAGTTCCTTCAACAATTGACAAACAACAAACTGTCAGCTGTTGTCACTGCCCCCCAGGTTTAACTGCCTACAACATAGGTGGTGTCACTTTACACCGATTACTACTCCTGCCAGTAGAACACCAAAACAAATTAGATTATTACAAACTTTCTGCAGAAGCTGCAATGGAACTACGCATAGTATTGAAACAAATGAAAATGCTACTAATAGATGAAGTGAGCATGGTGTCCAACCTAATGTTGGCTTTGATTCACCTCAGATTACACGAAGTACTCAAAACAAACTATGAAGAGCTCTTTGCAGGAAAACACATTATTGTTTTTGGAGATCTTCTTCAATTGATACCTGTAAAAGGTGAGCCGATTTTAAAACATTAGGACACAAACTCTGCCGTAAAACTGTTGGCAGCATCGGAAATGTCAACCTTTGGCAACATTTCCAATACAGAGAATTAACAGAAAACATGCGCCAATCTGCAGATCTCACTTTTGTATCAGAGTTGGTATACTTTTTAAAGAAGCAGAAGCAATATTGAAAACCCGGCACATTCATGCACTTTATGGTGATAATGCATGTGCTACAGATGTTATGGAACAATTAGCCCACAAAAATGTCAAATGTATGGCCTTAATGCCAACTCTTTCAAGCTGTTTCAAATTCAATGAAATAATGTTAAGTAAAGAAATGCAAACAATAATGGAAATTAGCGCCACAGACAAACTAGATGTACTTGGAATGACACCACCCATGTGTGACCAAGCCACAACAAGACTAAATAGTTTAGAAAAATCAATCTCAAACACAGCAGGCTTGGAAAAGATATTAAAATTATCCTTAAATTGCAGAGTAATGCTGAAACGTAGCCTTGATGTGGACCAAGGACTAGTTAATGGAGCACTGGGTACAGTTGTTGGCTTTCAAACATACCCAAGTGACAACAACATTCAGTTTGTCAATATTCTCTTTGACAAACTTTCAGAAGTAAAAAGAATAGGACTCTCAACAGCTCAATTCCTTCTCTTCAAAGACATGTATGTACGCAGAGAACAATTTTCTCTAACTCTTGCATACGCAGTGACCATTCATAAATCACAAGGTCTTACCCTAGACAAAGCAATGAAAGACATTGGTAACACAGGGCCTCATTCCGAGTACGGCGCTAACCAATGGCGCTATTAACGCCTTGGTTGACGCCGTACCCGGACCGGCAGCGCCTTGGTGGATGGCGGAATTACCGCCCCATTCCAAGGTTGGCGGGGCGGTAATTCCCCATTCACCAAGGCTCTTCCCCATTCCCAAATGAGCCCCCATAGGGCTCAATGGAATGGGGAAGATGCAAATAACGGTGACCGTTCATTACGGTCACCGTTATTGGCTTGGAGGCCCCTTTGCGCCCTCGACTTTAACACCTGCTCAAAGCAGGCGTTAAGGGCGAGGGCGCAAAGGGAACTCGGAGTATGGCGGTAAGGGATTACCGCCACCGGTCTCGTTACCGGTGGCCGCTATCCCTTAGCGCCATACTCGGAATGAGGCCCACAGTCTTTAAAGAAGGCATGAGCTACGTAGCACTATCACGCTTACGTACACTTGAGGGTCTATTTCTAATCAACTTTGTTGCAAGTAAAATAAACGCTGATATTCCTTGCATTTTAGAATACAATAGACTTTGTTCACTATACACTCCCCATCTAAACACATATTCTATTCCACAAAAAGTAAAACATTATAAAAGAAAAATAAATCAAACAGAAAAGCAACAGGATTTCACTGCAAATCCTCCAAAGAGAGTAAAATAAAGTAATACTTCATTAAGTGCCACAAGCAAAAAATAATCAATTAGGGAAAGTAAACCAGGTACTTCTTCAAAGAAGGAAGACACACTCCAAAAAAAGCAGTCAGATACAGAACTACCTGGTCCATTTAAACTCTCAAATATAGTTGGTGTAAGTTGCTACGCAAATGTGGCAATGAATATTCTATTTCAATTACCATCAATTGTTGAGAACATTTACATACAGAGTACATACCCATTGTGTTTGCAAATGTTAGTACTTCACAGAAATGCAGCAAACAACCCTGACAACACGTATAGTGTTTATAGAATAAGACAACAATTGGACTACTGTGCTGGAATGGTGAAATTCACTATAAACTCACAGGAAGATCCACACGAATGTCTAATGTACTTACTATTAGTACTGGAAAACAAAAATATACCTATAAATGAAATCTTCCAGATTTCATACATGTGGAAACATACATGCACTCTCTGCAACAATGTGACACAAGAACAAATCCCCAATGTGCGCATTTTGTATATATCAATACCTAATTGTGAATCCGTTCCATTTCAGCAACTTGTACAGAATGCAAACCACGGTAGATTATGTTTGACCTGCAATTCAGATAATCGCTCCACAGTAGTAATACAAACACATAGTAAATACGTAAAACTAATGCTTCTACGTTACAATGCAGATGGTAGCAAAAAGAACTGCAAGCTGACTGGATTCACACATGGTCAAATATCACTTGGTAGGAAAACCTTCACAACAATAGGTATAATCTACCACGCAGGAGCCACAACCAACTCAGGGCACTACACTGCATATATATAAAAAAGAAATGTGGATGGTTTGAATGCAATGATAGTACCGCTACTCTAAAGCAGAGATTACCAGCAAATCTTACAAACGCTTATTTAATGTTCTTAAAACCAAAATTTGATAACTAAACTGTACTTAAACCTTTAGTACACTTGTAGTAAAAAATTATAAACTGTCACAATATTCCAAAAGCTATCTAACTGCCCAAAGATGCTACAACAACTAATCAGATACATTAATACCACTCAAATAGAGCAAAAAATAGACAGTTAGAATATGCCAATTGGTATCTAACTGTCCCAAACTTTAGAAATATCCAAATAAGAGCAACAAATAGACAATTAGAATACTCAAATTGGTATCTAACTGTCCCAAAATTTAGAAATATCCAAATAGATAAAGCAATACCACGAAATTATATAAAAAAAATAAACAGTTAGAATACGCCTACTGGTATCTAACTGTTCCAAAATTGTACAATATCCAAACAAATACCTACTATCTTACTGCTACCAAAAACTGGAACAATCCAATGTATAAAGCATTAGCCAGAAACAACAAGTAAACACTGAAAACAAACAAACAAATAAACTGTAGCATAACAGAAAAAGTTTTTTTTTAATCCAACATGGATTTTTTTTCTCCCACAGACCCAATGATTTTAGCAACAAACACAGAAACTGAGCCAATTGCACAATACTAATACTAACATGCTATTTTCTTTTATCACAGAAATGAACAAGAAAAACATGGACTCCCGTTACTAAACCAAATAGTAAGTATAACATGATAAATACAACCATCGCAGCATATCACACCCATACTGGCTTATAACATTGTTCCTTATAAATTTGTTTTTGACCCAAAGTTATAAGCCACTATGAGTGTGATATGCTGCAGTGCTTGTGGCCAGGGCATAGACTCTTGGGTGCATGGCATATGAGTGTGATATGCTGCAGTGTTTGTGCCAGGGCATAGAGTCTTCGGTGCATGGCCAAATGGCCATGCACCCATCATTCTATACCCTGGCCACAACCACCGCAGCATATCACACCCATAGATTCAAGCATTTCAACCATTTTAATGTCCGCGGACACAAGGAAGTTCCTAGAACACATTCAACATGCCAGAGGACGATACGGACTGCGTCATCAGGACACCCCCATTTTCTTTATGTACGAACATTTCAGGACACTGTGAGTGTTCTTAGAACACTTTCAGCTTGACAACGAACAATACAGACAATGTCTTCAGGACACCCCCTGCGAACATTCCAGGACCTCACACGTCTTCTTAGAACACTTTCAACTTGACACCGAATCCATTCTGTTTATTTACGAACATTTCAGAACAGCCGTGTTGTCCGCAGACAAATCGAACACAACAAAAAAGTCTAGCACATAAAAAAAATACAACATTGCACCTATCTCATACTCCCCCACACTCCTCAAACACTCTTACACACCAACACACTCCACTAAATACAATTTTTAAACCAAGTTTCACCTCGCTGTCCGTGGTCGTCCGCGAATGCAAGATGGCGGGCGCCACCAAAAATCTGAAGCGCTCCACGCCCCACGCCGTCCAATCAGTGAACACATCGGATGTCCGCAGACATCGCGCAAGCTGCTCGGCCAATCAGGGCACTGTCCGTGGAGCGAACAGGGAAGTCTGTCCGCGAAGCGAACGGAGATATCACTAATTTTTTGCCTTACATTTTGGTCATTTTAAAAAAAAACTACTGGACGGATTTACACCAAATTTACAAAAGCACGCTTTCGGGACCAAGCCCCCGCTCCTGCCATAAATTTGATGTAAATCCGTCCAGTGGTTTGGGCTGTAGACGTGCGCAAAGTGTTTTCCCATTATGTCTATGGGAAAAAACAAAAGTTTTGTGACCTCCCTATAACTTTGCCCCCCCTGTACCAAACCTCTCCAAACTTTGCAAAACAAATTCAGAGTGGGCCATATACTTCTTTTGCAAAGTTTGGTGAGGATTCATCCCGAGGGAGCGAAGTTATAAGCCACCCAAAAATGCTCTTCCTATGGAAACACCAACTTAACCATAACTACATGGACGCTACCGCGTCCATGTAATTAATATATATATATATATATATATATATATATATATATATATATATATATATATATATATATTTGTATGAGAGTTAAATTAACAGATATGTCATATGTCATGTCCCAAGGTTCTCTGTGATGGGGTCCCATTGCGGTGCGACATATAGTTATGGAGAAAATCAATATAATCTAATCCTATGTATGACTTTATTGCAATATCTTACTTATAGAGATGATTTGAACTTCTACTAACATCAGATTTTTTTTATTTAAGAAACCTCACATGTAGCCTCGGCCTGATCTACTTTGTTGGCCTAGGCTGGTATAAATCCATTAACAATCTTGTCAAGTCAAACGTCAGACCATACGTGTGCTTATCTCCTGACGCAGATGAAGACAACTTCACCCCTGACTTATAAGGCACCTTCTGATGTCCATCAAATGTCATCAGCTCAGGGAAAGGGACATCCTTTTGAGTTTTAACTCAAATCATTAAGGGCTGCCTCTCAGTTTTGCCAGTTGTTTATCACTTCACCAGCATAAATTCCTTCCCAGTCAGGCTGCATCTCCAAAGAGATGTTTTCTTTAGATATGTAGAAAAGCAGTGCTTCACCCTTGCATCTGATGTGTACGAAATGTTGTGTTAAAAATCTATTGGGTTTTGAATTGTCTGAAATAATGTCTTATGGGCTAAACCCAACATTTCTTTATGCACAGGAAATGGTCTTTGTGAATGTTAAAATTCCTTTTACAAAAATGGCATACTTTAATTTTTGGCCTTAAATCATATGTAGATTTCTCTTACACCATGCCATCAATGTTCATCTTTACATCCTGATCACATTACTTGGGCACTGGAGCTTCGTGTTCCATGTATTCATTGTCCAAAGTTTGAAATTGGACACGTTTCCATGGTAAATATTTTTACTTTTGCAAAGTTTCACTTTAGGCATCAGTTAGGCATTTAATAGAATGTAGAACTCTAATTTTGAGCCTTATCACGTCAGCACATTGTTTGTTGTTCTTCCGACAACATTGTTGGGATATGGGGCAGTTTTGAAATGTACATGCTGGCCTTTCAGTATGCCAGTCTACAGTGAGTATTCAATGTTCTGCACTGTTAGGCCTCAGTCAGCAAAATGCAGTGTCCTTTTGTCTTGTGGCAAAAACTGGTAGGGCAGGCGAGGGATATTCACATTGTGCAAGTTGAGAATGTTATATGTGTTTGTTTTGATGAAAAAATGCTAATAAAAAGTGTTATAAAAAATACTACCTCAAATCATTTAAATATTACACAAAACACACATTTCATTTATTAACTTTTTGTGTACTTTACTCATTATTAAACTGTTTTATTTTGCAAAAAAAATTCCAAAACCTTTATTGCCATAATGACTGTGATAGTAGCTGTATAGACCTGAGGGACAGTCATTATTGCTTGGGATAATGACCCTTGCACAACTCATGGCTTACGGATTTGCTACGGTCTATAATTATTCACAGAGGTCATCATCCCGCAAACATGAATCTCTCTTGGTCCATAAGTCTATATAATGTCATGTTTACATTAAAATAAAAATATCCCTCTAGCAACACCAAAACAGATATGTTCTGCTCCCATGTGGATATTACAGAGTCTCTCTACAACAACTTGGATCTTTCCTGTAATAAATGCGAAGAGCCATTACAGCTTTCCGTTACCCTCTTATATGCGCTCTGAAAAATATTTGAATGTTGGATTGCAAGGAGTGACTTGGCTATGGCAGAAGTTGCACTCTTCATGTTTGCTGGTCTTGTGCCGCCAACCCACTATAATTCCCCACAGATGTAAATCCTTTAACTTCAACTCTGTATCCCACTTAAAACTGATGTTCATATTTAACTTTAATTTTGAAGGCACATCGTTACCCGGCATCCAGGGTTATTTTCTGTGTTTTCAGTGTTCTCAGAAAGTTGTATTTTCTCTGCAAATTCCTGTGGAAAGTATTTGTCCTCCTTATCACAAAGCATCTCTTTAATCTCTAAGAATGTACCCTTCTTGATCTCTCTCTCCCTGGAGTCTGCAGGGCAAAACGTTATGGGAGATGTACTATCTGCCTAGGCAATTCCTTCTAGCTCTCTGTTTGCCAGATGATTGTATTCCCAACGTCAGCCAGTGTATCCCATTACAGATGTGGCAGAGTGTTTGGGAGTGAATGTGTGCCCGCTCTCACAATCAAGGGTACATATAGCCCCTACTGTAAAAAGTGGGCCATTTCAAAATAATACAATTTTATCGCTACTCTACATTGGGTTCAGACGCACTGATGTATGGACCCTTATCTTTATTGCAGTTCGACCCAGACTCCATTTTGCCTTTCTAGTTTTTGTTTCATCATTTGTCCAGCCATGGTGATAATTTATTTACACATTTAATATGTATGTGTAAGGCATAGCAATACATCCCCCTGCTTTTGCAGGATTTATTCAGCAGAATAATTATTTACAAACACCTGAATTATTTCCAAAGTAAATATTTTCTTTTGTAACTCCTCCATCGAGATGGAAAATAATCAAAGTCTTCTACATTCCTGAAGTTGATTCTGCACAGCCTACTTACCACAGTAGACTACGTCATAGTACCATAGTGCTTTTTATTTTTCTGTGACAGAATGTAAAAACTGCGTATACGTTAGTAAGCTGAATGAGTGCTTTAAAAAGCAGTAACAAGGCAATATTGGCAAATCGATCACGGGGATATTAGGCATACTGAAAAATCAAATGCCATCCTCAACAAATTCGGCTGCTACATATACCAAACTAATATCTGGTAAACTCAAAAGTGGGTTTCAATGTAGTTGTACCACATCAGCTCTGCACAGGTTGAGTATGACAATTTACGTGTACCAATTAATTATCCTCCTAGTGACATATACATGAAAGGCCCTTACTTTGCTGATCGTATCTATTAAAAGAAAAGGAACAATGCCCTCTTCATCGACAGTGTACCCGCATCCCAATAAACTCTTTGTATGTTTGCCTGCGCATAGGTAACATCACATAAAGGGTTCAGAGGACATAGTATCATTGGACTACTCCCACACAGTAAAAATTCCCATGCAACAGAAAGAAAGTATGTCCAGAATGGCTATAGCAAGATAGTTCAGTGTCCAACTTAATCACACTTATGTTTGCTATTAACCTTGAAATACAAACATGCCATGACACACAAATAAAGTTATGGCCAGGTTCTAGCCAGTAATGCAAGCCAGATAATAACCCTTACCATATTTGTTTTACCCTTGATGCCAAGTTAAAAAAAAATCATGCCCACTAAGAATGTGTAAAGAGATTGGCACCACTAATGCAGGGTAGCCCTGCCACATAATAACACTTATCATGCTTCCCCTACACTTGATGCAGAACAACTGCCAGGAATGATCTTTGACAATTTACTAAAATGGTGAGGGATGATGGGAGCTGTACACCAGAACATCTGGAGAACCAAAGGTTGCAGACCCCTGACTAGACATTCATATATCAACCATGCAAGACCTAGCATTGGTGAATGGATGATTCATTGATACAATTGATACACACTGGCATTGTGGCCCTTAGTGTGCATACATTGCGGGTCATACAGTGCTGACACCACAACCAAGCGTTTATACCAAACCACTAAATGAGTGGGAACAATTTCAGTTTCCATCTGTGTATCACCAGGTACACAAAGGCTATTTGTTCACACCTTAAATGCCATGTGCATAAGAATAACAAACGTGTTGTTCCAAGTTATAGTATGATAGAAACAAAAAAAACAATCTTAGAACACTGGCCCTTTGAATAAAAACTCTGAATCTTTGCATTTGCAATACCATCAGTAGAATATGTGATAATTAATGTAACCACACAAATTATAGTGCATTCAATTTTATCTGAGCTGCATTTCACTACCTGAAACATAGATTACCTTTTTTAATACAGGCAGCTGTGGGATGTATCAACCCACTCATCCAAGCCCTGCAACATCACTGTGCATTGCTGGCAGCAGAAGCATCATAATGGCCACTGGAAAGCATGCTGCTCGCCAGAAATCACAAGACAAAGTGCAGTGAACACCTGAAAAATAGGCCACCATCCACTTTTGCCTATCTTAGTGAGCACAGGAGACTAGTGCCAAAAACCACTATTGGGCTACCCACAAAGTAGCCTGAAACCACTTGGAAATAGCAATGCTGATTGAAAAAGAAACACAGAGCAGTTTGAAAATCTGTTTTCTTGATTGCCAAAAATTGCTAAAATCATGGCTCACAAATCACCTAAAAGATCCAACCTCTTTGTTGGGTGTTCCACATCATTATTGCAAGAATCCACATCAATACAATGTCAGCAAAAATCATATGTTCTCAGAACAAAATCCTATTTTAAAGATCCTTGATGGAAAGACAGCTGTCAAAAATGGAAGTAATACCGTTGGTCACCTTAACCAGAAAGCCGGCGTTTTAAAACCATTTGTGTAAAGTTGAAAAATTGAACCCAAACTATGCCAAAAGAAGAGAATTCCATCAAAATACAAAATAAGAGTGCCACACAGTGATTTCATGTTGAAAAAGACTTGATTTGAAGATATGTTGCTTATTTTAAGTTTATAAATATTATTTTTTTACAAGGAACTAATTTACAATTGATCAGAAAGTAACCTGATACAGTTAAAACTCCAAAAAGCCTGTTTCCCATGAGAACCCATCACACCATGTCATTCCCACCAGAAGGGGGATGTCGCATTGGCATGCGAATCAAAATGGGAGGAGATTTCTTTCTGCAGCCTAGAGAAATAAACAATGGGGGCCTTGGACTGAATGGGAATGCTAATTTGTGTGTAACTGGCCACAAAGTGTTGGCAGGAAACAAGACATGTGACCCTCTGAGTCAGCCCAGCTCTAGGAGGCGGACCAGACTGTGATGTGAATTGAATTGAAAGCAAATGCATGTTTCATAAAAATGCTTATAACAAATTGTACCAAGCTGACAAAAATGGGAAACTTTGAGGTTCTTAAAATGAAAAATTCCCTCATGATTTAAGACTAAACTGGATGCCGTGTGATGTTCTGAGACCAAACCCCAGAATTTATTCATATTGTAGCTGCTGTGTTGTTGCTATGAACATAAGAAATTACAGTAATATGCTCAGAGAGGATATGAATGCATGGCTAAAAATGGGTGCAGAAATAATATTGGGAAACCCACCAAAAGTGCAAAAAGTGGTCATGTCTGAACCAAAGCTCCTAGGAAGTTAAGAGTTGGACCGTAATGTACCTTAGGCAATCTGTCATGCAATTTAGATAGCATTGACAAGTTGTGCATATTGTAAATATGTGTTTTATGAAAAATCAGATGTGCTGCACAGACACAAAGGGGAGTGTTTACACCTAAACCATAAACATGACACCGGGTGACATGCTGATCCTTTCTCCAGTCAGAGGACAGGAAATCCTCTGACCAATCAAATCCTTAGAGGGTTGGGCATAGAGAATCAGCCTCCCCACCCACTTTGGAAATACACAAATAAGGACTGCTAGGAAAGGTAGGACACATACTCTTTTCCACTACTCAACTATTCTTGGCGAAGCACCCTGCAGGAAGACTCCAGACTCCAGATAGATCCAGAGACCAGACTCTAGAACCAAACTCAAGACCTTTGAAGTAGAGAGGTCTAATTCACAAGCTGAACCCTTCTCAGCAGGCCTGCAGAATTTAGCAACCTGATTCTAACCCCTAAACTCCCCAGGGGCTCTCGCCTTCAACAGCCGGGCTTTGCTGTTTGCTTTTAGCTAAGAACCCTGTGCTAGAACCCAGATCCAGACCCAGAAAGCAGAACAGTGCTGAGAGCAGAACCCAGAGTGCCTGAGACCTGTCCGGTGGCGAGTGAAGCCAAACCCTTGACCAGATCTTTGACGAGGCCCACTCCATTCTAAAGCCTTGGAGCGAGTATCTAGTCTAGAACTGTGCATAGTCATCTCTTAGATTAAAGTAATCGTATTCCAACCATCTCAGCCTGTCCAGAACTGCATTATAAAACCTCTTTTATTTATCCTAAATTCTTCTCTCCTCCACATAATTCTTGATAATTGTAGCAATAATCATCTTTGAGCTGATATTTTCTGAAGAGGGACGAGTGTTTTGACGGACAGGGATCAGAGCGGTGGCGCCGCTGTTCTGGTGGCTGCCCGTTAACTGTCTTGCTTCTTCATAGCTCCTTAGTTTAAGTCCATATTGGTTCCGAATCTTTAAAGCGCGATCTGTCATTTTTGAAATATTGACTTTATTTCTGAAAAATCTACCTTCACAAAAACATCGTAACTTTTGAACCACAATTTAACTGCCATTTTGAAGCCAAGATCCTAAGCCTTCCAATGAACCTAAAACGACATTCCAAATCATTATAGTATTTCCATAATCGTGTTTCACACACGCGGAAAAATTGCTGCGAATTGCCATTTAGTTCCATTTCAACACATGCCAAAATAGCTGTTTCTTGTTTGCAACTGCTGAGATCCGTTTTCAATCTGATAACCATTCATGAATCATTGCTAGTGTTGACCTGTACCGATCCAATGTAACTCTCACTATCATGAATCTCCTTTAGTGAATTCAAATAATTTTAGCATATTTTTCTTTACATTGCAATCCCATTCAAAAGTATTTTTGCCTATTTTAAAATCATACCTATTTTCTCTACGCTTGTTGGGGGAACTGGGATTGAACTGCATTATTGATTGTATTCCTGAAACCTGTGTGCCCTCATATCCATCTCTTCATATTGCATATTGGGGAGTGAGTAGTCACAGGGGAAAGAGTGATCATATTGTCTTTTGTTGAAATCATATCTAGTTTATTTATGCGTTGCATTCTTTCCCGTCTTCTATTCCTTGAATCATATAAAGTATTCTCTGCTACCTTATCCTTCCTATTCCTACTCCTAACTGATTAAAGAGATTGTTGATCTTGTAATATTACCCATTGCTGCTCAGGGTTCATCATCCAGATTTAAAGAACTTTGACATAAAAACATATAAATCAGGGCTTCCATTGAACATCCCATCCTAAGCATTGACTTAGTTGGAGTGCTGGATTGAAGTCACTTATAGAGCATTGACTATCAGAGTCATTGACATGGTCAATCAACAAAAAATAATGTAATGTCATTTTCATAAATAAGATTTGATAACTTAAGTCATTTTACCACTTCCTGCTAAGATCTCAATTGAACTTGCAGATCACCATTTCATTCCCAACAGTGCCAAACCCCAACTGGCTAGAATTAATTAATGTTAGTGATAGTGTCACACAATGGCAACATTGTAGTGGTAAAAGCTATTTATCACCATTGAGGTGTGGCTAAAATACACCAAATCACTGGAAATACCCTGAAATTATGCTCATGTTGCAATATGTAATGGTTCATTATTATTATTATTATTATTATTATTATTATTATTATTATTATTATTATTATTATTATTATTATTATGCAGACAATAAACCCCTCTTTTTAAATAAGGTCTACATGCAGCCCAGGTCTAGAAGGAGAGACAAGGTAGGATTATGCAGATTAACTCTAAGAAGAGCACAGCATCAGCCCAATAGTGGTCCTGCATTAAACACCACTATCACAATCTGTCAGAAGCCATGAAGAACTTGAACGAGGGCTGTTCAATGGCTTGTCTCCCAGAGGAGACAGGGTTCAAAACCTGCATTCATTGAAAAATACTGATATTTCCTTTTAGCTTTCTTTCTGTGAAACTTGGCCATTCGGGGTCTGAGTGGATAGACAAACTTTGCTCTGTCGTTTTCTTGTGCATGGTTTCAAAATGCTCAGGATCACAAAATCATCCTTGATCTATGGGAAACCTAGACACCTAAACACTACTGAGCTAATGATGTGCTCATGTCGATAGAATGTTGCACAAAAGGACATGATTAGGTGGTCTGAGACTATCATTTTGTTAATATGGCATTTTAAACAAACTTCGTAACATAACAAAAAATGTAAAATGTTGACAAAATGACAGCTGTACATTTTGTAATTTTTTTCAGGAGCTACAAACATTGTAAACACACACCTCTGACATGCAACCACTTCCAACCACTCCCAACTATTGTTATTGAAAGGGTTTCCAGGTGTGCAAGCTGGACGGATCATATTTTCTCTTGCCTGCAATTCCATTTTGGAGCACAGTCACTTTTGTTTCACCCCATTTCCTCCACTTTCGCTGGCTGGCTGAGAGACACTTCAGTGCCGACACTGGATGCACCCATGTTGACATAGTTGGATCACAGCCATAAAGATTCCCTTCAAGCTCCTCAGCCCTGTGAGGTGGCCTGACTGTGGTCTAGAGTGCCGTAATGCATGTAATAGCCTTATAGTTACCATCAGCGCTTAGTAATATAACCTAATAACAGAAGGGTTTCAGATTTCCTCTGCATGCAGTAGGATAAACATCCGGCCCTTCTCTCCATGCCTTTCCTATCTGTCACATAATCCACCATCACATCCCCACACACTTTGATGAACACTGCCTTCATAGGGAACAGATAGTACGTGTTCTCATTACACCTTGGTATGTATTATTATACTTATAGATAATGCTCAATTATGGACCAACATTGTCTTACAATGAATTAATGAAAGCGTAGCATGACGTGACTTGGAAGAAACTCCTAATAATAACCTTTTTGACATCAAGCCAGACTTGTTTAAATATGCAACACTCTTTTGAGCACTCCATTCCCTTTTGAACACTCCATTCCCACAGTCTATTCTTGTCCATGCCACTCTTTGCTAAGGTTTGCTAAGGTTTGGTAGTCACAGAATTCACATTTTGGAGTTTGAGCTGTGGTACAAGATATATGGATTCCACAGCAAAGAAGCAATCAAACATCCAGTTTTTTACAAGCAGACATGTGAGCCCCTTATGCATAATTACATTATGTGCTAACTTATAATGTTCCAACTCTGGCTTGGAAACCCAACCCAATTGTCACAACAGTTCAGGACATATCTGTGTCCTCCCTCCATTTTGGAGAACTATGGTCCATCGAACATTACTAACATGCACCCATGCATGCACCCATGCATTCAGACATGATTATTCACAGGCTAGCAACTCTTGTCCACTTTCCCATCCTCTTATACTCCCTTTGCTTATCTTCTTTCCTCCAGTAGACTGGGGCTTTGATACCCCTGTGCGACCACTGACCGGCACTCAATGTGAAGCCTAGGTATGCTGAAACTAGTATGGTGGTTATTTGGTGCAATATAAAGGCATAGCATTTCATCTGGTTCCCCTCACTGGTACGGAAGGCTTTGGAGTTGGCAACATTCCAGGTAGACACTCATCAATGATACACTTTCTTATGCCATCCTTGTTAAGCACAATGCTTATCAAAGGAAGGCATCTCTCCTTATCAATTCAACATGGAGGACTATCCACGGATCCTGCACCACTGCTCTACCACAAAGTGATCGTTGCTAGAAAGTTAATATTAAATCAGAGGTTATCAGTCATAAGAATGAAACATCACAGGCGGTCTTAATGTATGCAGGGCATGGGATACAGTTTAAGAATCATATCAAATGGTGAGAATGTGGTGTTAAGGGCTGGAATGGGTGGTAATGGCCCAGTGGCCCAAGTTAAAGGCCAGAGTGAAGCTTTTACCGAGGCCCTGGGCTGTTACCACCCGTTCCAGCCCCTTAACTCCATTAGCACCAGTCCCATGGGCTGAGACAGGCCTAATTGAAAGTATTTTCTTCCGGTGAATGGGTCGCCTCGCAGCGTCCCATGAACGGAAAGAAAAGACTGTTAAAAAATGGCTGCCATGGAACTGGAAGGTGGGCTCCATGCCGAGCCCCCCTGCCCTTTCCATAGAGGCCATCAGGGGCAGTTCAGAAGGAGCAGAAGGAGCAGCGGCATGAACGGTGGCGGCACTGGCCTCTGCCGCAAAGAGGTAGGTGGAGACAAGGAATCATAAAAAAAGGGAATGCAGGGTGAGGGGAAGATGGCAGATGGGGGAATCCGCTTGGAACAGGGTCTGAGTCGCTGGTTTCAGCCCACATTCCTATCCACTTGATTGGTTGGCTCCCAACAGCAGGGTGGTAATTGAAATTATTTTCCCTGTGGATGTTTGTCAGAATAGTACAGCCCTATGTCCTGCATTACTCCTACATGCACAATGGCACTTTGTAGAGTCTATTTGTTTAGAAAAAGGCAATTGTCTAGTGCAGTCCAATGGGGAACCGGCCATTAGGTCTCCTTAATATGAACAATTGTGCTTCATAGAACATAACAACTTATTAAACTGAACACATGAACATTGACTCAGAAATGCAGGCCTATAGTGAAAATGTGTAAATATGGGGTGAGAAAAAGCTTAATGCTTAGACATTTGCTGTAAGGCAGGTGGACTTAATTGAACAGTTATGGATTTGGCTGTGCATTATTATTCATTTTAGAAAAACCTACATGCAAATATAAACCATTAATTGATACTCATTATTGAATAGAAGTTATTGTAGCAAGTTAAAGTGTACAGCAAACCAAATACAAAACATCAGTAATATAAACTCTGGTTCCAGTCTGTGGTTTAACACAACGTTATTTCCTCGAGCGGAAACATACACAAGCACAATTTGCTTTTGCGCATTTCCACTAGCATCAGTGAAAATTACTTGGCACTGGATTTTCAGTAGTGCTGTGCAATTAAACATAAAAAACCCATTGGCACTTGCGCAATGTACCGTTAATCCGACCCTATGCAGCTAAATATGCCAGTGTCAATTTCACAAAAGGCTGACTTCCATATCAATGGATACTTACATTTACTATCCTGCAGCTGCACAAGACATTCTGTGCCTGGTTTACAAAGCGTTTGTCAGTGGGATTGTGCCACTTGTTAAAGGCGTTTGTAAATCAGGTCCCCTGTGTTTCACTTTCAATGAGATCAGACATACGGAGACAGAATTGCCTTTGCAGTGAAAACCTTTTCAAATGTATATGTGAAAAAGACACCATTGTGGAGAAGAGCAACAGGACTGGGCCTCCTTCAAGCAGAGTACATTTGTTGCAGAGTGGCAATTTATCGTAATTGATCGAATTTTAACTGCTCAGGAGCTATGCTGGATCTGTGCCGATTTCTCTACCTCAGGGGTATGCCGCTACAGATTGTAGCCATCACACACACCGTACTTTGGGGATGAGCTCCTACTATGTGTTTCATTACAGGAAACTAATAACCACAGGTGCAATTAAGCCTGGGAGCCCAATGTAGGGATTCTGCAAAGGAACATCTGTTCACAGAAAAAAGGTCACTTGTTGCAATATGCAGTTGCAAATTAGATATACGTATGGTTTTGCCCCTTGGCACAGTCTGGCCCATAAATGGTATTTTCACTTAAAGTAACAGAAAAGTAATGAAGAATGATCATATGGAATTCCGCAGAATTCTTTTTCTATGTGTATGACACACAATCCAATAGTCTCAAATGATGATACATGTTGAATGTTCACTACATCATGTCAAGCTCCTATACAAGATTACATTTAGGAAGGACAGTGTCATCACCAGCAAGAAATACAGAGCACCAAGAGAAGGCATCAGAGGGATTGATTAATTTACTCTATAAATAGTGTAGTGAGTTACAAGAACTTCCCATCTTATTATCCCCAACTTATTATGTGAGGGAGGGAAGCCCATTTGTTCCTATAGGTTGGAAAGGGTGTCCTCCTGCAGACTCAACCACCCCCATCAAAGTGCGATAGTATAACCACCAAGGGTTCCCAACACCCTCCATCTAAATCCAGGTAAAGTGCTGTTTGAAACACATGCCCAAACCTCAGGTCAAGTCCCTCGGTGTATCATGGTAGTATGGCTGTTTCTGGCAAAGAGGCACTCCGGTGTGCAGTATCAAACTGACTCCGCACATTAAGCCATTGTTCGATCAGTTTATTTTGGATAATGTTATCCATGCCAATTTATATAGTTAAAATACACTGTAAAATAGAAAACAATGTACAAATCCAATTCATTCACATCACACCTTATAACAAACTTCTCAAGTTGTATACAAAAATGAACCCGTAACATTTGCCCTACTTTTTAATACAGAGTATAGTAACAAAACAGAAGAGCTTACAAAGTATGTAACAGTGCTTCTACCACGTAAACACATTACATTTGCTAGGAATTTTGATAATTCCCAAGAAACCACTGTGTCATTTGCCCAAAACAGGTAAATAAATGCCCTCCTGCATTGTCAGCTATTTCTATTTCTCAAAATGCAAACAACAGTACATTTAAAGGACCTCCGGCATGCCAGGGCAGACTAGCCAAAATAGTGTTTCTTTTGGTTTCCTCTCTGCTGTTTAAAACATGTATGTCTTATATACAACTTCAAGACAACTAAAACACGTTCTTGCATTAAACAACTTTCTCTAAGAAAAATACTATTTTTGAGATCTGAAACACTTGTTTACAAGTGCGATATAAATAAAATATAATTTCATTTAATTTGTCTGAGGGCCACAACCACACTCGAAATTGTGCGTTGAGCACAATTAAACAGTTTCATGTATTCTATTGTGTTATGTGTGTTCTTATAAATATGTTTAACCTCACTTAAAACTTAAAATGTGCATAGGAGAAGACTTGTGCATTTGTAGACTATAGGCAGTAATAGGTATAAGCTGAACAAAATGCAATAGGCCTCATTATGAGTTTGGCGGTAGCTGCCGCCAAACTCGTGAAAATACCGGCACCCGGCAATGGGGAATTACCAGGGTATTTCGACCTTGCAGGACTCGGTAATTCCCCATTGCCGGGTGCCGGTAGGGCTCAATGGTGATGGGGAGGTCGGATGCACCGGCACCGTTTATAACAGTGCCGGTGCATCCCACACGCTGTGTTCGCGGGTGCAGCTCTGCCCGCCAGGTCTGACCTGGCGTGCAGAAAGGCACTTGCGAGCACAACTCGTAGTTTGCTGGTCCGGGAACTACGGTACCGGCAAGCTTACCGGTGCCGTAGGTCCCGAACCAGCAAACTTGTAATGAGGCCCAATGTTTCACTTATTAATTGCAGAAAGGACATTTTCAGGTCATGATCATATTCGAGCAGGTTACACAGGATTTAGTTGGTAAGTTTATCTTGTTTATTAACAGCTGTTTTAAGATAAAGGTGATACTGGAGCTAGTTTATCCAGTTCGTCAAGAAATTGCAAACTGATCTAATCACGCATAGCAAAGACAGCAGCACTTTGAGGAGTGCCAATAGCCTTATCCAATCATTATTTTTTAACAGTTGACCTATCAATTACACCAGAGGAGTGTTTAACAAACCCACCAGCTTTGGTTCGAAGATGTTTAGCAGACTACGGTTCCAGCAGTCAGGGAGGGGGTGGCAGTTAGAGCCAAAGACACCCTCCAGCCCCCCGCCCCCACACACACATAATGACACATATGCAGAAACCTCAACAGGAATGCTTCAATGTTTGTAGCGCTGTATCTACCATTATTTAAAGATACTTTCATGTTGATAAAAATCAAAACATAGCAATTGCTTACTACCGAAATAATAACGTGCCACCAACTTCGTGCAACTTATGAGGCTGAGAGGCAGGGTATTATGAGCATATATGTTTCGACCAACATTTGCCTGATATTGGCATATTGTGGTAAGTATCATTTTTGGCATAGATTCTTAGATGACGATCAGTCTGCATATCTGGTGAATATGCAACTGAGTTTGTAATGTCATAGTAATTAGAACATGCTATTCTGCATATCTCAAGGTGTATTCATACAAGTGTAATGAAACAACGGTTAATATGTTGTTTGCTTTTCAACTGGGTTCGTTTTTTTTTTTAATGTATGTATCCAATTAACTAACCCGCTGTACATTCAGAAACCTTGCATGTCACTCTATGAAAATTGTTAAGTTAAGCAACAAGAAAGTTCAAAGATAACTCACATCGTTAAGTTGATGTGGGTATTCCCCGCTGGAGGTTTAGGTTTAAGAGTGATCAGCTGATACTTATGTCAAGACAATCAGCGTTAGTGTATTTAGTTTCACCACATAACAGAGGAAAATCAAGAAACACACAGAAAATGTATGTGTTAACATTAACAATAAATACATTAGGCCACTCCAAAAGTCTCATTATCAAAAAAGACATTAGTCACTGTGGTGACACAAGCACAGAACGACTATCGTGCGTGCCATGTCACAAAGGTCATAAAAGGGGACGCCAGTTCCATGGGACGGCAGTCCATGTGCAACCATCTCCCCACCAGAGTGTATTGATTCAGAGTGGCCTCCCTGCACCGCCTATAATTATTGGCAACCAGTGGGGGATTTGTTCCATGTTGACTGACCGATGACAGATTTACCAGCCGAGGGAGCTCCACACAACCCTGCGGAGCATGAGGCTGTCAGAGCCCAACACGCAACAGATGTACTACGTGGCTCTGCCGGAGCAAACCCATCTGACCCCCAGACACCACCTCTGCTGCTGCCAATAAAGCAAAGGAGGCAGGAACACCCGCTTCCTCCGCCCGTGGGTGCAGAACCTTGCTGCGACTGTCCCCATTGAGAGTGCCTGTGCAACCAGACCCTACCCAGGATTGGCTGGGGCAGTTTTGGGCCTCCTTGATCCCACCTGGCCATCTTTCTCTTCATCACCCTTAACCCCTCCACATTGAAGGACGAGAACCACAACATCTACCAACATCTTTACCTGACACAACTCTTTAGTGTGACACATTCTCTCACCCGGATGTACCCGAACCAACGCCTTGAAGTGAATGGAAGGAAGGAAGAAGATTTAGTATCCTCACCCATGACCTTGGGGAGGGGGGTGATACACCCCCACCCGCTAAGAACAGATCATTGCCAGAATCAACAGTTCCATGGTTTTTCCGTCAATGAGTTTTACATGTTGGGACCACCAGTGACACTTGGACTCTGGGTGGAACAGCTACAGATATTTTTCGATGCAGCCTGCGTCATCGAGAATGCCCGGAAGAAGTCCCTGCTCTTGTTCTACATAGGAAGTGAGGTGCACAAGCTGTTTAAGACTCTTCCATAGGGTGATGGCTCATATCACATTATGGACAGAACACTGAACAACTAATTCACACCAAATGTGAACGTAGATTAAGAATGCTTTCAGTTATACCAGGTGGTGCAAGGGCTAGAGAAATCCCTGGATAGCTCCTACACCCGATTCCGCCAGTTAGTCACAACTTTTTCTTTTCAAGACAATGGGCCTCATTATGACCCAGGCGCTAAGTGTTTAACGGCGCCTTAAAAGGCTGCGGCGCCGTTAAAAACCTAGCGCCTAATTACGAGGTCCCTTTGCGGGACCCGACCTTAATGGCTGGTTTTACCAGTTGTTAAAGTAGGGACCCGCACAGGGACCTTGGTGCTATTTACGGTACCGCAATTTGCGGTACCATAATTAGCGCCTTCCCCATTCCCATTGAGCCCTATGGGGCAAAAATGGGAATGGGGAAGGGCCATGGTGGCATGGGGAATTACCGCCCCACCAACCTCGGAGTGGGGTGGTAATTCCCCATTCCGCCATGGCGGACTCCGGCATGGACCATGGTGCTAATAGCACCATGGTTTAGCGCCGGCGTCCTAATGAGGCCCAAGGAGTGGGAGTTGGCTGGGCAAATCATCCAGATGAACAGTTCGAAGTAGCTATGGAAACATATTCTAAACAAACATGGGACCTCTGCTGTGGATATTTGAGCTGGGTAGGGTGCAGAGGCTTTCAGCGTAAACAGCCACACATGGAGGATGTCAAAAAAGACCTACAAGTGTAACAGTCACAGGCCATCACTTCTTCACCTCAGCAATCCAACCGAGACCAAAAGGCGGAGCCCCGAGAGACGCAGCAGCCCTAAAACTTGGAGGACAGCAGACACCCCTTTGAATTTTGCAGAGGGGTGCTACTTCATTCAGACAGTTGCCTGGCATCTGGTTGCCAATGTGGCTGCTGTCGGTAAATGGGATATTTCAAGCACATTGGTAGAGTACCGTGGCCAATTGTGACACCTCCGAAGAGAAGCAAAGCAGCAAAAGTGGATGCCCTTTCAGAGAATGACCTGAGCAAAGATGCACCCTCGATGGGAGAGGACTACTCAGTGTTTGACATCACATCCGTAGATGTGAGTGACACATAGGTGTTTTTTTCATTTTGGAATTGGCTCTGGGTGCTTACAACCAACAGCACTAGCCACACTGTGAATTGACTATACTGTCCACCCAGGTTCTGGTGTTAATAGACACACGAGTGTCAGGCAACATCATGCTGACAACTCATCCCTGCTCCAACCAGCTATGCGACTCTCTATGCTGAAAATACACTTTTTCACGTACGGGGGCAGGACACCCATTCAACTATAGGGAGTGTTTCACATGACAGTGCAACATGACCACCTCTTCACCCCAGCAACATTCTACATCAGCAAAGGATACATTACTAAGGTTTTCCACAACAGAAACTTTGGGAATGGTACATTTGGTTTTCATGTTTACCTCACAGTCCTGTATATGCTATGCAAGGAATACAAGGATGTCTTCCAAGGGATAGGCTGCCTAAAGGATCAGGAAGGGAGTTTACATATCCATGACACTATACACCCTGTTACAATGTAACACAGGTACTTCCCATTTCATCTGAGGAAAAAGGTGGAGGTGGAAATACTATGCATGGAGCAGGCACACATCATTGAAAGGGTGCATGGGCACATGCTATGGGTGTCCCGGATTGTGATTGCCACCAAACCCAACCTGCAGGGGGAAGTGTAAATATGTGCGGACATGCGACTCCCTAACAAGGGCATCACGAGGGAGAGACCCTCCATGCCAACGCTCAATGATATGCCGGTAGACCGATCAGGTGTGGTAGTGTTCTCTACCATAGACCAGAGGTTCCTTATACAGCCCATACAGGGCTAGGAGTGATCAACACATTTTCATCCCACATTGGCCTATTATAAACGGCTGAGCTTCAGAGTCTCAACAGTCGCTGAGGTGTTCCAACACACCATATGAGGAGTGCGGGCCGGATTGGAAGTGGTATCAATGTCAGTGAGAGCGTGCTTATCTACTCGAAGACTGAGGTAGAACATTTCCACATCCTGGGAGCAGTTTTTCAAGGGCTGTGGGTCAAAGGTCTTCACCAGAAATGCCATTTTACAGTACTGTGAAGTTATTTGGCCAGCATTAAGGATGAAGAATTTGTAGGTAGATTCATCCCAAATATGTTGACCATCTGAGAACTATTGAGGGCTCTCAATAAGAAGGAAGCAGAGTGGTCCTAGTCAGCAGAGTCACTGCAAGTCTTTGAACAGTCGAAAGAAGCATTGGCAGCGGAGATGACAATAATTGGGCCTCATTCCAAGTTGGGTGGTAAGGGTTACCGGGCACCGTTAAGGAGACTGGTTCGGGTAAACGCTTGCCGCCCAATTCCGAAGTCCCTTAGCGGGAACTACAAAGGACGTGTGGTCAGACCGAGGGCCTCATTACGACCCAGGCGGTAAATTACCGCCTGGGTCGTACCTTTACCACCATGGCATAAACTACGTTTACGCCATGGTGGTTGGCGGACTTACCGCCCCATTCCGAGGTTGGCGGGGCGGTAAGTCCCCAATCCCCATTTACCCTTCCCCATTCCCATTTTTGCCCCATAGGGCATAATGGGAGTGGGGAAGGCATTAATTACGCCACCGTAAATTACGGTGGCGTAATTAACAACAAGGTCCCTTAGCGCCATGGATTTTAACACCTGCTAAAAGCAGGTGTTAAAACCTCCATGGCGGTAAGGGACCTCGGAATCAGGCGGTAAGGGTCGGCGCTGTTTACGCCGCCGTAAACCCCTTACCGCCTGGGTCGTAATGAGGCCCCACATGTCCTTAGCGGGTCCCGCTAAGGGACCAGGGTGCTAATTACGGGCCCGCTATTTGCGGGCCCGTAATTATCGCCTTCCCCATTCCCATTGAGCCCTATGGGAGCTCAAATGGGAATGGGGAATGGTTGGTTGAATGGGGACTTACCGGGTCGGCACAGGTCAGAATGTCCCGGTAAGTCCCCATTCAACCAGACCGGACTCGGTATTGGAGGCAGCCATGGTGCTAAAAGCACCATGGCTACCTCCAACCTCGGAATGACCCCCAATGGCTTTCTCTGACCTAAATAACTCAGCAGAGATTTGACTGGATGCCAGCCCAGTCGTTCTGGGGGGCTTATTTGGTGCAAACAGGGGAACATGGAATGCACATGACCGTGGCATGCAGAAGAAAAGCTCTGTTGCAAATACAAAACCACTGCTCACAAATAAAGATGGAGGCACTCATGGTCCTGTGGGTGTGCAAGCACTTCCAACTATACATCTTTGATCACCCAATCATGATTATGATTGACCACCAGCTGCTACTCCCGATTTTGCAAGGCTTGGCAAAGTAATCTCTGCTACGACTGGTGAGAAGGATGTTACAGCTCCAGGATTATGGGCTAACACTCAGGTGCCCCGCAGGAGTCTGCAATCTGGCAAACTACACCTTGCAACATCCGGTTGCCCAGGGACCATATCCAGAGTTCAAAGTCCAGGAGTGTTGGTGCATATGACATCACACATGGTGGTTTCCAAGACCATGCCAATGGCACACATCATGGAGACAACTCAGCAACACAGTGGGATGCTGAGTGTGATAGAGCAGCTAAGTCGATGTCAGTAGCAATAATTCCCAGGTGACCAGTCACGATATACCTCCAAACAGAGGCATTGTTGTGAAGAGTACAGTAAGAGCTGTCAGTGGGCACAGACAACATCCTGCTCTAAGGCGTCAGAATCATTGTGCCACCAACGTTCATGCCGATGGTGCTGGATCAGGGCCAGACAGCAGGAAAAGATCTGGTTCCTGCACGTGGAAAAGCTCATCAAAAATCTTGATTAACAAGATCACGTGGTGCAAAGCAGCAAACCCGCCAGTGAGCCGCAGATAAAATCACCCGTGAGAGTGAATGTGCCCAGGCAGCCAGTGGGTGTGGACCATCCAATGCAGCATACACTTATTAGTGTTGATAGACAGCTTCTCCGGCTATCCTGAGGTCAGGCTCCTACAATCAAAGGCCAAGGAATCTGTCCTACAGATCCTGCAGGATATATTTGCAGTGCATAGCCTACCGGAGATGGTTTGGTTGGACAACAGGGTGCCATTTCAGGGCAAAGCATTTCAGGACTTCTTGGAGGCCTATGGCATTCAGAACATAAGAATCATGCCCTGCTGGCCGAGTGCAGATTGATGTGTGGAACGCGTCCCATGGGCACTCAATAAAGTGTTTTGCATTTCACCAGAGGGTGAGATGAATCTCATGTAGGACCTAGTGACATTCCTAATGGTCTATAGGACAATGCCCTACTCTGCAAAGGGGTTGCCTCTGGCGGTCAATGTATGGTCTGTCATCCTGGACCATAGCTCCAGACCTGATCCTGATTGCCAGAGTGAAAACGCAAGGGATGAAATAGTCAGAGTGAAGACGACTGGTGCAATTGGACATACAGATGGTGGCTACTGTGCTCATCACAAAAAGGCACCTGACACACAAGTTGTGCCTATTTTACAAGATATCTCCATGGAGAGTGACACACCAAAAATGGATCAATGGTCACTGCATGTTGAGCAATGTAAAGTGGCACAAGGAACTGTAATTGGTTTTGGTGAATCGGGAAAGCTTGTGAGACTCTGAATGCAAACAAAATTCCATGCCAGGAGGACATGCACCAGAGGCCTGGTACTGGGGAGAAAGTAGAATGCACACTGCTACCGGTTGATCGAAGGACAGATAAACAAGGCTCCAAGCTTGATCTTTGCAGCCAGCCCTACCAAGCAAGATATCTGAGAAGAGTGGGGAGAAGGATGCAAGTAAGGCTGAAAGACTATATGATTGAGTAAACACAGATCACAATTATGGTTAATGTTTAGAATGCTAAGTTATGTTTTTTTAATTGGTTCTGGTTAACAAGGAATGTGGTGACATGAGCATGGCATGACCGTGCATGTCTACCAGATCACAAAGTTCATGCAAGTGGATGGCCATCCCATGGGGTGGCAGTCTGTGTGAAATTAACTCCCTGCTAGAGTACATTGATTCGGTGCGCCCTCCCCGCATGTTCTATAACACTCACTAGAGGAACAGAGGGCACATCAGGTTGTGGTCTTTATGTGGCTGGAAGACAAAGTAATTTGTTTTGAAATACCTATTCAATCTAAGCGTGCCATTTGTATATTCGTCCTGCCTGTCCTCCTCGCTTCAAAAATGACATTTCTGCTGTGGGATATACTATCAAGGCACTGCACGCAACTGAAATATCAGGCCCTCCTGGGAGTGCCAATTTATGGAAAATCGCATTTTTCTCTATAACAAAACATCCATTGCTGAACTGGGCAAATGCCCTCTCTTCTTTCTTCCATTGAATAACTCCCAAAAATCATGACCAGGGACCTGCCAATGGCTTATTCCGTGCAATGTTCTTCACCATGTGACGACCTTCTCCCAAACACAGCTGTTGATTCTGTTTTCACATACTATGTGCCACATGATTTTCTGTGGGAGCAGACTTTGCTTGGTCAAAATTAAGTGGTGTCACCAGGGTAAAGAAAGAGTTGTGTAAAAATACATCTGATCATTTAAAATGTAACCTTCCTAATTATTGATTTAACTGCGCCTTTCTTTGGTAAATTGTATTTAGCCTATGATAGCGCCCCACTCTGGCAGATTGTATCTAGCCTATGTTTGCGCCCCACTCTGGTAAATTGTATCTAACATATGTTTGCGCCTTACATTGGTAAATTGTATCTAGCCTATGTTTGCGCCCCACTCCGGCAAATTGTATCTCGCTTATGTTTGCGCCCCACTCTGGTAAATTGTATCTAACTTATGTTTGCGCCTTAAATTGGTAAATTGTATCTAGCCTATGTTTGCGCCCCACTCTGGCAAATTGTATCTAGCCTATGTTTGCGCCCGTCTCTGGTAAATTGTATCTAGCCCATGATTGAGCCTAGATAATCTGTACAATAGTACTGCAGCCATTGTGATCATAGTCTAGGGAGGCCTAACCGTGCTTAAATAAACCTAGGGGGCCCCTGTTCATGATGCCTAAATTTATGACTAGCCCTACTAATGTCCTATCACTGTTTCTCTTGCTAGCAACTATTTCTACCCTGACACTACAAATCCTAGTGACCATGTCTCACTTGACAAGCACTGAGCCATACAAAAGATAATTCACCAACTTCAAGAACACCTAGATGGTTAAATCTAATGGGGAATACAGGATTTATAATGTTAAATGGAGCACTAAAAGGTGATATTCCTCCACATCCAACATGGAGATAATTTTCCCAAGTGGCTATCATAGATTATGTCTTCATTACGAGTTTGGAGGTAGCCATGCCCTTGATAAGGGCATGGCTGCCTCCAAACTTGGGTCTGGGTTCCCTGAATGGGGAAATACCGGGCCATTCCGACCTTGGAGGGTCCGGTATTTCCCCATTCAGGGAACCCAGACCATCCCCATTCCCATTGAGCCCCCCTAGGGGCTCAATGGGAATGGGGAGCATGCTAACAATGGGCCTGTTATTGACGGGCCCGTTGTTAGCATGCTGGGCTGCTCGCGGGACCTGCTAACGATATCTGGTAAAACCAGGCATCCAGAGCGGATCCCGCGAGTGGACCTCGTACTAGGGCGGTAAGGGGTTAACGGCTCCGGCACCTTTAGCGGAGGCCCTTTGTCTTTGTATCGAGAAACATGTTCCCTGCTGTGATTTCATTCAATGTGCTAAACCAACATAGCAGTGTTCACAATCTCCTAGTACTAAGTTTGGATCCACCTTTGATTCCTCTTCTGGGATGATAATATCATCATAAATTAGAGATTGGTGGAGGACGAAGCAGATTTAATTGGTCATAACTAAGGCAGGGAAGCTTGAAGACTTGCCTAGAGACTGGGATTGAAAGGGGCAACGGCAGTGAGAAGTTAATTATGTGGCTGTCCCTAGTCTATTTGCTCAGGAAATCGGATTGGGAGCCCGACCATTATTCAACCATAAGCTTGTCTTTGACTTGGAGGTGAGAGATAAGAAAAATCAATGCAGGAAATAGAAAACAATAAAATAAATTGAAAGAAAAATATAAGAAATGGATGTGAATGCATAACACCAAAATGTTCCAATATGATGGAGAAGCTATTCTTCAATCCATAGCCTCTAATACTAATCCTCAAGTGTGGTTGCTGCTAAAAGAAAGTGGGAGTAAGGGCTTGCAATCGCCATTGATGGTTAACCCAATACAAGAAGAGGTTTGGGCGGCTTATTTTACAAATTTGTATGCCAATCCGAATATACCTGACCCTCAGACTGAGGATGATTGGGATAAGTGTGATGTTATGACATTTAATCAGGATTATATCTTATTGGAAATAAAAAACGTTGAGTACCTCAAGAGCCCCCGGACCAGATGGTCTGACTGATCTAATGTTAAAAAACGAATCTGCAATTATGGGCAAGCGTATTGCTCTCCATCTTTAGACAGTTAATGCATTTGAACAAAATACCTTTAACTTGGAAAGAATCACTGATCATTACGATTTTTGAAAAGGGGGACAGAGTGGACCCCAGAAATGATTGGCCGATTACCCTCCTGGTTGCCTAGGGGAACATTTTTGCATGATTACTATTAAAAGATCTGATGAGATGGGTTGAAAAGAAAGTTTACTTCGATATATGTCACTCAGGCTTTGTTTCGGAATGGGGATGGCAATAAACCTGTTAAAATTATCCTCAATAACAAAAGATTAATTGGGCCAGCCAGTATATCTGGTTTTCATTAATTTTAAATTGGCCTTTGATTCAATCCCAAGAGATTAATTATGGGAAAAGATGAGAGAGTCGGACTGCCTGAAGTATATTTTAGGGTTGTGTTTGCAGCTGTATTTTGAAACCACCATACAGGTGAAACTAAATCAAGTGGTCCTTTTATCTAAATCAATCTATACATATCAAGGTTTAGAGGAGCAGCTGAATGCCTCTGCAGGAAGTCCCACTCACATCCTTCCTATAAGATGGAAGCCAGAAATTGCGACATGCACAACACCAGTGATTGTGCCTAATCCACAGAGGGCCTTTGAGAAAAGGTATCGATTCAGAAAGCCCTATATGATGTATCCCCGTAGAGATGACAATCTCTTGTCTCTTGGAGGAGATCCCTGAAGTAATATGAAGATGAAAGAAAGAGAAGTTGGTGACGTCATGAGAAGCAAGCGTGACAAACTGAGCACAATGGCTAAAGAAGAGGATGTATGGACCATATGGAATCTGATGACGAAATAAAGAACAAAATAAAGTTTCAAATGCAGAATAAAGATTGCACGTTGAAAGAGCACTGCAGGAAATGCAAGTCATTTTATAACGGTACAGATGCAGCATTGCAGGTAAACTAAGTAATCTTCAAGGCTAGCTATATTTAGTGAATAGACTGCAGGTGGTGCTGCCTGACACGACCCTCGCCCAAAACCCCCTCTGGCAAACCCATTGGCCAGGTGGAGTCAGGACTCAGGCCTCTAGAGCCTGGCATCCTCTTCCAAAACCCTCTTGGGGCCACTCCTGGTGCCTATGGCGCCAGGCTCATACACCATGAAAAACATGTGCTTGGGAACTACTTAATGTGTTGTCAGCCAACATGGAGGCATCCAAATAGCTTGGTTCCAAGGAACCAAGCTATGCGGTCTAGTGTTTTGGGTGTGGTAGCCTAGGGACTACTTTACCTGGACTATTTTGTTGGGGCTATTAAAACCACATCCGAGCAAGACAACACGCTTTGCATTACTTTGCAGCTTGCAACGTGACGCTCACCGTGTCCAGCTATTCCTTCGAACCTCGGAGAAGCAGAACCTACAAGGAGACAAAAGGAACATCATTAGCAGCAGTATCTTACCTGCAGTCTTCATCTTTAGCCACTTGCAGCTACTGAGAACAGCTTCCTCGAAATCTGCACGCCTCCCGGACAGAAGGACCTGAAAGAGGAAGATAGAGGCAACATTAAAGAAAGCAGTAGAAACATTTGCAAATTACGAACTGCTCAAAAGGCTTACCTGGCTGGTCGCCTCTTGGCTGGCACTACTCCGGACATTCCACTCGCGCAGAAGAACACAGCGACCTACAAGGAAGGAAAACACAGGTTAGCAAAGGCAAGACTTTGCAGCGCTGCGCATAGCGCTTACTTACGACATCATAGCGTTCTTAATGCGCCATCATTTACCAGCGGGGCTCAACCAAGCCAGTTCACTGCGCTGAAGCTCTGCATACCTAAGGGAGAAAAAAGAGACATTTTTAACAAAGAAAGGCATGCAGGATAGCTACAAAACTAAAGAACAGCAATAAGACCTACCTGAACAATATCAAATGGACCGGCGTCAGTGAAGTAACTGGACCGCACACGCCCATGAAAGACAACGCGTCCCTGCAAAGAAGGCAGGACGGAGAGCAAGCCTAACTCTACCACAAGGCAGAACCTTCCCCCCAGACCACATCAGGGCAAAGCTGAGAAGCATACCAGCGAGTAACCCAGCTGGGTGGCGTCCCTGTGGATACCAGGTGAGCGTAACACTACGCAAAGCCTACAATAACACATCCACCTGGGCACCATGGAGACATCAGAAATGGACCAATTGGCCCAATTACTAGGAGAGCTTCGTGCTGAGGTTCATTCTGCCCAACAAGAGACTAATGCCCTCCGGAGAGACCTAATAGTGACCAAATAATGCACTGAGGAGATTAGCAGGCAATACTTGCTATCACAGGCAGGACAGACGCCTCTACCTGGAAGCAATCCAACGGTGTAAAACCCTGCCATACCATCCACTACCTCCACTCCGGTACAGATCACGTTACCTGTAATAGTTCCCCTGGCACCACCAGAAAGGTTCTCAGCGCGACCGTAAGTGGCATTCATCAATCAGTGCACCCTTCATTTTCTTTGTAGGCCTGGGGCATTTCCAAACTACCAAGCTCGGGTAGCTTTTGTCTTATCATACCGGTGTGGTAGTGCAGCAGATTGGTCGGTGCCGTTGGTAACCCATGACAATCCTCTATTACATGACTTTGGGGGGTTCCAGAAAGAAATGGAAAAAGGTTTTGCTCGCCATACCCAGGAACAAGTAGTAGACAATGAACTCTTGTCCCTCCGACAGGGGAATCAGGACTTGTTAACGTACATTGCTACCCTCAACAGACTGGGTGGCCAGAAAACAAAAGAACCAAGTTATTCCATCGAGGCTTACGAGGCAAATTAAACAATGTCTTAGCCCAGGTGGTTGGTCCACCCAGAGACTGTGCCAAATTCATAAATCTGGCAGTGCAGCTAGACCACCGGTTGCAGGACCGAAAAGCAGACCAGTCTAAGACGGACCCTCGGACCGTGTATGCTCGACCAAGGGAAAACACACCGTTGAAGCATACATCGATAGCTGTGTACCTGAAAATGCTGTAGAACCCATGCAGATTGGAGGGATACGGCCTCCATTAACAAAACAAGAGCCGGACAAAGGAAGACAACAACAACTTTGTTTGTATTGTGGGAAACCAGGACATTTCCTGAGGGACTGTCCAGTAAAACCCCCAAGAAGAACAGTCGGGCCACAGAGAAGGATGAAGCTAAGGAATCGGAAAACTACCAAGCTCGACAAACGTAGAGGTCAGTTTGTCGAGTGAGAAGAAAGAGTTGCTGAACTCGCAATTTTCAATACCAGTGATCTTAATTAACCACCAACAGTCATCAAGTATGCATGCCGTTGAAGCATACATCGATAGCGGAGCAGTTGGAAATTATAATGATCAAGAACTGGCAGCAGATATGGGACTTCCTTTGTGTTCTAAGCCAACTATGGACAAGGTAACCACCGTGGATGGGACAGAAATCGCTTCCCGACCAGTAACCCAGTGCACAGCCAGGGTAACCTTGCTGTGCCAGGACGGACATCGGGAGTCTATTTCATTTGATCTCATCAGGGCACCTCAGTTCAGGCTAATAATAGGGATGCCATGGTTGGTTGCTCACAATCCTTAGATAGACTGGTGGGCACGAAAATTAACCTTCCCCAGTGACTGCTCCCCTGCCTGCTATTACCAAGAGGAGAAACCTGACGTCTGTATCCCCATGACTCCCGGAGCGACAGTATCAACCCTGGGAGGAACTAATACCTTGCCAAGTGAATACCAGGATTTCCAGGATGTTTTCCAAAAGGACCAAGCCAATACATTGCCGCCGCACAGGCCCTATGACTGTCAGATCGACCTTGTTCCTGGTGCACGAATCCCTTGCGGCAGGATGTACGCTCTCACAGAACCGGAAAAACTTCATTTGAAAACCTATTTAGACCAGTACTTTGCAAATGGATTTACCCGTCCTTCAAAGTCCCCCGCAGCCAGTCCTTTGTTCTTCGTACCGAAAAAGGAAGGAGACTTGAGAACCTGTATTGACTACCGCGCACTGAACCAGATCACTGTGAAGAACCGCTACCCCTTGCCACTTATCCCTGAGATGCTAGACCAAGTTAAAGATGCCCAGATTTATACCAAAATGGACCTTCGAGGAGCGTACCACCTGGTCCGAGTCTGAAAAGTAGATGAATGGAAAACTGCCTTCCGTACTAAGTACGGCTTGTTTGGATATCAAGTCATGCCCTTCGGGTAATGCAACGCTCCTGCAGCATTCCAATATCTCATGAATGACGTTTTGAGGGAGTTCATTGATGTGTGCACCTTAGTGTACATAGATGACATCTTAGTATACTCAGCCTCGAAACAAGATCATGTCAGGCATGTTCGGTCAGTCCTCACCGAGCTCCGTCAACATTGTTTGTTTGCAAAGCTTGAAAAATGGTAGATGCCATTTTGAAATAGCCTTCACTGACAACTCTGAAAGGGTTACAAAGCATGCTGGGCTTTGCGAACTTCTACCGCCGGTTCATCCCAGACTTCTCTCAGGTTGTGCACCCAATCACAGTACTATTACGAAAAAACAATAAAAAGTTTGCTTGGACCGAAGAAGCAGAAGAAGCCTTTCAGGGACTTAAACGAACGTTTACCTCCGCTCCAATCCTGCAACATCCTCGTCCAGACATCCCTTATGTCGTTGAAAATGATGCATCCAGTCTCGCAATGGGGGCTGTCCTTTCACAGAGAGACCCAGAAACCGGCCAGCTACATCTTGTGGCCTTCTGGTCGAAAAAGTTCTCACCTCCAGAGATTAATTATGCCATCACGGACAAGGAACTCCTGGCTATCAAATCCGCCTTTAAAGCCTGGAGGCTCTACCTTCTGGGGGCCAGACACACCATTACAGTCATCACAGACCACCGAAACCTGTAATTTCTCAAAACAGCCAAGGCCCAGTCCTCTAGCCAATTGCGGTGGGCCCTTTTCTTCACTGAATATGATTATGTAATCACATTTCGACCAGGAGTCAGAAACGGAAAGGCAGATGCCTTATCTCGCATGGGCATAGATGAAATAGTATATACAACTCTAGACCCAGTACCTATTATACCTGAAGACAAACTCTTGGGTATCATGACAGCCTTAACACAAGCAGAACTACGAAAAGAAATCCAACGGACAATGAATCCTGGTGCCTTCCTCACATGGCAAACTCAAGGAGAACAATATACCATCAAGGACCATCTACCCTTTTTTAGGGATCGCCTATATGTACCCAAGAAGGAATTACAACAGCATATTATTTCAAACTATCATGATTCACTGATCGAAGGGCATCCTGGGATCACCAAAACGCTAGCTAACATTTGGTGGCCTACCTGGCGTAAAGACATCATTCAGTATATTCAGTCCTGCGGTGTCTGCGCACAAAATAAATCACAAAAACAAAAACCATCTGGTCTCCTACAACCATTGGACATTCATCCAGTTCCATGGCACACTCATTCCCTTGACTTCATCACTGATCTACCTCCAAGCCAAGGGTTCAACACCATCCTTGTAGTTGTGGACTTATTCTCGAAGATGGCCCATTTTATTCCTCTCAAAGGCTTCCCAGACACAGCCACTTTAGCAAAAGTGTTCCTGGGGGCGTGGTTAAGCTACATGGCTTCCCTTCAGTTTTGGTCTCTGATCGAGGCAGCCAGTTTGTTTCAAACTTCTGGAAAAAATGTTGTGCAATGGCGCAGATCGATGTTCGGCTATCTACCAGTCACCATCCCAAACAGACGGCCAAACCGAGAGAACCAATCAGACACTCGAGCAATATTTACGGTGCATGCTGCACCACAAACAAAAGAATTGGAAAGACCTACTATGGATAGCCGAATATGCATATAACATTTCTTTGCATTCAAGCACGGGACAAACGCCCTTCTATACCCTTTATGGCAGACATCCACATACCTCTGAACTAGACCTTCTAGCCAGCTTGGAAATGCCAGCGGTAAAGACTCTACACACAACCATTACTCAGGCTTTCAAAAGGGCAAAGGAACACCATATTCATGCCAAAGAAAAACAAAAGAGATTAGCCGACCAACACCAGAAAAGGGCCCCTGATTATCAAGTAGGAGACAAAGTTTGGTTAGCCGCTAAATTCGTACCCATCAAGGGAACCAGACTTTTCATACCAGATTCCTAGGACCCTATACCATTACGGCAATTTTCAATCCAGTAGCCGTGAAACTGGATTTACCACCTAATCTACAAATCAACCTGGTATTTCATGTGTCCCTCCTGAAACCAATGCAACTCGGCACACGTATTGGGACCCACCTAAGCCCATACTTGTTGACAGAGAACCAGAATTCGAAGTCAAAGATATCTTGGACTCTAAATACTCTAGGACCAAGCTATATTATCTCATCAATTGGAAAGGATTTGGACCACAAGATAGATCCTGGGAGCCCAGTGAGAATATCCACACACCACGTCTAATCAGGAAATTCCATCGGAACTTCCCAATCAAACCTGGGCCAGACAGAAGGAACATGATGGAAGGGTAGTATTCGGAAGGGTACCTGGTTACTGCCTTGCTCTGCCCAGGTCTGTACAATAATATCAACAAACAAATGAGCAAGGTCAGGTCGCTCTCTGCTGAAGAGTAACCACTGCTACACCCTGAGTGGGTAACCACTTGTGTGGGTCGTCACAGAATTCTCATGAAACTGTTCTTCTGCACAAAAGGGTTTTATTTTGAAGTGCAGTGGTGTAGTAATACACTGGTATGTTTCAAAAACGTAGGACATTCACATTTGAGGACATACAGAGTGTAGTACCTAAGTACGAATGATCAAGTAGTCAATATTTGAGACATCTACTTGTACAGTTTGTTCATTCTCTATAGGTTCCTTGGGAAGGAAGCTTAGAGAATTCAGTGGAATCATAGATAGGTAGAGGGCCCATAGAGTGTGAGCACAATCAAGAGTTGAACAACAACATATAATACATGTCAACACAACAGTGTTTCGGCCGTTTTGCGTGGAGCTAGGTGAGCTCTAATGGTGTAGGCCTTCATCAGGACAGGAGTGTCTTTACGAGTGAAGGGTCCTATGTGGTCTGTAGGAGTGAAACAGACAAAGAACATGTCAGAATGTATGTGGTCAGCAAAAGATCTAGCAGAGAGAAGTTATGAATACTATGTATGGCGAATGCCGGTGCTTACCGAATCCGAGGAGTTTAGTGGCTCAGATTAAGAGGTGGAAGGATCCACTTCTTTAGGATGCAGTCATCATCTTGTCAACAGGCGCGGTCACGCCTGTGAGGGGATAAGGAGGTAGGATTACTAAATGGCGCCACAACAGTGCGTTTCCTCTCTCGCCCCTAGTTGGTGTGTGACTGGGCTTTAGCAGATTTGGCGAGAGTAGACCTAGTGGTGGTTCCACTAAATGTGAAGTGTGCTTAAATGGGATAAAAAGGGCTTCTGTGGAATCACAAATGCCATTTATCAAGTGCACAGAGAAATTAGTGCAAATCTGTATTTAATACAATTTGATTAAAAATAGTGCCCCTTCTCAACGGTCCTGTGGGAAGGGTGGACCGTGATCTATGTGGGCTGTGCAAGTTCTGGATTGCGGTGCCACAACATGTGTCATGCAGCCTATGGTGTAGGTGTAGGTGGCACGAAGAGCTATGGGCGTTTAAATGTGCAGAGTCATACTGTTTAGAGATTCCTTACAGTGTTGATAGGCCTACCAGTTTCTGTGCATAAAGCCGTGTGTAGTAGAGCTTATCTATTGGCAGTGCATTCAGCTGCCAGGATCGTTGAAGCAGCAGTGTGTCATCTTGGATATCGAGGATGCAAGTGTGTAGAATGCAGGCTAGGGCCATGTTAAAGAAAAAGGGCCCTGTGGTGGGGTGACTACCTAGATGCCTGTTTGGAGTTAATGCAGGCAGTCAGTAGGGCCAAAATGCAAGTCATGCAAGTTGTGGTGCACGATGATGATGTCAGCCACTGTCAATCCCTTTGGGTGTCAGCTGTCATGTAGTATAGAATCAGGCCTGTGTTACTTCATTCACACATGTTGTTCATGACAGGTATATGACATCAATGGTTTATATCATTTTACAGATGTAATTACTTTAAAAAAACTTTTTTAAAAAAAGGATTTGACACAAAATTAAAAAAACAAATTGTTACACAGTGCAAATTCTTGTTTTTAGAGATTTAGAGAATGGAAAGGATCTGTATGAAAGTCTGGCCAGATGCAAGGTGGATGTTGTTTCTCAGAGAGCATCTGCAGCCATAATCTATAAAACGCATTGCTGCAGACGGGTGTTCTGTCATAGGACATACATACTGTCGCCATAATTTACAGGAAATGCTTCCACTCTTCAGTTATGTTCAAACCCTCTTTGGCAGTTCGTAGTTTGTGGACCCATTTCTGTTCTATGGGTGGTGTTCACTTTCTGTAAGACACACCACTTTTGGTGTGGTTCTTCTTAACATAGTGTTCCACGAGTGGTTTGTCCGGTACCTTGTTTTTTATACAAGACCGGTGCTCGCCAATTCGGGTCTGCAAAGCTCTCATGGTGTTCCCAACGTATAGAAGTCCACATGGGTATTCAATTGTGTAAATAACTTGTTTGGTATTACAGTTCGTGTGATCCTGTAAGGTCCACGAGATCTCTTTGTCTGTGAATACTTTGGTTGTCTCAGTGAACTGACAGGCCATGCATTTGCCACATCGGTAGTGTCCTTGGACAGGTGGTAATTTCCATAGAGTATTGGGTTGTTTTGGAGTTTCTAGAAACGTATGGACCAGTGACTCTTTGATGTTGCGGTTTTTCTTGAAGGCAAAAAGGGGCACTTTCTGGAGAGATCCAGTGTTCTTGATCAGTGACCAGTGCTGCTTGATTGTCTTTTTTATCAAATTGCTGAGGGGACTGTAGTATGTCACGCATACCAGTATGCCCAGTTCTTTTTTGGTGGTTTTGGTGAGGCAGATAGTATGGTCCGTGTTTGCTGCTCGTTTGCTTGCGTATTTCACGGATTTCCTCGGGTAGCCTCTGTTGAGAAGGCGGTTTTGTAGATCTGTGGCGTGTTTATCATATGTGTCATGGATGGCGCAATTCCTCCTAATCCTCAAGAACTGTCCGTAGGGCAGGTTATATTTCAGACCTTGAGGGTGATAGCTTCCAAAGTGTAGTAAGGTGTTCCAGTCTGTAGGTTTCTGAAATAGTTCTGTGTATACATAGTCTCCTGACCTGTAGATGTGGAGGGCTAGGAAGTCAATCCCGTGGAAGTCCCAGTGCATCATGAAGTTGATGTGAGGATTACATAGATTGAGCCATTCCTGGAATGCAGTTATGTCTTGTTGGTTCCCCTGCCAGATGAGGAGCACATCGTCGATGTACCTTTTCCACAGCTTGATGTTGTTTCTGTAGGGATTAGTGTCTGCCATGACGTTTTCAGTTTCGTAATGTGCCATGTACAAGTTGGCAATGTCTGGTGCAAAGGTGGACCCCATGCTGACCCCTTTGATTTGTTTGTTCAATTGGTCTTTGAATAGAAAGACATTTTCGGTCGTTGCAAGTCTCACACATTCTAGTATGAAGTCTGTAGGGACTGTTTCGGTGTTATTTCTTTTATCCAGAAAGAGTTTCAATACCTCTAATGCCTCTAGTTGTGGGATTGAAGTGTAGAGGGCCTCAACATCCAGGGTGGCTAAGATGTAATCGTGTTCCATGTGGATGGTCCCCAGCATTAGGATGGTGTCCGTGCTGTCTTTGAGGTAGGAATTAATTTGGTTCACAAAAGGTTTCAAGAAGAAGTTTGTGTAGACTGATAGGCGTTCGGAAATTGAGTCACAAGCCGATACAATCAGTCTTCCAGGAGGTTTTTGTAAGTTTTTTTGTATCTTTGGCAGTATGTAGAACGCTGGGATTTGCGGGTGAACTTTATTTAGGAAAATATGCTCATCTTCGCAGATCCAAGTTTCTCGAAGTGCGTGGTATGTTAGGCTGCAAATCTCATCCTCTAGACTCTTGGTGAGGTCCACTTGTAAGGGGCGGTAGGCGTTGATGTCACTCAGTAGGCGCAGGCATTCCAGGTGATAGTCCATGGTGTTTTGGATGACGATACCACCGCCTTTATCCGCGGGTTTGATGGTGATGTCATGGTTGTCTTAAAGGGAACGTAACGCTGTTCTTTCATCTATTTGTAGGTTGTCTGCGTAGAAGTTGTGCTGTGTGAGTCCCTTCTCGACAGCTTTGGTGACCATTTTCTCATATGTTTCAAACTCACAAGGGATAGTGTGGGGAGGAGGCATAAATGTTGATTTCATTTTGAGGCGTTTGGTGTTGTCGGTACCTCTGTCGGGTCATTCCATGATAGTGTTTGAGTATTCTGGTAGGTAAACCTCGAAGAAGTATTTCAAGCGAATGTTCCGGAAAAAGCATTTCAGTTCGACTTCAGTGTTGTAGGCCTGAGCTTTTGCTGCCAGTACGAAGGACAACCCTTTTTCCAACAGGTTTTGTTCAGCGAAGGAAATGATATGGTCGGATAGGTTGAAGATTGGTATCATCTCTGTTGTGGTTGGTTTTGGTACCACTGCCTGGTCCTCATTTGCTGTCCCTGGGCTGGTGGTCTTCTTCTGGGTCACCCTCGTTGCATGCCCCTGGGAAAAACAGGTTGTTATTGTGGCTGTTGTTGGTTGCCTGAACCTCCCGATGTACTACCACTGCTGCTTGATGAGGTGCCTGAGAAGGTTACTCCTCTGTTTCTTCTGTTGTAGTTTCCTTGTTGCTGTAGTTCAGTGTAGTAGTTATCACGCAGGTAAGGATGTGTCTTTTCTTCTGCGTAATTTTAGAGGTCCTTCTTGAATTTTTGTGCTTTTCTCTCAATGGTTATTGTTTTGAATTTTTCGACCTCGGTTTCTAGTTTTTCTAGCTTGGTCTTTGCGTCTTGTATTGTGGCATCGTCTTGCAATTTCCTCTCTATTTCTAGAAGTTCTGCTCCTTGTTTTTTGCATTATTCGTCTGCTGTGTCTATGACAAGGATTAGCCAATCACGGCTGTTTTTGTTTCCGACCACGCACATTTTTTTTGTGAATTTAGGATTGTCTGTGAATACCCGAAGGATATTCTTTACCTGCAGTCCTTCTGGGATAATGCCAGCTTTGAGGTACTCCAGCATAACCTTGCCATGCATTTCCGTCCTTATGAGTTTCTTCTTTTTCTGGTTGATGTGTTCAAGTTCGTCCTTGGCCACACCCTGTGTGAGGATGCCGTCTTCATTACTCAGGGTGGATGTGGTGTCCAGGAGTTTCTTAAAGTAATCGTCTGTGTATGACACAATGTTCACTTTATCCATCTTGATGTTGTTGAGACGGAGTTTGTAGACTGGATAGTCTCTTAGATGCAACCCTGGGTTTCCAGGGGAGTGCAACAAAAACCCACAGCCGCGGGCTCTACTATAAACTAGTATTCGGAAGGATACCTGGTTACTGCCTTGCTCTGCCAAGGTCGGTACTATAATATCAACAAACGAATGAGCAAGGTCAGGTCGATCTCTACTGAAGAGTAACCACTGCTACACCCTGAGTGGGTAACCCCTTGTGTGGGTGGTCACAGAATTCTCATGAAACTGTTCTTCTGCACAAAAGGGTTTTACTTTGAAGTGCAGTGGTGTAGAAATACACTGGTATTTTTCAAAAACATAGGATATTCACATTTGAGGACATACAAAGTGTAGTACCTAAGTACGAATGATCAAGTAGTCAATATTTGAGACATCTACATGTACAGTTTGTTCATTCTCTCTAGGTTCCTTGGGAAGGAAGCTTAGAGAATTCAGTGGATTCATAGACAGGTAGAGGGCCCATAGAGTGTGGGCACAATCAAGAGTTGAACAACAACATATAATACATGTCAACATGACAGTGTTTCGGCCATTTTGCGTGGAGCCAGGTGAGCTCTAATGGTGTAGGCCTTTCTTCAGGATAGGAGTGTTTTTACGAGCGGAGGGTCCTATGTGGTATGTAGGAGTGAAACAGACAAAGAACATGTCAGATTGTACATGGTCAGCAAAACATCTAGCAGAGAGAAGTTATGAATACTATGTAAGGCGGATGCCGGTGCTTACCGAATCCGAGGAGCTTAGTGGCTCAGATTAAGAGGTGGAAGGATCCACTTCTTTAGGATGCAGTCGTCATCTTGTCAACAGGCGCGGTCACGCCTATGAGGGGATAAGGAGGTAGGATTACTAAATGGTGCCCCAACGGTGCGGTTCCTCTCTCGCCCATAGTTGGTGTGTGACTAGGTCTTAGCAGATTTGGTGAGAGTGGTCTGTTATGCTGCGAATCACATCCTGTAGACTCTTGGTGGGGTCCACTTGTAAGGGGCAGTAGGCGTTGATGTCAAAGTAATAAATATGTCTCATTGGGCCTCATTACACCTCATAACACCGGGGGTTTACAACCCCGGCGGCCCGGAAAGCCAGGCACCGGTAAATTGTAATTCCCCATTCACCATAGAGTCCTATAGGAATGGGGAACACGGAAGCATCAGCACTGTTTTTAACAGTGTCGGTGCTTCCCTGACCGTCCGCTTACCGTTGACGCTTTGCCCGGCACAGTGGGCCTCATTACAAGAATGGAGGTAGCCATGCCGCAATTTGTGGCATGGCTACCCCCATTCCGGGTACCGGGTCCGGGTTCCCTGAATGGGGAAATACCGGTCCATTCCGACCTTGGAGGGCCCGGTATTTCCCCATTCAGGGAACCCGGACCCGGTACATCCCCATTCCCATTCGAGCCGGGCTCAATGGGAATAGGGAGCATGCTAACAACCGGCCTGTTAATGACAGACCCATTGTTAGCATGCTGGGCCGCTCACGGGACCCGCTAAGGACGCCTGGTTTTACCAGGCGTCTTTACCGGGTCCCGCGAGCAGACCTCGTAATGAGGCGGTAGGGTTTTAATGGGGCCGGCAGCTATACCGGCCCCGTTAAACCCCTACCGCCAGGGTCATAATTAGGCCCAGTTGCTCCGGCAAGCAGACCTGTAGTATCCCAGTCTGGAAACAACGGTGCAGGTCAGCTTACCAGCACCGTTGTTTCCGGACCGGTATGCTTGTAATGAGGCCCAATGAGACATATTTTAGTACTTTGTCAGAAGCTTTTACCTCAGAGGAGATTATTTTTGTATCAACATTTTACTGATTTTAGATTGTTAAGTGAAGATGAATTGTGGAATAAGATTTCTAACTAGGAAATGTCTCAGGATAAGGACGTTTTGTTCAATGGTTTTAATGTAAACGTGTGAAATGTAATTGTATAAATGTCTTGTTTTAGATGTTGAAAGGCTGCATTTTTCAGCCATAACAATAGAACAAAATAAAATTACCAAGTGATCAACAAAAAAAAATATATATTGCTGTGATTGGAGTGAAGGCTCATAGGAGATAATTGTGGGGGAAAACAAAATGTTAAATGTTAATTTACTCCTCAGGTACTTTGCTGAGATTATAGTTATAATTAGTCTATACTAACTGCCATGTATCACAGTGCTTTATTGCCATTGCTGTGCATGCCCTATGTTCTAATGTGCATGTCTTAACATGATGCCAAGTACCGCTGAAGTGTTTCCCTGTTGGCATACCTAAACGCCTCTCTAAGCAAGGTGGCTTTAGCAGATGGAAGTAGTCATTAGTAAGCTAACCTACCTTTCCATTGAAATGTATGTGTTCTCCGTTGTATAAAGGGCTGTGCAGGAACGGAGGAGGGTTGCTGCGCTGAGTCTGGTGCTTTCGTTGGAGTGCATCCATCTCAGTTTCTGTCTCTATAAAGCTACCTTTTTACTTGTCAAGGCTATTATTTTCAGTGAAGATACCAATCCCAGAAGAACTTCAGTCTGCACTTTGGTGCGCTTTTAAGTGCATTGTTTGCACTTTCTAAATCGTGCAAACTATAGCAAATAATGGCTCAAAGATTGCTCGAGTTTACTGGTGATTCGTAGAGTGTTTAATAGCTACATTTGTTTTCATGACATCAATAATTTCTAGTTTCTAGCTGAATCACATTTTTGCATTATTAGGATCTGGTATTGTATCTGTGTGTGGTTTTAATGCATGTATTATAACTATTATCTCTTTGCAAAATAATTTGATTTATGTATAGACGCATTTAATAGAAACAAGCAACACCTTACACATGAAGAACATTGCTCTGGAGAAGAAAAATGGTGTTGCGATTGATGTATGTTTTAACACAGTCGTTTTTTTAATGGGGGTTAATATTTTCATATATTTTTGTATTTATTTTTTATAATGTACTTATATGCTGAATGCAAGCGAATCACTTCTATGCAAGTGTCTTTCCTGGCAGGAGGGTGCATTGATTGGGAGGAGAGTAAGGACGTGGGCAAACGAGAAATGGTGGAGTAGCAGTCAATTCCCCCTAATCGCTCCCCCATGCAGATATTTTGGATAGGTTTATATTGGCTGAGAGTTGACACACTGGTACATATCTGGTACATATCTTCCAGGCTGGAGGTTTTCAGAGAAACGTAATTAATGGAAGATTTTCTTTAAAAAGTGTATCTAGCTTGACACATTTTATGTTAAAACATTACAGTAATAACCAGTGTTACAATGTCATATTTTAAACAGGTGCAAAAAAAGATCCCATCAGTTGGTTGATGGGAGCTGCCATCTTTCGCATTGCCACACATGGTGACATGACTCCTTTTATAAAATACCAATAATAGGATCAACTAATCACTGCGGGGCACTTTGTACAACAATGCAAAACCTTGGCTTCATTACGAGTTTGGCGGTAGCCGTGCCGGTAAAATTGGCACAGCTGCCGCCAAAATCGTGAAAATACCAGCACCCGGCAATGGCCAATTACCAGAATATTCTGGCCCCGACAGACCCGGTAATTACCCATCGCCGGGTGCCGGTACCCATTACTCGAAATTCCCATTTTATGCCCCATAGGGCTCAATGGGAATGGGGAGGTCGGATGCACCAGCACCATTCATGAATGGTGCCGGTGAATCCGACGAGTTGGGCTCACGGGTGGCACTCTGCCAGCCAGGTCAGATGTGGCGGGCAGAAGGGCACCCGCAAGCACAACTCGTAGTTTGCCGGTCCGGTAGTAACGGCGCTGGTAGCTTACCAGCGCCGTTACTACCAGACCAGCAAACCTATAATGAGACCAAGCTTGTCTGCAATTGTGATATATCAGTATTAGACTTGAATTTATGGTAAACATTGTTTAACTCTGATGTACAAAGGTAACATTATGAAGGAGTATATGAAGAATGCTGTGTTGGAATATTCCACCTGTTTTTCCTACTTCCTATCCTTTCTCATTTGCTTCTATTCTATCTTTTGAATCCTTCCTTCCTTCCTTCCTTCCTTCCTTCCTTCCTTCCTTCCTTCCTTCCTTCCTTCCTTCCTTCCTTCCTTCCTTCCTTCCTTCCTTCCTTCCTTCCTTCCTTCCTTCCTTCCTTCCTTCCTTCCTTTGTACATTTAACCTGTTTTCCTTTTTGCCCATATCCGTATGTGTTTAATTTTCATCTATCTTACCAAGCTAAATTCCATCATATTTCAGTTGTTTTTGCTTCATTCCACTTTTGCTTCTTTACTTTCTTCCATCAGTCCATCTTTCTTTCTTTCTTTCTTTCTTTCTTTCTTTCTTTCTTTCTTTCTTTCTTTCTTTCTTTCTTTCTTTCTTTCTTTCTTTCTTTCTTTCTTTCTCCCACCATCTCTCCTTCCCTTCATTCCTTTGTTCCTTCCTCTCTTCCTTGGGCACCTTCTTGAATCCTTCAAAGTGTTGTTGTCTCTCAGTTTAAGGGTGATTTAAGGATGATGTCATTCTGTTGGAGAGTTAATGTTGCACAGCTCAGACATGCACATGTTATTTATTTTTTGCTTTGTTCCTGTTAGGTAGAAGTCACATATTCTATGTATTAGGTTCCCCTGTATCCTTGATTCTGGCTTTTCTGGGGTTGGGACTTTATTTCCCTCCCAGCCAGGCTTAATTTAAAGCCTGACTAACTCAGTTGCTTTGTTTTTCAAATGTTCTGTCTTAAGAGTCTGGACTACTAATACAGTGGTACCTTAAAATACCTTCTTAATGTACCCAAAGAAGGTCCTTCTTCTCTGTTAGTCCATGTGTCTAGCTGGTGATGTCTGTTCTGTCTGTGCAACATGGTTTCATTCAGTGAAATCCCTTTTACCTGTCTGGGTCATTTTTGAACCCTGCTTCATTCACAAAAATGGTGGTTGTCTTTGTCTCAAAGACCTGAGTGATCACATGACTATCCCCTGTTCTTCCTTATTCTAGGGCCACTGGATGCATGGAGAAGAACAAAAACCAATTCTGATTGACACATGCAGAATCCTGTCTGGGATAGTGTGTATTCATTCCTTTACTGAGAGACACTTCCAGAATGTATAGCTTCCAGAATGTATAGGTCTGCTTGTGGGATGGCCTTGCTAAACACCTCTGTCTGTATGATTTATGGTGTGTGATTGGTTTCTGTGTCTATTCACTGCCGCCCGAGGGGAATAGAAGTAGGGCTCCTTACCCACTCACCTTGTCTACTGATTGCACTCTATACCTGCAGTCATGGAAAAACTGCTGCTCAAGGAAGGACTGAAGCTCTGCATCAGACTCCTTTTACGCTTCAAACAAATCAGCTGAAAAGCTATGCCTCTCCAGAAGACTAGAAAGATTCCATTGTGGCACATCTGGTGGGAGCACCTTGAGAAAGGCTTCATCTCCTGCAGGCTCCTGCCGGTGCCTGCATCACTCAGTCCCAAATCAGGTGCCCCTTTGATGTTAGGATTCAGAAGACTCTCTGTGATGAACATACAGAAACACGTCAAACCGAGATGATGGGAACAACTCTGCCTCCATCTCCTCCATATGGGAATTTCAACTGCACTACCAAACATACATCCATGTACTTTTTCTGTGGATGGCTTCTCTTCAATTCGACTTCACATGCTTTTCTTTGATATTCATTCATCCTTTTTGTCTTCTCAAGCAGTCTCCAGGCTGAATCCTGCAACCAGTGATGATGTGTGAACCCTCCATAGATAAATACAACTGGCGCAGCTGTCCTGCCTTTCTGAGACTCTGACCCTTGAATTTCAACATGTATCCCTGCCAACAATCTAGCGCTCTCATCTGCATTTGTTTGTCCTTAATGGACCCACAAAACAACATGGACAGTGACCACCTTTGGAAAATTAAAATCTCATACTGCAAAACAGCTTTTACAGTGTATTACACTGTTGACTCTCAGTTTTTGCTGGAGAGTCCTTTCTTCACTTGGTTCTTCATTCCTGGACTCCCTCTTCTTCATTCTTTATGTTTATTGGTTTCTCACAGATAAAACATTTTACATCATCCTTCATTCATTTCTCTGACAGTTAAAATTGTCTCGTATTCTCAAATATCAATCGATCATACTAAAATGAGTCCAAAATAAATGTCCACCTAAATTATCTACACCCTCAGGCCTCTAATATTTCCCTAGCCTAGAGGAAGCCAGGCCTTCCCTTCTCATTAATCATCAATTCATTTTAAAATTACATCTTAATGCAGTTCCTTAATTTCTTAGTCTAATAATCAGTTAATCTTTTTCGTTTAAAACATATTCCACAAATGTCATCACTGCTAAAATGAAACCGTCCTTTTCCACGATTAAAGCCCTCTCCCACCATTCTTCCGCCGTCAATGTGAGAGTTTGTGCATAGGGTTCTAATTGCCTCAATCAGATCCACAGGACATTTCCACTCTGTGAGCTTAGACCATAGGCGTTCTCTGTTTACCCCGTCACATGCCTGTTCTTTGTCCATGAAAACCAAGTAGACGATAGTCTTTGTCGCCACAGCCCTCTGTTTAAGAACATTAAGGATAAACAGGTTCAATCAGGTCCCTACTCCTTTTACAAAACCCATCTGTCTGAGGTCTAGTCAGCCTGCTTGTATTGCCCATGCAGTCAAGTCTCTCAGAAAGACTGATGCAAATACTTTCCCCAAGGAATCTAGAATGCTGAGCGGTTGATAGTTCTTCGGATTGCCCTGGTTGTCCTTCTTGAAAATAGGGACTACAATGGCCTTGCGCAATGAGGTCAGTAGTTGCTTGGTCCACATAATCCATCTAAACAGGTTTATCACTGTGTCCCCCAGCAATTCACATTACCCTTTAGAACCTGGTCTGAAAGTCCACCGGGACCTTCTGCCCTGGAGGAACTGAGTTTACTAATCCTTATTCTTGCGTCCTCCTCATCAAATTCAAAAGACCATCTTTTCTCCCCCCTTAATTCTCCCATTTCACTTGTTTCCTCTCTTTTGGCAAATCGGGTTGTATAATTGTCTACCCATCGTTCTTCTAGTTGCCCCATCGTATGCACTGGTCTAAAATTCCCCCCATTGTTAATGAGGTCCCACATATTCCTTGCGTTAATGGCACGGACTACTTTAAGGGTCTGTTTCACTAATCCAAACCTCTCTACTGCTACAGAGATGTTTTCTGAAACAAAGCAGTAGTCCAGCGATTGTCTATAGGCTCCTTTTCCCCATGTGCATGCACCTGGTCTATCGCTTTTGGTTTGACCATTAACCATTGTCAAATCTCTGGCATCTGTCTCAATAACCTATCTTCAAACTCTTTTCTCAAGTTGCGTCTCTTTTTGTGGCCATCCTTCCCTGTACAATAGTCGAATGTTCAAATCTCATATGACAAGTCTCTTGGAGGCAAAGAATAACAAATAGTGCCAAGGTCCTAGATTTATTGTGTAAAAAGGCACCTGAAACCCCTTGTATTCCAAGAGCCAATCTGGAGGCTTGGTATTCTTATTACCCGCAGGTCTAATGTTGTTTGGGGTTCCCTGGTGCCCCCGCTTACCAATCCCTGTTTTTTTTTTACTTATCCTCTTGTTGTTGGTGTCCTTGATGTGCTTTTAGACTCCTCTTGTTTTGGGATGAGTTATCAAAGGTGAATTTCAGATATGGAAGGATTTTTTGTCAGAGTTGCTGCTAATTTTCATTTAGTGGGTTATACTCGCCATCCTTCCATTTTGCACTTGATAAATTGTTAGTGAGATATGACTCTGTGTTTCTTCCCGATGCCACACTCATCTTTCTTGACTTATCAAACTCCTTGTAGTCACTTAGCTCATATCCCAAATGTAGGAGTTTGTCACTGGATCCATTAGTGCATTCTTAATTAATTGGGATTTGAAGTGAAGTTTTGATCTTGCAATGAGTTATTGATCGACTCATATAGTTTAGTGAAATGGGCAAGCGAGATGGTATGCGCTGCCATCACTGTGTGCTGAATCTGGGTCATCACTTCTCTCAATGGATTCCCTTCCCCATTCTGAGGGCCTCTCTCGATGCTGGGCTCCTCCTGGGTGCTCTTCATAGAGGATGAAGAACTACTGGTTCTAAATGATTTGTTTTCAAATATAGATATGTCTCCTTCAAATCACGGCGGCATGTAATTTCTGTTTGTATTAGTCTTTATCTCATCCGTTGTACCCTTCTGCTCGTCATCATTTTCAGTCCTTTGTTGTCTTGTAGGGTATGATTTCAATCCATGCCATACGTACAGTTTCATTATGGATTTACCCCAGTTTTGAGGTTACCATTCTCCTTGGTATTGATGGTGTTTCTAAACAAACTGTAATCTCTATATTTGCATTTTTTGTTTCTGCATTTGTCATTTCGTAATTCAGCGCTGCCAATCGGTCATTCATTGTGGATAGGCTCTTATGCTTTTGCAAGGAGATTTTTTCTGTTATATCTATTTGATCCTTTGCGAGTCACGTGTCCAGGTCCAAGTGTGTTTACTCTTGATTTTGAGGCAGGGCAACAGGCTCCTTCTTCCAGTTTGGCACCCCCGATCTTTCTGTTGCATATCGTTTGTCACTTCTTTCACCTCTTGTGCGCCTCCAGTTACGCCCTCCTTACCCCCCCCCCCAGTCTATGGGGTCTGATTTTGCAGTGACTCTGCTCTTATTTTGACTCCCCTGGTTGCCACACACTTTTCTCTCCATCCTCTGGTTTTCCTGGGCCACGGATCTATTACTTGTTTCTAGCAATGTCACTGCAGTGATGGTTTCCTGGAGACTCTGTAGACATTCAAACGCCTTTTCTCACTCTACATATCCCAGGTGTGTCCCTGTTATTGCCTGGTCTTGTATATTTTCAATATTCAAATTAAGATCATTATGGGTAGGGCCGGGTGGCAAAATTTCCATCTCTCCCCTCAATGGAAATACTGGCCATGTCCCCCATTCTCATCATCCCCGGTGACCGCTCCTCAGTATCTTTTGACCTTTCTCCTGCGGATTCACTTAAGCATCAGTGGCCGGTCATAGTACCTGCACTATTGTTAGGGACTACCTATCATGGCAGATTTAAGTCATGCTCTAAAGGAGCCTTCCGTCTTACCTGTTGCCAGGTTCTGGATTATGTTCCACGCCATATCTCCAATGCTGGTATCACAGCTGAAGAAGCAGTAGTGCTGCTACCAATCAGGTGATCTCAGCGGCCACCCAAAAAGACCAGCAAACACCAGTTGCCTCCACTTCGCTCTGATTCAGAGAGGTTGAAGGTTTTAGGCCCTTCCTCTTCCTTCTTCGCACAGCACATTGGGTAAGCAGATTAAAGTCACAGAGTACCAAGGACAACATCAGAAAACACTGCCTACCTCCCTCTTCTTCAACAATTATTTTCTTTTAGTCTGAATTGTATGGCCTGTTTTGCAAAAGGTTACTCTCGCCCGGAAAGGCTTCCCCAAATCCACACGTGTCCCCTTGATTTCATCTGATCGTTAAAGCCTAGATAGGAAAATTGTGTTGATTACTCATTACTGCCTTTTGCTCGCTAGTAATGACTTTTGTTGATCTCTGAATACGTTTCTTGAAACTGTTTTACTTACCTGACAAATTGTGGCATTTTTGTTAACTTTTTAGTCAGAAGAGTGATTTTTCTCTTTCCATTTGTTATAAAAACATTATATTTTTATAAACATTATAGTGAGATGTTTCTGTTTTAACACTATATAAACATCTTTGCAAACCCAGTCAGAAAGCTGAACATTTTGAAGAAATTAGAATCTTGTTCTATATCTACATTCCAGATGAAGATGTATTTTCTCCACAAGTGTATTTGAAGAACATTGTTTCATCTGAGAGAAATCTCTAATGATAATGAAATGATGCATTTGATTTTGAGGATTTTTGGTGGGTATTTCTCAGAGGAATTCATTTTCTGTGCTTTCAAGATGCTAACATGTTTTGAATTTGACACAAAAAATCGGATTATTTTGATTATGCAAGCAGTGGAGATGGCAGAGGTTTCACAATCACTGATCACATGAAGGTAAAGAAGTGGCTCTGAAGATTATGGCTTTCATGCTCCAGTGGTGAGGCAGACATGGCCGGTAATGGCCCGCCAGACCTAGCCGTGGTATGCCTGAGCAAAGCAAGGGTATTGACGAGGGCTGTTGGCTGTTACCAGCCATGTCCACTCTCCCACCCGGGATCATCCAGGGTGCATACGTTTTTCTTTTTGTACCTCCGGAGATTGGCTGCCACAAGCAACGCCAATCTCAGATGGAAAAAGAAAAAAAAAGAAACCAGGATATCCACCACCATTTGGGAAAGGGCTAAGTCCCTTGTCCATTTCTATGCCTGTGCCATAGATGGCGTGCCAGACTTGTGAAGCTCCATTCATGCATGTAAGTGGCAAGGACAGGAGGGGCTGTGGAAGAATTTTGAGTCTAGATTGGTGGTGGGTGAATGGGGATGCAACAGGGAGAGGCTCCTTTTTTGCCACCACAAATTTTAAAAAAGGCACCACTTGAGGAAGGGCCTCAGTTAGCTGAAAAGCAGCCGGAAATGTATATTCTCACACACTTTTTCAGCCACCTGATTAGCTAATGGCCCTTGCCCAAGTCCGAATGAGATATTCAGAGCCTGATTTAAGATGGGCACAAATCTATCCCACGTGACACATGTGGCAGTTATGTATGATTTGATATGATATGATGTGACATTTATAACGTGCCTGTACACAAATGTTTCTAGGTGCAACAAGACAAGGAGGAGGAAACAAGGGAGGGCAAAATAACAATCTTACTAGGCCTTGTGTCATTCAGATCGTGGGAAGGGGAGAAGTGTCAGGGGGGAGGGGAAGGGAGAAGTGCAGTTAACTCACAAGTGCAGCCAGCGGATGGCTCATAAGTGCAGAGAGAAGGTATTTCCACATGTCCAGAAGTTTCAGTGGTACATGTAACTATTTCTGCAGAGCTGAAGGCATTCATGAGCTGAGGAAGGTGCAACCCCAGAGGTAGAAGATTTGCAACCAAAGAATTGTCGTATCTTTTTAAGTTTGCAATTAGACATACATTCAAACCAAAACTAGCACATCAGGGCATTTTACAACAAACGTGGATGACATCTACACTTACAACTGAATGAGTAAATGGCATATGTTTCCAAATGAGCATAAGTAAACACTAAAAAGATAACAGAAAGGAGTGAAAGAAACAATTCCACACACAAAATTATACCTGCATGTTGATGTAGATGAAATATGTGTGGGCAGCAGTTTAAAGTTAATTGAATACTCCAATGAAGCGTTAAATCACACACCAAGATGTAACACTCCAAATCTGTAGGGTTGTATGGCTGGGCACTCAATGCGTAACTATTATTGTATTTACAATCCATTGTACCATCTGCTCCACTTAATCACAATGTGTTACATATTATGACTCAAATGTCATTTGTATCTATAGTGTTAACATATTTAGGTGTTTCTACTGATCTAAACATGGGACCTCTTTTGAGCACTTCTGAGCTCTTTAATACCTTTGCATAAACACATACAAACATACACATGGGGTTGGGTTAGACATGAGCAAACATTAGCAAATAGAGGAGAGTTTAAGTGCATTGGTTTGAAAAATCTAGGTTCCTTTTTAGTGTGTCAAGTTCTGCCACTCAGGTGTTGACATTTAACTGTGGATTGGCATGAAAAGAGATTGGTAGAGGATGGGAGTGGGTGGTACATTTCAGATATTAAAAAGATGTTATGTCGGAATTACTCAATTGCTCTCATGTTTCATCAGCAAAACAAAATGACATTTCAAGTGAATGCTTGCTCTAATATCGAATTGAAACACACATCAGAAAATTAAATGAAGTGCTTGTGCTCTTTGATATCATTCCAAAGGTTGTGCTATGACCAACTTCCATAGGGCAACAGTGGGCAAAACAGTATGTTATCTTTCTGTTTGCAATGACATTTTGCTTCAATAAATGCAATGTGATATTAAAAGTAAATGTCAAACTTGCCACAATTAAAACAAAAAACACACACAGTCTTAAAATAATTTAAAAGTACTTCAATAGCCCAACGAGTACAATTCCTTTTATACATATTTGAAATGGCACAAATAGAAATATCAAGCCGTGACCTGGACTTTATGTGTTTTTCACAATGGGATTTCAGTACAATGGCAAACAAAGAATGAAGCGGCGGCAGTGGATGAACTTTGATTGCTTCGTGGATGAAAGGGGTATATTCTTATACACACACTTTGTAGAGGAAAATCCAAACATCATTCATGCACTATTCCGATCAAAAAAATCAAAAAAATCTGTAAACTTGAATACAATCATGTCGATCGACAGTCTTTTAAAATATGAATATGTTTCAAAAACCGTTGCGTGAAAATGTGTTATATTGTATTTTGAGTACCTGCCTTATTTATTTTACAAAATATGGTTAAAGAAAAGATGAACAGCACTGATATGAATCAATTGATTGTATTTAGTTATTTATTTATGTGGTTATTTATTTATGTATTTATTGCAGCGCACGTGGCCCAAGTGCATCTAGGCGCTAGTAACAGAAAACAGGTACATAGTGGAGAATGCTAAAGAAACAGTTATATGAAAAGGTGGCTTTTCAACTTCTTTCTGAAAGATTGGTAGGAGGGTTCAGCCCTGAGGTGGGGGGAGCACTTATTCCAGTGGGTGGCCTCCCGGACTGGCAACCTGGTTCCCAGCGTGTTTGCAGTGGTATCTTGGGATCTGCAGGCAATGTCTGTAGGCTGAATTCTGACATCTTGTAGGGGCATGTCTTTTAATCTTTTGGATACAGTTTGTTGGCGTGTGGTTGGCTAAGCATTGATGCATGATCAGCGAAAGAGGTTTTCATTGTGTTCTTTGGTAACCAGTGGAGGGCTTTCCGAATTTCGGAGATGTGGTCGTGTTTATCCAGGCCTGTGTGTGCTTTTTTGAATTGCAGACCATTAGATCATTAAGCTTTAATTGAGAGACAGCAGCACACGCCATCACACTAGGTAATGCATGTAAAAAAGAATTCTCAAACACATTCCGTACTTTTACGTTGTATTTTAACCTGGCACAGGACACACCATTAGCTCAGATATCTACTTGTCACTTGTAAATAAATGGCAACTATGAAGAAAGTTGCCCTTTCCTTAAGCAAATGCACAGAACAAACATGAAGTGGATGCCACAAAAAACATAACATCCAGATTAGTTCAATGTGTCTGTTGACTCTCTTCAGAGACGAGTTGCAAAATAATGTAGGAGTGGAGAAACAGCCTAAACATGGGAGTGTTTGCCATAAACCATGTCAGAACGGAGGATTATCTCAAAGTCTATGGAAAGGTGTTTCTAAATTGAATTACACAGTTTCCTGAAACCATTCTATAGCCTACTGTATTGAACATGTTTCTGAGGCTTCCCCACACAGGAGTGTACCCTTCAATCAATAATAGTCACCTGGAGGTTTTAAGCACCACTGCACATTTTTTTGTCTTTGTGTTGGTGTGACAAAATTACTTCTGCTCAGTACGGGTATAAAGATAAATAATGGCTAAACTGCCTACTCATCCCCCACACTACTACCAAGCAAAAGCGATACCAATCATAAAAATGAAATGTACCTCCTTCCCTGTTTGTTGTAGCATGGGACGAGAGAAGGCTATACTCTCAGAAGGGGTGTGACTGGGCTAGCAACCCATACAGCAAAGTAAAAACAATCCAAAATAAAAAAAGTAATGTCCAATCAAGGTTCGCCGCACTATAGTTAAGTTCAGTATCAGGTTTCAGGGAAAACACAAACATTGGATTTCTAATAACTTTTGACTCGAATGACGGATTAGGCTGATATTTTGCAAACAAAAGGTTTGTCACGCCCCAGAGACTGGGTATTTTGGGAAACACCTGTTAACAAACCAAAAAAAAGGTATATAGAAAGCAAAAAATCACTGGTTTTGGCCTACTTCAATTCATTTCCCCATAGACCAAATGTCCAAGTTTCAGCACAGTGCACAGCAAAAACCACTGGACGGAATTGGACCATGTATGACACTAATGGGCATGAAATGTAGATTCATTTTTCAGGATCGGTGTGGGGTTATTCTGTCCATTAGTTGTTAAAATGTTTGATGGGGAAGGGAGTGCCCCCTTCTCCCAAAAATATTACCGATGCCAGATATTGTGGCAACCCCCTCCATGGAGTCCTATGGTACTCCATGGAATGGAAATTTAATGGCTTTTCCACCATCTAGAATATCCCAATATCCCAATAATACCAGTAAATCAGGTTGCAGAAATAGTATGGTCAGTTTGTCAATATCCCACCGGAATTACTGGTCGGATACTGGCAAACTTATAAAAACCATGGCTATTGGGTTACTTTAAGGAACCGAATGGTGCAATTGGAAAGTAGACACACCGAAGGCCATGGAAAGAGGGCCAAAATGTGTAGCATGACCATGGCCAAATCCTGTGGCCACCTAATAAGACCAAAAGAAACCTATTGGTGCAACATGTTCAGTGGACATGGACGAAGTGGCTAGGGACCTGTAAAAAAAAGGTGGTATAACAAAACCCTTGAAATTCACTGACAAATCTTTAGTTAAGGTGCTGTTAAGTTGTGCAGATTTAACACAACAAAACACTTGAAATTCAGCAGATGACTAGCTTTACTCGTTCCTCTTGCAACACCCATGAGCACAAACATATTATAAGTGAAGGGATTCACATATGCAAAATGGCATTATGGGGGACATCAATGGGAGCAAGCAGATTTAAGCTGGCCATGACTTCCCACATCCGCAACACAGAGTCCATGGTTAAGGTGGACTTGCCGGAAATGTGATTGCTGAATTTCATGGTTTTTGTTTAGTTAAATCTGATCCCCTTAACACCCTCTTAACCAAGGTTTTTTCACTGAATTTCAGAGGTTTTGTTGCTATATATATTTCACGTTAAATCTGATGACCTTAACTCTCTCCTAATTAATGTCTTTCAATATATATATGTATATTTATATATATATCATAGGAAGGTGGTGGCCACCCAATAGTTAATGTGAGTTGAACTCCCATAAGAACCCTCAAAATTCTATTGTTAATCTTTGATTCGAGTAACAGATTTGACCGAAATTATGAAAGTGATTAAGGAGTTGTACCCCCCGCCCCCAGTCTGCAGAGTTTGCTAAAGATTTGTTAAAAAATTAAAAAGTTATTTAGAAGATACAAACAATGTTTTTTTTTTTCCAGAAGTGCAGTCTCCTTCTCATTCATTTTCCCATAGACAAACAGGGACATTTTTTGCCAAAGCGCACAACATGAACCACTGGACGGTCCACAAACAACTTGGGCCTGACGCGTTTACTCGCGATCCATTTATAGGTTGGGGTTATTCCGTGCAGTAGGTATTTCAATATTTGACGGAGAAGCTGGTGCCCCCTTCTCAAAAATAGATAGGTATGTCTCAGGGATTTACCCAAAACTGGGTTTTTTTTAAATGAAATGACTGCCGTCTTGTTTTTCTCTCTATGTGAGAGATAACCACAGCTATAGATGAGGATAACAGGAAATGAAAAGTAGTTAAACAGTTATTTGCAGGTTAGAATAATTGCAGATGGCTTTATTCTAGAGGTGGGGAGATTGCTGGATGACACCAAGTGAAATCTGGAAGTTATAGGTGGTCCAGGGACTGAGGTTGCAACACAAAGCTTTCTGAAGATGCGGCTATAGCTTTGAATGACCAACATCTTAAAGCAAACTGTGTCACAGAAACAGCGTGTGTTGTGGGCAGAGAGGGAGAGGGCAGGGTAGGTAAGGAGGCCATCTGGGGAATTTTGGGGGAGCTGGCATCCATGAGAGGGGCATGTGGTAAAGGCCTGGGGATCAGGACAGCATTTATTTTGGGCGGTTTTTCCAGTATTTGCAGCTATATTCGAGGCAATATAATGCTACGGATAACTGCCGGTATGAGTAGTTCCATGCCAGCAGCTATAGATTCTGGTGTGTCTGTGTTTATGTTTAATTTTAAAAGTTTTATTTATAGGTATAGTGTTGTCGGGGGTGAAAAGTCACAGGCCATGGGCAAAGGCCATGGTCAGTAATACGGTAGATAATTGGAGTCTTATCTATTTTGGCTGTGTGTTTTCAGACTTTCCTAAATGTGAGACTGTGGAGAAAAAAAGAAGAAATACAGAAAGGAGCCACCCTACTCTAGAAATACAGAAAGGAGCCACCCTACTCTAGTTTTAGATGCCCCATATATTGTACAGGATGTCATACTTCTTGTAGATTAACCTTATATGATTGAAGAAAGTTTGTGAAAGATTGCATGTAGTGTAGATAAAATGAGCAAAGTAGAGTTTGAATGGATGATAACTGAATTTCTCAGTTTGTGATGAATGTGTGGTTGGTACGGTCCATTTTCAAGATGCTAACCATGAATTAAACCTGAGCTAATTGCATAGATAGTGACCATTTGTTTTACAGCTTTCGAATTAATGATAAGAGATACACATATGAAGTGTAAGATATGCACCAACTATCGGATTGCCTACATGCATACAAGCCTACAGAAAAATAAGTAAGGATATTTGATAAGGGACATATACTTTTCTCACACATAACCATAGCAATACATGTACTACTGCTTGAACACTCTTCAGAAAACACTGAAATAAAATATGGACAACCCTACTTTCCAAGTAATACTGCATTTTTTCTAAGATGCCATCAAGCGAGCAACAACAACTTGCCAGAAGGAAGAATCATGTGCAGGGAAGCAAAGTTTTACAGTATGATATCTTCAAAAGTAGTGTTCTCAAATCTGTAGATACAAATACTGTAGATAATACAATGGTACCTGTTATTGATTATACTTTTGAAAATCTGCAATTTCAAATAGGAAATGTGCCAACTGAACAAATGAATGAAACCCAAAATGTTTTAGTGAAAGTAATAAAATAAAACATTTATAAATTCTGTTAGTTATAAGTAAAAAAAAGCAAAGAATTTTAGAAGAAAAGATAGCAAATGTGCTATCAATTTGAAACCGAAGAATAAAGATAGATATAGGAAAATGTACCACTTTCAAGTTTTTTGGAGAAGTGTGAAACCAAAATCTATATATGTTGCAAAGTGTTCTTTCCAAAAGAAAAACATAGAATTAATAATTAAAAAAAGTGTTTCATATGAAAAGAAAATTGTTTATTTTTTTATATTGAATAATCTTAAGAAATCACTTAAGACAACCACCATTCCATAGAAATATAGAAACAGTTTTGTCTTCTTACATGTGACAACCTTTGTGACATGTTTGGTGGAGAGTGGAAACATCTCTCTTACAGAAAGACTGTTTAATTAGGAGAGTTACATTCAATTTAATAATGTGCCTCTTGCTACTGATGAGAGTGTGCGTAACTATGAAGTCCAAAACAGTGTGATTTCTAAAAATGAAAGAATGCTAAGGTGTGTATTACAAAAATGTAAAGTTTAGGTCAGTCTAGAATAAAACCAAAAAATCAATGTGAGGTATGCAAGTGCAATATTTTGTGCAATTGTGATCAATTTTCTTGTAAAGTCTTAAAGAGATTTTAGCACGTGTCCTATTAACATTTTTGTTCAAAGACAGATCAAGATGCTACACAGAATATATGACTATGAAGTTTGTGAAAACAGAACTTCTGGGTCACTCTCTAGCTTGTGTTTTTAAAAGTAGATGTAAGAATCAGTTTCATCCTATATAGATGCTGGATGTACATCATACTAGAAAGAGATATGTTGAGTGCAATACTCCAAGTATGTCTCTTGCATTTGTAAATAAAACAGTTTTGACTGGAACTGTAGACAGTTTAGTTTATACACTGCAAAGGATACTTATAATGCATTTAAAAGAGTATAAGTTTGTAGATGAAACACTTACAGGAAGTGCAAATGATGATCCTATGCTTTCAAAGGATCTGATGTGTCACTAGTATGAGTCTCAAGTGCAACAATTGTACATTGAGGAGAAAATTAAACAGAGTGTAGAAGATGTTTGGAAAGAACTTTATTTGTGTTTGTTTGTAGAATAACGATTTGACACAATGAGACACGTTATGTTTGGGCGCACTTTGTTGGGTTTTTATAATCGAACATATATTCCTGCAAGAAGTGTCTTGAATGACATGGTAGTGCCTGATATCTCTGGTGTGCTACAAAAATTGAACATTAATCCTTTTAAAGTCATTGATAGATTGCAAGTAAAGATGTCAAACTTGCCAACAAAATCATTAGTGCAAGCTGTGTAGAAAATGTCAGCACTCTAGGAGTGAAGCGTGACATTGCAGATTCTTTGTTTGTTTTAGTAAATGGTGTTGCCACTAAAGAAAATAACATTTGTCAACAGTTTATAGATATTGGAAAGGTGAAAAACACATTGGCGTTTCCACTGGAGCACAATGATTTATACAAAGGCAGTGCAACTGTACCAGACATGTCTAAGCTTGATGTTGAGTCAACAAACAGAAGCAGTGAAGGTCAGTTCCAATGTCTATCTGTTTCAGAAGGGAGTTTGTATGAACATTACACTATTCATCCTCTACACTCACGTGAAGTCATGGGGGACAGTTTAGAATTGTATCAAATGAAAGCAACAAAAGGTGCACCAATCAGTGTCTACAAAAAGACATTAGAAGCTTGTTGCTTCCCTATGCTGTTTCCTACTGGTACAGGAGGCATATTGGATGATCGGTAGGTTCCAATCACTTTTTCAAAATATCATTGTGCAAGAAAGTATTGTGAAGATTACCGATTCTGCACCATTGTTGAACATATTTTTTACTTATTGCATGAAAGTGAATTTTCAACATTATGTTGTGCTGCTGCTCATACACTTCAGAACGGAACCAGATTTCTAAATCTTTTGGCATCTAAGATGTTGCAACAGGTGAAAGAAAAAAAAAGAACGTTTTAGAGGGTAAACTTACCAATATTATTGCTGCAATGAGAGGAACCAAGGAATATTGCTACAGGAGACACTCTGAGGTTAGATGCATGATCAGACACATGTGCTCTCCAACTTGGTATGTGACTTTAAGTTGCACTGAGTATGGCTGGAATGCTCTTGCAGAGTGGATTTGTGAAACTAATCCACAGAAAGAAAACACAGAACACATGACACCAGGAGAAATGTGTTTCTTGGGCCCTGTTAGTTTAGTGTGGTTCTTTCATCTCATAGTTTTAGTCATGTTACACTTTATATGTAATAAAGAAAATGTTCTATTATGCACTTTGGAACATTTCTGTTGAATGAGAGAGTACCAGGCACGTGGGGCTCCACATGTACATATGCTGCTCAGTTTGGGAAAGAAAGTGATGGCTGTGTGTGGAGTTCATAGAAAAATATGGTACTTGTTCCATTCCTGCTTATGTGAATGCTGATCTACTGAACAAGGTGGACACATTTCATAGGCACTCATGTGGAAAGCACTGTCAGAGAAACTACAAAAGTAAAGACAAGTACTATACTGTATATTTGGCTTTCCAAGGCCTGTGACAACAGCTGGTCGAGTGAAATATTTGATGCCATCTTTTCGACAACATGTTACTGGTAAGTCATCAAGAAGTACATGTCATTTAAAAGAAGATAACAAATGCCAATTCATTAATGATTACACTAGTGTAATTGCTCAGCTTTGGAATGCAAATACTCGTGCACAGTATATTGCTGTTGCTTGTTACTTTACAGCATACATAACAAAAGCTGAAAAGAGCAATGCAGCTGAGATATATTGGCATATTTATCAGCAGATAAAAGTCTTAGAAACATCGAGGCTTTGGTCTGAAGATAGCTACAAAGCTGCAGATTGGCTAACTAGTTTGCCTGTGTATGGACTTAGCATTAATACACTTTGGTTAAGCCTTGGTCAAGCTAGTCCTACAAATTGGGTACTGAAGCTTTTGAGTTAAATTCAGCAATTAGCTGAAACAGGACCTGACAGTATAGAGATTCTAAAATCCAACTTGATTGATACACATTATCCAAATTGATCTGTAGAGTTGGATGATCTTTGTTTATATGAAGTAGCAGAATGCTACACATATCGAAATATTGAAGCAAACAGTGTCAGAGGATGGTTTAAAGTACAGGGATGTACTGGTTGTCTAGTGAGACATGACAAGGTCATTCTCACCAACCACATGAAACTGTCCTGTCAAACTGCAAAGGAAAAGAATGTTTTCTTCATTTTTGTCTTTTGCAGTTGTTCTTCCCAAGGCGTGCTTAATTACATATCCACCACTAGCTTCCCAACTTCCCCACACAGGGTTGTGAGATGAGTACTCCTTTGAGTGATAATTACTTCCACTCAGCTGTATTGATCACAAACAATTAGGTATCAAAAAACACTCATTTTGATTAGTATACACAAACTTAAAAAGACCATATGTAAACCAAAGACATCAATGGTCTAATTAAAACGAAAAAAGACATACACATTTTTTTGAGTACATCAGAAGAAAACTAAAGAGATCATCACATACGTCATATAATAATAGCATCTGACTGTTTTCTTGTCAAACAAATGTGATGTTAGTACCATTGGTGAAATTGGTCAACAGGAATTCATATCTATGTATCATGGCAAGTCGACACTTAATCATGTTTCTGGGTGTACAGGAACACAGGAACCGAGTGAATTCGGATATGGGTGGGTGAGGATTGGATTGGATATGGCCATAAGAAGCCAAAAAACTGGTTGTTTCACCCCCCGAAAGTCTGCAAACACTCCAGATGTCCTGGGGCAGTCCCGTGGCGTTCGTGGACATTGCACATGTCCTACGACATCTGTACATATTTCTGCATTACATGGTTGGGGAAACACTGTTTTTGGATGGCTAATAACTTTTGCCCCACTCAATGAAACTGCATGTAATTTTGCAATTTCATTCTAGAACTAATCCTGAATGGTTTTGCAAAGTTTTGTGGGATTTTGTCAAGAGGGGGCAAAATTAGAGTGGGGGTCCCAAAATATTGTAAAGGCATATAAACGTGGTGTCATTTGATGAATCTGCACAACATTTGGCAAAAAGATTTTGGATCTAGATATACATGGTTTTCTAAAGTTTGGTGGGATTTTCTCCAGAGGTGGCGAAATTAGAGTGGGGGTCTCAACATTTTTATATGACGTATAACATTGTTGCTATTTGAGGAATGTGGACAAAAGTTTTGAGAAAGATTATAGACCCAAACTTCAATGTTTGTGTAAAGACTGAATGGATTTTGTCTTTGGTAACTTAGGCGTTACTGAATAAAACTGCATGAAATAATGTGATATCATTCTACATCTGACCTTGAATAGATCAACAAAGTTTGGCACTGTTTTGCCAAGAGGGAGCAGAATTGGAGGGGGATCCCAAAAATATTTGAAAGGCTTATACATTTGGTGCTGTTTCACGAATGTACAGAAAGGTTTGCAAAACGATTTCAGACACAGATTGAATGTTTTTGCAAAGTTTGGTGGGATTTTGAGAGAAGGCACAATTAGAGGGGGGTTTAATAATATTTAGATGGTGTATAACTGTGTTGCTGTTTGAGAAATGTGTACAAAACATTTTAGAAAGATTATAGACCCAAGTCTGAATTAATTTTGTCAAGTGGGAGTTGCCTATTTTATCTACATACATTTTGACACTTTTCAAAAAATGAAACATGGGCGGATTTGCTGCAAAGTCATGCAAGGAGCATTGGCACAGACTTGAAAGCATGGTTTCGCAAATGTGTCCATGTTTTATTTTTTGAAAAGTGTCATAATGTAGGTTCTAACATAGTGAAATACTTTTGGTGACTGAGGTATAGCCTGCGGCCATAGGCTAATGGCCATGACCAAGAGGGACTGTCAATGGGGTTAAAGTGGGCATGGCCACCAGGGAATAGCTATGTGGTAGTTTTTTTCAAAATCGGGATAGGATTGAATGGGGAAAATGTTTTTGCCTGTTGTTAAAATGTTGCCCTTGGCTACAGCTCAAAGTGCTGCACAGGATTGCATAAACACACCTCTCAGACTACCACTGCATACCCTCTGACACAATGCTAATCAGTAGATAATTACCAAGGACGCCAAACCATCTGCCCACGTGGTCACCAGGCCACCCATTCAAAACATTAACCACCTTTATTTGCGACCATACCAGGATAAGATATTGGGATTGCATGCCAGACTCATTTCCACAACCTTGCAGCAATGACTGGCCCACAATTCACAGGACACTAGACAGTACAAACATGTATTGGCTGATTCTAACAATAAATATAGCAACACCAATGGTTTTCAAGACTGATTTATTATGACTATACTTAATTATTGAATAGCCCAGCGCTAAGGTGAACAGGGCTCACTCACCTATTCGAAACCTAACACTTGAAGAAGGAAGGGTACTTTCACAAACGAACCCAATCACTAGCAGCAGGGTAATCCATTTAAAGTACTAGATGATGGGCAGTGATGTACCCATTCCACCTCCCTGCAATTACTTGATAATCATGTACTCTAATTATTGGAGCATGAAGCATGGCTGAAGCCCTAGTTTTGAATGGGAAAACAATGTTTTGCTTGCGGCTATAGCCTGATGTGCTGTACTGAATTACAACAAACCTGCATGAGCAGCATCAGCAAGAACCTTAAAGCATGCTTTTTGCAAATCTGCTTTGTATTTTCTTTTTCCAAAATGTCCAAATGTAAGCATGGGAAATAGCATCATCACCGGAACGGGAAGCACAGCAGTGGCCACCTTGAAAAATCAAATCTACTCCAAATCCTCCATTTCCAGTTGTCTTCCGGACCCAGAAAGAAGACAAAACATGTCACAGGACAAAGGGAAAGAAAGGGTGCCTGATATGCAAATCAGAAAGCACACATTCAGCAAGGCAGAGCTGCAAGTCCTCATGGATGAGGTAGTGGGTCGGGCTGAAGAGCTTTATGGCTCTAACCATAAAACAACATCTGGCCAGCGGAAGGCTGACATTTGGGCATCTGGGCAAGTGGCCGTGATGGCTCACAGCGGTGGGCCCAGTCCCATGGCACAAGGACTGTAGAAAAGGGTGGCATGAACTCAAGGCCAGGGTCTGTAGCCTCCTGCCAAAACACCTGCCTCAGAACTGTGGACCCCTTTGTCCTGACACCATGGGAGGAGATGGTGAGCAGCATCCTCAACATGGAGGGGATCGAGGGTGTTGGGAGTGCTGAGGTTGGATCCAGCAACCCAGGCAAAGCTGGTGAGTATGAAGGCCTCCCCTCCCATGACAATGCACTGGCCAAAACTCTAATCTAATCCCATGCATGTGTCCCTAAGCATAGATGGGCCCAATGGACAGTGGAATGTGCTACTACATGCCAAACGCACCCGAGGCACTGCCATGAAATGCATATGCAAGGGATGGTGGGTGACTGTGCACATACCCATGAACTGTAGTATGAATTTGCATGCTCACCTTTGCACATAGCCATGTGTTGAATGCATCACATTCAGGCAAAAAGGATTGTCCTAGCATTGCTTCAAGTGAGCATACATTTTTTTTGTGTCAAATCATCCCCAACACCCATACCCACCTCCTCATCCCCAACACCCATGTCCATGCCCACCTCCCCATCCCCAACACCCATACACAACCACGCCCATGCCTTTATCTGTGCTAGGGTGATGGGCAGCGAGATATGCCGGGAGACATGGTGCAGGAGTGCTTCCAGCACACGCAAGAGCACATATGAAAATGTGCGCTGGGATACGCCTTGCAGAATGTCCACAGTGTGCTGGGAGGTGCTAGTTGCAAGGACGTGTAGGACTGACACAAGCTTCTTAGGCAGTTCTGATGTTAATCCAGCTCGGTATGTTATCATGGATCAGGGAATGTAGCTCTACAATGGTTTCCTTGTCCAGCAGGTACAGAGTAATTAGCTGGTTGTCAGTTAATGTCAAGGGTAAGAGCCTGACCCGGGGTCTGTACCCTCGCCTTGCATGGCTTATTCTCATCCACCTCTCTGCACCCTTTGGTGTTGTTCCTGGCTCTGCAGCTCAATACGGGGCAGGATGAGCTGCATGTCGAAACAGCTCATGGCAGTTGGTATTGGAAAGTGTTTTTGGGTCATGTGCAGGCCTTTTGTAATGTTTCAGAGTGGATTTGGTGCACCTGTGACCTGTTTTCCATCACATGTATGCATTTACCTCCACCTTTTAGGTGGGGTAACTACACTGTTTTTTGTGCGGAATTACCACCCATTTTTGGTGGTATTATGGCAGTATTTCGACTTCTGATGCAGCGGTAATACTGTTATCACTCTTGGCGCTAATTCTGGCATTTGTTGGCGGTAATTCCACCAGGGCTAATTCCCATGGTGGAATTAGCATCAACTCCTTTTTTCAGCAGTGTGGTAAAAGTGGCAGTAATTCCTTTACCGTCACTTTTAATATATACCACCAAACTCATGATGAGGTCCTGTATATGGTGTCTACTCAGTTGATTGCAGCTTTGGTACAAAGAATCTTGTGCAGATATTTGAAAAGTAAAAAAAGAAAAAAATGAAAAAAATCCCACTCGACATGTCCATGTGTAATGCGTAGTGTACAATCCCATGAAAGGTAACAATTTAGCTCAGAAAAATTGTTATTTTGATTGCAGTGGCACTGTCAAAAATACAGTGAGTGATGGACACAAGTCAAGAACGTTTTTCTCCACTTGCATTTCTCAACATAGATTGAAAGAGAACTGCTTTGAGTTGGTGGGGTGATCTACAAACACGAAGTAGCCTGAGCAAAATGCTTTCCATGGCCAAATGCACTTTTTTGAGTCATCCAAGAGCAGAATGTGGGAGTGGCTCCTACAGATCAAAGCATTCTGTAAATCACACTGGATGAGTTTCTTCTGTGGCAACTGGCAACTTCTTCCTCTTTGCTATTATTTGTTTTATTATATTATTATTATTATGTTAATTTCTGAGCACTTTGGGAATCAACAGAGCTCTTTACACTCATAGGGGGATGATACACTCATAGGGGGATGAACCTAGTGGGGGAAGGAGAAGAACAGGGGAGCTAACAACAGGTGAGGGGGATAGTGGGCAATTAGGTAGCAAGGCATCTACAATCCACCATTGGAGGAAACAGTGGGGACAAGATGTGTGTTGAGCTAGGAGTTAGGGAGGAGCCATTGTAGAGGAGGCCATAACTCCTTCCTGAACTGTAGAAGCGAGGGGCAAGTCTGATGTGGATGGGGAGCAGGTTCCAGAGTCTAAGGGTGTAGACAAAGAAGGCTTGGCAGTGTATTTCAAGTCTGCACATGTCCTTACTTCTGGTGGATGGAAGGACAGAGATTCTGTTTTTCCAAGTCAGATAGCTTGGGGACTTCAGGGTGAAAGCCTTGAAGATGATACAGCAGGATATGAAGATACTACAGGCTCGCTGTTGGAGCCACTGCAGTTTAATGAGGGACATGGTGATGTGGGAGAATTTGCAGATTGGTTTGATGAGCAGTGCTACAGCATGCTTGGCACATCTCAGGGGGGAGGTGGCAGGGTAGTCACTGTAAGGCCTTCCAAAAAGGCATTACCACCATTCAGGTTGAAAAGGATCAGAGCTTGGGCAGTGGATCTAAAGTTGTTTTCTGTGGTGAAGTGCTTGATTTTCCACAAGAGAAAAAGTGTCTACCAAGCTGTCTGTGTCTTCCTTGTAATGCACTGTTTGAAGGAGTCATGTCTGTTGATATTCCTCTGGCTCTATTCTCCCCTGTTAGGAGCCAGGTGCGGGATCTCATCCAGGTCTTACAGTTGCCTTTACAGCACCTGTGCAACCTTTCTCTTCCACAGATAGAAACAGTTCTGTTTTGCAAGATATGGGAATGCAAATATATTTGTCCTGGATAAGAATTTGACAGTGAATCAACAGTACATTTGCCAACTTCCTGCCAAACCCGTTTACTGTTACTGCTACTCGGTCCTGTGGCATAGCAGTGCAAATCCCAATGTTTGGAGTCCAATACACACACTGTTGATTCTGATGGATTTTCCGAACACAGGGATTCCATACAATACATTCACCAATGATTGGAGGTAAAGCTGGAGGTGAATCCTCCGCTTTACCTCCAGGCCCAGAATGTGGGGATGCAGTACAGGTGGTGGTAATTAGATTACCACCAAAAAAGTGATAGTAACAGAAGTACTGCCACTTGTTCTACAATGCCGTCAGACCTGTACGGAGCCCCATTATGCGTATTGACACCATGTGGATAGATTTGTCAACCCTGTTTTGAAATCACATTAATTTAGACAGGCAATTGATGCATAGGCAACAGAAAGTTGCCCCACATTATGATACACCGTGGGGGCTGGGAATTGGAGACCGCAAGTCTGTCCAGCGGTAATCAATTAGAGATTTGTACCCTAGCCTTTGTTTATTTGTTCTCTAGGTCTTCGGCTGTGTATGGAATGTATTTCCTAAGAAAGAGCCAGAAATAAACATGTATTTTTTATCCGCCATATATAATGTAGAAGAGAAAAATAAATCAAGACTAATTTCATAATATCATTTTAATTTATCAGGGAAATATAAATCAACACTAAGTGTATAGTAAATGTGCAAAGGATGGTTCTGGGTGGACTTCATGGATGTGTATTAGAGGTTAAATTGGCTGAAAGACAAGATAAGCAACGCATTTCTCATATTTGTAATGTGTCTGCTGCATGCTAGAATTATATTGCTTGTTCAAAGTTGCTGCAGCTAATGCCCTTGAAATTACACTGACTTCATTTTTTTAATAAAGTTTAGCAGCTGTTGGTTGTCTCATTAGTTGCATAATAATATAGTTCAACGTGATTTATCTGTGGAAAACTCATAATAATCACAGCACAGACTGTTCTTACCAGCATTACAAATACCGTAACAGCCATCACCACCTCACCTCTAACTGCAGTGTGTCCTTCAATCGAAAAGTTAATTTCATGTCCTTTGCTTTCTGATGTTTAGATGCAGTATATTTGGAAATCAATGTTCTTTTATTATCAAAAGATTTGGATTTCTTATGACAATCTTAACCATTCAAACGTGTCTTTGATATTTAGCACACAGATGATACAATCAATGGGTAAAATACCGGCACCGCCTTGGCGGAAAGGGGATTTACCGCCCCACTCCAAGGTTGGAGGGGCGGTAAATCCCCCTTTCACCATTGCCCTTCCCCATTCCCATTTCTGCCCCATAGGGCTCTATGGGAATGGGGAAGGCGCTAATTACGGCACCGCAATTTTGCGGTGCCGTAATTAGCTCCGAGGTCCCTTAGCGGGTTGGATTTTAACGCCTGCAAAAAGCAGGCGTTAAATCCCCCAACCCGCAAAGGGACCTCGTAGTAAGGTGGTAAGGATTTACCGGTACCGGTATTTTACCGGTACCGGTAAATCCTTACCGCCATCCGTGTAATGAGGCCCAATGTCTTCAATTTCAAACAGCATAGTTATTGTAATAATATTTTAATTTTTTGCGGCATTCGTTTATGGAGACACATGGTATGTCTCATTCTCTCTTGTAAACGCACGATTGTGTACCACATCATTTTATAATAGTATTCATTCCTTCGACTGCATATTCATAGTTGAATATTGACTGTATGTGTCTTCTATTACTGGATTGATCAGTCGACCGCTAGCATAGCAAGTTTAGATTTTCCTTGTAACACTCGCCACTTTACTGACGAATGAAATAAGAAAACTACAGACCTGAAATAAATAAACATAGACAGCTCATGAGCGGTGCCACCATACGTGCATTGTTTAAACATTGTTTAAACACTTAAACAAAAAAACAAGGAAAATGTCTTTCAAAAATAGTCAATACGCTCAGGTATATAATATATGTCTTTCGTTTTGTGTCTATGTTTCACATTAGTTATAGCAAAACATTTGAAGAAAAACCTCATGTGATTTTAATTTTTCATCATACCAAAAAAATAAAGTTATAGAAATCAAAGAGAGCAGTAATGAAGAGGTGTCTACTGCTAGTATGGCCACGTTAGAACACACTTCATGTTGCCTTTACCCTTGATCCAACAGAAGAAAAGAAATGAGGGTGGGTATAAAAAAAAAAGAATCACTGATCAAACAATCTCATGTAATAATTTCAAATTGCTGCAATTCGCTGGCTACACAAACATGCTAAAAAACAATTGCTCAACACAATGGGTATACAAAACATAAAAATACAGAAAAGAGAGGAGCAAGTAGAGATTAATGATACACAAGATTTGAGAACAACGTACAAAAGTGCCAGAAATGTAATCACACCAAAATCATAACAAGTTCAAGGGGATTCCAAACAAGATACTCCTCCTGGTTCGCAATTTAAACTAGGGTTAGCCAGATGTTGGCAGCTACAAAGGTCCAGTCATATTTGATCATCTACTAGGAGAGACAATTCATGAAATAGTTGTCTTCCAAACAAGTTCAAGTAAAGCACTACCATGTCCTAGTTTCAATTCAAGCCCTGATGGTGTGAGATTACTTCAGGAATGGATTTCTTGTTTCTAAAAAATAAGAAAGCAATGAGTGTGTGAGTTACCAATTTGAAAGTAACAGTAGTGCTGAAGGCATAGGGTAAGGATGGGTATAGCGAAATAACCACAAATGGGCATGTACTTCATAAAATCTTAAGAAATGTGAAGTGATAGTCAATGGGTGTCACAGGTTTCCACCCTTCTCACCTGTCTTTGTTGTTTGTTGGAGTTCTTCGATGGAGTCTTCTTTCGTAGAGTTCGGGTTTTGTATAACCCAGTGTGCAGGTCCTCGGGTTCCAGCGTGCGTTCAGCGTTCCGAGTCCTGGGAACGTTCAGATGTCCGGGAAATCCAGGAAACAGCAAAGTGTGCACACGGAAGACAAGTGCACGGAGATCCGAGATGCAAGGAGGACAAAAGGAGGGGGAATTTAGGGGAACCGGGAACCAGGAATCAAAGGAAAAACGCAAGCCAACTACGGCAGCACACATCTAGCCACGGCAAGTGGTAGTGTTGAGACGCTCAGGGCCGCAGGGGCGTGTCCGCTTTATAGAACGTAATGTATATGGCGCGGAAACTGGTAAACAGTATTCCGCGTTCGGCGGCCATGTTGGGAGTACTGCTGAGTGCAAGCCCCTATGGGCCAGGGACCAGGAAGTCCAGAAAGGACGTGTCCGATGGTTCATGACAATGGGGAGTCCTGTGATCACCCACCAGGCCCTAATAAAAACACAATGCCAATTAGAGAATAGCATTAAATAGAGTGAGGATTCACTAATCCTAGTTGCAATGGACGGGGAAAGGGTGTGAGGAACAAAGGGGTGGGGCCGGGTAGGTAAAAAGGGGAAATGTCAATTTCTTAGACACCATAGTGACTAGTTGGTCCTGTGGCCAGGGGGGGACTGGGGATGTGTAATCCAGTGTGAAACAGGTGAAGCCAGGTAATGGCAGTGCAGGAGGGACTGTACCTGCAAAGTGAATCGGTAGCACAGACAGCAGCACACAATACAGGGGCAATGACAGCCATGGCTTCACGCTGTGGGGCCAGGTTTTAGAAGAAAGAGCGAGGGCCATGACCATGGTGTGCCGCCGATTCGTTTTGCAGGTACAATCCCCACTGCACTCATTACCTGGACCATGCCCCATTGCTATGGTTGTGTCGAACCTGTGCCAGCCATCTGTTAGACACTAATTTTGTGTCTCGCCTGTGCCAGCTATCTGTTGGACACTAATTTTGTGTCTTCTTCATTTTCCTTTCTGCATCCTCCAGCCATGGTTTGGCTGCCTTTTGCCCATCTTGGCCCACCTGTTTGACACCGGATTACAAATCCCCAGCATTTCCCCCCAACAGGACCAACTGGTCACTATGGTGTGTAAGTACTGACCTTTTCCCTTTATTGCCGCCGCCCCCCTGTTCCTCACACCCTTCCCCCTGAAACTAGGTTTAGTGAATCTTCACTCGAATGCTATTCTCTAATTGGAATTCTGTTTTTACTAGGGCCTTGTGTTTGATCCCAGGACTTCTATTGACTATCCCTGCGCATGACTTCAGATTGTATGAAGTACATGCCCATTTGTGGTTCTTTCGCTATTCCTTATCCTTACCCTGTACCTTCCGCCCTACTGTTACTTTCGAATTGGTGCCTCACACACACATGTATTTCCTATGTATTAGAAACAAGAAATCCATTCCTGAAGAAAACTAGCCCCATCAAGGCTTGAGTTGAAAGTTGAGCTTTGGAGCCGTTTACTTGAACTTGGTTGGAAGACAAATATTAATGAATTGTCTCTTGTAGAAGATGATCACATATGACAGTACTTGACTGTATATGTCTCTATTTCTGTCAAAGTTGTACCACTTGGATTCCATTGATAGTAACAACATCAGAGTGAACCTTTGTGGCTGCCAACATTTGGGAAAACCTCAGTTTAGATTGTGAACCAAGAGGCGTATCTTCTTTGGACCCCCTTTGAACTGTTCATGATATTGATGTGATTTAATTTCTGCCACTTTTGTATGTTGTTCTCAAATCTTGTGTACCATTAACCTCTACTTTTTCCACTGATTTCTGTATTTTATGTATTGTATACCCATTGCTGTTTAGCATGTTTGTGTAAAAGCCAGCGAATTGTGGCAATTTGCAATTATTAAATTAGATTTTTTGATAATTGATTTGTTTGATACCCACCTTCATTTCTTGTCTTCTGTTGATTAATATGTAATGGGTCTGGGAATGAGGGTATAAGGGCTGGCCCACCTTTTGTTCCACAGCCTTTACCATTGATACCAGTAACAGATTAAGTCCAAAATAAGACAACATGACTCGCCTGGCTTCAGCAATGTAGGCCAGTATGGCCGCATAAGACCACTCAACATGTTGGCATTATACACACTCTAAGAATACATTGCCATTCTGTATTTGCCAACATAACCCCCACCCACTGTAAGAACACTCATCATGGTGGATTTGTCCTCGATGTCAGTTTTCTTACAGTGGGCAATCCACTGTAAGAAACCATGTCCCTGCTGACTGCTACTCCAAGATGTTACCAAACGGTCTGCTCTCCAACCTGGCACACATGCAAGCAGACACATGTATACAGTCCATTCACACTCGCCCTTACACACATCCATGCAACATACACTATTTGAATCACATGCACACTTACAGTCACAACCCGTGCCTTGCTCTGAAACATGAATACACAAATACATATGCAAATTACATGTTTTCCCTTATCTACAGCCCTATTCCAGACTCCAGACACCACCTCATGCTGCCTGACCATTGGGGGTCATTACAACCCAGGTGCTAATTGCGCCAACTTTACCACCATGGTGTAAACTACGTTTACACCATGGTGGATGGCGGATTTACCGCCCCATTCCAAGGTGAGTGGGGCGGTAAATCCCCATTTCCCATTTTCCCTTCCCCATTCCCATTTTTGCCCCATAGGGCATAATGGGAGTGGGGAAGGCGCTAATTACGCCACCGTAAATTACGGTGGCGTAATTAGCATCATGGCAGGTTAGCGCCATGGATTTTAACGGCTGCTAAAAGCAGCCGTTAAAATCAGAATAGGTGTTAAGGGTTAACGACGGCGTTAACCCTTAACGCCTGGGTCGTAATGAGGCCCATTGACTTTCCAATCTCCCGTGCAGCATGCAACAAGAAGCAGGGAGACATTCCTGGTTCCTGTACATGTGCAACGGAGCTGGAGTTCCACAATTTATGAGCCCAGGCTCTCTAAATGTATGGTTGGGTGCAAGGGCTCCCCCTAGAACATTTGTATTTGCATTTGCAGTACTGCAGCCTGCATCCCCAATGGGTCATGTAAAACTGGAGAAGCAAAATGCCCTGGCCATTGAATGGCCCATTGGAAACACCCACTGGGGTACTAAAGTGTCAAAGAGAAACTATGTATCAGAAACCAGTTAAAGCCAGTACAGGAATGCTCCCTCAGCTGCTTGCTGCAGCACAAGGAACACTCATGCTCACATGGGACTGCCTTGGTCCCTCCATGATGGGTGATGGGCCGGCATCCTTATACCTATAACGGTTGAGCCACCCCTGTTCATGGGCACACTTGAAATTATGCCTGCCAAAACCCAGGCAAGTGCACCCCATTATTATCCTGGATAGTGGAACTGGCACATATGTTTATACATAAATTTCTAATGCTAGAAAAGTATGGCTATGTTGTTGCATGTGGAACTAAGTGTTGTATCACCATAGCAGTTAGCAGAAAACCCATTGATGCACACAATCTGGAACATATACGTGCTATATCAATTCTTATTCAACACATCATCTGAAATGCTGAAATGATTGAAGCACTAAATAATCCTCATCTCTATACCAAAGTAGACTAAAAGGAAATATCTGGCAGACATACATACTAGAGACTCTAGAAAAAGTGCAATGCTCAACTGACAGAGCATATTAAAGAAATCCAAGAATCATTAAACATCTCATGTTTGGACGTTCCTGCTAAAGTACCTGCTAAAGTCATCTTACCATTGCTAAAGGTTTGTTCAGGCCAGATCAGACCAGAATGTCATTGCTGGATTATTGAATGATGTATTTGTGATAGGCAAAACAGCAAACACAAATCAATCAAATGTCTTCTAAGGACATCTTGATAAATCAGTTCAGATTGAGAGTGGTTATTTCACTTCCTGTCTCCAACCAAATTCAGTTCAAAACTACATGTATGGTTTATAAAGCACCGCAGGGTCTCCGTCAAGTGTTTCTCTTTTCCATACTCCACTGTTCATACCTTCTGCAGTGATCTTTGTTGCCTATTCCAAAAATCAAGATGTCTATCAGGGGCAGAGAACCTTTATCTGATATTTGAGTAAATTATGAGAACTTTCTCTTCATTGTTCTTCCCCTGAAAACGATTCTCACCTATGAAAAAAAAAACATTAGTTAATGATCAGTTAAGGTAAGAAACGTATCTCAACAAAAACCCTGAAAATCAACATATTGGGGAATATAGGACTGGCTTCACTCAGCATGTCCCTTTAAAATACAATATCTCCCATAATGCTGTTTTCTATGGCATTGTGAATCCCTTCTCTTCTAATAAATATGTCATCTTGGGCTATGCAACAGGAATGCGCTGAGTTAAGCCAGTTCCGAGTTCCCCAATGTGTTGAATTTCAGGGGTTTTGTTGCAATCATTTCCCTACCTTAACTGATCATTAACTTACATGTTTTCATTCGATTTCAAGGGTTTTGTTTTTCCATAGATTTTTTCCACACCCCTGCCCAAGTCCTTCAGGCATGCCCACTGTATATTTTATATGGAAAGCAGACCATTAGCCAAGCCCACTGTATTTCTTTTAAATCACTACCTGGTCAGTAGCCATTACCTTTGTCTGTGTCCACTGTATAGTTTAGATCTATACCAGACCATTAGCCATGGACTTCGGCCATGCCCCCTATACATTTTAAAACACTAGCAGACAATGATCAATGGCCTTTGGCCATGGCCACTGTAATTTTTAAATCACTACCTGGTCACTAGCCATGACATGGCCTTTGCCAATGCCCACTCTATATTTTAGAATACCACCAGAAACTAACCATGATCTTCAGCCGTGACCAGTGGGCTCAGCCTCTGGCCATGCCCACTTTGTATTTTAAAACACAATATGGTCACTAGCCTTGTCCTTTGGCCATGGCAAGTGGGCACAGCCTATTTGGGTCTATTTGAGGCCCACTTGCCATGGCCTTTGAATTTACTGATAGGCAATATCTTGTTGGTAGTGAAGATTTTTGGAATGATTGTTTGGCAGGAAGAACCTCATTCATGGTGCTAGCTGTGGTGGGTTTTATAGAACGTTTAAAACTGAACATATAATGCACTGTATTATTGTATGAATTATTTAATTTGCATGGATTACAAAACAGGTTTTATGAAATGTTTGGAATTGAATGTATACATTATTGTGTTATTTCTTGTATTATTGGAATTTATGGATCAAATTCATAGTTCACTATTTATATGCTTTGGTGAATGTGGTGATAATGGGCTTCATTACGACTTTGGAGGTAGCCATGCCCTTAACAAGGGCATGGCTACCTCCGAAGTCGGGTCCGGGTTCCTTGAATGAGGAATTACCGGGCCATTCCAACCTTGGAGGACCCGGAAATTCCTCATTCAATTTATCCATCCCCATTTGGGGAGGGAGCTAACAACGGGCCTGTTAATAATGTGCCCGTTGTTAGCTCCATGGTCCCCTCGCGGGACCCACAAAGGACATCTGGTCTGACCAGATGTCCAGAGCGGGTCCCACAAGAGGACCTCGTAATAGGGCAGAATGGGTTTAACGGCTCTGACACCTTTACCGGCACCGTTAAACCCATTCTGCCAGCCTCCTAATGAGGCCCAATGTGTTTTCTATCTGTCTATTTAGAATACTCTGTTAAAGGCTGAATAGCCAAATAACAATAAAAAGTGTTTAAAAAATAGGTTTCTTTGGGGACAACTAGCCATGGCCTTCGACTGTGAACACTGTACATGTTGCACCAATACGTTTCTTTGGGGCACAATTACCATGGCCTTCAGCCATGGCCACTTTGCATGTTTCACCAATAGGTTTCTTTGGGCCCACTAGCCATGGCCTTCGGCATCGAGATCCTTTAACCCCTGCTTAGGAGATGTGATTACTGGAGGTGTACACTTTCTTTCTCCCTCCCTCCCCATTCCTACAGGATTCCCCTGATATAGCCCTGATAATGGCAATTAACTACACATACAATAGCATTGAACTACTCTTGCCCATGGGATTCACCTGGTATTACCCCAATAATGCAAAAAATATCCCAAACACTTCCCTGTCCATACAGGTCTGTGGCCTCTAACAACACAGCCAAACTCTGTAAAATCTGCAAGTACATGGTTAATCCTGATGCAGTCTCTAACTCTCCTGTTCCCTGCCAGGCCCTTTGTACAGCTCTGTTCTCTCACTTCTCCATTAAAATGCAGGACATCCTGTCCTCTAGCTCCTCTTCCTCTCCCTCTTCTTCTATTGCCCCCCCTCCTCCTTTCTCCTATTTCTATCTGATTACACCTGACAAGGTTTCTAGGCAAGTCCGGTCTATGAAAGTGTTGTCCAAACAGGTGCTCCCCTGCTCCTCCAGAATCATCAATGACCATACTGACAGCCTTGTACCTGCCTTGGCCGATTTCTGTAATCACTCGTTCACCACTGGAACTTTCCCCCTTCCTCTTAAGCACTCCCTTGTGCACCCGATCCTCCTCACCTGTCAGGCAAACCTTTGCCCAATCACCCCTTTCCTGGTTAAACTCCCAGATTACTCTCCACAATGAATCTGTTGGTTGTCTCCATGACCATCAGTTTGGCTTCAGAGCTGCCAGAGGCACGGAAACTGCTATCCTGGACACCCGTGAAGATCTGCTCTCTAACCTTGATTCCAGCATATCTACATTCCTCATCTTCCCTGATCTTTCCTCTGATTTCAACACATTCAACCATGCCATCCTGATCAATTGACTCCGTGAGAACCTGGGCATCATGGATCAGACCCTGGAGTGGGTGTCCTCCTTCCTCTTAGACCGCCTCTCCCAGATCCAACTCCCTTTCTCTCTGCCACCTCTCTCTCTACCTGTGGCATTCCCCAGGGCTCTATCCTCTAACACAGGGTTTTCAACCTCTACTTGGCCCCTTTAACACAGCTGATCTCTACCTTCTCCTCTAACTTTCAGTGTTATGCGGATGACACTCAGCTTTTATTCAGGCTACCCTCAGCCTCCTCTCCTCTCTCACTCATTCCTAACTGTCTATCCGTGATTCCGGATTGTTGCACCTCCAACAATCTCTGCCTTAATCCCTGTAAGACAGAGATCCTTCTCATTGGGACCTCTGACCCTGCTTATCATCTCTCACTCTGGCTGCCCGCCTTGGGAACTCTTCCTTTGCCTTCCTGTGAGGCAAAAAATCTTCTTGTCATCTTTGACTCCACTCTTTCTTTCTCTCCCCACATCTTGGGTGTCACCCAGTAGACCCACTACCAGCTGTACCTCCTCAAAGGGACTCTTCTCTTTCTCACTTTCCCCCAGAAGCTCACTGTCTCCAGAGCCCTGGTTCTCTCTAGGATGGACTACTGCAACGGCTTCTTTTTCAATCTGCCTTCCTCTACTCTCTGTCCTCTGCAACTAATCCAGAACAAGCCTCAAACTCAGGGACTGTATCTCTCCAGCTCTGAAATCTCTCCACTGGCTCCTGGTGGCTGCAAGGATCAAGTTCAAGATTGTTTGCATTGACAACAAGGCTTTCTGGGGCCTGGGCCCACACTACATCCAAAGCTCTCTTCCATAATACCTTCCTTCTTGAGCCCTTCATTCAGCTCCCTCCAACTCTCTAAGGGTTAGATGCTTCTGCAGGCAGGGAGTGGGGGTAGATCTCTCTCCTCTGCAGGTGTTTGACTCTGGAATGGCCTCCCCGCTGCTCTCAAACTTGAGCCGGACTATCTGAAGGTCTGGAAGCAGCTCAAAACGTTCCTCTTTTCCTCTGCTTTCTCTCTCTCCCTCCCCTCCTGACCTACCTCGACTGGGTGGCCGATCTGAAATGCAACATTGCCACTATCGATATTGCCCCGCAATCCTGGACTGACCACCATCTAATTACCTTCTCCACCACACTAGCTCTCCTTAGCCCTAAAACCATTGCTATTGCACCCCCACTACCAACTAGAAGTAAAAAGCATAATACAGTGGAAAAACTACTCCTTTATCTTCTTCCTCTCATCAATAACTCTGACAGCAACACAAACCCCAATCTACTAGTGGAGGTCTTTAATAATGCCATGACTAAGGCTCTGGACATTATTGCACCTCTCAAACTTCATAAAGGCAGACAGAAATCTCATCTTAATGCCTGGTTCACACCCCAACTCAAGGAATTAAGACTACAAAAAAGAAGCTCCAATCCATTTGGGGTCACTCCCCTACTGACAATAATAAAGTCAAGCTAACCGACTACTCCAAAGTCTACAAAAAATAAATAATGAATACTAAAAAGAACACATTCAACGATAGAATTTCAAAGGCTAAGTCCAACACCAAGGAACTTTTCACTATCCTTCGTGAAATGGAATCCCTGATCCCTCCGGTAGACAATGTCCCAAAGGATAAGCCATAGTGCACTGACATACAAAATGCTTTGTCGAATAAAATTGCATCTTTCCAACACAAAATAGCTAACAAGAAGGCCTCACTGCTCCCATCTGAGTAGCAATCCCCACTAACCCACTTGGGATAGAACTACCTTACCTTTCAGGTTCAAGAAAATGTCTATCCTCAAGACAGAGAAAATCATACTCTCCCTAAAACCCTCGAATTGTAATGGAGATAGCTGCCCAGCCCAAATCATAAAGGGTGCAGCTAGAGACCTATCCCCCTTTATCTCTAAGCTTATTAATGCCTCCTTCAAGACCAATACAGTGCCCAATAATCTTAAAGAATCTTGGGTCCTCCCTTTGCTTAAAAAACAAACATTAGACCCCACCATCCCGACCAACTACAGACCAATTACTACTGTCCCTTTCTTACTTAAAATTATCGATAGAGTAGCTTACCTTCAAATTCAGGAATACTTGGAAGCTCATCACCTATTAGGATCATGGCAATCTGGCTTCCGCCCTCTTCATGGCACACAAACAGCCCTACTAGACCTTAAGACCCGAATCGACGAGCTGATGGATAATGGGAAAACAGCTATGCTACTTCTCCTGGTCCCATCGGCAGCCTTCGACCTGGTGGATCACGCAGTCTTATGCAACCACCTCAGGTCGGCTGCCCATTTCTCAAGGGATGCCGTAACCTGGGTCCCATCCTTTTTAACCAACCGCACAATGAGAGTCTTTTCCCCCCCAGCCTCTGCTGACCCTATTCAAATGTTTTGCGGAGTGCAACAGGGATCCTGTGACTCACCTACTATGTATAACATTTTTACTAAGCCTTTGTTTGATACGTTGGACAGACTGGGTGTCACCTACACACATTATTTAGATGACACCCAGATCCTCATCCCCCTTTTGGGCAACTTTCTTGAGGACATGGCCTTAGTAAACAAGATATGCCTCCTCATTCAGGCATGGATGGCATCCCACGCCCCCTGCCTGAATGACGACAAAACCGAGATACTGATCCTAGGCTCAGAGACGAACCTCAAAAGACCTAGCCCTAGTTATGCCTCCTTCAATATTGACAATAACTCCATCAAGGTGATGCCTGTTGTTAAAACTTTAGGTTTCTACCTTGACTCCACACTCACCCTTAAGAAACAAATGAACTCACTAGCATCTACAACAGCATACACCTGCAAACTCATCCGAGCCTGCAGACCGTTTCTCTCTTTAACTAGCTGTATTACCTTGGCCAATGCTCTTATAATGTCCAGACTGGATTATTGTAATGCCTTGTACTCAGGGGCCAATAAATAGGTCACAGATAAAATTCAAAGATTGCAAAATAATGCCCTAAGAGCAGAGCTGAATATTCCTAACAGAGAGCACACCTCTAAATTTAGAAGAAATGGTCACTAGTTAAAATAAAATGACAGGATCCTCCATAAAAACAGTCTCGCTCATGTCTAAGTTCCTGAACAATTTAGCACCTCCTTATCTCTCAGAAAGAATAAACAGGAGAATTGCTACTCGCCCTATGAGATCAGCCAATGCCTACATTCTATAGATTCCCAGAAATGGACTTTCCTACTTTAACGTTTCAGTTGAAAGTTTTGTTTTCAAACCTTTTTAAACCCACCATAACTTTTATGTTGTTGTGAAATCAATCAGCTGGAATTACTATTATCACACCCCCAAGGTCTGAACTATGCACACTTGGTGCCTCTAACCACCAATGCAAGCAGCATAACTACACCTTGCGCCATACTGCCTCCACTTCCCTTTTCTCACCTCCCTGCTCCCCTGACCTTTCTGCAGAGCCTCTCATGACCTCTCCAACTTCCATGCCCCTTCCTTGGTCCACTTTTCTGGTCTCAGTTTCACTCCCACTTAAACTGCTCTGTCATGTCTTCTCCACATCAGCATGGCGGTGCCATAATGGCAATGCTTCAATTTACATGTCTGTTCCCTCCCATTGAACTGAGTAGACGTGTTGAACCGGGTATCTGGGCACCAACTGCTGTCATTAACCCCTGTGAGGAGCTTATTAGTGTGTGATGTAATGCCTATGCTAAATGTATGTTATTGTCATGTCTGCTTTAATTCATTTTTGAATATATTTTCCAGTGAGACAACTGGTGGTAAATGTCTGCTCTTGTCACACGTGTTCCTCTACTTCCAGGTAGGGAGTTTCACGCAATAATATTACTATCCTTTTAGGCATTTCCTATTTCACCCATCCACCCCAAGTTTCTATTGTGGTCCATGTGCAGAAGTGGTACCCAGTGTCATGACTCTATATCATGCCCCTAATGACAGCAGCCAATTAATTTGAATATCATTTTGACATTTTATGCACATTATGTTTTGTTATGTTATGTAACTGGGAATTATGCAGTGCACCCATAAAAATGGCATATGTTTGGTTTTCATATACGTCCACTGGCAAATTTGGAGGGACATTTCTAAGAGAGCAAAGCAGGCAATTGTACAAAGGCCAGAGTGGATAGCAAACACAGAGAAGGGAGGCTAACATAGTCCAAACAGACAACATCAATTAGTGCATAGAGCTACTAGTCAACCTTACACAATCTTAAAAACTACAGTGCAATTAACAATTCCATAAAACAGCATCAAACAATATGAAAACAAAAAATATAAGGTAAAAAATCAGACCACATAGAGAAAAAATACATACATCAATGAATCACTTAAAAACCTGTTTTCAATAAAATCAATCACTAAAATCATAAGGATAAGAATCATAATATATAAAATAGTCCCCATAATAACTCAAACATCAAACATTGTTAATTATCTTGGCTTGTACTTATCATTTCAGTGATGTAATTGTTAAGAGGTTCATCCTGAAGAACATTTCCTGCTTATTAAAACAATCAAGGTTCCCAAAAAATCTTTTCAAAAGCTATTGGCATAAATCATCTAATATTTCACACTCAACTAAAATAAGTTCACGATTGTTGAGCCTGCTCTGTCTCTTGCCTAGTGTACAATGGCCCTCTGATTTTTTCCATCTCCTGCTTGTACTTGTTGGATTTGCCCTGTGGGTAGTAGATTGAGCCTTAATCTTAAAGGTGGTTGCCTCCAATACGAGTTGGGGAATTTTTCAAATACAATGGTATACAACCTATCATTTTTGGACAGGGGGAGGGACTTGTATACAACATATAGGTATTTGTCTTTTCCAGCGTTCAACACCAATCTCGATCTTTCCATTATTTCTCTCCCAGACATGGGCTAAGCATTCTCCCTCTCTAACCGCACCGTGAGAGTTTTCTCCACCACTTCATCAGTCCCCCCCTTCCCCAGTTACCTGTGGAGTTCCCCAAGTGTTCTGTGTCTCACCAACATCATACAATGTGTTCACTAAGCCACAATTTGACCACCAAGACATATTGGGAGTCACGTACACCAATTATGCTGATGACACACAAATACGTTTACTGATCACAGGAAACTATGACACTGACACTAATCTACTGAACAGAATCTACCTGACCATCCAAGCTTGGATGGCACAACATGAGCTCTGTTTTAATGAGGAGAAATCTGAACTTCTCATCATTGGAAATCAATCTAGGCTAAATAACCTATCTCAAACCTACAAATCCTTCACTATTTATGGCAAAATCATCACAGCAGCAAAAGAGGCATCAACTATAGTTTACTAGGACTCAACGATTTCCCTAACAAGACAAGTCAATGCCATCTCCTCGCCAATGACTTACACCGCCAAACTGATCATCCCCAGTAGACTGTTCCTTTCCACTGACAACTACATAACACTAGCCAGAGATCTCATTCTGTCTAGAATTGATTACTGTAACTCCCTCTTCACAGGCACAAATACTTGAATCAACAACAAACTACAAAAAGCCCAGAATAATGCAGTAAGAGCCACCTTCAACATCACTAAAAAAGAACATATTTCCACAGCCAAAAGTAATATCCACTGGCTACCGGTTCACTATTGCATCAAATTTTAAATCGTATCACTAACTTACAAATGCCTATCCAGTAGCATCCCGATCTAACTAGCTAGACAAATAGACCCACCCACTGAGCCTAATCTTTCCACCTTGCCATCCCCATATTTAAAAGGCAATAAACGGGAGGTTGCAGCTTCCCCGTGATCACAGCCAAACACTGGAACGCCATGCACTTGGCCCTGAGATCAGAGCCTTCCCTCTGATCTGTGCACTGATGTCCTACTTGCCTCTTAACTGACCTGTCCCAACCTGTCTGCACCTGACCAAGAATCATTACGCAATGTACATGTTACCTGTAATATGTAATTATCTATCAAATGCTACCAATGTAACTAACATCTTTCATGTAAACAATGTCTGGTACTTTTATCTGTGTAAACTACTACTGTAACCATCCTGCCTAAGCAAAAGTGCTCAAATGCCTCCGGGCTTGGTGTGCTATACAAATGGCTAAATCAAATAAATAAATAAATAAATAAACAAATAAATAAATAAACAAACAAATAAATAAACAAATAAATAAATAAATACATATTAGATGTTCCCCAGGCACATTGCATTCATCCACAGTTACGATCCCCATTGAGGGCCCGTAATTAGTCCTCTTGGAGACCTTGGGATACCAGTCACTTGCACTCCCCCTCGCGCGATTCTTGCTGCTACCCAGTCATATCAGTAAATTCATTTATCCATGCGTTCTACAAGTGGTTAGCAAACCAGATTCATCTTCATCAGCACGTATTATCAAGCCGAGAGTATCTGTTTGAGGCTTGCTATGTAAATCATACATACCTCACACACTGTATTGCATACTGTTACTGTTACCAATTTGTATGAATAAATGCACGTGGTCAGCGCATATTCTTTCTGAGAGCTGTCCGCTCATACTCTATACACAGCAAACCACAGCACCACTTCTCTGTGCCGTGCTCTATGCAGTAAAAGCAGTTATAAAGGATTGTGGAATCAGTCCACTCCATCCTTACCATAACGACAGAACCACAAATTAGTGCAGATATCTCAAAAACCTTACATGCAGAAGAGGAAAAAGTCAGTACTAGTACACTGGTTACAAACGCACAAGACCAATTGCGAGAAATAACTAAGCAATTTGAAATCTTTAAATCTAATAACCTGACCTGGAGGACTAACACACTACAGAAGGACATTAAAGAATTTAAGACTGAAGTAATTTACCTGTACACAACAGACGATTACATCAACTCTCTGAATAAGCAAGGATCACCAGTACCACAGAAAACAGGAAATAGAAGAAAGTGGGTAACCTTTTCTGGATGCAGCAGTAATTCCTCATCGGACGATGGCTCAGGGTACAACCCGGGAACTTTCCTGTTCAATCAATTCGGCCACCTACTTTTGGGCAGACTCATTGGTGTCCCCTTCTGAGGTTGTCTAAATTCCTTTTAAACCCTAGCATGGACATTCTTTCAAAAGTAGTTGGAAGCAGTTAAGCTTCCAATAGTTGATACATTAATATTGTTTTGCAATGAAGGGAACACATGGAGAATCTTGATTAATCAATTTCTGTATTAATATTTCATGAAAATCTATATGTGCAGAATATTTTCTTTTGCTTCTTTTTTTCTGTATCTTTCACTTACATTTTGGATCTGTATGCACACCAGTCTCACCGGATCTTTTTTCTTGTTTTGCTTCTTTTCTATTTTTATCAGTATGTAACTTTGCACATTAATTATGTCTACTACCCAAACGTAGTTTTTACTGCATTATTTATGTTTATATTTGTTTATTGAGCTACCATTAAAATGTTTTGGCTTCAAAAAGTAACACATCAATATTAATGACTCATTGAATGGATTTAAGTGGTTTGTATAATACTTTATGAACACAAACATTATTATTATGAACAATTTCTTGACTACATGTTGATACAACAAGGTTACAATTCAATAACCATACTAGTACCAATACCGCAGCAGTCCCTTTTGTGTGTTTCCAATACTATTTTTGCCCATTCTGCTGCCAGTCCATTAGGGCACCCAGTTTTGTTCGTTTACACTCGGTTAACTCTGCCTTCAGAAGTAAGCACTGTAGAGATACTCCCACCACAGCAAACCAATTTGCACCACTTCTCTGTGCCGGGCTTGATGCAGTACAAACAGTTATAAAGGATTGTGGAATCAGTCCACTGCATCAAATCCACCTCCAGTAGTAAGCACTGTAGAGATACTCCCACCCCAACAAACCACTTTGCACCACTTCTCTGCCACACACACATTGTAAGGTTTTGTTTTCTTTTTTCCCCTCTTTTGCTTTTTCTTTATTGATATATGGTTGTCATTTTTCTCTCCTACCAATCCAATCCCCCCCCCCCTCAATCTCTATCTGACGTATGAATAAATTTGCATTGTGGTTCAATAGTGATTTAATGATCATATTGTATGCCCTATTTTGAGAAAGGCTCGGAGTGAGCCGAAACACGGGAGATATACTATACATAACCGGTGTCAGTATATCTTTTCAGTGAATCAAATATTTCATATATTCTTTCAATATCTGTAGCGCTGTCAGAGTGTGAAATCCTTCAAAATCTGTTTCAAGACTCGGAGGAGGGGTAGTGGTTCTTCCGAAAATATCTTTTGAATTTACCAAGGGCGCAAGACCCAAGAGGTTGACCTCAAATTCAACTACCCAAATCCAGTACCTTATTCAATATTATATGGAGCGTAAGAGCATGCAAAAATATTTAAGGTGTATCTACTAAATACATTCTTCTAAATGTACATGTGATCCCTTAATTTAAAATACCATGAATGTTTCCACCGAAATCTCTCATGTCGATTTGTAACACATTCATTCACTTATGCACTCACGTACTCGCTCACTCACTCACAAACTCACGTAGTAGGTGCCAAAAGGCATGATTTTCAAGGCTTTCTGGGAAGGTTGTTGAATATATTTTAGGAGCTTGTCTGAACGTGCATTGAAAGTGGTTGATTACTGATTCATTTATTTTAAAGCCAGAAGTCAAAACATGTATCCATTTAGGTTTTATAGATTCACGTTTGGAAACAAATTAAAAGATACGTTCTTACTTTGATTCCATTTCTATTGATTCAGGAAACAAGAATGCACTTAATCATCCTCTCACTCTCCCACTGAGATCATTTTGTGAAGGATTGCCATCTGGCAAGGGTGTAGAGGCCCTAGCTTTTGAAAAACACCAGGGCCCATGGTGCTGCCTTTAGCACTCACAGTCAAATTTAAAAATGCTGTTTTCATACTTCAAACCAGTTTGTTGCTGCATCGTGACAGCCATGTCTCCCCACCTGTCTGCCTTGCACTCTAGCGCACCATGCAGATTACGTTTAACTGCCATGCCAATGAACCAAGTATCAAACTACCAGGACTGGACATCGAACCTTGATTCAACCACTGGAGTATCGCGTCACTTCACTACCCAAACCAGCTGTACTCATCACTTTAAACCACACTCGGTCATGGAACCCCTTCTGGTGACCAATTTCAAACGCTGCCTTTGAAATGCACAGAGCACCTCTTTGAACCCAACATGATGCTCACTTGCCGCCTTGGATAAACGTGACTCCCCATTTTCAAATTCGGTTTGACCCACAAACTTTGAATCTCAAATCCCAGTTTAACCCTATTGAACCACCTAAGAATTTGAATCAGATACTGTTGAAAGCCCCCATCATTGGGGTCTCTTTTAAAACCCTTATTAATTTGTTAAAGCCGTTTTTTAACCTTTTTCTTCAAGAACATATTCTTTGAGTGTTATTATTTCAATCCGTGACTTTTTCATCCACAATAACATTTCCAGACTGCTTACACATTCTTGTTCTGCATTTTCTGTCTTCTTTTACAGGGTTGGGTTTTTAAACTGTTTTAGTTTGATTTGTTAAATTAAATATACATATATATTTTATAGAAACTTGATTCAACATTATTTTAATTTGGAACTTTTGTATTATTGCTGTTTGCATTTCTGCTGTCTCACACTCACACCCCCACCAAGGGTATACACTTCCCTAAGCCCACGTTGTCTGTGTCTGTTTTACCTTCAGGATTGGGATCACTTTTGGTTTGTAAAAGTGTGAAGGCTGACAAGGCGGTTTAGCCACTACTCATCCTTGTATTTCAGCAGGGCAGTAGTCATTTTGTCACACTTCTATTTTTGGACTCTGATTTCTATATTGTGAACAATTCTTAGTGAATCTTTGCTACTAACAATTTGCATAGACTAACCAGATTACTAAGAGTACTGTTTTTCCCCATCCTGTAATACCAAACACTTTCTCACTGACTTTGCAGTGTGGATTGATTAAGTCGAAGGATGGCTTACATGCCTATTGTCTGTGTACATGTGTTCCATTACCAGATCATGTGCACATACAATTAGCACAGGAGTGTGATTGCAATGCACACCACTGCTAGGTGATACCCATGTTTAGTGTACTCTCATGGTACCTTTGAAAGAAGGTTATATGGGTGACAATGACCCTCCGGTGCCCCCTCATGCTGTGCTGTAGTAACAGTCACCCCCATACCCTGTGAGCGTGCCACACTAACAGTATTAGTGAAGGTGAACAGCTGATGCCAACAGCTTTTTTATTTTAGATATAACACTGCCAGGTGCAGAGACTGGCCCATTCTGGCTCCTCGGTGCCAGAATACATTTCAAGCTACTCAATTTTCAGTGAATATCAATGTTCATTGTAAATGGTTTTTTTCATGATTATATTCTGCGATGCAATGTGGTTCCCAATTTCCTATGCATCATTGCAACTTGGCGCTTTTGTGGAGTGCATCATGAACTGTGTTTCTAAAAAGAAGTATCACATGTGCACCTGAAAAAGAACCTTTTACTCGAAATATAGAGGTCATCATATCACATGCAGATGTATACACTTAAAGAAATATGTGTGATACCAAAATGAAAGGTCTGGTTAAGCACTTGAAAAATCATAACGTTGCATTGAAGAAGAATGGAAATACATGAGAGACTTTAAATCAGGCAATGCACCCATGAAAGAAATGCATGGACATTGATAATCAGGGAACATTGAGAGTTTTAAACATTCAAATGTGTTCTGTTCTGTAAACACGAACCATGTCTCGAATGATGAAAACATACCCACAAAAGTAAATTCTCTTGCTTCCTAGCAAGACAATCCTTCATCTCTAAAAAAGCAGAACACAGCAAAGCGTGCACCCAGCCAGCTGCAATGCTGGACGTTGGTACCTGGCCTATGGTTTTGGAATATGAATTAGATAGTCCCTTCCCTTCCCTTCTACCACTGGAACTCTCCCTGATACTACCCCATGAAAACAGAAACAGCATAAGTATGAGGTGAGACATTATGCTGGAAACCACCCTCAATTTACATAAGCGCATGGTTAGGGACTAATCGGCGCTAGCCACCAGTTATTCACTGTCTCTATAAAGTATTGTATTTTAATTCAACATCACATTACGGATTTCTATGGAATTGAGTTCACTTGTGCGGTGGCAAGATTGTTACCAGAAGTTGGGCATAATAACTGCCGTTTATAGTCAAAACCCATCATCTTTGTAAAAAAACAAACACTTAAGGGCCTGATTTACAAAAGTTTTTTTTAATGGGAAAACCCCACTGACTAAAAGGCTTTGGAAATCAGGCCCTTAAAAGAAAGCGCCACGTTTTAGGAACACATTTAGAAACTCAAGGGTATGAGCAAGGAATCAAACCCTAAACACCATTCCCACCAGTGACCAGGAAGATGAACTATTCAAATTAAACACCTTCCATCTGATTTACAAAGTGTTTTTCAATGGGATTGCGCCATTGTAGAACAATTTTGTAAATCAGGCACTTTGTTTCCTTGAATTCGACAACTCCTCGCTGATATCCCTAAAATGCTCAACACAGAAAAGCAGCCAGACTTAAAAAGCATCAATATATTCAGCTCCAGTATCCCCAAACCCACCCAGGGATGTCACTTAGGGGTCGCCAGAGGTCGCAACTGTGACCTCTGAGGTCTCCCTTGTGACCTCTAAAAAAAAAAGAAGAAAAAATGAAGAAAAAAAACGTTTTTTTTTTCTTTTTGTAATGCACGCTGTGGGCTGTGGGCAGTACCATGTGGCTCTTTACTTCTGGAGTGGCTGGCTTTCTTGTTCAGGCCACTTAAAAAAAAAAGAAAAATAAGAACAGGAGTGCCACAAGTCTAACACTTTCAGCACTGACTCTAAATAAGAAAGAATTGGAATATCAAATAATGTGTCTTTCTGGAATTCTATACAATAATTGCTAGACTCATTAAAGGTTTATTTCAGGCACACTTCAGGGGGTGAGTCACTGATTTTGTCTGTTCTTAAATGCCTTAACCCAGCCTTTCATCCTTCTGAGGTTGATAAATGAGTACCAACACAGTTTGGGTGATATTGGGTGTATATTCTTTTCTATTTAAAGCGCTTAAGCATAAGTGCTATATAAGAACACATCATTATCATTTGGTCATGGACATCTGCTTGCATTCGCAGTAATTTGGTAATATGGGCCTATACACACTGATCTTAACAATACATATGGCGATCCATTCTTGTATGAAATGTACATCGCATTATAGTGATATCGTAACCATATTTTTCATAGTGTATAATGCTATGTGATGCTACTTCCTGTTTTGTCAACGGGTGAAAGGTTGTGTTCCATCGCTTCCCGCGATATCACTTCAGGGTGTGGTCAAATGACATCACGTCCTGTGATATCATCAGGGGGTCAAGGGTTGTGTGATGTCACTTCTGCTACCCCTGGTATTTTGCTGAAATGACGTCCCTGAACCCACTGCGTTCAGTAATTAATGTATGACAGGAAACAAGACCCAGACAACCAAACGATGCACATGGGCAGGATTGGTGATAACACACATTCTGCACTTTGTTTGGGAAATAGGCTAGTTGGAGTCTTGCTGCATTTTCAAAGTCCAGAAGCTGCAACCAGGTTAGGCTTCATGCATGCCTAGTGCATCTGGCCATCACGCTGCTAGACACCATTCTATTCATGCCCCAAAGACGAAAAGGGAAAAAAGACATATGTAGAAAATCAATGTCACTTACTTAGTATTAGCTAATAGTGGTTAGAGATTCCAGAGCCCCATTTCAAATGAGTGATCACATGCTATATAGTTCTACACTCTGTTCCTAGGGATAAGCTTACCGGCACTGTTCTTTCTGGACCGGCATACTACGACTCTGCAGGTGGATGCCGTCCTGCCCGGCAGGTCTGACCTGCTGGGCAGGACGGCACCAGTCTGCAGAGTTTTCACTGAAGCACCGGCACTGTTAACACTGGTGCTGGTGCTTTTGTGGTCCCCATTCCCATAGAGTCCCATAGGGCTCTAGGGAATGGGGATTTACAAACATACCGCGCCTGACTTAAAGCTAGGTATGTGATTCACTGTGGGATCCCCTCTTCCTGCAAACATTGCTAAAGAAACCCTTTGCAATGGCCACATTGCATTTAAATTGTTGACCTCTATCACCCATAGAACCCCAATACACTGAGTTCAAGATAAATCAATTCAAAGAGCGCACACAGCAATCAATTGCGTCAATGGCATCAGTCAACAGAAGCACAGCACTCCCTCATCCAAGCCTGATTATCATGTGCACGTCTGAGGCTCTATCTGACAAAGACTGCTGTTATTTTAATTAGGAAACCCCTCTAAAAATGCAGAAGACCAGATATGTCTGAAAATGAATAACCTCAGTAGATTCATGCCTTAACTCAATCTCAGATCAAAATCATTTGTTTTCACCATAGACTGACTTCTCCATCAAACCTTGTATAATCAAGAACAATCAAACAGTATTTTAGAAGTACTAAATCCTCTTCAAAGGAATGCCAATCATCTCTGCCACCGGCTTCAGCGGAGTTGCTCAAACTCTGGATATCTCCTCCCTAGATTGTAGCAACAAGGCACGTGCACGAGTAGCAGAGGATACCTCAGCGCCCAGAAAGCCATCCAATGTTCAGCAACACTACTCATCAAAAGACTAAGAAAATGTAACTACATCACTCTGTTATTGAAGTAAACATCATCTTCAAGTCAGCTGGCTCCACCTAAGTAGTTGTCACTACCAAAACCCAACACTGCACCAGGCTGAAACACGCACTACAAGAGGAGGCACGGCATCATCCGAAGCAATATCATTCCCATACTGGAAACCAAGAAATGTGGTATGATCTGATGTTGGGGTTTGCAATGCTGAGGCTTTGGAGTGTTGTGAGGTCAACATGGAATGTGGTGTGTGTGCTGCACGAGTGTTCTCAGAGTGGCAGTTACATCTGGGAGCTGGCTGGGTGTGGATGGACAGTGTGTTTGTCTACTTACCGGTATGAAACGTACCTTCTAGTACTCCAATGAATATTAAAGCTACTTAAAGTGAGGCCTGGATTCAATGTCTTCTTGGCAGACAAACCCGCAACATTTTGGCTATGAGGTGGTCTTCAGCGAATTGCAGGAGTACAGGATGGTACAGGAGGTGTGGCAGAGGGAGCAGCAAATGGACGACCACTGCCCACCAAAGGACACATCCACATGCCAAATTAGTTCCAGCAGCATGGTGGGGACCAGGCAGGACAGCGCAGTGGTCCTTGGGCTCGTAGGCTTGGTGATGCGAGTTAACAGCAAGGAAGGAGCTGGCAGGTTTGGCAAAGCAGGAAAGAGAACAAGTGATGAGGAAGCTATAGCATATGGTTTAAGGAGCACCAGTCATACTCCGGTTAGATGAGTTGCTGGGGGATGTTAAATTCGGCCGACGGAGTGACAGCCCTGGAGTTCTCCGTTTCAGGGAGCCAACAGTGCCACTGAAGGCCCCAGTTTCATAGCCCTGTAAGAGACGCTCAAGGCGGCCGGTGTGCGGTGTGCGGTGTCCATGGGTGGAGCAAATGAGTAAGGGAATCAAGATTGGGCTGGATTAGCAGTTGGAGGTTGTTGGAGGTTGTTTAGGTATCTGCTAGTGTAGAGTCATGGCAAGTGTATGGTTGTCAATGCGCCCACTGATGGCACTGGCAGATCAAGCACCCAACAGTAAAACGCACAATGAGTGAGCGGTTAAGGGCGGGTCATCAAACAGTTTGGAGGCTCCAGCATTGGTGATATGTGTTGCAGTGGAAAAAGGGAACGGATTGGGAGTTTGGAAAAGTTGTGAAGTATGAAAGGGCAACATTCTGGGATGAGGTTTGTTGTTTGGGGCCTGTGTTTTGGTACTTGAAAACATCAGGGAATGCTTGGAAAGCTAAAGTACACGGTAAAACCGTGATCGTCCTTTAAACCGTTAACAAGGAGAACATATGGTAACACTACAACAATAGTTATACTAGGAAGGTAGATTCTTAGGTGCATCATAAGTATGCTAACACATTGGTATAATGGGGTGCTCACATTCAAACTCAGAGAACTAGGGGGGCCACCCAACTCGGCGTACCTATCCCTAAGGAAGAACACCCTAGCCCTGGCGGGGGTGTCTCTCCCTGGGTAGCGCATGGTGTATCGCCTACTAAATAGGTATAGAGGAGAGAGCTGTCCCTCAACCTTCTATACTGGTGGCTGTGTCCAGTGACAGACACATCATTGTCCAAAAAAAGGAAAGAAAACCGAAATTTAAAAATAAAAAATGGTATTCTCCAGACGGTTGAGCAGTGTTCAACAAGATATGGATTAGATCTTGGGGCTGCTAGATCTAGAGGGTAGGTACAACCTGCAGGGCAGGTCAACTGTTTTTTCCTTTCCAAAGTGTATAGCTTTACTGGTGCCCGTGGGTCACTAAGGTTGGGATGGAAAACAATTCGTCTGGAGAAACCACTGGTGGATGGAGAGGAAAAACAATGCCGGGGAAGGACTGGGAGGCTAAAAACTGGCTCTTGTAAAAGTGTTGAGCTCCCTCGGTGGTGACGAGCATGCTACAACAGGTTAGTCAAGTGAGAACTCTCTGTCGGTGTGCAAGAGATCAGAAGTGGGTCATGAGAGCCCTCATGACCGAAAAGGGTCGACCGGTTTCAATGGGGATAGGGAAATGTGCCATCTTCGTCAGGACTGTTGATTTTAGATGCAGGCTGGGTTGCCAAGGTTCAGAATGCTGCTGAACATGATCGAGAAAAATTCTGGTGTCTCCTGTGGGGAGACAAAAGAAGGGGGCAGGGGGAACAGGGGGAAAAGACGATCAGGGTAAAAAAAGGGGTGGCACTGATAAATTACAGAGATAAAGCTCTTACTGTGTTTGGGTGAGCAAAGAGAAGCAGGAACTGTGAGGGTAATTAATTACAGGAGAGATTGAGGGTGCATGGGCACCTGTGGTGGGTCTCGCCACCGGGGGGCTGAGAACGTGGGGGCAATGGAAGGGAAATTGACTGATGTGAAAAATTGGGGTATTTTAGCACCTTGCGATGGCACCAAGTAACTGCACTAGCCTGGGTTTTTCCCAATAGGGGCCCATAGGTTGTTTGACCACCATGGCACCTTGTCCATCCTTAGTGTATATGGTGCACTCACCCCCATTTTTCACATCAGTCCTTTCCCTTCCATTGCCCCCACGTTCTCAGCCCCCCCGGCGGCGAGACCCACCACAGGTGCCCAGGCACCCTCAATCTCTCCTGTAATTAATTACCCTCACAGTTCCTGCTTCTCTTTGCTCACCCAAACACAGTAAGAGCTTTATCTCTGTAATTTATCAGTGCCACCCCTTTTTTTGCCCTGATCGTCTTTTCCCCCTGTTCCCCCTCCCCCCTTCTTTTGTCTCCCCACAGGAGACACCAGAATTTTTCTCGATCATGTTCAGCAGCATTCTGAACCTTGGCAACCCAGCCTGCATCTAAAATCAACGGTCCTGACGAAGATGGCACATTTCCCTATCGCCATTGAAACCGTTCGACCCTTTTCGGTCATGAGGGCTCTCATGACCCACTTCTGATCTCTTGCACACCGACAGAGAGTTCTCACTTGACTAACCTGTTGTAGCACGCTCGTCACCACCGAGGGAGCTCAACACTTTTACAAGAGCCAGTTTTTAGCCTCCCAGTCCTTCCCCGGCATTGTTTTTCCTCTCCATCCACCAGTGGTTTCTCCAGACGAATTGTTTTCCATCCCAACCTTAGTGACCCACGGGCACCAGTAAAGCTATACACTTTGGAAAGGAAAAAACAGTTGACCTGCCCTGCAGGTTGTACCTACCCTCTAGATCTAGCAGCCCCAAGATCTAATCCATATCTTGTTGAACACTGCTCAACCGCCTGGAGAATACCATTTTTTATTTTTAAATTTCGGTTTTCTTTCCTTTTTTTGGACAATGATGTGTCTGTCACTGGACACAGCCACCAGTATAGAAGGTTGAGGGACAGCTCTCTCCTCTATACCTATTTAGTAGGCGATACACCACGCGCTACCCAGGGAGAGACACCCCCGCCAGGGCTAGGGTGTTCTTCCTTAGGGATAGGTACGCCGAGTTGGGTGGCCCCCCTAGTTCTCTGAGTTTGAATGTGAGCACCCCATTATACCAATGTGTTAGCATACTTATGATGCACCTAAGAATCTACCTTCCTAGTATAACCGTTGTTGTTGTGTTACCGCCTGTGTTTTGGTGCCATGTTGTATTAATTTGGTGGCCTCACATGTTAGTGGAGTATATCCTATTTCCTTAGGGGGAAGAAGGGGATGATGTTTGTTTAGTATTAGTATTTTTGGTTTTGCGGTATGGCCTCAAGTAAGGTTAAGTAATTTCCATTATTTTCAGTTCTGGGGTATTTGTTAGGACCAGGGGTGTAGGATTGCTATTTGGTATTGTAATGTGAGGTCTGAGTTGCATGGAATTTTAAATGCAATTCACTGTTTGTTTGAACTTGAGGGTGCAGTGTACGCTCAGGGTGTTTTTGTGGGCATTTTTTGTTTATGTTTTTAGTTGGAGATTTTGGACATTAGGGTGCGGGATATGCACAGGAAATGTTTTTGGACATGTCTGCCAGGGACATACTGGGACAAGAAATAGGTCACCCAAAAAAATTGGCTGGCACCAACTCGCCAGGGTCGATTTCGGCCCGGCCACGGACCGAAACGCTGAGGGGCCAATCCGACCCTGATGTCTGTCCATGTTTTTCTGGGGATACTTCGACATGTGGGTGCCGGGTACGCAGGGGAACATTTTGACATTTTAGGTTATGCGTTAGGAAAATTGGACATGAGGACTAAAAATGTGTTTTGCTGTTTGACATGTGGAAGCGATTTTTCTGGTTTCTAACTTTGTTTTTGTGGTGGTGTTTGGTGGTGCATTTGCCATCTATTTAGATTACGTAATGTATTAGAAAATGTTCAACATCTGTTTCTGATGTTTGTTCATATTGTGTGTGTTGTTAGTAGGGGTTTTTCCTAGAATGGTTTGTTCTATTCTGGAAGTTGCTACATTATGGTTAGGTGTGTTGTTTTTTGGTGGTCTATAGGGTTTCTGAATGGCTGGTTGATATTGATATTGTATTTCTATCACGCTCGTACACAAATGTTTCAAAGCTCAACAAGGCAAGAGAGGGGAACAGGGGAGAACAAAACAGCGATCTTACTAGGCCCAGTGACATTGAGAATGTGCAAGTGCATGGGAGAGGGGGAGGGGAAAAGTGCATGGAAGGGGGGAGAAGTGTAAAGTGTGAAGCAGAGGAGAAACAGATAAACAACATATACATAAATAATAAAGGCAACAAACAGTGGTAGTGTAGCCAGTGATTTGCAAGTGCTAGGTTTAAGGCAGCAGCCAGGGTAGGTCTGATAAGTCCAGGAAGAAAAAAGGGGGACTGTATGGGTAAAGATACAGATCCCAGTGCAAAGGGTGGCAGGGTGAGCAGGTCCTGGGCCCGGAGAACAGAGGGTGGCCAGGTGCATGGTGCCAAGAGAGAACAGATCAGCAGGGGGAAGGGGGAGCGAAAAAGAAGAAAAGAGGAAGGTCTTCAGGTGCTTCCAGAACCGGAGATGGTTCTCCTCAAATTTTAGAGTGTCAGGGAGGCTGTTCCAGAGGGAGTTCCCAGCTGAAGACAGAGATCTATCCCCAGCTCATTTCTTTGAAAAACGACTGACCCTGAGGGAGTTGGAGGTAGAGGAGCGAAGAGCTCAAGAGGGGAGATACTTGCAGAGGGATAGCTGAAGTTATTTTGGACCCAGGTCCCAGAAAGCCTTGTGGACAATGCAGAGTGTTTTGAATTTAATCCTTGCATCCACTGGGAGACAATGGAGAGATTTCAGAGCTGGAGAGATATGATCCCAGGGCTTGAGGCCAAGGACAAGTCTTGCAGTCCTGTTCTGGATTAGTTGCAGAGGGCAGAGAGTAGAGGAAGGTAGATTTAGAAAGAGGCTGTTACAATAGTCCAAGCTAGAGAGAACCAGAGCTTGGTATACCATGAGCTTCTGGGGGAAGGAGAGGAAAGGCAGAGTACCTCTGAGGAGGTGCGGTAGGAAATTTGACTTTTTAGAGACCTCAGAGATGTGGGCGGAGAAGGAAAGGGTGGAGACATAGATGACCCAGAGGTTCTTAGCCTCACAGGTGGGGGTAGGAGGAGGGCCAAGTGAGGCCAGCCAGAGAGTGAGGGGATAGGATGGTGAAGGTGTGCCGATGAGGAGGATCTCCGTCTTGCTGGCATTCAGACAAAGATCATTGGCGGCACACCAATCTTGAATGGCAGTTAGGCAATCAGACATGAGAGAGGGAGAGGAGGTGGCAGAGGGCAGCCTGAAAATGAGTTGAGTGTCATCAGCGTAGCACTGGAAATTTGAGCATAAAGTGGCAATGCAGTGGGCGAGAGTTGCCAGGTATTGGTTGAAAAGCAAGGGCGAGAGGTTAGTCCCCTGGGGAACACCACAGGTAGAGGGGATGATAGATGAAAGGAAGGACCCAAGTTGGACCTGGGAGGGTCGATCTCAGAGGAAAGAGGTTAGCCAGGCCAGAACCTGATCAGTGATACCCAGGTTTTCACAGAGACGGTTGAGCAGGATGGTATGGTTGACCGTATCGAAGGCAGAAGAGAGATCGAGAAGGATGAGGACAGAGGGAATGTTAGAGTCAAGTTTGGAGAGCAGATCTTCACGGATGTTCAGGAGAGCAGTTTCTGTGCTTCTGGCAGCTCTGAAGCCAGACTGGTGGTCATGGAGACAGCCAACAGAATTGAATGAAGGTTAAGCTGAGAGATGGTCAACCTTTCCAGGAGTTTCCCTAGAAAGGGAGTAATGGAAATTGGGCGATAGTTAGCTAGACAAGTAGGATCAGCTGTGGGTTTCTTGAGAAGAGAATGCACAAAGGAGTGCGTCAGAGGGGAGGGGAAATATCCCGAGGCAAAGGAGTGGTTGCAAAAATCAGTAAGGACCGGAGCAAGGGTGTCAATGTGGTCCTTGATGGTTTAAGAGGAACAGGGATGAACCTGACGAGGCTCTCATAGATCGGACTTGTCTAGCGACCTTGTCAGTGGAGAAAAGAGGAAAGGACGAGAAGGATGGTGGGGCGGGGTGGCTAAAGGAGGGTCAGCAAGCACAGATGGAGAGGGAAGAGGAGGAGCGTGGGTGGAGAGGGTGGACAGGATGTCCTGGGTTTTTTAAATGAAGTGAGAGCCAAGGGCATTGCAAAGAGCCTGGGAGGCAACGGAAGGGGGAGAGAATGCAGCAGGGTTGGCCAGCTCATTGCAGTTGTGGGTTGTAAGTAGACTCCGGTGTGTGCTGTGGGTAGGATTCAGAATGGACAGTTGAGTTCTGAAAGGTTATTGGATGTATGTGTACAGTGAGGGGCTGCAGGAAGTTCAACTGCTTGTGTTGCAGTTCATAGGGTGAAGTTCGGTGCTGCAGGAGGGGTCAAATTGGCATGTGTTTTCATGTTTGTCCCTTATACGAGAGAGAGCAGTGAAGTCATACGTTGCCACGTGTGTTTGCTATCTACCGACATTTGATTGTATGGTTGACATCTCCAGCATGGTGGGTATATTCCACATATTGCAAGATAGTTATAGTTTCATCCAGAGAGAAGAGCTTAGGTGCCATGTTGTTTTATCTATTGGCATTTATTTGATTGGCATCTCCAGTGCAGTGGGTATTGTTCCACATGTTGTGCGATAGTTTTAGTCAGTTTTGTTGTTTTGTGTTGCACAGTACGTTTGTATTCAGTTGACCTGTCAAAATAGTAGGGTTCTGACTGCATGCAGTGTGGGTTCCTCTTGTGTTTATTTCATTGTGTTTGATTTCCTTTATCGGTTTACATGATGGCCTCATGTTAGCTGTGTAAGAGGATAATATTTTGAGTTCCCATATTCTTTTCGTTCTGGATGAATTGATTGTATAATGGAGGGAGAGGTGTTATGATCTCATGTTGGGGTTTGCAATGCTGAGGCACTGGAATGTTGGCAGGTCATCGTGGAATAGGTTGTGTGTCACTGCATGACTGTCCTCAGAGTGGCAGTTACTTCTGGGAGCTAGCTGGCTGTGGATGGCCAGTGTGCTTGTCTACGAGTTGTCTTACTCACCTGTATGTAACTTACCTTCTTGTCCTCAAATGGGCATCCACGTTTTTACATCGAGGCCTGGATTCAGTGTCTGCTTGGTTGACGAAACCTCTGCAAACTGCAAGTGGAAACCAGAGAACAAAGTGTTTTTCCTTCTAGGTACCCTAGAGCAAGCTGGTAACAAGGACTGTGCTGTGTGCCCCAGTCCTGCACTGCTGGGTGTCCCTTGAGGTCCTACTCCTCAAATGCCATCTCCCCATTTCTGATCACTCCTTTCTCATGCTATCTGCCCACCCAGTAATCTATTAACCCAAATCCAACCTCTAAAACCCCAGGTATGTCCCCTTTGTATAGAGCTCTGATGTTTCCATGTGCTAAATGTGTGCTTCGTAAGGCCAATACATGCATGCGTGCATACATGCATCGCTGCATATGTACAGTGTGAGCACTTGGGTGTGAAAGCAATTCTAATATTGGATGTTCATAAATAACACATGTACTGCAAAGTTGAAAAGTCGGCATCTACACAGCTCTTGTGAGGTCACAATGAGATTTTTGTGCATATGCTTACATTGATCTCACTCCCCTCCATACAAACAGACTACGTATCACAAATGCTGCTGATATTTTCTGAATATGAATTAGTAGGAATCAGGGTATGCTCAAGTTTTGGTAGAATATCGCACAATTCCAAAATGTGCTAATAACAATAGGGAGAAAAACAGGACACCTAATTGTGCAGTTAAATGCACACCATGCTCTCAAAAGAAAACAATATGAAAAATGTTGCATGTAATTAAAATGTGAAATTGGAAAAATAATGTATAATCCATACACTCCAGAACCTGTAAATCACAGCAAAGGGTCCAAATCTCCCAAAACGTGTGTGCATCAGTAACACTCAATATGGTTAAAGTGTTAGATTTTGAGGGCACTTGTATAGATTATAAATGAATGCATCTAAAATAAAATAGAACGGGTTGAATCGAATGATTCATGGAACTGAAGGAATATTACAATTTATAGAAGCCATTTTGATTTTATTATTGCCTCCAGCTCAGTGGTTAATGAACATTTGACTTTGCAAAGCCATACAACCTTCTACCTTTTAAAACACTTTAAATGTATGCAGCTCACTTTCATTATTGAACCATTTTTCTTACAGGGGAAATGTTACATTAGAAAGCTTGACACAATGACTAATGCATGTTGCTAGCATTCCTTATGAATGCACGAAAATATAGTCCAGATAAAGTAAGGTATTTATTAGAAATCATAAGACTCTTCTATTGTTTGTAACGACACACTCAGGAATTAGAGGCCGCATTAAAGAAACTTTGCATCAGTACAAGTGCAATTAGCAATTGCCGTAGTGCAACAAAAGAACATAGGACCTGATTTAAAAAGTGTTTTTCAACAGAATTTTTGAATTGAAAAATGATTTGTTTTTCATCAGGCCCATATTCTTGTAAGGCATATTTGCACCGGGACACATTTCACACTATTGCTAGGGCTATCACAAACATTGAAATGCTGCCCTTGTGTAATTTGGATTATATCAATTTAGCACCAATGTTGCTGGTTGTGTATTAGGGAATTGAACAAACAGTTTTTGCCATAATCATTATTATCCAAACACTGGGGGTCATTACGAGTTTGGAGGTAGACATGGTGCTATTAACACCATGGCTGCCTGCAAACCCGTGTCTGGGTCCGGGTAGTCGGAATGGGGACTTACCGGGTCATTCCAACCTTGGAGGACCCGGTAAATCCCCATTCTGAAAACCATTCCCCATTCCCATTCGAGCCCCCATTGGGCTCAAAGCGAATGGAGAAGGAGCTAAAAATGGCCCGTTATTAGCTCCCTGGTCCCTTAGCCGGTCCTGCTAAGGGCAGCTGGTAAAACCAGCCGGCCCTAGTGGGACCCGCTAAGGGACCTCGGAATGCGGTGGTAGGGTTTTAACGGCACCGGCATCTTTACCGGTGCCGTTAACCCCCTACTGCCGTACTCGTAATGAGGCCCATTGTCTGATTAAGACAAACACGAAGTCTGCTGTTTTTCTTTTTGTGTAATTAAAAAATGTATGTATTAATACTCTTTTTATGATACTCAAAGAGGTTGCGAAAACGTTCTGATATTTTTTTTTTTACCCCTAGGGCTACATTTTTTAGATACTACAGATCGGTACAACATTTGCTGTATACTTTATTACATTTTCACCAGCACTTGTGCTAAGTGAATTTGCGTAATGTTTAGTACCATTGCAAATGTTGCAATGGAAGAGTTTGGGGGCCATTATAAGTTTTCTGGTCCAATAAAATTGCTTGTAAAATGGCTGGTATTTCCAAAACCAGCAATTTTCATGGACTGGCTAACTACAAGCTTACCTGGAGGGTTTACTGATTTACCTCCAGCCAAGAGCTCGATGTACCGCCCTTTCCATCACCTGTAATATCCCGGGATATCAAGCAGCGGAAATGGTAGGTCAGTTTAATGGTATTCCACTGGAATTACTGTTGGGATAGTGGTAATGAGGGCCATTTTGCACTAGGGACATTTTTGCACATAATCCTCTAGGCATCCCAAGGTCTGACTCTCATTCACAATTAAATATGTGTTATGCATTGAAGTCTCTGGGCCTCATTACGCAGTATGCGGTAACCATGGTGCTGTTAGCGCCATGGTTGCCGTCGATATTTTACCGTGTCCGCCTTGGTGGATGGCGGAATTGCCGGCCTACTCCATGGTGATCAGGGCCGGTAATTCCCCATTCACCAAGGCACTTCCCCATTCCCATTTTTGCCCCCATAGGGCTCAATGGGAATGGGGAAGGAGGTAATTATGGTACCGCAAATTGCGGTACCGTAATTAGCACCAAGGTCCCTTTGCGGGCCCGTTCCTTAATGGTTGGTAAAACCAGCCGTTGAAGTCGGGTCCGGCAAAGGGACCTCATAGTAAGGCGGTAAGGGTTTCCCAGTACCGGTGCCCTTACGGGTACCGGTAAACCCTTACCGCATACCGTGTAATGAGGCCCTCTGTCTGAGAAGTTTAAACATGTTTCTTAAGAAACATATTATCTAGTTAAATTCTTATAGCAATGTATCTGTATCTATTAGCACAAAACATGCTCTGATCTCACCAGCCTCTACCAATTTATTCCTCTTTAATGTTAGTTCCGCCTTTGGCAAAGCAAACTGGATGAATGCATTAAAATAAATTGGGGTTTTCTCGACATCATTAAAAATGATTATACAGAAAAAAATACACCTAAAAGAGTTCATGGGATTTACTTCTGGTCTCCTATTATTGATTCCCATATAAGCCAGTTCCAACTAAATGACAACTTCCATCTTATTTTCTGATTGACCTATCACCCTATCCATTATTCTATGTGCTATCCCACCTTCCCAGATCAATAACTTAACATAACAGGTGTATTTGTAGAGGCACCTTCACCCCAAAGGGGTATCTTGGCACTATTGACATATGACAGAAGTTTTACCCAACTACTCAATTTAATGGTAGTCATTGTTGCAACCTCAGAAGTATGAAGGTTAAGTGGACCTGCTGGGATTTGAACCTGTGACCATGAGGCCAAAAACAGGCCCATGTTTTGGATGTATTAGTCAACTGAACCACAGACTCCTTTTTCAGCTTCATGAAGATACAGATTTTGTGATATTTTTGGCCTAAAAGTATTAGGTTGAAATTCGGCTTAAAACAAAGTATTCGGCTTTGGCCGAAATCTTTCCTAAATACTTCCTCGAAGCCGAAGTTCTAAAAATGCCCTGGTATGAGTAAGCAAGAATTTTCTATGCTTTGCTGATTGCATTTTTCCTCTGGTGCCACTTTCTCAACGAGACCCATTCAAAGGAAAACAATGGGCCTCTGCATCCTGAGAGAAAAAGCGAGCCTTGAGACACCAGCTGGTGTGTGATACATGCTTTCCAGCATGCCAGGGAGTCAACCCGCCTTATGCTAATGCAAGACACTCAGCACCATATCAGCAGCATCGGGGGCGGGGGAGTGATTTGTTTCTCTATGAATGGAGGCAACTGTGTTAACCAAGCGCTGTCCAAGGATAATAAAAAAAAAAGCCTAAACTTCCATATAGGGCTGCTGTCAGTGGAATGAGATCGGCAGACCAGGCATTCTTTGTCCAAACTGCAATTTTGTCAACAAAAACGGAGTACATTTTCAAACAAAGTCCCAACATTCAAAGCATCTGTCTTTAGTCTTCATGCAGTGTTATTTATTTGATAAAAGCCAAGTGTTTTTCCTTGCTTACTCAAAGATGTTTAAGGGCGACATGTGGACAGTCGGGGCTCAGGCTGAACAATTGCATGCAGTAGGGCTGCAGTGCCACAGAGATTGCTTGTGTGCTCTTACAGATTTAGGGCGCAGATTTAGGGAGTGTTGCTGTTTTTGCAGGGAACTGTGTCTGAGTTTCTGTGTGTGACCATTTAGGTACTTTCCCTAGCTGTGTGTGCCTGTGTGTGTTCCCATCAGAAGATGTGAGCACTGCTTTATAATATATGATATAGCAGTTGGCGCACAAAAACTGGATGGTGGTGGGTAAATGGGCCTTGCTCACCCGCTCTATGTGGTAGATGAGATGCCTCTGGTGATTCGGTGGTCTCAACAACCCCCTCCTCCTCTAAATATTGCACATCCCTCCTCCTAGATCACAGATCTGCCTGCACCCTGGGGGCCCACTTAGGCACCCGAAAGTGACTCCTGAGTGGTACTGATTCTGACCCCTTTGGAGTGCAGGGCTATGAGTGGGGCCACCAGGAGAAATCAGTGGGGGACTGATCTATCTGACCTTCCCCTTGGCATGACATTGGCATATGGAGGGCAGGAAAAGCTTGCTGGTCCCACCGCTCCCTCACATCAGAGCCACCGGCTACGCGGAGGCGGTGCATGATGATAGCATTACAATATGCCTGTGCTTATCAGCCTGTGCTCTTCATTACCTTCTATGCTGCCCTCCTTCACCAGACACAATATAAGGGTTAATTTTAATCGCAGGTGCAAAACCCTGACAAGGGTTCAAGCAGGCATTTTAGGCACTAAAGTTAGCAGTGGAGCTTGCTTAAAGAAGCAAGACAGCTCAGTGGGTTGATCGCTTGCTATGACAATGAGCGTGGGATCTGCAGGTCACAGGTTTCAGATCCTGACATGGACAGCTGAGCCTTCCAATTTTGTGAGGTTGATGAATGTGTACAGACTACAGTTGGGATGATAATTGTAAGTGAATATGTGCTATGTACACCACCTTGGTGTAAGAGCTATATAAGTAAAAATAAATATTAGTACAGACTAAAACAGTAATACACCTGTGCACAGAAAGTGACTTGCATCTTCTGTAGACAAAGAAAAGAAAGGCAATAAAGAATTGATATACATATTTTAAAGTGTGTGTTACAATTTACAGTGTTTTTCTTGTCTACATAACTTTATTTATTAAAAAGACAACTATTTGTTTCCGTATTCCGTTCCGACCGAATACTTGTTCAACTATTCAGTATTCGGCCGAATACTTAACACTACTATTCGGTACACCCCTAGTCTAAAGTTTAATAGAAATACCGCTGTGCCTTTGCCATTCTTGGAGTAACATTGGAAACAGCTTATCTTTCAATAACAATTAATTTATCAATAACAGGAATGATATCAATCTTAGGCTCTCATTCAGACAATACCATAATCACATATAAATGCTTGCTAGCTCCAATTCAAATTAAATTAATAACTGACCCTGCGACATCTAAATCTCTTTGAAATGCATGAGCTCTATGTTTTCCTCTGTGATATATGTATATATGTTACCCCTCATATACCATATTTCTCCCACCGTTAAAAGTACAGCTGATATTGTATCCCTGCCACCAACTCCAAAACTAAAACTCACCTACACAACCAGTGGTTTGCATAAAATGCTGCAGTTATCAAGTGTAGATGCAAGCAATCAATGTCCGCTGCTTGACATACACAAGCAGAGATGCAAACATTCTATTGCATGCACCAAATAATCATTTTAACTGAAATATTGCAGTTTCAAAATCTACCACTCACTAATCAAGCAAACATTTTCATCCCAAAAAAGAATCCTTCCCAAGAGCTTTGAAATAATATGCAAACATTCTTATCTTCCATGATATGCATAGTGAAAAAATAAAATATGCTTAGACTCAGTTTGGATTACCCCCACAATACACAGAACATCAGGTTTAAAGAAACATTCTGTGATTTGAAAAGAACAATATATTAGCAACACAATAGATGAACCACACTACTGCTCCATCTGATCTTTGGTTGATACGTGTTTCAATCTTACAGGAAATTCCTTTTCTCTTGAACCTGGCATCCATACGTTTTCAAATCATCTTCGACGTACCCCCCCAATCCGATAAATTCTAGAGAAATTAACTTGGAAACAATTGAAATCATGTTCCCATGAAAAGAAGCCAATATAACTCCCTTGTGCCCTATAGAATACAGAAAATGCCTTCTGCTAGCCAGGTGAATATTGTGGGAGTGCTTGATACAGGTCATGCCGCTGCCATCATACATTTTGACACATCCGAATATCCAACCCGAATTGAATGCTTTATTTCGACATAAAGTGCAAGAAAATGACATGGCGAAAAGAAAAAACATCCACAATGCATGCATCAATGTTTGACCTTTAAATTAGTTAAAAAAAAATAGAGTAAAGACCCAACTTCATCATCATATACACATTATTTCTATTGAACTTTTCTTTATTATTAAGGACCTCAAGCATAAGACGTGTCTCCTGTTTGTGAGTACATCCCAATCCTTTAGAGGGAGTACCCACCATTAGTAAATAACATAGGGGCAGTCAGCATTGCCGAAGGCCAGACTCTTTGAGAATGGGGACAAAATTAGTGCTTCTAATAGTATGATAAATGTGGCAAAAGAAGAAAAAATGAAGTAGGTCTTCCTGCGGTGCCCCATATAAAGGCCAGCTGGGATTCCCTTGATCGGACCATGCAGGGGTTGCAGCCCCTACCAGTAATGTATTTAAACTTGCTCTGGTAACCAAACAGTGTTCATCTATAAAATGACTCCACACACGTTATAAATGCCATATCATATCATATCACAAAACATATCCCTGAATTGTATTTTGACTATGGAGTGCCTGGTAATGGTTAGATTGAAAGTCTGTGCACTCTCTTCGTATTTCTGCAACAGCCATAAATTGTCTTTTCAAGGCAATCATACAAGGTTTGGTCATCAGGGTTGGATTATCAAAATGATCCAGTGCATCAATCTTGATCATATAATTCTTAATATGGAGGAGCCAAGGTATCTTCATCACATTGGAGTGTGTTGAACATACTCTAAGGATGAACTGTGTCAATACAGCCTCCAAGTTGTTCCAGAGGTAAAACCAAAAATGATAGTCTCTAGATTAAGATCTTCTTGCAAAAAGGAGAGTTTCACTTCTGCATGAACAAAAACATGTCCAGACCCAATCATGGTTTTATAAAGTTGTTCTCTGTGATGTGTAGCTTTTACAAATCTCTGAGCCCCCATAGAGTTAACCCATATTTAGCGATTGCCACTGGTTTAGATGTATACACGTTAAGGACCATGGATACCAGGAGGGTTTTACAGGATTTCATGAATCTGTAAATGCCACCTACTGCTTGTTGCTTTTTCACATTTTGTTTTAAGATGTGGACATTTCCCTTAAAATTAGAGAAGAATCTTACACCTAGGTAGTCAAAGGTCATCACACAGGGTATTTATATGTGAGTTGGTAAGCATATACATCCCAGCAATATTCCAATCCAATTGGGTAGTGAATTAAAGGAAGTTACAGAAGATATAGGTCCATTCTCCAACATATCTAGGCATAGGCAACATATAAACACAGGCTACATTAGTGCTAGAGCTTGGATTGTGGACTGTCAACTTTTTATCATGTGTTGTGGGAGTCAGTCTACGTCCTCCAGAGTCGAGACGATATCAAGTATATTCTTATTAATAATGCAGCCTTATAAATTGGCACAGTAGCTGTAAGTGCTTTTGAAGTGCCTTGTGTGGACTTATCTATAGACCTTTCTTTAATGTTGCCACTTATTGCAGGGGGGCCAAATGGATTTTCTTTGCCAGTGCTCAAAGATTCTGATACGGCTTTTAAAGCAGGCCAAACTGGGGGAGCTTGGCACAGCATTGGATAACAATAGGAAAGAGGTGCAAATCTACACCAACAGCTAAGAAAGGACCTTGAGAGACTTTAGGTAAACACATAGTTAATTGCCTTGGCATGTGCGAAGAAGACCATAATGTTGTTGCCCAGGCTCGGTTTAGGAGAACAACCTACTCAGTTCACTTGTCTAGCCATTCTCACAATTTATGGGTTCATGCTAGGATCCCTCAGATGAGGATTAGTTCAGTGAGTGGTCCTATTAATCAGTGAGATTGTAGATTCCAATAGACCCTCTGGCAATGGGATGGCACCTTAAATGACGCTCACCAAAAGGAGAGCTGCTGTTGGTAAATCCAAAGATTGACAAATTGAAGGGGCCAGTGGCCTGTTGTATTTGTTAGAAGAAAGTACTGTGCACATATCCAACCCATTTGGGACACCATAAGGAATTATTTGGTGTAACTCAATTGGCTCTCAATTGGATTCAATATGTTTACTAAAACTACTCCAAAAAGTCAAAAATTAAGTATCCACACATTAAGGCCAGACATTTTCTAAGGATCCTCACTCGTCCACATCTGCAACATTTACATGTGACTTTATACCAAGGTCAATAACTTCACGTTTGAACCATCTAAGGATACAATTATGTTAATAACATGTTCCAATCTCCAAAACCTCAATTCTACCATCAGAAACTCTGCTCCCTGAGACACTGCCTATAGCCTCAAAGTACACCTCCATGTACATTTTACTGTGAGGAACTTCCTCTGTCAACACTATTCACTCGTTCATTAATCTGTCTGACACATTGTGAGCTGTCAAAACTCCCAGTAAAATTAGCATCATATTTGACTATAATGGCAACATCAAGCTTATTAAGGACTCATTCAGAGTTTTTGTGTAAATAATACATTGGCAATCTTCGCCAAATACTGCCTGATTTATTGTCTGCCCAATTCAAGTTTGAGTCAAATACCAATAGTGGTATGCCACCTATTTTTATCTTTGGTAACAAATCCACAGTGACCCCAAATTATGTTTGATTTTTTTCCCTTCAATATAGTAAACCAAGTGTGAAGATTGGAGATTGGTACATTGTAGGGGAAAATAAACTGTGCCTCTCTGATGTCCCCTCTCAACACCATATGCATAAAATGCATACAATGACCAGACTTGAAACTATTGCTGCACTAACACATGTACAATAGTAGTATGAACCAATATTGTAGACTATTTATTTCCAACTTTATTTTGAATGCAAAAATAGAGAAGACATATTTAATGATTTTCATCGAGAAGTTACCCCTGTCAATCAGTAAACTATGATTTGGATGGATTTTCAGAAATAACACAGATGGAGGTTCTTGATGTATTTTCTAACAAATGTCTTCCCAACTCTTACTGGGACCTTAAATGAGTAAAATTAAATTCATGAAGAACAGTACCAGCTGTCGAACTTGTAAAATTTGTATTGAATTAACTGGCACAATTTTGTAATTCGTAATGGAATACTCTAAGTTTTACATAGACCGTCCCATCCTCTTTCCAAGCTCCCACGCTCCAACAGATCAAAAATAAGGCAGCCAGATGCTCTTTGACCCCAAAAATTTCAAAAATACCAAATCTGCCCTGAACACTTTCCACTGGTGGCCTATCAATTATTGAAATAGATTGAAATTTCACAATGACTCACAGGTCAAAAGGTGGGAGGCTTGAAGTGCAAAATAGCCTTCCAGGCCACATGCCAAAGGTCAGTGCGTCTTGCTAAATGAGTAGTGTGTATTACATGGCAATAATGTGCACCACACATTTGGAGGCTCCAGAAGAGGCAGTAAAGGAAATCCCTCCAGGACTTTAATCCTGGATGACTAAGTGATAACAGGGGTTTTGGTGGTGCAAGACATTATGGCACTCTAGGAACTGAATTTGAGGGTACCAAAGTGGTACATGGGTGTGGTGTGATTACCTGGTGGCATCTGGAGCCCTATGCCTGGAGAGGAGGAATAGTGCCTGAGTATATAGGTAGTTAACATCATAATGCAGCCCTCTGGCAACCTGGGCAGGTGGTCATATGCATAGGTGAGTGAAACACTATTAAACTGAACCTTCAGAAGCCCCTGCCAGGGGGCCAAGAACTACCAGGAGCTCTAGGGATGGAAAGAGATTTTCGCCACATCAGGACTGCTTACTGAAGACCTTTGGTTGTTCTTTATTCACGCTTATTTCCTCAAAATATCAGATGGCCTACTGCTGCCGGGTGTGTGGGAGATGTGGCCAAATATATGCTGGCTTTAACTGCTTTTGCTTTTGCCACATTGGGACAGCTCATGGAAGCATAGTGTTGTGGTGGGTGAGGAGCATGCATATGGGTTTCTAAGCGCTCAGGGCACAGGGTCCTCTCAGTGATTTGAGAATCAGTTTTTGCTTGTTGTGAGGGGGTTATATAATATTGACATGATTGCTTCCACTTAAATGCAGCCACTCACCTGTATCCCCATGCCCTGCAGTGCCCAGGTGCAATAGTGATTTAGAGAATGCAGTTTGAAAATATGAAAAGGTATGTCCTATGCTAAGGCTAACACAAACCCCTCAGGCCTCATGTAAAACAATTCCTAACTGATCTGGCATTGCTGACATCTCTAAATAATTGTCAGTGATGATCAGATGTGGAGTAGCCTCCCCCAATATGAGGGGTTTTAAGTATTTTGAGGTACAAGAGAAATCTAATGCTGGTATAGGTGAACGGTACCCTGCTGCAGCCACAGTCAAGAAAGCCAGACAAAGGTTGTATTGCTTGATGCTCTAGTGGTGTGTGATAAATTAGGCAGGGTCATTGCCAGTCTTTGTTATTGTTTATTTTTTGGGACCTAAATTGTTTTATGTGTGACTCTCTTGTCTGCCTTGCCATATACCCTCTAATTTGATACTACCTGCCGTTTCTCTCAAAACTGCTGATCTGCCTTGTTTGTCTTTTTTCTTTTAGCTCTTTATCCCCTTAGTATTATACTTATGGCACATTGCACTTTCTCTGCATTGGGCCACAAGTAGAGGGCCTGCCAATCCGTACAAATAACCGAATACAAACACAAAACAAAAAAGAATGAGAAATTACCTAATTTATTTTACTGTAAATAGTAGGCATTTTGGTATATTTATGTTAAATAATAGGTGCGGGGTGGGGTAAGGTTATATGTTAGGGTAGCAGGTGAGGGTGTGTGCAGGAGGACTCCCCCAGCATTATTTTTTTTAAAAGTTACAAAAGCAAAAAGTACATTTCGATTTTTGGTTCCAAAACATTAGGTCATTTCTCAATCCGTTTGTTTTCCAAAACATCACGGATATCCGAGGGCGTGTGCTTGTAGCACTTCTGGGTTTTGAGATACTGGGGGATACAGACTGGCGTTTTAAATGCATTAAAGGACTTCAGATTCACCCAATTGGTAGGAAGGGTCCAAAGAGAAATACATTATGCCTAGGGTCCCTCACAACCTTACCTGTTCGTTCATAAACTATCATGCCCGAGGAAAGGCTATGGATTAAACGTTGTACTTGAGTACTGAGAAGGGGAATAGGAAACCGAAAAAAGGTACCCTTTTCTTCAAGCCAGAAATTACACCAAAGGAGGAATGTATTTGTGCACCTTGACATTATGAATGCAGTTCCGCCTCCCATTCTCCTGACCCATAGGGGAATGTCATCTCTCAGATAAGGATCAGATTTACAGTGCATGAGCTGTGCAAGGGAAAGATTAATCAGATTTACCACTATTTTCTTCACTTTTCTTCACTGCTTATGCTCATAATTCTCATTCTGAATACCTCAAAGATGTTGCAATCCCTGAAGCCCTGTCAATAGGTTCTTACAATCCAGGCATTCATGAGTGCCACTCAAGCACATGGCTTCATGAGTTAATGTATGAGGCTTTTCACAGTTACACAAACCATCTATGGATCACAAAGCTTCAATTGGTGTCATTTTACACTTTAGCCAAAATAGTATTTACAATCAGCATATTTTCAAATACTCTGGTCTCTGTCATAGGCCTGCTTCCTAACTTAAGTACATAAAGGACAACCTATTGGCTAGTCTGATCAACATCCAAGATTTAACAACCAATGTGTCATATCTGTTACCTTAAATACTCATCAGTCTCGCTAACCTCTCTATTATGAAACACTGCACATGTTGAAACCGTTCCTGGAAGGTCAATGAAAGTCAAGACAAACAACAGGGCAGCAAATGCCCTATGAAATGCTGTATTGCCATTAAGTCACGAGCAGAGTAGGACAACACTTAATAACTTGATGCTCCATAAACAATATCAATGAAATGGACAGAATACAGGGACATATTTTTGTTAAGGAAGTTGAAAAACTGCACAAACTGCATAAACTATCTCTGGCCAAGAATCCAGCTATTTGGCCTAATCAAGAAGAAAACATGGATGATCCTATTAACAAGCCCTTTTTATTGTCTGAGAGAAAGCCATAACTGGAAATAGGTAGACTGCGATAGCATTACAGTGGTGCACTATTGATCCTCGGTAGGCATTGGACTGAAATTGTAATTTGGAGGCTGTTTCCTAGTAAAATGTTGATAGAAGGACATAGCGTGACGTCTCTGTCACTTGGACCGCTCCAAGGCTCACTCTTCTTCTCACCTTCCACCCAGCAGTTGTGTATAATCCTCCTGTGGTAGTGGGATTTTTTTTGCATAATGCTGGGTGGATGTACCCCCATCAAGATCAGGTTGAAAGGCGATGGCAGTAACAGGATCAATGGACCTCATTATAAGTACAGCGATATGGGAAAATATGGCATTAGTAAAATAATTGCCACATTAGCGACACTTATTTACATTATGAAAATCCAAATTTAGAGGCAAAGTGGAGAATTCACCTCCGTGAAAAAGCTAAATATCAAGCTTCCACTTTGACTCCAGCCCCTAAATCTGTGTATTTACTGTAACAGAATTGGCGATTTTGAGAAATCTGTAAACATCACCATTGACTCTTCCCGATACGAAAAATGAAGAATTGCATTGCTGTTACCCACTAATAATCTTCCAATACATTTTTGGGACAGAGGGACCGTAACAGTAATCGAGTTTGACAGTAATTCCACTGAAATAAGACAAAATGACAGTCAAATCTTGTAATGCGCCCAATGATCGTAGCATGTACTGGAACGTATCCTTACCATCACAATGTTACAACATTATAGACCAGGGCTTGGTGGCATGGTTTAATTTTGAGATGGCAGGTGAAATTCATGTTTAGATGTGTTCAATGTGGCTGCTACTTCTGATGTCCCAATTACAGCCTCTGCTGGCACTGCTAAATTAAGATGCAAAGTTGTCCTGCTGAGTGTCGAACACATACAGCATTTCTGCCACAGATGTTGTGGATCTAAAATAAAGAAACTGAACAGATTCATACAAACAACTGAGCATACCAAAACACTTTCAACATTGTTGACTTTATTGAAACCTACAACTTTATACTTTGGATCATACTGCTTGGAGACAGCACTCATGTGATTTGCATAGGGATTACTTTTGTGCCTTCTGGAGAAAATGCACATCCTAGAAACTTCCATGTCTTTCATCCGTGTGTATCTATCAATTACAGGGCAAAAGTATGTGTACATGGTGAGTTATCAAATGGTATACTAATAATAAAAGGTAATTGACAGAACTGCCCACTTACCCCTCTACATTTTACAGTATACTTGAAAACACAAACCTTTTAATTAAGGCAATCATTTTCTGTAACACTAACTGCACTTAGGCTTCAGTGAATAGTAGAGGCCTGCATTTCTTGATATCAATATTCAAAAGTCTGTGGCTCCATGTTTTAAGCTAAAATGATATCCATGGTCAACAGATTACTACACTTACTCTCTAAAAATATAGGGTATGCTTTCAAGGATCCTCATAGATCCTATGCTATATTTCTGGTATTTACTTATCTTATTGAAGATTTCGATTCTGCAGGAAATAGCGATACAAGGAACTAACCACTCTGTTCAACTTATGCTATGACATTAGAACAATAATTAATATTGCTAAACGTTCACACTTTACTGACCTTTATTCCAACTCCCACTGTACAAGCATCTATCAGAATCCTAAAGCGTGTACTTGGGTTGCCATGAACATACAAGATAATGGTGACCTAGTGGATGGTGCTACTATACAATCATTCACTCAAACTTACAATGAACATGGTCGCAAAATGCTGCACTTCTTCATGAATTTTAAAGTTTGTAACCATATCCGTTACCAAGGTTTTTGTATCCAAATAACTGTTGCCATGAACTAGATACAAAATTATTGGTTTATCTTTCCTACACAAATAATTGCTGAACTTATATGAATTGAACAACAGTCCCGAATTTAAATTGACAATTATATCATAATTAACTCATTTAGATATGGCATGCAAAATGTCCTACCTCTAAAACTTAGGATACAAAATGATAAAACAAGTCTTCACTTTTATTACAGCCCCCAATGTTAGCCGAATTGGGAAATAAGATAGCGCCAAGTACCCCCAAATGCCAAGCACCTGTTGAAAAATAAATCTCTCAAGTTGTTCTTTAGTGAAGGAATCCATGAGTTGTGGAAGGAAGGTACCATAAAAAAATTTAGAGCATCACAAAGTTAATCTATTGCTGCAGGTTTTTGCTATTTCGCTAAAAGGACGTGCCATGCATATGCATGCTATGATGATCCAGCTTACTTTCATTTTGATCTTGATTGCACAATCAGGAGTTGCCCGACTTTGGATTATCTTTGGTCCTACAAGTCTGGAGGATTGGTATTCCTAAGCAGGGGATTGCTGCAATTTGGGAAATAATCCTACACATGACAGGGCCATCCACTTTACTTCTCCTACTAATAGGTCCCTTTGCAGTCTCACTAAATATGAATTTACATGTTGGGGACAATGACAGTGTGCACTACTGTTTGCTACCATAGATGTTGCACTGCCTAAATGAAACGATATGTTGCTTTTCATGATTATTTTTTGGATCATATCGCTTTGATTATGCCATACAACATCTTCTGTAGTAGTAGTTTGAGTTAAATAAAAAAATAATGTAATAAATCAATAAGAAAAGCAGTGTGTTAAAGTCACGTCCTTGAACTCTACCCTAAATTGTTTTTAATCACAAGGTCAAAGCCTGCAGGTGATTAAAACTCTAATGGGCTCTAATTGTGTTCCATTTCTTTTTGAAGATGAAACAGTGGTAATATCAAAAATGGAAACTGCTCTGTTACCATTAATGAAGACTTTTATGAAAAAGTAGAGGATGGTGTGTTTGATAATGAATAGGCTTAACAGAAAGACGTGTGTTATGGGCTCCAAAAAGGACTGGGGGAATAACATATTCCTGATTGAGCTGAACTCCAGTAAGGAAATGCTTTTGACTACGTGGGGATGTGCTTTGCAGCTTATTGTTTGCAGTGCCTCCGGGTGTCCAAACATACCTCCATGCTGAAACTAGCTGCAAGGGAGGGTGGGCTGGGTTTAGTAGCCCTTCTGTAATCCTTGAAGGCTCCCCTGACCACCTATCAGGGAAAGGCAGTAGAAGTGGGAGAATATGTGAACAAGTTATTAGGCAGTATGAATGCGAAGAGATGGTCCACAGCAGAAATTGTTTAATTCACCCGTGTGCATTATGCAAGAACTTCTAAATTGAAGGTGCATGGTTGGCGGTGTATGGTTGCCATTTAAATCAGTAGTAGTAGCTTGCTGGGTTCAGGGTTTGTGTAGTTGTGTAGTATTGGGAAGTATATAAACAACACATTTTGGAATTCACACACATGATGGAGGGATTCTGGTGTTGAAGTACATTACATTTTAGCTGGGGACATTGAATATGGCCTCTTCCCCGGTGAACGAGAAGACAATTTGCTATCTGACCTATCCAGGAGCACATATACAATGCAAAGTCACATCATGGGGAGCTTGTCGGAATAGGATATTGACTAGGGCTGTGTCCTGACTACACCCCCCACATGAATTGAAGTCTATGGCAGTCTCGGGTAGGCAGGTGTATTTGAAGCAAATGTTCATATAAACCATTCACGTCTTGTATGTGTTGTATGTCTTTCCAGGAATGTATATTCATTACGATTCCATATGGAAAGATCTGCAACCCCAGTAGTCTTTCTGCATGTGTGAGAGGCTATTACACGCGGCAGTTGTTTATTTCCTGTTCCTGCATCCATGGAACTCCAGCACAAGAGCAAGGCGACTAAAATGGGGTCTAATAGGTAGAGGAATTGGAAGAGTCCACGCCATCCTGCATGAGCCAACAGATGGGTATTCTCTCTAAAGATGTGTTGATGGTGATTAGTTATATTTGGAAGGTATGGTGTGTTTGAAGCAAACTCAGTGCAGGGGGAGGAGGAGGAGGAGGTGCAAATGATGACAGGGTCATTTCTGACACTGTTGTGTTTTTTTTAAGTGTGGCAGCCGCAGTTTAAGCCACTCTTGTCACACTTGCATTCCATGTCCCAAACAGGGATGGAAATGCTTGTTTTTTTTTTTGGTGGGGGGGGGGGTGTATTTTCCTGAGACGAGGCCTTTACGCCCCGCCCTGGTGAAATGCAAGATTTTGCTGGGAGCCTGTCATACATTAGTGTCGGGATCGTGTGTGCAAGGGGTATGAACAGCACATCTTTACGCTATTGTCTACCCCTCTCCTAAAATCCTCAGGAGACCTTTGAGAATAAGGTGACCTGACCATTTTAACAATAAACACGAATGAAAGGGGCACATTCTCTGCACTCCTTTCATTTGCACTTATTTATGAGAATCTGCCCCTGTGCTTCTAGTGTATTGTGTGTGTAGGAAGAATAGGTAGAATGTTACACACCTTTTTTTTTAAATTACCTCTGTGTATGTGCTTTGAATATCAAATGTGGTTGTATTGTTTGTACTTGTGATAACGTAAATTGTCAAATCAGAAATGTATTCTCCCTACGCACTACATTTTCATTGGTAACAGTTTCCACATATACCCACACCCCTTGCAATGATATATTCATGGGTGTTGCTACATTCTAACACCAGTTCGCAATGTATGTATCAAAATAAATCTTCAACAGTGGGGCAGGCAAAAACACTAAAAAGCAGAGAGAATGCAGACACACGCACTCCCAGGTGCCAAGCCAGTCTACTCTCCGAGTGCTGCAAATTGTCTACCCGCCACCCGGGTAGCATTGTTTTGGTCTACGATGTGACAAAAGAGCACCACTTTATGTGCCAAACCCAAACGCGGTCACTTTCCATCAGCTGTTTTGAGGAATGTCTCACGTTCTATAATGGGTCATTCCGGCTGCCTGCGGCTGGTGTCCAAACAGACCAAACTTACATGTCTGCTGTGATTTTGTTCATGTTTTAGTAATGACTGAACCCCTAGTTCGGGTAAAGTGCACGTTAGTATATTAAATGTACGACGGTATGTATGGTTAGGTAGGTCTGATGCGATGGACCGTTTGAGCGAAATCTTGAAGCAGGTGCAAAGGTATCACATACACACCTGCGTTTTTAACAGTAGAACCACCAATTAGGCCTGATGTGTCAAGAATTCAATTATGGTTATCAACGGTTGCACACGGGAGGAAAAGAACTTCCCGTGCAGTAGTTGGACAGCTGACAAATCGATCCCTCTGCGGTGTCATCTTCTAATTGGACCGGGAAGCCAGAAACAGCACGCGCACAATGCACTGCACGCGGAAGCATCACCCACAGGCTCCGTGCTAAGAAAGAAAGCCATGATTAATTACATGGCACAAGATCTTCTGGATTTCAGAGAGATATGGACACAGAGCAGTGGACATAGGCAGGACATTTCAGGATAACCGCTGAGTGATTGGTTGCTGCTGTCTGTGTTTGATCTCATCAGAGGGAAGAATAATCAACTTTGTGCGCCCAACGTCTGGGAAACACGGATTCTCTATTTTATGCGACTACTAGCACATGCTTTCACGAAATGAAAAATACAGTTTCCAAAAGGCCATTGCCACTAGACCGATGGTGTTACATGTGTGCTAGTCTTTAGCTGGCTTTCCTGCTGTGTGACCATTTTGCCCTTCGCTGTCCACTCTCCTGCATTTTATTATTAGTAGTAGTAGTAGTGGTAGTAGTAGTAGTATTGCTAGTAATACTAGTATTACTATTAGTATTACTATGATTAATATTATTATTAGTGGTAGTAATAGTAGTATTGCTAGTAATACTAGTATTACTATTAGTATTACTATGATTAATATTATTATTAGTAGTAGTAGTGGTAGTAGTAGTAGTATTGCTAGTAATACTAGTATTACTATTAGTATTACTATGATTAATATTATTATTATTAGTAGTAGTAGTAGTAGTAGTAGTAGTATTGCTAGTAATACTAGTATTACTATTAGTATTACTATTATTAATATTATTATTAGTAGTAGTAGTAGCAGCAATGGAAAAATAATATGAACAATAATAACAACAACAAGAACAATAATAATAATAATAATAATAACAATACTAATAATGTGTGTTCTTCCGTGATAATTCATTTATCGACCTCAGGATTAAGGCATGAATTTGCAAAGTGCAGTCGGGTGCCCTGTCTGTGGAAAGCGCTTTACTCATGACATATACACCCAGATTTTTAAATATAAAGCAGCCTTGTTCGGATACATGTTGCCACTGATTATTGATAGCTTGATGGACCATGATAGCATGATTTGTTTCCGCTTTGCACTTCCCACTTCTCACTTGATTCTGTGCTTCATTGTTCATGATTCTCTGTTTCTTGCATTCTACACCACGCCTTATATATAGCGCCAAGTGACCCTTTGGAACGCTAACAAAATCCATTCGTCATCCTCAAGTATATATTTCTAAGCATCAGACAGACCTGTGGATTGCTCCAGAGATGTCCTTAATGAAACGTTTGCATTCATAAAAAAATAAAACAAAAAGAATTTCGAAAAATATGTTGCAAATACTCCTTGTGATCTGTGGCATCCTTTGGGTTCCTGTGCTTGTGTTGGCTGTTATAATGAACTTGCATCACAAACACATAATATTCCTTACAAATAAATGTCTCGTACGCATTGCATGGTAAGTTTCACAATTCACGATAACATTTAATGTGTCCCCAATCGGCTGTGTCATGCGAAAACAACAACGCTGACTTTTTAAATAGTATGCATAGATGTTGTGCAATAAAACATCAGTACAATTCTTCACAAAAAAGGTACAGGATGCGTTGTTCATTAGGAAGCTGGCACTAGGATGCACTTTGTACTTTGATTAGATGCATAACAGAGATATTATGGCAACATGGGCAGTGGTGAGCAATGCCCTCGTTAAAACTTAAATAGAAAAGTACTTGCATTCAAATATTACAATTGAATGAGAAGAAACGTGGCATGCAAGTTTAAAAGTAAACTGAACATTGTTGCATTACAAATGAAGATAAAGACGCCTGGGCAGGATTTACAAAACGTTTTGCACTGCACACATAGGGTTGGCACTGGGTCTGCGCACCTTGTGCTCCATGATGTTAGCTCCACATAAACACACATGGAGGGCCAACTCAAGGGCAGAGAAGGAGGCAGAATGCGCATCAAGCCTCACTCATAAAGGGTAGGGCGAGGTCAGGGAGGCACCAAGGCAAACTCACAAAAATGCCCATCAAAGTGCAAAACAAGCCTAAGTTACAAACAATACAGTGCCATGTGCAACCAATACAGACAGTGGCCCTCATCACAAGGTTGGCGGAATGGGTTTACCGGCACCGGTAAAGGTGCCGGTAAACCCATTCCACCCTACCACAAGGTCTCCTCGCGGGACCCGCAATGGGCGCCTGGAAAAACCAGGCGTCCATACCGGGTCCCGCGAGGACACTAGGGGGCTAACAACGGGCCTGTTATTAACGGGCCAGTTGTTAGCTCCATCCCCATTCCCATTGAGCCCTATGGGGGCTCGAATGGCAATGGGTATGACCCAGGTCCGTGTTCCTCGGATGGGGAATTACCAGGTCCGCCAAGGTTGCGATGGCCCGGTAGTCCTCATTTGAGGAACCCGGGCCTCGAATGTGGTAAGGAGACAACCATGCCGCTAAAAGCGGCATGGTTACCTTCAACCTCCTAATGAGGGCCAGTGAATCTTACCACCATCCAGAGCAGGAACAAAGCATACATGATCCACACAAACAAGTGGCCTAGGAGCTCAATTCTGTAACCATTGACTGCACACATGTAGTGCTGCAACCCCAAGAGAATTAGAGCACAAATACTGAAATAGAAAGAAATGCCTGATCAAAGTGCAGGTCATCGGCGATGCAAATGACCACATAATTCACGTGGATAATGATTTCCCAGGATGCACCTATGACAGTTGCATCATATGCCATTCACTTCCCCATTCCCCTATACATCAGACTCTGGCAACTGGAACCTGTGGCAACATGCTCCTCTTTGGTAAGTATGACACATCACACATTCAACTACACATGCAACCACATACAAAATATTCACATACTGCAGGACCCAAGTTAAAAAGTATACACGACTTGCCCATTTGGAGGGGACAGTGTCTACCATTCCTCGGGAGTCCTGCAAACCCTGTGTTGGGAGGCAGATGAATATGTCATCTATTACTTCTGCCCCTCCCTCAGTCTATTCCCGCACAGGTGAGAAACGTTTCTCAGTGAGGCAACTGTACCACCTTTATTTCAAGCAGGTGCAACAGGACATGGACAATTTAGGCTGAAGATGGTAAAAGTACTCACACTAACATTCTAGCAGAAACAAGTGCATGCATTAGACACAAAACACATATGCACTCAACATGAAGAGCATGTACAATCGGTAATATTTGCATTTATACAAGAAGGAAAATAGCATAACATCCACAGACATGAAGAACGTCATTCATAAATAATATTAGCATAGCATCCAGGGACGTGAAGAACTCTAACCTTACCAATGTATAAGTTGAATACAACATGAACAAATGGTGAATACAGCTCACTAACATAGAGATAAAGGCCCTCATCAGGAGGTTGGAGGTAACCATGCCGCTTTTTCTCGGCCCGGGTTCCTCAAATGAGGATTTACCGGGCCATCGCAACCTTGGCAGACCTGGTAATTCCCCGTCGGAGGAACCCGGACTCGGTCCATCCCCATTCCCATTCGAGCCCCCATAGGGCTAAATGGGAATGGGGATGGAGCTAACAACGGGCCCTTAATAACGGGCCCATTGTTAGCTCCCTGGTGTCCTCGCGGGACCCGGTATGAACGCCTGGTTTTTCCAGGCACCCATTGCGGGTCCCACGAGGAGACCTCGTGGTAGGGCGGAATGGGTTTACCGGCACCGGCACCTTTACTGGTGCCAGTAAAACCATTCCGCCAACCTTGTGATGTGGGATGTTTTACCCATGCAATCGAGCCCTACCACAAAAACTGTGCATTACTGCCTTTGAAAACATCATGATGGCCAGAACTCCCCAGAAAATGCACAGGGAAAACATGAAGAATAAGCTGCCACCCATTTTTGCCTATGTTGTGAGCACAGGAGGGCACTGCCTAAAACCACCATTGGGCTACACACACAGTAGCCTGAAACCATTGGGAATGGCAAGGCTGATTGCCAAAAGCACCCCAGAGCTGTTGGGAATTCATTTTCTTGATGTCAAAAAGTTGCTAAAATCATGGGGCTGCAGTACCAGCTTTGTCCACAAACCGGCGCTAGCGCTCTAAACTCTTACAGGAGAGCTGTCTTGCAGAACTGTGCATTGATCAGAAGGAGTCTTAGTTAATTAAAAGTTCAAAGCGTCTCTGTTCATGGGAGGCATTCACACCAGCCCTGAGCAGCAACAGCCCAGGAAATCACAGGTCTCTGTTAATCAAATGCAGAGTGGCCCCCTGGTCTGTTGACCTCAGCCTGCTGGACCCAACACAATAGACCCTTGCAATTGAATGGGGTATGTTGATTTTCAGTGTGGACTGTAAACAGAGCCCTGCCTGGAAGGAGAGACATGTGTTTCCTGACTTACCCAGTTTCTGGGGGTGGGCTCAGACACTTTTGTGGAATCATATTGCAGCAAATATATGTTTAAGTTAAATGCTTCTAAAATATTGTATTAAGCTTACAAAAATGTGCAATTTGGAGATCCTTAATCTAAGAAATGTACCCACAATTCAAGACTTGATTCAACTTTGTACCATGTTCTGAGGCAAAACCCCGCTATTTATTAATACTACAGACACTGTGTTTATGTTAGAGACCTAGTAAATTAATGGAATATGGGTAGAAAGGCGGTGTACATGTGTGCCATTTTTGGTAAACGTCCGATATTGGTAAATCAACTAAATCAACTAAAACAGGAAGATCAGAGTTGGGCCAGAATGTACCTTAAGTAATCTGTAATGTGTACATGTAATGTCAAACAGCTGTGTATCTGGGAAGTATGTGTAGTTATGAAACATTATTTCTAAGGTAAAAGCAAAGGGGCGTTTCTTCAATAGATCGCAAATGGCTGACATCACTCTGACACACTATCCTTTCTCAAATCAGGGACCAAAGAATCCTTTGGCCTATCAAATCTTGAGAGGGTTGGGCATGGAAAATTAGCCGACCCACCCACTTTCTAAACATATAAAAAGAGCCACTGGAAGCCAGACAGGGACTTTCTTTTTCACTTTCTGCGGAGCATTTTGACAGACAACTCCACATCCAGACAGAGACCAGAACTTTGAATTCAGACTTCAGAATTTGTCAGCAGGCCTCAAAATCTTTTGCAAACTGATTCACCCCATACTTCCAAGGAGCACCTCAGAATAGAACAGCCGGGCTGCGCTGTTTGATTCTGGCCTAGAACCCTGCGCCAGAAATCTCCAGAACCAGAGAGCTGTATCCAGAATCCACTTGATCCAGACCAGCAGAACCAGAGATCGGTGCAGTGCCAAGAACTTTTGCCAGAATCAGAGACCAGACACTGTGAGCAGAACCGCCAGAAGTCCAGTCCAACCTGTTGACCCGATCCGTGACGAAGTCGCATTCCTGTCCAAAATCTAGTGTGAGTACTCAGCTAGGATCGTGCCAGAACTAATCCCTTAGTTTAAAATAATCTAATCCTAACTATTTTAACCTATTAGAACTGCCTCCTAGAATCGTGTCATTCTGTCATCTTTAAAGCTGAAAACTGTCATCTGTCATTCTGAAACTGTGATTTCATTTCTGAAAAACTACCTTCACAAAATCGTCCGTATCTCTTTGTGCTAGGAACGAAATTTAACTTTCATCTTAAAGCTAAGATTCTGGGCTTTCCAACAAACACAGACTTTCTATTCATTATTCTTTTTCCGTAATCGCGCTCGACGCCCTCGGAAAAATTGCCGCGATTTGACATTTTGCTTCATTTCAGCCACGTGTAAAAATATTTGTCCTTGCTTTCCTTTGCTGAAATTCATTTGCAACCTGACAATCATTCATAGAGCATTGCTAAAGTGATCCTGAACTAATTTAAGGTATCTCTCACTCACCCTGAACCTCCTACAGGGAATTAAAAACAATTGTAGCACATTTCTCACTTCATTGTCATCACATTCAAAACATTTTGGGCCTGTGTTTAAAACTTTTACCTGTTTTCCTCTAAGCTTGTTAGGGGGGGAACTGAATTATAGTTGATTGCATTCCTGAGAAATGTGTGCTTTCCTTCCATCTCTTTACATTGCATAAAGTGGGGGGGGGTGAATTGCCAAAAGGGGAAAAGTGATTATATTATGTTTTGCTGAAATCATATCTAGTTTATTCCTGTGTTGCTTCTTTTCCACCTTGCATTTCCTTGTATCATATAATGCATTCTCAGCTACCTTATCCTCTATACTACTCCTAAGTAATTACCCAGTGTGCTAGTATCACGTCATCCATTGTTGATCACTCACTGTCATATGTGTAAGTGTGATATCAATGATTAATTTATTATAAAAGTGCAATATATATATATATATATATATTGTTTAATTCTCAAATAAACCTTTTAATTAGCAAAACAAACCTACTTCTTGGCTCAGTGGGGTCAGGGGGATTCTAAGAGAGGGGTGTTATATAAGGGTTGTCATCCAAAGTAAACGAACTGGACATAAAAATATATCAATAAGGGTTTCCCTCAGCATCCCAGACTAGGTATTGACTTAGCTGTAGTGTTGAATTGAATCTGCTTACAGTGATGTGGGCCAAAGTGTAGGTAGGCAGCCATGTTCTCAAAATGGAAGCCATGGCATGCTTTTAAATAAACAAGGGCCTCAATGCTTCAAGAGAACACAAAATGCTGAATCCACAAAAATAGAAATCTGTGCGGAGCTCAGGCAGTAGCTGAAAATTACTGCCAAGGTTCAAAGGAAATAGGGATGATAGGCATGACAAAACAAAGGTGTGTGATTGCAGTTCCCGAGACAGAAGCAGGATACTACCAGATTAATTAAAGTTTTATAAGAACACAACAAATCTTTGGCAGCCAGGTGCAGTAAATTGGTAAGCCAAAAGACTCCATCAAGAGTGACTCAAGAATATACCAGTGGTAAAAGAGAACATGACACACACATTATTAAGAGCTCAAATCTCAATCAACAGGAGGTCATTCAATTTCACATCATAACACGAGAGGTTGAGGGAAATTATGTGGAGTCCCAAGCAGACCCTCAAATAAAGGGCTTAACCCTTAAAAACATAAACAATAGAGCTTGCGACTCCGAGTTTACCGCTTTCTTGGAGTGACGGGAAAGACTAACTCATATCCTCAGGCCACAACCAACATCCAACAAGGAGAAACACATTATTATTGAGTCTAAAATTATTTTTTCATATTTTAATTAGTGTCATACAAAAATACATATCACATTAAACATATATAGAAAGTTCAAAATCCTTCAAACAGGTGTAGTCAAAAAATGGAAAAAATACTAGATAAAGTGTCACTGCAGCAGTTCGTGCCAAACAATTCCAAAGGTCAATCCCAAACCGGGGGCCAACATCACAAAATCATACTTGAATTAATCACTCGTCCACTACTAGTCATTCATACCAATCAAATACTATTATATTCATATTCATTCATTCACACATAAGAAATTCTAACATTAGTTAAAAAGCCCAACATGTTGCTTTCCTAATCTTTTAAGGGAGTTAATCCTTGGAAATACATCAGGGGCACATTTCTAATTGGAGTTGTTGCACAGCAGCAGTGTTTTAGTACTTTTGTACTCAGCTGGTCTAATCAAGGACCAGGTAAATTTGTTGAATTCGCGATGATTCCAATCTTTTAGTTCATGGAGTCATAGAGAGAAGACTACCGGAGATAGCTTCCCCTTAGTAACTGTCCAGATTGTTCAATAAAGTTGGTCTTGTTATAACATTTGCTCATCTCGATAAGTCGTGATCTCCTCATTCGGTACACTTGCAAAGCCTGTCTGTTGGGGCGTTGTGAATAATCACCGGTGGTGTAGTCACTTGTAGGATTACACTTATTAAGACCGTAAAGAATCAAGGAGACGTTCGATATACCAATTGAATTGGTGGCTCACATTATCCTTGGGATCACACGCTGACTCTTTCCTTGGGAAGCGTGTGTCAAACAGGATCTAATAAATGTCCTGCCGAGCTTCGACACAATGTCTCAGTCATTCAATTTCATACATGTCTCGTAGCATGTGACCCATACATTGAGAACACTGACTATTCATTAGAAGCCACTATAAGTAATACACCTGCAGTACTCCCTAAACACACATATAGACACAAGACACCACACAAGGCCAAGTACAAAGGCATTGCCTGGTCTCATGGCCTGAGAATGAGGGATGGTAACTTTATTAATTGAACAAGAAACAGTCCATGGGCCTCTCCCCCCACCACTCCCCCTATCCATCAGGCTCATATATTGATGACCTGTCAAGAGTTCAAGGTTGGTAAGCAATGTTGCAACCTATCAAAATCCTTAGAGACATGGTGCCCATCAAGTAGTATGCCAACCAATCCCTTGTCGGTGAGGTGGTATAATTTGACTTTTATCAATATAGAGGTGGTTTCAGGTGGAGCCATAAGATATGTCTAGCCCAATCAAATGTTTAACCCCTATAGATGTCATGTGTAGCCAAGCTCACTAACCTATACCCAGTGTAGGTTTTTGTAAACTGAGATTGGGCCTCATTGCGAGTCAGGCAGAATGGGTTAACGGGTGCCGCTAATGGATGCGGACCCGTTAAACCCATTCCGCCTGATTACGAGGTCCCCTCGCGGGACCCGGTAACGGCGCCTGGTAAAACCAGGCGTCGTTAACGGGTCCCGCGAGGGGACCAGGGAGCTAACAACAGGCCGGTCGTAATCGGCCCGTTGTTAGCTCCCTGCACCCATTCCCATTAAGCCCTTTGGGGTGGGGATGGGGAAGGTCCTGGCCTGGGTTCCCTGAGGGAGGAATTACCGGGCCCTCCAAACTCGGAATGGCCTGGTAATTCCCCATTCAGGGAACCCAGACCCGGTTTTGGAGGCAGCCATGCCGCCAATAGCAGCATGGCTACCGCCAAAGCTGTAATGAGGCCCATTATGTTACAACATCATTGCTGACATAGTTGTAGTATTTAAGCTGTTGTCTTTAATTGATGCTTTGAGAGTTAGAACATGTGAATGCATGTATGATGTCCCTGCTTTATTTGGATCATAATAAAGCTGGATATTGCCTTGCACTTGGTCTAGTTCCTCATTTGAGTCTGGCTGGGATTGACTCCAGTTCCACCGGTTCTGTTTGGGAATTTTTGGAGCCATCTAAACACCAAGTTAGACATGCTATAATGCAGTGCACATTTCCAATCAGTGCATCATGGAACATACACTTGAAGTCCTCAGGTCACGGTTTTGCTCCCTGACAACTCAGGTGATGTATTGCTATACACGCCACCAATGTTATATAAAATCATGCTGGGATGTTATGTACTGCATAACACTTCAATATGTATGCCATACGCTACAATCTTCAAACTAAGCCCCACAGTAACCCAGCATCACATGCATTCCAACAGAGTACTAGCCTCTCATAACAGTCCCATACAGGGCTCAAGTCGAGGGTACACGCGGAGGGACGGAGTCCGCCCACTTTATTCAGAGGGAGGACTCAGTCCCCCCAGCTAAAGAGAAACATTGGATGTTTTCTTTGAAATTATGCAGACTTCAGGGATCAAACCACAGTCGCCAGGTTTGTAGGCCAGACACTTCACCACTGCACTACATAACCTGATCAAAAATAACAAACAACTAAAGGTGAAATATCCCATTTCATTACTGCAAGTCCCAGGGAAAACATTTGTATTGGTTCTTGGATTCTAAAACCTGTGCACCTTTTAATGTTTTCGAAAAAACTATTAGAAGAAAACATCATGTCTTGGTGTGTCTGTTGATTTTATGAAAGGCAAATGCCATTCGCCCTGTTCAAATTGCGTGGTTATGCAAAGTCAATTTAATGAAATGTGCATTTTTCACCTTGATATGCTAATTTCTGGCAACGTCACATCCCATTGCGTTTGTTGATGAGTCCCCCCACTTTAATATTTAGGACTTGAACCCGGGTCCCATATGACCTACTCACAGAGCACATCACATGCTGGAAAAAGCAGACACACATGCTGACTGTAATGTTCCCTCAAGTCCAAAGACAATGTCATGCAACCATCACAAATGTGTTTTGCCCTTAAACAAGCCACCCTGTGCCAATCACCCACAATAACAGAATAGAAGAGTCACTGACCACAGTCTGCAGCCTTTTACCTGATATTGCCCGATTGGCCCTTTCAAAGACAATGTCATGAAAAGCAGTGCATGACGATTGCTCTGTAAGGCCTTGTCCTTGTGTGTGAAAAGCAGATGGAGGAACCCATGCCAGACTGATAATGAGTTAACAGTAACCACTGATATGTCACTATATGTGGGTGGGTGTACCTCTACAATGACAGGTAATTTATTGGAGCTGTTGGTAGATATACTGGGCATCATGGGATACATTCCCAAAGGAATGGACCAACAATTCTACACACCCACACATTTAACAGAACACTGAACATCCTCCTGAGTACACTTTAGTGGGCCTGAATCAAAGCACTTAGAGGATGTGGCTATCAGCATACAAACAGTGTATGTCAGATGTAACAAGGGTCTCTGGTGGTATCACACTTTAATGGTGTATCAAATGTGCATCTGAGTTATACCATCTTACTTCCCCTGAGGTTCAACCATCATAGATTACAACCAAAACATGTATAATAGGATATGTGAGACTTGCATCCTCATCACCACCTTATCCTTCGTACATTAAGCACTTGTGTCCTTACACATGCACCCATGAATCTGCAACATTGCCGCTGTGAGTTGTTAGGGAGAATTCTCTCTTTAGGCTGAATGTCCTAACCTAGTGGGTCCCCCAGCAGCTTTGCTGGATTTCTGGAGTTTGTGTTTTTCTCCTGCCAAGAGTGAGACTATTTTTCTCCCACTCTTGGACATGATTTATGGTGTTCCTTTGACTGTTAATGTGTTTTATGGGCTATGGGGTCCTTTACCCCATAGGGTCTCATGTGTTTTTCCAATGTGTGTTACACAGCACCCTCCGTGCAGTGATACAGGGGTGTCATAGTGACACCCAACCATAGACTCCATACCCTGGGACTGACTCCTGTCTCCCAGGGCATGTAAAGTCACCATTGGCTTTACTAGTCCCAAATTATTAACAGAAACCGGTACAAACCATCATATTGTGGACGTACTGGTCAGGGCAATTCGATTGCCCCGGGGTCAGTTAGTCGAGGGGGCACGTCTCCGTCCCCCCTGATCGAGTTTTGGCTGGTGGCAGTAGATACTACTTTTTATATTCGACCGCGAATATATCCCTATGGGATTTTCCCATTGTTCGAGGCTACCAACTTTAATTATTTAATTCTCATAGCCTCGAACATACCGCCGGTTTATTTATTTAATATTAATTGACCGGTTGGTATTTTTTGCCAGGACTCGATTCTAAAATGGCATTTGTGTTCTCTTCTGTGACTCCAACCCAAGTCGAGCCCTTTGTTCCACTTTTTGGTGGGCTTCTCCACAGAAGCCTCCAAAAGTGGTGCCACTCTGTCTGGGTACCACAGGGGGTGTGGGAGGGGGTTTAGGCACCCTGGACTGAGTTACCTTGGTAACTCAAGTCGCACTCTTGTGTGATTGGCCCAAATGGTGAGCCGGCCGGCTCACCACTTAGCATGTTTGATTGACAGCTATTCTGAGTGAATGGGGGTGTGCTGCATAAAAGCAGGGCTTTGGGGACTGGAACTTCAGAAGTCGCCACAGGACCTGAGAATCCGACGAGGGAGAAGCTGAGCCGACCTGCCACGACGACACCACCGGTGGAGCCCTGCGGAACCGACTCACCACTTCCCGACGACAGAGAAGATCTCCCGGCTGGAGAGGCTTCTTCCCCTGACTGGTGGGCACAACCAGTTTACCTTCTTTTTCTCGCATCCCAGGACGTCTTGTGGTTGAATTGCCCGTGCCAAGCTCCCCGGCAACCGGATAGCCACTTAACACTGGACCGCAAATAAAAGGACCGCTCCTTTTACCTGAGAACTCCCCGGCTGGTTTCTTCCCTGGCAGTGCAACGGACTCCTGTCTTCCTCCCCGACGAGATCATCTCTTCCCCCGGACGAAGCACAGACTTGCATTCGCTGCCAGGAACAACTGCCCCCGCTGGAGTATTCTCACCACTTTAAGGTACCATGTCTGCCAGGCCTCCCTTTCTAAAGATTGCTACAAGGTAATAATAATCCCTTAACCTTCTGGACTGGGCTGGCCACCTAGACCTTCTAACTGGTCCCTTTCTTTTGGTCCAACTCTTTTTGATCCTTTGCAAGACTCTTGTGCACTTCAACTGTGTGACCTTGGACACATTTCTTTCTGATCCTCTTAAAGTGGATCCGGCCTTCTGAACTCTAACTTCACGGTTTTACTTGCCTTCCTCTCTTGTTGTGTTCTTGTGAAAGTGTTGGGATCTGTTTCAAATTATACTCTGCTCTTCTCTCCCTTTTAAAACAAATTATTAGAGTGCCATCTGCGTTAAGCGCTCACCGCTGTCTGAGAATAATTGGGGCTTTACTTAAGACTTGTCTAATATTCTTCTAAGGGAGCGTATATCTTTTAGTGACCGTGTTTTTACCTGCTTAACATTAGTGGCTGTGTGTTTTTCTAGATGTATTTTTAAATAAATAATTATATCTCTTTTACACCAAGCTCTGGTCAGTGTTTACTTGTTTGACTGTGTTCTTTTGACCTATTGTGAATACTCTGTATGCTGCCTAACTCTTCTTGAGGGAAGTCTGACTGCTCAGCCACAGCTACCAAGTGAATCTGTGTGGTACATACTGCTACCAAGTGGGTTTACTGCCAAACACCTGTAGTCTTAAATCTTTTGCAGTGGTCCCAGAAGGAACTGCACAGGTTTCTGCCTAACATGAGTCAATAGTGGGCATGGCCACATTGGATACAGCTATGAAGTCCATGCGTGTCACTCACAATCTGGCCATGTCATGGGAACTAACATTCCATCAATGCCACCTCAGGATTTTGTTTGAGAACAAGTCATCAGATGGCATGTGGACCATTCATTGTGAAATCTACTCGCCCAATGACCACAAGGCAAACTCAATACATGGACATCAGTGAATCATATCCCACAGAAAGGCAACTGACATCTGGACACATACCCTCTCCTGACCTGATATTGAGATTGTGCACTGTAACATGTATGGTGCAATCAAAAGGCACATTACAAGGTACTCTTCTTCTCTTGTGTGAATGACAGAGTAATGAGCAACATGACAGCAATGTGGCACTATCCCTGGGATGATGGTTTCATCAGGTTTGCAACACCCAATAACATGGAACAGGGACTGGTCACATGCCAGGGGAAAGCAGTGGAGGTAGAGAAGGATCCATAATAATGTCCCATGCTCATTTTTAATTTATAGACAACAAAGTCATCATGCATATATGTCACTCGCCTGATTTTTCCAAACATATGTTCATGCCTACAACGACCATAACATGCTCACTTACTATGAGGCCCTTGACCACCTGTGAGATTTTGGTCAGCACCTCTATCTGGGTGGATCCTCCACCCTCTTATTAATTCTCAGCTTGTCTTTTGTTTGTCTCATCAGTTCTTACCATGCAATTATATTCCTATTTGCAGTGTGATGTTCAACGCCACAGGATTTTACTTTATTTGTCAACTCCTACCAAAGGTACTTGTGTTCCGTAAGTGAGCGGGTACTACTGTCTGCCAAAGGATAGAGGTCCCCTGACACTCATCCACAATGTTTGTGAGGATCACCAGCTCCTCCTCTGTGAATCCTTATTTCCTTTGTGGCCCCTCTCTTTAGTTTGCACCTTCTTTGTTGTTGGCCCCTTCCGTTAAGTTGGTCCGTGCTGTTGAGTGGGCTCCTTCTGTTGAGTGAGGCTCTTCTCTTTAGTTTGTCGCTTCTCCTCCTGTGGTCTCTTTTCTACCCATGGCTCAGTCTTACTCGTGGCGCTCTCACGCAGATCTAATCCGCATATGCACACCTTGCTATTGTGGCATGAAACCTCTGTGTTAGCATGACAGAAATGTAAGCTACTCAGCTTATTCACCCGTTGTGATTGTGCCCTGAAATGGCAATCCAAACATGCTCCCCAGTTCTTAAGATTTTGTGATTACTCTGTGCCTTCGCAGTGCATATAGCATGGTGTCCAGAACTTATGCGCTGAAGTCCTTACCTCTACCTTTCTCCACCTGTTGCCTTGTAGTTTTACTGATGACACATGTATCTTGCTTGTCCTCCTTCCATACCTTTTAGGATGTCTTGTCCTGCCTTATTTGGCTTCTCTGCATGACAACTCCTGCTCCCTGGTAGTCTGTTATTGGTGGCTGACCACTTGCACTGTCCTGGAATGACAATTGGACCATCACAGTCTGTCACCTCCTGCTGAGGCACTGTGCACCATTTCACCATCTGCTCTCCTTTATAACTTCATCTGCCTCACCTGGACATCAACACCCCCACTGAACCATCACAGCTCCTCTATTCATGTACTCTCAGGAACCAAGGTCACCTGTACCCTTTGCAAAGGTTGCACCATCATCTCCTGCCACCAAGCTGGTGAGGCTGATGGCTGTTAACTTCTTGGTCAATGAAGTTGGTATTCTGGTTGACCAGGTCCTCTTCAGTGCTGACAAACAGTTTTGGGCCAATAACTGTCAACGGATCTGGGACAACATCACAGATGCCATTAACATGGAGGGGTGGCAGTCAGAACTGTTGAGAACATTAGGCAGAGATGGAAATAATCTGGTTTTCCATTGGCATTAGCACCATCTTCTAACACCAATAGATAGCTCAGGATAGCTCAGCAGCAATGTGTTCTCCTTGGAAGCAAAATGACATTAAGCAACACAGGTTCGATCCCCGGGGCGCGCTTAGAAACCTCTGGGGATTTAAGTGTGTTATAAATACGCAACTAAGAAAAGGAAAAAAAAAAACAATTACACTACTGAAAAACAAACAATTCCAGTAACAGCGCCTTGATGCCAGCGGGCTGTATGAGCGCTTTAAAAATGCACACAAAAAAATGTAGTGAAAGCAAGCTCTAGAGCCTCTCTAAGACCTTTACTTCATGTAATGTTTTAAAACACCCGTGTCCATGAGTTGTTCTTCAGCTAAATACACATGAGGTGGTGTGATGCTCTCACAACTATAGTCTTGAAGGATATGTCCCCTCATCATCTGCTCACACTATGTCCATCGTGTGCAGCATTATGCATGCATGTGAGGGATAGTGGGTATGTGGGCTCTGAGAGGCGAATGTGACAGGAGTCCACATTGGCCCGAAAATAAATACATTCTATGGATGGTCATATTTCATTGTACATTCCCATGTCCGGTAGACATTTCATTCTCCATTGCTGTGGCCATGCTTTTACCAACAGGCAGAAGTAGCAAGAAACATTTGCATGGTGTCAAGAAACATGGTTTGCCATCTACTGCTGACTCTTGCCAACTAAACATCTATTGCATAGAGTTCACCAAGACTGTCCATGATGTTCATAACAATATGAACAGACATTATCCTGTAAATTAAAGGTCAAGTGCCCATATGGCATTGGTCCCTTTCCATAACAATGTCTCTACAGACAACCGTTTGAGAAATGCACCTGTTCCCAAATAACATTATATATGTTGTGAAATGACTGTAAGGCCACATATCATGTTTCCTGTAGATAAGTGTAGGGCTCACAATTGGCACTTGCCACTAGACATTGCCTAGGGAAAATTAGGGGTGTGCCCTACGTATTATATGTATTTGAGGTAAAAGGCAACTTTTTATGGCTGGCTTGTGAGATGATAATTGTAAGCCTGGACATATGTATACACATTCCAATGGTGATGATTTTCTCTTATATTTCTTTTCCAGTGTTTCAAGTAGCTGAAAAGGGACCCACACCTGAGAAGGAGCTGCATGCCAAGGACATTGCATCCATCTAATCCTCCTGTTTTTCTTCCTGTTCGGGACAGTGAACACTGAAGAGGCCAGCTGGGCTGTTCTCTTGTCTTCCTGAAGGGTTGACCCACTTCAGTGCATTGTAGGTCATAGTCTTAGTATATGGTTTGTGATTTCGCCCATCAGTCGCTGCAGGGCTTGGACATCAGCAGAGTAGTAACCACCAGGCTTGTTGAATATGGGACAGTTTCAACTGGGCGGTCGAACGATAGGGGTGCATTGCATTGTGTGTGGCTGCAGATGGATATCCCTCGGCTTGCAAGTGGACAGTGTGTTGGGGGTAAAGTCAACAGCAAAATAAGTCACTCATGACCACGCTTCAGCCATTAGTTAAGGAAGGAGCACTGCTGTTGCCAGCCCCACAGTCCCAAAAGCCAGATCTGCTTATATTTTCCGTTTGACACAGTTGCTGTCTCCTAATTTAAGGGAGACGCTTGCCCACCCATCCCCCCTGAACATTCTCTGGGCTCCCATCCCAACAGTCTGAATGCAACTGTTCTACCTTCTGACTGCAATATGATATTGTGTCATGCTTTAAATTGTGGAACATGGTTGAGAGTGTTCTCCTTGTCAGCCCACCAACACTATTCTATTAGATACAAAAGAGTCCTGGTTACCTTACAGTAAGTTATGACTTTTTTTGACCCTTATAAATAAGAAGGATCTCACGCAGGTTGGGTGTCTTCACATGTGGGTTTTATTGCCTAAGATGTGGACATATAGTAACTGGAAGGTGGTCAGCCGACACATGTTTCAACACAAAGGGTCTGTATCACAGCAATAGTAGTATATCTGGGGGAATTGTAACCCATCTCGTTGTAGCTGCTGGTTGGCACTGTTTCCTATCAAGCTTGTAGAGTCCCTAAGGCTGTTGCCATATTGGTGCAGATAGCTCTTCTGTAGGTCCATTCTTACTACCCTATTCTATTAGATGTAAAGTTGTTCTCATGCTGCATAGGGTGGAGTGCTGGGTTCAGTGTTGTTTATGTCTTTTGTGGTTCCTGTTCTCTGAAACACTCTATTCCCTCCATAGTCTCCCAACTCAGACCTTTCAGGTTCTGTAGTAGCAAACAGGATCTACTTGGGTGACAAATTGAACGTTGTGGATGGGGGTCACAATCTGGCCACTTTTGCACCTGGTTCTGGCAACTGCAATGCATCAGCCCACATGAGATCCATCTCTAGGAAATGCAGTTTGGTGAACTACATTATGTGTTGGTTATTTTTGTGGCACCAGCAACTGAATATGCTCACTACAATGCAGCCCCTTTGTTCAGAGAGATGTTCTTGCCCCCTTGAACACAGTTCATTGGTTATATACCATGGTGGTGGTAAGGGTCAATTCCTTCTTCTTTAGGGAGTCCTTAAACTGGTTTTCAGTCATCACTTTCCATCTATATCAGCTCTTTTGAATTGCTTTAGTTTCACCCTTCCCAGGGTTGTGGATTCCAACACTTGGGACTGCCACTGCCCACATGTTATAGGAGTGTTCTTTTCTGGAATGCTCTTCCCGATCGTATAGCTCTGGTAATAGTGTTGTGGTTGTTGCCCTACTATGAGGCGGGAGTGCTGAGTCTCTGTCTTGCTCAGTTGTTCCTTGGGTCTCTGCAAGTTGGGAGTTTTGGCCAGAGTTGTTTTTTTCCAGGCTCTTTGCATGAGACTTCGGTCATTCTCTGTGGGTCACTGGGCTGGATATGGGTCTATTGATTGTGCATGGCTTTTTGCCCCCTCCTGTTGGTCTCTGCAAAGTACCTCATCAACACTTCCCTCTCTCTCTTTGGGGGCGGGGTAGGTTTGCTTGAGACTCTTATTCATCCTTCTGGTTTTTGGTGCTCTTCCTATGCAGACGACAAGCAGATCTTGGTTTGCCTTAATCAGGCCATTGCCTCCTCTGCTGAGTGCTGTCTCTCTTGTTGTCTCCTGGCCATTGATTTGTGGATAGGTAGCAACTGGCTTCATCTTAATGGTGATAAGGCAGAGGTCTTGGTGGTCGGTGCTCTGCCTGACTCCTCACCTTGGTCCCCAGCTTTCTGACCGGTCGAGCTCAGCCCTCTGCCATCACTGTCAGTCACAGTGAAAGATCTCAGCATGAAATGATCGGCCTCCTTGTCGATGTGTGATCAGGTTAGTGCAGTGTGCAAAGCTGTCCAGTTCAAGACTCTGCTTCTTGCACACAATTTTCCCCTACCTCCCCCAGTATCTACTCCATATAATTGTCATCTCCTGTCTAAGGTTCCATCGACTATTCTAACTCCCTCAATCTTGCCCAACATGCGTATCTCCTCCAACACTTGCAACTTGTGCAAAATTAGATGCACCGGGTGGCCGTAGGGGCTCCCTGCCTCTCTTCTGGCCCTGCCATTCTCAGTTCCTTGCACTGCTGGCTCTGAGTGGCCAAATGGGTAACATTGAAGGCAAACTGCCTGGTCGATCTGGCCTTCTTCAAGACAGGCCCAAAGTACCTACAGTGCAAATTTAAGTGGTACACCCCCCTCCCTTTCCGCTCTGCCACAGCCTGCTGCATTGTTGTCCCACATTTTATGGGGGCGCTCTTTGTCATAAGCTGCTGCTCTGTTATGGAACGGTCTGCACCTCTCTCTCCCTCTGCTCAATCTGCGATCACCTTTAATTCCGGCACCTTGTCAAAACCATGTATTTATTGTTTGCTTATTAGGCACTTATACAGTAAGTAAATACTGTTTCAAAGCGCCCACAGGGCAAAGGGAGGGAACAAGGGTGTGAAACAAAATAATTAAAAGCAGTGCAACAATGAAGAGGGTAAGTGCTGGGGTGGCTGGGCTCATGGGTGAGACACAGATGAAGCGTGTGGTATGGTGACTGCTACATGGCTGGAAGGTAAGTGCAAACCTCCAGGGCAGAGGCTGTGCAAATGCAAGTTCTTAGGATAGACAGGAGCTGAGCAATTGGGTGTCGGAGGTCAGGGGCCCCAAGGATGCACAAGGGCCCAGGACACGAATCACAACAACTGTGAGATTAGCAGAGCCGAGAAAAGGGGAAGGAAGAGGTAAAGAGGAAAGTCTTAATGAGCTTCCGGAAATTAAGAATGTCCTGCTCAAGTCGTAGAGGAAGGTGGAGGCTGTTCCATAGGCGGGAGCCAGCTGAAGAAAGCATTTGACCGCCTACCCACTGTTTAGCAAAACGCTTTACAAACAAATAGTTGGTGAAAGAGGAATGTAGTGGTCGAGAGGGAGAGTTTTAGTAAGTTAAAGTTGAAGATAGCATGGTCCCCAGTCCCAGACAGCCTTGTGGATGATGCAGAGTGATTTAAATTTAATCTGTGCAGCAACTGGGAGCCAGTGAAGACTTTTTAGGCCAGGAGAGATGCGGTCCCTGGGCTTAAGGCCAAGGATAAGTCTTGTCGCCCTATTCTGGATCAGCTGGAGAGGTCACAGAGTGGAGGAAGGTAGATTCAGGAGGAGGCTATTGCAAAAGTCAAGCCCAGAGAGAACCAGGACTCGGGTAACAATGAGCCACTGTGGGAAGGTGAGAAAAGCGAGAATTCCTTTGAGAAGGAAGGGTTGAAAAGTGTGACTTCTTGGCAAAGTCTTGAGTGTGAGGAAGGGAGGAGACAGATGAGTTAAGGTTTCTGGCTTCATAAGAAGGAGCAGGAGGAGAGCCCAAGGAGGAAGGCCAGAGTGAAGGGAAGAAGGAGGGAAGGATCTTTTTTTACAGGCATTGAGGCAGAGATGGTTGGAAGTGCACCAGGACTGGATGGCAGAAAGGCAATCAGAGATGATGGAAGGTGCAAGAAGGTCATCAGGAAGATTGAAAAAAAAGTTGTGTATCATCTCTATAACACTGGAAGTTGTAAGAAAGGGAGGAGATGAGGCATTCAAGCTGAGCAAGGTAGATGTTAAAGAGACAAGATGAGAGGATAGAACCCTGGGGGACAACACAGGATGAAAAGGTGGCAATGATGACTTGGGAAGAGCTATGAGTTAGGAAGGATGTCAGCCAGTCCAGTGCCTGCTCCAAGATACCAAGGGTATCGTGGAATTTTGTATGAGGATGGAATGGTTGACTGTGTCAAAGGTGGAGGAGAGGTCGAGAAGGATGAGGACACCTGGGGAGTTGGAGTACAGAGATGCAAGCAGTTCTTCACGGGTGTTTTGAAAAGCAGTTTCCATGCCTCTGTTCAATGGTAAACCATTTTGTTTACTGCCTAATCTGCTGTTCTCTTCTTTCTGCTACTTCCTCAGTCCATGCCCCCTAGCACCATGATGCACCAGTTGGTGATGTTTACCGGGCTACACATTCGCATAACATAACGTAAAATGGCCACTGCTCCCATTGTGCAATGTGGAGGCAATTCATTTTCAGTCCATGTATGTGCCAGACCGCTTTTTGGATCTTTAGGATACTTCATAGAGTAAGTGCTGAGATGTGGACTGGCATGGAGGTAATGCTCAGATTACTCCCTGGTAATCTTTGTTACTCCTACTCTTCCTCATCACAGTAATGACACCCTCCTTTTTCACAACTTAATGAGGATTGATGTAGATTGATGCTTATTCAGCCCCCTTCGCTGCCCTTGGCCCTGCCTACATTACTTTAGCCCTATTCTTCCTTGTCACAGTACTGACACCAACCTGTACATCTCTGGTTTTAAGATCATCCCGGTTCCTTTGGTAGTGACAGGTTGACTATGAGACTGGCCAGGTGTTGATATACCCCAAGTTATGAGGGGGAGGGTCATAATAATAGACTTTTTTGGAAAGAGTTCTGCCAGAAGTTGAAGCTCCTTCCTCAATTAAGTACTGTGATGAGGAAGAGTAGGAGTAGGAGTAATGCAGATTAAGGGTAAGTATTCTGGGCGCGAGGCATTCTGTATGATTGCACTTTGTAATCACTGCAACTGTGCGTTTAGCATTCCCGTTGCAGGGCAATGTGCACTCACTGCACAATCTGGTGCTATGCTGGTTGATTTTTGTGGGAGTGTATTTGGCTACCGTTTTTCCTTTTCATCTTTGGATTTTGCACATACTTTATCCGGCAAATTAGCTCACTGCACAATTGTTTTGCATGGCACAATCTAAGCTGAGGTACACTATTGCACTTTTTTTTGTAAATCATGCCCATTACGTTTTGGGTAGTATATTCCAGTTAAGACCCTTCTCTTTCTAGGATCAAGGTCATGCTGCAAATGAACCAGCATTGTGAGTGCACATACAGAATACAGAACATGAAGTATTCAAAAGATAAAGGGCCTCGATCCGAGGTTGGCCGTAAGGGGTTAGCGGCGCTGGTAATGGTGCCGGAGCCGTCAAACCCTTACCGCCCCATTACGAGTCTGCTTGCGGGACCGGCAAAGGGCGCTTGGTAAAACCAGGTGCCCTTAGCGGTCACGCTAGCAGACCAGGGAGCTAACAACGGGCCTGTTATCGACGGGCCCGTTGTTAGCTCCCTCCCCATTCCCATTGAGCCCTATGGGGGCTCGAATGGGAATGGGGATATACCGGTCCGGGTTCCTCGAATGAGGAATTACTGGGTCCTCTAAGGTTGGAATGGCCCGATAATACCTCATTTAAGGAACCCGGACCTGGTACCCGGTAAGGGGGTAACCATGCTGCAAATTGCAGCATGGTTACCTCAAAGGAAGTAATGACCCCCAAAGGCATTAAGAAGATGGGGGAAGTTATGCCATCTCCACTATGCTAATATTAAAATAAGTCAGTTACATCATATATTTACATTACAATGGTAGAATAGAACTGATGCTGAACATTGCTACAAAAGGTGCATCTGCAAAAGAAGAAAACAACAGGGTAGACTAAAATGCCTGAGCAACTTTGCATTATTTGTTCTCCTCACACTCTTTATGTTAACTTCCTGAGAATGGTGACCAGTGCTACATTTACTTTCATCCAAATTTAGCTTTTTCATTGAGTTTGTACTTTTTCATAGTTGCTCCAATTGTTTACTATTATTAAATCACGTCTACTACAGCTCTTATCCATACTGCAAAAACACCAGCGAAGCTGAAACCCTGTCAGACGTCATGATTTGACTTTGAGAACATTACCCCTATGCTGTCTTCTAGGTTCTTGTACTTATCGTCATTCTATTTTACTTTGTCAACCAGTTACTTCCTGTCTCTCATCACGACTAATAGATTTAGTTGGATTACTTTGTGAGACATCGACGTATACGCAGCTACCCCTGTACTAAAGGCTCGCCTGTAGTCCAAATTGCTGGAGTGTGCCAAATGCATACAAACTGTTCAGAAACGGTTAGCCTGGTCCACCTCCCCTTTGGTACATGGTAGGTGAGATGAAGAGCTGCGTGAGAATGCTTGATACCCCATTTCATTCGAAGTTGTTGCATTGAAAATCCAAGTTGTCTTTGACAAGTTAGTTGGGTATCCCCTAATTATTTTTTTGATAATCAAAATCTTGATGCAGTTATATTTCATAATATTTGCTGTCTTCTGACAGTCAATGTAATAAGATCTATTATATATGATATATCAAAACAATCAGATATATTGGACTGCAGACTAACATATCTAAAGGATCTAGACAATTAAAAGGCTCATTCAATCAGCACATGGTTTGGCACAAACACTTGTGGTTTTCAACATGCTCAGACTTGTTACGATACTCACATGGAACACAGTTTGTAATGAACTCTTACAGTTAAATGTTCATAATTGATCACCGATAGTGTCCGAAATTCTCCTTTTAGAGTGTGCTAAGTATACAATTGTACTTTGCAACAACATTGGTGGTTTGATGAACCCCACCCCCCCCCCCCCATTAAAGTCCCACCCGTGGTTTCACCTAGTTACATCATGCCAATATGAGAACGAAAGAAAAAGAGGTGTCACATTTCCATATTTCTTCCTTCTTTTGAAACGTGAAGCAAGCTAGCTTCTCTAAATGTTTCCTATATTTGTTCTATTAACACTTGTTGATTACAAGGTTGTCCCCAGCCACAACTTTGTCTTTACCCAAGTCAGAAGTTGCACACACAACTTCTGGGTCTGATGTTGATCTTGGCAGCTAACCTTTCGGAACAATGTCTTCTCCTCGTATGTACTCCATCTGGATGTTCAAATTCCTTAAGTAAATTATACACCTAATTATCCTGTTTAAGCTGCTGCTCAGGACTTTGGTTGAAAAGGTAAAGACATGTCTTGGGATCTATATACATTACCTAAGGAATATCTGCAGCTCAATAGATTGCCAAAGAATTCTTTTGGATAGTGGCATAATCATATACTGATATCTTTGATGCAGATGCTATTGTGACATATTCTGTCGCGTGAATCTGGGTTAGTCCTTTCCACAGTGATTTCTGGTATGTATACACAGTTATGGTCTTGGCAGCAAACATTTTTGATATGGGTTCAACATTCACCACTCTCAGTAGACCTTCTGAAACTCACTCCCCTGCTCACAGTTGACATTCTCTTTAACCACTTGTTCTCGATGAGTTCTGCACTCTAACATTTAGAATAAACGCATGTAAGTCCCCATGAACCCAACAAATATGTTAAATTATGTTTTTTTTTCTTGTCCTTAATTAGCTCCTCACATATCATGTTCCCCAAACAATTTACACTATTGGCCTTGATATGATATTGATATTGTTAATTGTCAGAAGCTGCGGTTGGATAGGGTGCAGGCGAGGGCATTGAGGGTGTGTTCGGGTGTGATGAGGTCCTCTCCAGTGAATGCGGTTCAGGTGCTTGTGGGGGGAGATGCCGTTGGGGTTGAGGAGGGATGTGTTGAATATGAGGTGGTGGGTGAAGTACAGTGCGAAGAGTGAGGTTTGACTATTATAGGGACCGGTGGAGGAGGAAGGGGGGCACTTTGGGGTTTCACATGTGGGAGAAGGGGGTGCAGTGGGGTGTGGGCGAGTTGTTGGCTGTTACGGGTACGGATTTGGTGAGATAGCCGATGTGGATGATGGGGTCTCCAAAGGTGTGTTTGGAGTTGGCGAGTGTGGTGTCGAAGAAGCGGGGTTTGCGGGGAGAGATCAAGGCTTTGGGTCAGGCATATGTGGCAGGGAAGGAAGGGTGTAAGGTGTTCATGGATGTTTCGAAGGATCCTGTGTCTGGGAGAGTGGGTATGGCGTTTTATCTGGAAAGCACTGGGGAGTATAAAGTGGGGCGACTGACGAATGCCGTGTCGATTTGTACGGCTGAGCTGGTGGCGATTGCATTGGCGATTGATAGGGTGTGCGAGTTGGTGTTTGAGAAGGTGGTGGTGTTTTCGGATTCATTGAGTGGGTTGCAGGCGATTGTGGCAGGGGATGGTGATAGGAAGGATGTGATTTTGGACATCAGGAGGAAGATTGATCAGTGTGTGCGTGGGGGGATGGATCTGGAGTTGGCGTGGGTCCCCAGTCACAGTGGCATTTTGGGGAATGAGTTGGTGGATTTGGCGGCAGGTGCAGATATGAGGAGAGGAGCGGTTGATGTGAGGATACCTTTGAGTGTGGATGAGGTGAAGGCTGTGGTGGTGAAGCGGGTTATGGATGAGTGGCAGGAGAGGTGGGAGAGTGGGGTGAAAGGCAGGTGGATGTTTGGTGTTCGTGAGAAAGTGTCTGTGAAGGTGGATGCAGGGAAACTGGAATGGAGGAGGAGGGAGGAGGTGATGCTGAACCGGTTGAGGATAGGGCATGTGGGGCTGAATGAGAGTCTGTTTTGAGTGGGGGAGCATGAGTCGAGGGACTGTGCGGTGTGTGGGGTGCCTGAGACTGTGGGACAATTTTTGCTTGCGTATGAGAGGCATGTTGTGGAGAGAGAGTTGATGCAGGTTCGGTTGTCTGCGCTGGGAGTGGCTGAACTGAGTGGGAAGGCTTTGCTGGGAGGAGTCGGGGTGAGAGGCAGGGAGAGGAGCAGTGTGCTGCTAGATTTTGTGGTGTAGACGGGGCAGTGGGAGGAGTTATGACAATGTGAGGGCTGTGTGTAAGATTGGTGGGGTAGGTGCACATCATCCTTTTGGATGGGGAAGCGCCTGCGTGGGTCCACGCATTCGATAAGAAAGAAAGAAAGAAAGAAAGAAAGAAAGAAAGAAAGAAAGAAAGAAAGAAAGAAAGAAAGAAAGAAAGAAAGAAAGAAAGAAAGAAAGAAAGAAAGAAATTGTTAATTTCTGACTGTAGGGCCAATCCTTTGCTATTAATTACCGGTGAAGCCCGGTGCGAGTCAAGGGCGGTGCTTCGTTTTGAACTTACGCTGTTTTGCTGCTGTGGCTCTGGTCTGGACTATAGACCATCGGTGTGGAGTGTGAGCTACAGCTACAGCTTTCTTTCATTCAACTGGGCAATTTTGAAAAACTTGAGCTTGCGCTTGCAGGACAGAAAAGGAGCCTTTCGCCTTTAAGGGCCTTCCGAGCGACAAGCCACGCCCCCTGGAGCCAGGAAGTAAAACGAAGCGCCCTGAGCCCTTGCGGCGTGAAGCCCGGTGCGAGTCAAGGGCGGTGCTTCGTTTTGAACTTACGCTGTTTTTCTGCTGTTTGGCTCTGGAGGGCCTGGAAGGCAGCTGAAAGCAACGTCGCGAAGCCCGGCAGAAAAGACTGATTCTGCCCAGTCCGCCTTAGTACGCCTCCGAACAGTTGAGCATCCGAGACATCTGAGGCTGACTATAGAGCGCTAAGGGTGCGGACCAGATGGAACTATCCCCAGGTGAAGAGACATCAGGCATGGGAGTACACACGCGAAATCGGCTGCGGAAACAAATTCCTAAAAAGGAGCAAGGTAAGATAAACGCACTCCACCTCATGCCAAACACGTTGCCCCAAAAAGCAGAGCTGCGCGCTTTTGATCGCCCAGTGGAAACATCTTCAGAGACTCTGAATGATGGTTTACCTAGCATGGCGCAAACTGCATCTCCAGTCAGTCTATTATTGCCATCTTCTATTACATTACCACCCTCAACGGCAGCCGCGATAGCTGAGGCTGCAGTTGTAGCAGAGGCAGGAGTGGGAGGAGAGGGAGTGGAAGCTGAAGCGGAAGCAGGAGCCGACATCCTGCCTGTAGCGGCGTACCCTGAGGCGATCAACAAAACTCACTACGCCTATATAGGCACTAACTCTGAAATGGCCCATCAGCAAAGTGCAAACTTTAATGTGCAGCCTGTAATGCTCCCGGCGTCCGGCATTAAAGGTCCAATATCTGCAGAACGTCAAAAAGAGCACACTGAACATAGCAAGATCGATTGTTTAGTGCGCCCGCCTGCTCTCCCTAAAATTGTACAAATCGATCTGCCAGAACATCCTCCAACAGTATACCTAGACGCCTCTGAGATCTTCTCATTTGATATCACTGATGCAGATCTATTAGCAATGCGATCTCCATCAATTGGAAGCCTAAAATCTCCCGAAAAACAAATCAGCTACATGCAATCTGATGACACATCAAATAACACAGAGGCGCTGCATGGTCACTCTAGTATACGAGAGTTTCAAAAAACAGCAAAACTTTTTGACCAGAGGCCTCCTATTCAAAAAGATGCTTCTCAAATGCATATAATTACGCATATAACAACATGCACTCCGGACAAAGCAGTTGGACGCACATCCAACGACACAGATAACAACGCTGCACCTGCTGCTTGGACAAGGTTTGGAAACAAACTGCCCAAGTTAAAATCACAGTTGACACCCAACGCGAATACATCCACGTCCTTTGACATTGCCGCGCGGGAAGCATGGCTAACTGCCCGTCTCAAATCAGATTTTAATCTAATGCGTGAGCGCCTAAATGAAAGCTTTTCATCCAATAATGCCAATGAACACCTGGTTGTATGGCAAGCACTCTGCGTAAAGTAGTAAAACATACTTCTGAAAAAAAAACACCTTCTTCACCATATCTTGATGCTGTAGTAAACCACTTGAATCTGGATGCACCTGTTGCCCATCAACAAAACAATCGACAGACAAGAATGGAATGCAAAAAACACTGTGAATATAACGTAAATCAGTCAGAAAACAACTCGATTGAAAATGGGACATTGGATCAAAATGAAACTAAAGGTCCCGAAAATCACATGAACTGCAAAGAAAACATTTCCATCGCAGCCGGAATTCAGATCCATAACAATGTCCTAGCGGCGACTTCAATAGCACTAATGCCATTCATGAAATTATATGAGTCAATAAAAGAATCCGTACAGGACCAAAACGCCATTCTAGCAGGGTTAAACAACAAACTGTTGACTTTAGAAAAGGGAAATGAACATCTAAGCAATCGTTTGGACCTTGAGGCTGCGTCGACCCACCAATGGCACTCACGTCTAAATGAAATCACACAACGGGAGGCACACGAAAAATCAGATCTTGCCGAAGCCTTAGTAGAGTGCACCAAGTGGCTTAGACATAATGTTACAGTTCAACCACTCATCAACCTAATGAGAGAGCCTACAGTAGGCAATCTGAGGCATACTGATCATGAGAAGAAGTCTAAACAACAAGGGAGTCATGATCACCCACATAAGCAACAAATCGATCTGGAGGAAAAACTCACAGATACTGCGACTAGCGGTGACATAATGGCAAATAAGAACGAGGAAAGCAACCAATTCGTGAAAGCAATGCCCCCAAGTGTTGGATCCGGCTTTATAGCAAACAATATAACGGGCTCTGCTACTGCGATTGATGTACAAAGAAGATCTACCACACGAAAAGAAGCTGCTGAGGTGACAGTTGGAGCAAAGCAGAATGAAATGCCCCCTATATCACTGATCACACTGGTGAACCAAGCAGCACTAACAGAGAAGAAAATCTCTTTTGACATTTTCTCAGGCACAGCAAAAACTATACAAACAGCAAAACTAGCAGAGAAATTGAAAACAACTCAATCCATTACCCTGAAAACTCAAAAGAGAGGTTCGGCTACAAAACGCCCGCGAACAAACGAGGCAAAAAAATTTATAAGAAACTTGAACACACCGCCGCGACCAGTGATACAAAAAACTAATGTCGTGCCAAAAAAGAATGACGCGCATGAAACTGTCAGGCCGGGTGCTGCCAACTGCATAAACAACAAAGAACCTCCCATCAAACGCAGAAGAAACGACATCAGTCCGTCGGTAGATCGGTCCATAGAAGAGGAAATTGAACTTTGTGATCTATCAACTTACTCTGTCGACGATGAACAAGAAACCGATGATGTCCTTAAGATACACGACCCGTCAGAAAGAGAACGGATCACTTTAATACCATCTAGTAGAGAAGAACGAGATGCACATTCAGAGCGCTATCCTTTGGGCCCAGTTGGGCGATGGCCAAAAGAAGTTGAAAAACGGCGAGAAATTTTCGGAATGAACAAGACAGAAACAAACAGACGATCCCAAAGTTCACCTGTAAAATCTTTACTGAAACTAAACCCGAAACATACAAAGGCCCAAACCAAAAATCTAAATCTATCTGGCACACAACGCAGAAGCGACAAACTGATCCACCATACAGGTTGTCTGGATAAACTGGAGCTCGAAAATATTCTAGAGGAAAAAAACGAAATAAACCTCAACAGAACAAATGTGATGAAGCTGTTGCATAGTATAACTGCCTTGAGGAATATCCGATCTGATGATATCAATATCGTTGAATACAAAAATGAATCCAGATCAGATTGGGTAATCCTGCATATGCAATCCAAAACAGTGGCGCGCCCAATTCTCGACGCAAAAGAAGATCTACTGTTCTATGGATTTAATCTAACCACAGCAATCGATTCTCCAGTTTTAAACAAATCGACACAGGGAAAAGGCCAACACAAAAAGACACTTACTACAAAAAGAGAGGACCCGAGAAACCAATTCAAACAACATTTATCTCAGGCCTCCGAAACAAATAGACGAAAAAATAACGTATAGGATCACGGAGGGTCCAGACAAGTGACCCAATTACTAGCAACTTGGAACACCAGAGGATTTGCTCACCTATTTCGGGAAGGAAGAGAGCAAGACATCAGAAGCCTGTTTATTTGTTTCCAGGAAACATGGCTTAGAAAGACACCCTCCTGCGACGGATATACAACATACTTAAACGAAGCAGGTAAAAACACATTGGGAAGGCCTTTCTCCGGCCTTCTTGCCATGATAAAAAATTCATCAGGATGGAAAGTAATCGACATCCAAAATCCAAATTTATTTGTTCAAGCAATTACGCTTGAAGCGTCGCCCCATACCATACACGGACTAAAAGGAAAACAACATCTGCTGCTGGTAAATACTTACTGGAATCCCGCAATGATTACAGATGATGACTACTTGAGGTCAATAACTACCCAAATAGATAACTGCTATGCAGCATTTGTCGCACCATTTATACTAATCTGCGGAGATCTAAACATTTCTTGGTTTAAAACACCTAATCAATCTAATATGGATACTACACAAGTGATCCCATCTGAAAGGTCGGATCGGAGCACGAAATGGACACATGAAATATCAGCTTGTAATTGTGTATTGCTGAATGGGAGTACAAAAGGAGATATCCCTGCTGCAGCAACATGGCAACGAGGTGGTCTATCTAAAACCTTAGACTACATATGGGCATCTGATAACCTGCATGCCCTGATTTCTGATTTACAAGTAAGGCAAATGCCCAATAGCGATCATAACCCACTTATTCTATCATGGTTTACGGGCTCAATAACAACGTTACAATGTTACCCTAGGCAATTGGACATTAACTCCTCCATAAACCGTTTAAGAATAACTAACAAGCAAATCGACAAAATAACCTTAGTCTTTATGGAGGCATGCACCACAAATTTACACACAGAATATACTCCTTTCCTGGACCCGCACAGAAATACAAACAAGAAAACGACGAGAGACCACACCCATCCATTTAGTCCAGCACTAAGTGAAGCAAAGAAGCTACTTGCCAGTGACTTAAAAAAACTAAAATCTATCGGAGGGACACATCTACTTCAACATTTAGCTACCAGACGTCAAAAATATCGAAATTGGCTGAAATCCTTCAAAATCACTCGAAGACAGGAACAAGCAGAACTAATGCTGCGTCTCTTAATTCAAAAAGACAGTTCCAATATATGGAAAATAATAAATAATGGTTGTTTGACTCAACCAAATTATCTAGCAAACGGCGTGAATGCATCCTCCTGGACAACTCATTATGATATAGTTTTTAACAACACTGGCGATGTTAAAACATCAAATTTAAAAACAGATCAATATATCTGGGATGTAAGAGAATCACTCGAGAACATCTCACACGCAATTCAGAGGCTAAAATCATCACGTGCTGCCGGCCCTGATGGAGTATCCAACATCATGCTCAAAACTAACAAAGCAAGCTGGACAAATTTCATCAAGGTGCTATTTGACCAGATTGCCCGAACATCCAAAATTCCTTGCTCATGGACGAAAGCAATAATCGTTCCAGTGTTTAAAAGAGGAAATAAAGACGATCCTGCAAACTATCGCCCCATAGCTCTGCTTGACACTATGGGGAAGATATTTGCCACATTCCTCCAAGAAAAAATTGAAAGGTGGGCAAAACTGAATAAAATCCATGATGAACGACAAACCGGATTCACCAAAGGAGTCGGAGTGTAACTCAATTTAGTACTATTAAATCTGGCTAAACTAAATGCAATAAAACAGAAAAAAAGGTTGTATTTAGCGTTTATTGATCTAAAACAGGCCTTTGATTGCATAAACCGGAACCTGTTGTGGCACAAACTAAAAAAATGGGGATGTCCCAACGAACTACTAGCCCCACTAGTGGCACTACACACCAAAACCAGTATCCGCGTGCGTCTAAATGCAGAAGGAGAACTAACCGATGAAATAAAAACCACACAGGGGGTGAAGCAAGGATGCCCACTAGCAGCCACTCTGTTCAAACTTTTCATCTCAGATCTACCCGAAGCTTTTGCTCAAACGAGATGCTTTCCCCCAAAAATCAACGGCACACATGTAACACATATAATCTATGCGGACGATAGTGTTGCTTGATTGCACCGAAATAGGCCTATCTAACAGAAAACCATCTAAGGATAAATGCAAATAAAACTCAAGTGATGGTCTTTGGATCAGGAAATAATTTAAGAAAACCGAGGTTTAACTGGCACATCGATAAAGAAATATTAGCTAGAACAGAAGCCATCCGATATCTGGGTGTTTCATTCAATGGATCAATCAGAGAGTGGAGCTGGATAAGCGAAATCACCCAGCGGATGAAAATGTTTGCTCTACAAGGTCGCAAATTACATTTAAATTACGGGAAATTTTCACTCCAACCGGTAACGACTTTTTACTTACAGAAAGTGATCCCAGCAATATGTTTTGGGAGTGAAACAGGGTGGAATATCAGAGCAAGCCTATGGGCACAAATTGAAGGTTGCTTCTGGCGCAAAGTCCTCCAACTACCACAATGTGTCTCAATGGTGGCTGAGAGACACGAACTTGGCCTTGACTCCTTGCACTCTACCCTACAATGGAAATCCATACTACTGTTGAGAAAAATCAGAATGGTGCCGGTAGCAACTGCTTACACAATCTTGGCTAACAAAATAACTGACGCATCTGCATCTATGCTAAAAAGCTGGGAAGAAAATGTATTAAGCATCCTGGAAGAAGCAAACATAAAAATGCCTCTGGTGCTACGGATGCCAAAACAGGCAAAAACAAAATTCATGCAATCCAAGTGGATTAAAAATGCGGAAAGGCGAGCAACACTATCCACTGGACTAGACCTTGGACCGTGTGAACAGGAAAGAGGTAACCTACCGAAATACCTGTCCAAGTTTCCCTCTCAATAGCATCGGAATCAATTTTTAAGGCTTCGCCTTAACTTGTTCAACACCAAGCTATATAAAAGAAGAATAAAAGATCCCATGACTATTGACGCAAATTGTCGCTTCTGTAAGCAGGAACCTGAATCTATCAAACACCTCATAATCGAGTGTACACAAATTACTGAACAGCGGACCCTCCATCTCGAACGTTATGCCCCTAAAAACGGCAATATGGAAGAATGGTGGTCGCATCTGATAACGGGAAGAAATGTACAACTAACCTGCAACGTGATTAACTTTATGGACATGATACTGACATAAACTATTGGAAATCATTAGCTCGCCAAAAACATGGTTTAATTTCAGACAATCCAATATGCCCACGCTTGCCTAATTCAAGGGAAAAATGGAATAATAGCATGACGTGGGCTGGGGATTGTAACTGAATTGAATGTGACAAAAAGTTTGTTTTTCTTTACAAAACTAAAGTCAATAAAAAAAAAAAAATAATAATAATAATTACCATTACACTCTATGCAGTTCCTGTTGTTCCTCTGACTGCCCAGTGACTATTATCTCATCTTTGAATTAGTAAATCACTGGCACGCAGCTGAACAATTCTTCCATTGGTCTCTGACAAAATGTGGCTCATGAAGGCTTAAAGAATGGAATACAGGCTTGAATGCTCATGCAAGCTGATCATATGGTATGCTGAGGACTAGGTTAGTGACATGCATGTCTGGCTACTTAATGGTTAACATCTATGATATATTTGGCAAAGCACATTTATCTAAAAGCCTTATTTGTGGTTAGGCATGCTGACACAAATGAAAACGTCCTTTACCATTGTGAACTTTGACTACAGTGACCAACCATTCTTATCAATTAATGTGCTCATTTACCCTACTTACACATAGCCTGGTCCGTTACTTACTCAGCTCTGCTTTCAAATGTATTGGCATGTGTCTAACCTTATACACTTTGTGGTTCAGCCCTTTCCTGGATAGTGTAAGTAACTTGAATAGTTTCAATATGCCAATAGTTTCAGTTAACCCTCAGGGTACTCGGAGGATAGAGATTTGTTAGTGTTTCATTCAACTATGCTGAAAATGTTTTCCTCTTCCCTGGCCCGGAGGGTAGATGTACAATATGGATAGCAACAACAACAACAACAAAAACATTGCAAGTATTGCCACTATAAAAGCAAACTCATGTGGCCACATTCTTTTTTAACATATGATATTGCCAAAATAATGCCAGCATTTGCCCTTGTAAGAGTACATCTGTGATGGCTTTGGCCAGTATAACAAGCATGTGCAATGGTAAAGAAACATCAGTTATTGCTTTTTCCCCGATTGCCAGCATATTCCCATGTAAGGACACAAGTTTTATTGCTTTGCCCAAGTATGCCAACATTTGATTTTGATTTGATTGTATCGAATATATAGAGCACTTTCATCAAAGTGCTATACATAACAATATGGTACAATAATTATGGAAAACAAAATAGAACTGAGCAACAGGGAAAGAAGTTAAGAGGAGGGGAAGTGAGCTTTGAAGATTGAGTGTAAAAGAAGAACACACAGCAAGGGGCTGGGAATTCCAGTGCTCAGAAGAAACAATACAAAGGAGTGAAAACGAGACTGTGTGCACAAAGTCTTTGGAAATGTAAAGAGAGAGACGGACAGTATAAGGAACAAGTACGAACATAGACCAATGAGGAAAGATAGAGGGGAGCCAGAACCCGACTATGAAGACATTTAATGAGATTTAAAGACAATACACTGAAATTGGTAGAAAAATTAGGATTTGAAGGAAAGCAAGGAAATGGAAATGGAAAGGAGAGAGAAGAAAAAGAGGTACGAGAGGAGAAAGAAGTAAGGATACCGATAGAGGAATTGAAGATCAAACGTATTGGGACAAGTTGACACGCAGCTAGACCAATGAGAAATGCAGAACAGTAGTCAAGGCAAAATAGGACAAAAGAGGAAATAAGAAGCATAGGGCCTCATTACACGGAAGGCGGTGGACCAAGGTGCTACTAGCACCTTGGTCCATGCCGGTAAAATGCCGGCACTACCTTGGAGGAAAGGGGAATTACCGCCCTATTCCAAGGTTGGCGGGCAGTAATTCCTCCTTCCCCCATTGCCCTTCCCCATTCCCATTTTTGCCCCATAGGGCATAATGGGAATGGGGAAGGTGCTAATTACGGTACCGCAAATTGCGGTACCATAATTAGCACCCTGGTCTCTTTGCAGGTTGGTTTTTAACACCTGCTAAAAAACAGGCGTTAAAGTACCAACCAGCAAAGGGACCTCGTAGTAAGGCGGTAAGGGTTAACGGTCACCGGTATCATTACCGGTGACCGTTAACCCTTACTGCCTTCCGTGTAATGAGGCCCATAGTCATTTGAAAGGTAAGAACATGACAAGCTTTGCAAATGTTGAAAAGTTGAAGATGACATTAGCATGCAGTATTGGCAATGTGGATTGAGAAGCAAAGATTGTTGTAAATAAAGACACCAAGATTACGGGCCGTGGAAGATAAGGTAATAAGAGAAGGGGGAAAGGAAAGTGCAAAAGGGAATGAGACAAGTTGTAACTGCTAGGAAGGGTCGATGAGTGACAATCCAGCATTTCGAGTCGGCAGGCGGTTGTTGTCAAAATTGTGATTCTGTTTCTCCAATGTGCGCTTAATTGAGGTGCAAGTTTGATAGGCAAGTCTGGTCAAATCATGGCGTAATCCCTGGTTTGAGTTGTGAAGTGACTCTCCAGTGGTATGAGTCATGTGCCGATGTTGAGTGGTTGATTCGAGTCTAGCAGGTGATGGGCTCAGTATTGAATCCCCCATTTAAAAACAATTTCATGCAATTCAACAAAACAGTTTATTTTAATTGTCGTCTATTTCAGGTCACAACATCTGATATTACACGAATAAAGTGGAGCATTAGCAGAGGCGTTTGAACCAGGCTCACTAGGCTGCTCCCTTTAATCAATGTCCCTGTCCATTTAGCTACACAACCACCGTTCTGTTCCTACTACCACATATCACTAGGCACTGAGGATAGAATCCATTGCCAGAACTGTAAGCAAGTAGATCATGTGAACAGTTGATAATGGCTACACTTTCTGAATGGGCAGTGTGGTTTGCATCTTGCACTGCACCATGGAAAGACTGGACACATACAGTATTTTAGGCTTATCCGCAAAGAGGGGAAGCATACATTGCACCGTGGAAGGGTGCTTGTTGAGATGCAGGGTACTGTGTTATGCCAAAGTTCATATTGCAAACCAGTTAAAATTACAATAACAACATTGCAAAATGTTGCTAAATTGCAATAGTCACTGCAAAGTAATTTATTACTAGAAATGAGAAAAGGACATACTATCATTGTCAAAAAATAAATGGAGGAAGAGATCAAAGCCAGTTGGTCAGTTTTAGGGTAGCCTTGTTGTGAATTGACATGCTGCTGTATGACAGTAATCGTTCACCAATAAATAGTGAAATAGAGATGCACTTGCGTGTTGGCTGTGCTATAAACATTTTAACGAAAGTCAAAGGCTTTGCCACATTTCATGAAGTTATTTTTAGAGCATGTATAAAACATACTCAAGCACTAAATTGCAATTGTGCTTTGGTCGGTTGCCTTGGTCAGAGGTCGTTTCACATAACCAAACAGTCAAAGGCAACGTTGTAGCTGCACTTGCATGCTCCATTGTGTACATTTCACTGTGCAATTGTGGGTCCTTTAAGGATAAGGCTTCAATGTCAGGGTCTATAAGGTATTTATGTTTCATTCAAGGAATCGTGTGATCTGTCAAATGTGCTTTAGTATCATTTTAAAGGTGTTACACAAAGTGCTTCTTTATCGGAAATGTCCAACCTCACCTTCTGTTTTTAACAGTCTCTTGGTAACAGCTACATGTTCACACTGCTATGCTAATGATAAGAAGATCTCCATGACTTAGGGGAGGTATGTATGCAAAGGAATCATCCAGAGCACATTTTAGGGAACCTCCTTTCTTTTCTAAATCTAAAGTATCACTGGTTACCCAAGAAATATTATAGAACTTGACCCCCCCCCTCTACTTACCCTTCCCCCAAACAAACACACATTCCATGGATATCAGTCAGGGAGGCCCAGGGTCTGTCTGCACTACAAACATCACCAAGATGTACACCAGCAAAAAGTAACTTCCCACTGAGTTGTGCCCACTCTGTGGTCCCAGTTTGGTTCACAGACTGGCAGAGGTTGGTGGCAGATCTGTATTTGCATGATGCAGGCCATGCATTCTGGTGTGGGTAACCTGCAGTCGGCTATTAGTGTCAAGCAAAAGCTCCATCTGGGAGGGCTTTCTCCAATATCAAGTATCACTGGACAACACCATCAGCCTCTATGTGATGGGTGATACCTACCTCCACACCTTCCCAACACCGGGGCGTGTGCCTCGGTCCATGAAGTAGGTATTTCTCATTTTGGTGGTTAGGAACCAATATGTACCATTGCCCAGATTTTTCACAATGAATGGTCTTCATTTTTCGCTTGGAGCACCCACTGTATTCCTTATGTCATATGTGTGCTGATGCAGAGGCAAGGGAACTGTTTGCGAGGATAGAAATGCTGAGAGCGCATGGACCAATGCCACGCCAGTGTGGATGCAGTGGAGGGTATTCTTCCATTAGGTGAGGAAGCAGGAGGACTGGGAAGGGAATCTACGTCAAAATAGGTGACTTTAGGAGGGTGAGACAGTAGGCTTCGAGGGAGGCTTTGAAGAGCATCAGGGAGAGCACGTTGCCAATAAGTGCAGGTGCGATACTCTGTGGATAGGATGCACCTAGTTTCACAACCTGGGTCAGGTTGTTCAATTGCGAGAGAAATTGAGTGGCTTGTATGGGAGTGCTTAAACCTGTCCTGAGAGTATGCTCTTTATCTGCCTTTCCACTCTCCATGTCTGTATTGTTCCGTTCACGTCACGTGAGTGCCAGTTAATACATGCCCTACTATTGTTCTGCAACTATTTTTCACACTCATGTTCAATTACATTTAAAAAGGTTAAAAACTGATTCCAAAACGCATTTTCAAATATGAGTGAGTGATGAAATAACGGAGGACATTTAAATTTAAATAAAGCATTTAGGTTTGGCCATGTAAATTGCCAGCTTTTTGAAAAATGTTAATCTATGCACTGCGTTGAATCTTAAATAGAACACTTTCAGCTATATTTGATTTGATTTGATTCATCTTTGCAATTGATCAAAAAGCTATTTCCGTTTTAAATGTTGGCAGAACAATCACATTTTATTTTGCTGGAGCAGAACAGTTTGCATATGGCAATTATGTTCTCGTCAAGGCTTCAAAGGTTTGCACATCAAGAGATCATTACCATGTTAAATGTTTTAGATGAAAACAACTAGAGGAAGGCTACAAAAGGATCAAAAGATTCCCCAAGTAATTTCGATCATCTGGATGGATGAATTGTTACCATCTGAAGCAGATACTTGCACCAGGATTGTACAATATTTCCCTAGAAACGTTTAAACATGACCACTCCATAACAAAGAATCTTGACAGGCACAGGCAACCGTGGTATAATGTTTAACACATTTGCACTGAGAGTATGGCTGCCTGAATGGGAAGCCACTGCCTGGTATATTGGGAATATGTGTAATTTCCTGGGTGCATTGGCTGTGTAGCTATTGTGCCCTTCTCTGGAATTGCCATTTGGCAAGGGTGTATAGCACTGTTTTCTTTTATTTGTATTAATTAATACAAATGGTGTGTGTAATTTTATCTCTGAAAGAATAATCTGCTGATCAGATTCCCCTTTCATAAACTGCATGCCAAAAGCATAGTGTGTACCTGTGGCCTGATGCTTCAGGATCCCGATTTTCAACTCCTGCTTACCAGTGGCACATAGCTAGTTCAGAGCTAACAGGTGCCCCTTTGACAGATGAAATGACAGCCACATCTCTGAGGCAGCCTTCAATCTTGAGTGTTGCTAGGTCTCCCAAAATCCCTATCATCTTCTCCTCGTCCTGCAAACATGGCATTCTGGGTTTGTTTTCAGAGGACACATGACACTTGTCAGAGCATCTCGGATTGGGCCCTTAACCACAGGCACATTGTGTAAATATACTCTGTAGCATTTTGTTTTGATAAGGGGTGGGGGAATGTTTCCCTTAGTTGATTCATTTTTGGATTTTGAAAGGAGAAGGATTCACTGTAATCTGATTTGGAGAACTGCCTACTCCAAAGTCCTCTTCCAGAGAGGTGAAGGTCAGCAGCTTAAAAGGTGTGAAAATATATTTTCCGTACCCTTCTGCGATGAAACTAATTCTGCTCTGCAGGAGAATAAGGATAAGGATTAGTAGTGGCTAAACAGTTTATTCAACCCTCACACTTCAACAAACCAACAGTGATTCCAGTCATAAAGGTAAAACAAGCACAGACAAGAGGCACACATCCTTCGTCTTGTGTGATAATGTGTGCAGAGGGAAGGCTATATTGTCAAGAGAGGTGTGAATGTGATACAGTAGCAACCCAAACAACAATATCACAACAGTACACATTATAGGAAATACCCAATCAGGGTTCTATAAATAAATAAATAAATACTCTTTTTTTAATTAAACACAATTTTGGAAAAACATAACTAAATACAAAAATACTACACACAACCTACCCCAGAGGAAAGAGCACAGAATATGTAAAGATAACATGATGCAGCCCTTGGCTTGGAGTAATGAATCATGGATGGAAGGCAAGTAAAAACAACAATGCTCTTTAAAAAGATATGTTCTTTCTGTGGTTCTTGAGGGTTTAGCAGTGTTAAACCAGGATTCCAGGCACTTTTCATGTTGTTTGAGTAGATTTAGTGCAGTGGTCATGTTGTGTTAGACAGGTAGAGGTGTCGAGCTAGGGTCAAACAGGTGTGTGTTGCAGTTTGAAGGCAAGGCAAATACACATCTTGAGGGCCACCAGGGTCAGTTTGACAATTGATTTGGATGCAGAGATGCTGATGATTGGATGAATAGTCCTACATAATTGTTTTGATCAAGCTCCCCAGGGGCTGTGGAATGTGCAAGCCACAAGGTCACTTTGACAGTCAATTTGTCCATGAGGATGATGGAGACTGGATGAACACGTTGGTTTGAGCAGTTCAATGCAGCAGCCAGTGGTCTAGGCTCCATGATCCACCAGGGTTGGTTGGACTGGTGATGAAGATCCTGGAAGGGAGAGTGGTGGTTCGAAGGTAGCAGATGAAATAAATAGCTTGTAGTTTGAATTGAGGAAACAATGCACTCAGGTAGCTTAGTCTACTGCCAAACGGGTTTTGAATGTGCTCTTCCGTTTATTGAAGAGTGGGTGAGAGCAAAGGCACATCCAGAGAGTCCTTATGATTCAATGTAGTCGAACGAGTTTGAATCAAAGTTTGACTTGGTTTAACAACAAAACACAAGGTTGCTGGATGCCTTGACTCTTGCTTGCAGTGAGTCCCAATCCCAGGACTCAAGGATACATTTAGTTTTTTTTCTTCGGCTCCCAAGTACAAGGGAGGCTGCCACACAACTGAATGCATCCTATAATATGGTGAGGTCCTGGGTACCATTGCGGCTGGCGCAGAGGCAAGGCTTGTCCCAGCAGCAGGAACTTTGGAAAGACCAACTTTCCAAAGAGAAGTGCAATTCATTCTTCCTCAGGTTCTTGTTCAAGAGTTAATCAAATAAGAAGTGGGAGACTCGTTATTTTAAAACCAATGTATACAGGTAACTGTACAGAAGAATGCCTGCTTTAAGGGTGTAATTGCTGCTCTTGAAACAGGTGGACATTGCCTTCTGAAATCACACTGAAAGTGCTTTGTGCTACAGGAATTGGAGGTGACAGGAAGGCAAGATAGAGGCAGAGAGAAGCAAGATAGTGGCACCTTCATCCTGCTATAAAGAGCTACCTCTGTCTACACTAACCCTACTCCTTCCCTTTTTTATATGGGTGTGTGCTTTGATTACTGTTCCCATGACATCTTCATGAGTAATGGCTGTCTTCTGGGGGGGGCGGGTGTTAGCTTCCCTCACAAAGGAACCAAGAGAGACAACCTTCAGGATTACAGTATTGCTGTCAGCAGTAGTCATAGCCTATCTTTGAGGAATACACATAAACCCTTCATAGCTGAGCTGGGCTCAGGGGGCAGACACTTGTGTGATATCAAATTGCAGTGTTTTGAAAAATTATGAGAGATGCTAGCCACCATACCTCAAACTAAGGTGTGGCTCATATTTAAAGTTTAATGTGTCACCAGGATACCATTCTTATAGAACAGTGATGCATATCTTAAAGGCAGCCACTGTGCTGCAGAGACTTGGCTCTCACTGCAGCTGTCAAATGAACACTTGTGACCCCCGAAACTGCTTTGTGCCACTGAAGAGCCGGTGATGCAGATCATGTTACTCTATTCAGCAAGGAACAGGTGTGCACTGTGCTTTAGCGATGCAGTTTGCTGAAAAGAGGTCACCCTTTCTGAGATAGAATTATCTGCATCGTTGGATTGTATATATAAAAATATAATATTCAGAGCTTCTTCACCCTTGCCAGATGGCAATCCTTCATACCACCCAACTGTACATTTGTGGTGAAACTGCTGTGTGGACAAGGCCTACTGCAATTGAGGAGGTGGTAGACAGGACCCTGAAACTGGAGGTGATAGAAGTACCCTCTACAAACATTTCTGGCTGGGAAAGGTCAGAAGAACGTATGCACCTTGCACCTGGGCCCTGCAGAGGGACTGGAAGCATCCCAAAGATTGTCTACTACCTCAAGATTCCTTTGAACTGGCTAAACCAGGCTAGACTATTGAGTCAACACAATGGCATGTGGTGCTGCCTTTGGCTCTCCAAGTACTTCGAAACTGCTTGCATGCTATTCAATTCCTACAGATACCAACTTGAATAATTGAAGAAGGTCACCTGGAATTGTCCTGATCACTGGCTCAACTCGGCCAAAGCAACTGATTTACCACATCTCAACCGCTTACACGACCCAACTGGAGCCTCATCTCGACCTGACTTGAATGCTGGATCAAGGCCCTCTGAGCCCTGTTGTCCATCATAACTGTATTAATGTCATTACAAAGCCTCATTCCACTCTGGAGATTATTTTCCAGCAACACATAACACTATTGTACAAGTCACAGAATGCAACACAAACATGGTCAGGCCAAGCTTGACATTTTTGTCAGCAACAGGAGATATAGGAGTTTGGGAAGGGAATACAACTGAAAACTCTTCACAAAGAATCTTAAGAAAAACACACAGAAATTCATTAAATCTGCAAAAACACGAAATTATTTGTTTCCAAAATAGACAGCAATTTTCCAGCAACAGGCAAATGTGAATTTCGGACGTGGATACACTTGAAAAATCGTCACAAACTATTTAAAAAAAAAAAAAAACAGATATAGAACTACATAAAAACATATTTAAATGCTTACTAATATACTCTAAAATTGACAGTGACCTAGAAGACAGCAGCAAATAGCCTTTCTAACATAGCATGCTGACATTCCTAGAGGCAATTCAGATCATAGTGTCCATTTGTAAAATGTATTAACATATAATAAAATAACATGTGGAGTTCTTTAGATTAAATTGTGTTTCTATTAGGTGACTGCTCACTTTCTGAGCCTTCACAATCCTCATTGGGGAAAGTATTAGCTGTTTTATGTGCAATGAAGCTTAGCATATGGGCTGCCGATTAGGAGCCCCAATGGTCATACATTTCTTAACTGCAATGATATAAAGTTCATGCTGGTAGATGGAAGCTTTCGAGCGTGCAGTAGGACTTAAAGGAGTGGAAGATGAATGTATCTGATGTGATCGACGAGACAGCTCTTCATAAGTGAAATTGTTTGATTTGTGGTTGCGTGTCTCTTCATTAGTGAAATTGTTTGATTTGTGGTTCCGTGTTTGTGTTTTATGGATAAGAAACGTTGGTTCACTCATGGGCATCTTGACTTTATATAGGAAAGGACAATTACAGTTCCAAGCAGTAAGCACAGATCTGTTACACTTCACTAAACGTTATGGTCTTAAGCTGTCTTCTAAATGCTAGCTGGTTCTTTTCCCTTTGTTATTGTTCAGGTAAATTGTTCCAGTTTTTGGATGCTAGGACAGCAAAGGGTTTTTCCATGTAACTGTGAATGTGTGTTCCTATTACTGGTCTAGGCACATCTAGAATGAGATCAACGCTGTTTACTGGAAATATAGCAGTCAGAGATGGCATATACATTAGAAAATTACCCAGCAGATAATGCAGCAAAACCAGTACAGGTAAGATATTTTTGGATATCTGCAGATTCAACAAGAGCCTGGTGGCCACATTCTAATCTCTCTTCAAGCATGCCATCCGCTTGACAGAGAGCCCACAAATAACACCTCTTCCCGAAATCCCACCATGCTGATATGAAGTTTTTGGCTTTGGAGACCTAATGGGGAAAGGATAAATAAGGAAGCAGACATTTGGGCCCAGATTACAAATTTGGTGGTAGCCTTGCCGGTAAAACCGGCAGGCTGCGGAAAACTTGCAATATTCTCCGGAGCTCCCAAATGGGCAATTGCTGGTGCATTCTGGCCCTACCGGACCAAGTAATTGCCCATTTGCAGGCGCCGGAAAAAGATGCTCCCAATTCGGCCCGACATGCTGTGCTCGCGGGTGCCTTTCTGCCTTCCAGGTCCAACCTGTCGGGCAGAAAGGCACCCGCGAGCACAACTCGCAGTTTGCCGGTCCAGAAACTATGGTACCGGCAAGCTTACCAGTACCGTAGTTCCTGGATCGGCAAACTCATAATGAGACCAATTGCAATATGTTTAGGTGAAAAAAACAAGTGTTCACGAAATGGTGAACATTGTGGGCCTAAAGTAAGATGGGCATACATAATAATCCCCAAATTCCTTGCAGTCAGTGAGGTACATGAGAACGTGATGAAATCCATCGACAAGAATGCAGTGTTTCACGGGTTTAATCTTGCATTCACCACCATTACTCCAGATTCTGTGTGAATGATTGTCAGATAGTTTCTGCCCATCTAAAATTGCATGAATGATGAACAGTCTTTGGGTTTGTTTGATAGAAATTAAACATATGTGTCAAAAAGTGTGTAACCCTGCATTTCACGCTTCTTGTAGTGAAGGAACAGGCACCCATATATACTTGCACTTGTCTATTAGTAAGAAAATAGTAAGAACATACGTATATGGCACAGTCCTCTTCCCTTAAACCTATAGAGCACTGACAAACCAAGAGGAAGTGGTAGTTTATGGTGTTGAATGGCAATCAAAGAATCAAAAGTATCAGTGCCCCCCAGATCCTCCATCCGGCATTACCCAAATTGACCTTTTACAATTGACCTTTTGCACAATTGACCTAATTATAATGGTCCTAATTGACCTTTATGTTATTTTAATTATTGTATATATGTATTGGGTTGGTTTTGGCTTATGCATAATATAAGGGGATTTGGTGGGGACTTGCGGGGGTTTTTGGATTGGGTGGGGAACTTCAGGGGGTTTCCCCCAGCGTATATGTCCTAATTGACCTTCTAAATTAGGTCATTTCTCCCGAGGTCAATTCTCCCGAGGTCAATTGTGAAAAGGTCAATTAGTATACAACCCTCCACCAACGTCCTACCATAGTGGGTCAAAAATAGATGTAGGAATACACCAAGTACAGCACAGTGGTCTAATACCCACCTGGATGGGTGCAAGTATATTGTTTGGTTCAAATAAAGTCTTGTGTTGGTACACTGCAGCCAGGTCTAGATGTTACGCAAACATAATATGTTGGGATATAAACCCGAAGCAACCAGAATTTTTGCGGTTCAATGATACCTTCTTTAATAAAGGACAGAACACCACTATGTTCCACATTTCATGTACCTTGTCTTGGCTAATTGAATGATTGAACAACTCCATGATCATCTTACTAATATTGTGAGGAACACTTTCACTACTCATGTTGCAAACAGGTCTAGGGGATTCCATTCACACCACACTGAATTAATCAGTGTATCTAACCTCCCCAGAGACAGATTTTAACACATGTTAATAGTAGCACTGGGACACAGTAGTGGTTGATTGCTTAAAGGTGTTGGAGAAGTCCCAGATCTCACTGTACCAGCTAATTTGACATAATCCTCACATCATAGAATACATTAGCTAAATTACCCAGGAAGGGAGTGATGGTTGATGGTGATTACTAAATTCCTTGATTGCTGGCATTTTAGGAGCATTTATAACGTTTGTTCTTTAAAGTAACCTTTCTTAGCTTTTGACACAGTGGTTTTGTAAACTAGCATTTTCCTCTTGAGTAGGATTTACATTTTTGTTTAATAAGATAGCCTCTGCTTTCTCTCAAGATTTCACATTGTTCGACATAGGACATTTATTTGCTATGAAAAACATGCATGTCAATGCATCACATTTTCCTTTTGTTCAGCATTACATGGGGCAATAGTTTATATCTAGGTTGGCATCTGGGCTGTTAGTAACGAAAACATATTCTTTGTGTTAAAAGGTGTGGTGTTGTTAAATGACAAAGTCATGATCTCCTTCATTATTGTTTTCCAATATCATTTAGTATCTATTTGGGAATCAAAATTATTTTGCATTATACTGCATTACTCCATTATACTCCATTGACTGACACAACAAGCTCCTTACACAGATGTATGTTTTCTATAGAATTTGGTAGGACAAGCAAAGGAACTTAGAGGAAAGATACCGACCTACCTATCCACTCAGAGTTCACCAGAGAAAGATCCACACAGTGGGTGAGTTTGAGATTTATGGATTTCAAGAATCAACAATGTTTTCAAATATTTGAATGCATGAAAATCAGTTTATCAGCTAGTATTATGCTTGCAAATTTGGGATATCACTTCCTTTAGGGAAGAAGCACTGCAGAGCCTAAGGAACTTTCGGAGAATCCCCCATCTCAGCCATCACACAGAGTGGACATTTTAGTAAGGTGAGTTATTATGGAAACCGTAATTTGTGTTGAATTACATGAATAGAAGGCGAGACAGAAGGATATGGTGTTTTACATTTAGTAAGATCCCCCCTCTTTTGATGAACTGCAAGGGTTACAGTTGGATAAAACTGCAAGAGGTTGGGAGACCTAAGCCCAAGTTGGAGGCAGGTGAGACTAAACACATAATGACCAGTACACATAGAGATTTTACCTTATTAGAACCATGCAAAAATCGTTCTTTTAATCAATAGGGCACTTGCATAAGTCACTGTGTGAAAAGTGAGACAAATTGGTCCTTCCAGAGTGCTTTGGGACATTGGAGGTATTTACCGTAATATGTGTATTATTTTATACACAGCCATACAAATATATCAGAAACTGGTATCAGGATACTTACTTACAGTACTGTCTTTTAATTGTTTGTAGAGATAACATAAGAACATTCCCCTGGTGAAGAGAGATCCTCTCTAAACGTGTTGGGATACGTCCCTCTTTATGTTTTGTTATAAACAATGTTCTTCTTTATGACTAAAGCAGTAAATACAAATCTATGTTGAAAAATGAATGCTTTTGACAATTGATATTTGAAAATTATTCCAAAAATGCATATCAATGATGTCTAAATATTTTGAATTAACTCATGGTCTGATAAAAATATAATCGTTTGGCGATTAAGACAGTGTGTGCATGATGGTAGTTCCCAGTTTAGGGAACTCATGTGACTTCATATATGATGTTACTATGTCATATTCAGCCAATCAAGAGTCACAACTTTGAGTAGAGCTGGTACTAATTTGTTTCATAAAACACAACAAAAACGGTTACCTATTTGGCAGGTTTCTGCCTGGTGATCCTGCTTCTAGTTCTCAATGCTAAAGGTCTGAGATTCCAGAGTTACAAACATCTAAATTTCCAATGCATCACAGTGAGACCTTTGTGATGCACGATAATAAGAAGTTGCAGCAAGCACAGTGCACACTATCAATTTCCCTTACACACCTGTCTCCCCAGTGATTCAAGGGTCCATACACACATTTGTTTATGGAACATCAATTATATCTGTGCACATGTTCTGGCTTATTTATCCGCTCAGAGTGACTCTTTCTCTGCAAGTTCTGGCTTTTTCCATCTGCCATTTGCTACATGCCATCTGCAACCCCATAACAGGAACAAACTGCAGCATTCCGTGAGGGAAAAGTTTGAGCTGCCCACCGATGCTCATAATCATTGGTCACTCCCTTTACCCATCAATTATGCCTTATTATGTTAGGAGGTAGAAGAATACATCATCCATAGCTACTTCCCCACCCCAATCGAATAGCACAGAGTTAGGATGCATTACTCACTCAGACAATATCACCCTTATCCCAGGCAGGTACAACACGACATACAGACAATCTAAGTAGAAGAAGGCAAAAGCAGTCAAACTAACTCTGTAACATCAATAGATGCAAGCACTATATAAAAAGTAGATATGCACTCCATATGAAGAACACGTGAACTAGGACAAATGTGCATTTATACATGAAAAACCACAAGACATGAAGAACATTAACATAACCAATGTATACGCTGAATACAACACAACCGACACACACGTATATCTCTTTAATATAGGGCAGCCATCTTCTTTAAAATGGATACCACAGCTGATTTTAAATAGACAAAAGCCTTGGGTATTTCAGAGAACTCAAACGGGTGAATTCACAGAAATACAGCACTGTGCAGAGCTCAGGTAGTAGTTGGCAGCTAGTGCAAAGGTCAGAATGAGATAGGTTGGATGTGAACAGTGGACCAAAGTCATGAGTTAGTGATTCCCAGGACATAGGCAGGATACTACCCAATTAATATAAGCTTATAAAATCGCACTGACCTTGTTTTAGCCAAATGCAATGGCACAGTGATCCAAAATGACACCATAGATTAATTTTGATTTTGATTCATTTCTTACGCGCACCAAGCAAGCAATTGCATTTGGGCGCAGATGTTAACTATATGTTATATATTTAGCTGTGGGATGTGGGTTCACCATAGATACTTAAGGTCATCTGAACAGGAATGTTTTTAATTCTTTTCTAAAGGTTGCCAGTGTAGTGCATGAGCGAATGCCCAGAGGCAGCTGATTCCACAAGTTGGGGCCGAACACGGAGAACCTCCTGTCTCCTTTAGAGGTGTATTTTGTCTGGGGGACATATAGCAGGAGTTTATCTCCTGAACGAAGGTCTCTGGTAGGGTAATATTGGTGGATTCTCGTGTTCAGGTATCTGGGTGCAAGTTTATGGTAGCATTTATAAACTAAACACGCCACCTTGAATTTAATACGGTACTCCACCATCAGCCAGTGGAATGCTTTCCGAGATGCAGAAACGTGATCTCTTTTGCCCAGGTAGGCAGTTAACCTTACTGCTGCATTCTGGGACTTTTTTAGTCTTGACATTTGTTTCATATGAATCCCTGTCATAAGCCTATTACAATAATCAAGATGGGCATTTACCAAGGCTCCCACCACCACTGGCTGATCTTGGGGAGTTAAAAAAGGAAGTACATTCCTAAGCAGGCACAGGGTGTAGTAGACTGTTTTTATTTTTGCCCCAACTTGTGGTTCGCTGGCCATATTTTCTTGCCAGATGCAACCAAGATGTTTTACTTTCCTAGAGAGAGTAACTCAGGAGTGTCCCTAGAGGCAACATAATAGCTACAATCGCAATAAATAAGAGGTAATTACACTTCATACGTGATCCTCTTCTTGCATGTGACTTGTAATTGGAAATCATTGTCTATTCATTAGGTGCCAGCAAAAGATAGGACACCTGTGTGGCACTCCCCACAATCTTATATGCAGAGCTCCCATGCTTTCTATTCCGTTACATGGATGGGCCACTTATGGTTCATTATATGTTGTTTTTACAGGTTCCTGCCATTGGAGAGCAGAGTTGATAACCATGACATTGCCATATACTTATGATTCTTCAAGATAGTACACTACAACGTGTCTCGTGAACACTCCGTAGACAACTCTGCTTGAGGATTAAACGTACAACCTAGGCTGGAGGTTTTAGGACCAGTATTGAGTTTTTCTCCTTCACAATTACTTCGTTTCAGCACTAGAGCGATTGTGTTTACTTGCTCACCGCAATTGCGGGCCACTGATGGTTTGATCTACACCATTATTTACAGATTCTGCCATAGAGAGCAGTTTGGATTACTACTGCGTTGCCTCATACTTGTTACCTATCGAGCAAGGGTAGTACGCTGCACATCGTGTAAATTCAGAGAGAGCAGAGTTAAGAAGTTTAGTTTATCTACTCTAGGTAAGAATCTTGACTTGAATTTGACATAAGTTCTACTTTGTACCATCTCTGACTATACACTGATGGTTGACGTTAACTTGATATTTTTCCAGTAAGGAACACTGGACCTAGTTTTAGGATCCATTTTCATCCTTTGAACCATATAATGATAGCCACTATTCCTTAATTAGGATCCATCTCAATAGCGGTAAGATGAAGAGTTGTTAAGATGAAGAGAGAGCACTCTTTTGTGGGAATTTTTCGTGTTTGATTTTACGGTCCTCATATCTGATCAATCTATATGTTTTCTTCAGATGAAATTAAGATTCTGTACTAGTTCAAAACTACAAGTCCAATAGAGGACATTCAACCACTGAGGACCATCTCCACTTGCTGGACCTGGTTATTTTTCTACCTAGTCTCGCTATGGCAACTTAAGTATTTTCGCAAGGAACAGGAGCAATTACAGCTTAGCCTTATTTTTTGTTCTATGTTTTATCAACAGTTATACCCAACAACTTGTGAGCAAGACTACAGCAAAAGAAGATTGACGTTGTTTTTCATTGTAAACTCTAGCCAATGTGACATCTCTTGATGAATGTCCTGTATCAACTTAGAGGACAGAAACATGTTGAGCCTTACTTCTAGTGATAGTTGATCTAGAATTTGATACGTATACTTTTTATGTGTCTTGACAACAGAAAAATATCTATTTACCCCACTGTTGTTCAACAATTAATTGGGTGCACTTAATACCCATTCTTCAAATCCAAATGATATTCTTGTCACCTTTACTATTGTGTCGTTTTTTATACTTGTGTAAGAGTTTATTATGAACTTTTTGTACTGCCCAGCTCCCATGAGATTTGTATTATGTTCCTTAATAAACTGTAGAATTGATTTGTATTCATTTGCTGGTAGGTTAACTGTTGATAATTCCTTTTCTACCTTCTGTATATATATAAACTGCCTGAAATCAGACACAGACCCAAGGTCAAGCCCTTAGAGATTGCCTGAGCTCATGGTCTAGGGAATTGGGGATGATTTTTTATTTAATGAATAGAAGACGGTTCATGGTCCTCTCTCCCCTACTACCTGTGTGATGCACATCTTAACGACCTGTCAAAATGTTAAAAAATGGCTAGCAAGAAGACAACCAAATGAGTCCATTAGTGTCATGCTGCCCACCATATAGTATCCCAGCCAATATTAGAATTGATGTATTTTTACTTTTATCAATATTAGGATACTCTCAGTAGGAGCCATTGTATATAATTTACCCAATTATCTGTGTAACCCCTATGCGATCCATATGTTTCCATATCCCTTAACCAATCCCCTTTCCCTGTAGGTTTTGTAAAATTGTGATGATCTATGATGCCATATATGATGCGTCAGAAAGATACTTAAAGTGTTGTTTTGTATGTAATCGAGTAGAGACTCAATATTGTGATGCTTGTATGCTGTCCATGCTTTATTTGGATGATACTAAAGCTGAACTTTGCCTTGCCCTTTGTCTATTTCACCATTGAGTTTGTCTTGGAGTAATTCCAGTGTCTCTAGCATACTGGGAACTTCTGGGCCCGCTCAACACTTAGTATAGGCCAGAGTATTTTTTCATTTGCTTAAAACATCACTTTGGGAAAACCTGCATCTTTGTATATTTCCAACGAAACTGATTTGGTGCAAACAGGAAACTACCCTTTTGGGTAGTGTGCCAATAGCCACTAGAGGGTTAGATTAAAGTTCCAGCTATGATTCCACAGTGCCTAGGAAGTGGGGATCTTGAGAGGCAAACCAACAGTGCCATACCCTCCTTTTGGATCTCCCAAAGTCTGCGTCCCATTCCTTAAAATCTTTCTTGCATTCAGCAATTATGCACAACACGGGGTTGGGCCAGTTTGCACACATCACGTGTACTTTAAAGGCCCTGATCTACAAAGCGCTCTTTAATGGGATTTTCTCATTGGAAAACGCTTTTAATCAGGCCTTAGTATGCTCTTGCTTAATAAACCTGCAGCCACTTTATGTAAAGTTTATTTAATGGTCTAACTGGCTCATTTTAACCAATAACCCTACTACCTGGGAATTATTCTTGGGCTGCAAATACATGCACTCGAAATACAGAATTTTGATTGATGTCTGGTGGTGCGCTAAGTGGAAAGATTGCAGTACACTGACTTGACGTTGTGTAATGACAAGTCCTTCAAAAGAAGCCAGTAACAAAAAAGATATCTAATTGTGAAGCACACATTTCATGTCTGGAATTCATAAGCAGCTCAGAAAGGTTAATATCGAATCATAGTGTGATACAAGTGCTTTGCACGCCATCACTAAACCATAAAACCACCCTTTAAGAAATGTGTCTGGTCAGCAACCATACACGTCTTTTCTTGGACTATTAGCAAAAATCTATATGAAGGTTAGCAATATTATCGGGAAACCCCTCATAAAGTGAGCCACAACTATTTCTGGGTCAAATTGTAAACATTCAGCTACCCTTGGAATATGTGTGTGTTACATTTAAAGGAACGAACCAACCACCACACCCTCAAAGCACAACTATATCCCCTCACTAACTGCATACTATGGTACCCAACCACTGCAACACCCCAAGAATTCTATTAATATTTTTTTCTAATTTTAGTCCAAGATCTGTTGAAATAGATCAAAATGCAACACCCGCCTGTGTCTGGTGGGGGTCTGCCATGTCTTGGAAATGCAGTTGGCAAGGTATAGGACTTCCTGGGTCATGGCAACAACATTCCATGGCTTAAAGAGACCGTCGCACCACCTAGGTGAACAGTGTAGTGTGCTTTGTGAATCACCAGAACAGATCTGTCGTTCACGGGACCTTGAACCGGTCAATATCCGGATGGTGTATAATATCCCTGAACTGGTTCACGCAGGTATAGGACTAGAAGAGTCAATTAGACTGGCATAGTAGAATAAATAAGCTGTTTCAAGAGATGCTTTTCCATTTCCTAAATTAAGTGCTAAATACGTCTGTAAGTTCAAAGAAACAGTCACGCTTCCATTTGTATTCCCATCCATTGTGAGCAATGTTCAGCCTTCCTTAACTGGATGATTTGTGTCATGCATCAGGCTGGTATGCTGTGACTGCAGAGCACTAGCTGCTCCTCAGGCGTCGACTATAAAGCATGTCATATTGCATGGCATGTCATATTGCATGGCCTATAAGCGTTGAATTGATTGTCGGATATGAACATGACATTAAAATCAGCAAACGACTGGTGTATGCCACATACAAACATTGTTCCTTCAGATAAATATTGTCCTAAGGCTCCTTGGTGGCGAAAGACTTGAAGACACATGCGAAAGAGCTCCGGGCAATATCCTCATGTCTTTTCCTCTTTTCTCTCATACTTCTGTACACAGACTATTAGCATGCATAATGCAGTAGCAGGCAAGGTTCAGGGAAACCTTTTGCATTGCTGCATTCAATTGTATTCTTTGAGGAAGGCCATTTAGGCACATACAATGCATTGTGTGCTCCAGGTGGCTGCATAGCAAGTCTATGGATGGGTCAACAGATTTCAGACTTTGCATTGGACTGACAACATCACGCATCGTGCTTCTAACATTGTCATATGTGTGCACGATTTAATACATCAAGCTTCTATAATATATGGGAAACAATGACATTATAATGGCCAATTAATGCTCGAATAGCGTGGTTTGTCTACTTAAATAAACCCCCAGAAAAATACAGCTGGTAAAATTGCACATTCGTTGTACTAAATCTTGCTACAAAATGCATTAAACTATGTTATCTGCGCACTAATTAGTCATTGATTTATAGGATGACTCTTGGGTCAGTGAAACCCACCACACTTAGCAGACATACACTCAATTACGTTGACGGTTTCCAGACAATTTTGAATTTGTATTTTACTTCCGTACATGCCATTTAGGAGGAGAGAAACATGTTTTCCTGTTCTTCTACAGTCTGTGATTACAAAGCTTTTTGCAATTATGGGTAATAAATGGATTCACTGAAAAACGAGTACTTCTGTAGATAAAGATAATACGTGATTTAGTATGTAACCTTATTGTTGCAGAAATGGTGGTAACAGTAAAAACAGGTGTTCTTTGGAAAAACAACTTTTTTTTTTCACTGCCAGCATCTTTCGGTCTGACAGAAGCATTGTGTGCATATTTCGTGTGGTAATTAGTACCGTATTCAGATTGAATCATTCAGATTTTAACTCTAATTTTCACATAAACACAATGACATGGATTTATTTATTTTTAAAATCTTGCTTAATACCTTTGTTCGGTTTCTAAATGTGGGATCTGCGATTCGAACCTATGTTGCCCTGCTGGGTCTTGCTCCTAAGACCAGCTTGTTGCCCGTGTGCTATCCTCTGTTCATATGTAGGTTTTATTTTAAACACTCATGAACAACTTTTTTCCTCTGCTGCAAGGACACACAGGTGCGACCCTTCTATTCAACAAAAATTATTTCTTAATGGAGCACAAAAGGAAGTTAAACAATCTCGCCACCTTTGTCATGTAATGAACAAAAGGGACATCATTATGTAGAAGAGCAGATGTGTACGTCCTCAGAAGAGATCCAGCCCCCCTACCTCCATTGTATTGGACACATGAACATGAGACAATGGGCCTCATTACAACCCAGGCGTTAAGGGCTTAACGGCGCCGTCGGCGCCGTTAACCCTTAATGCCTGATTACCATTTTAACGCCTGCTTTTAGCAGGCATTAAAATGTAAGGCGCTAACCCGCCTTGTTGCTAATTACAGCACCGTAATTTACGGTGCAGTAATTAGCGCCTTCCCCACTCCCATTATGCCCTATGGGGCAAAAATGGAAATGGGGAAGGATAAATGGGGAATGGGGATTTACCACCCCACTCACCTTGGAATGGGGCGGTAAATCCGCCATCCATCATGGTGTAAACAGAGTTTACACCATGGTGGTAAAGTAGGGAACTTACCGCCTGGGTTGTAATGAGGCCCAATGCCTTTTCTGACACCAGCTATTGTACTAATACCACAGCAAGTATTTGAAAGGAGATATCCACTGAAGCAACTGGCCCTCATTACAAGTCAGCTGGTTGACCATGGTGATATTAGCGCCATGGTCCATGCCGGATCCCGCTATGGTGGATGGCGGAATTACCGCCCCATGCCAAGGTGAGTGGGGCGGTAATTCCCCATTCACCATTTTCCCTTCCCCATTCCCTTTTTTGCCCCATAGGGCATAATGGGGATGGGGAAGGCGCTAATTACGGCACCGTAAATCACGGTGCCGTAATTAGCAACAAGGCGGGTTAGCGCCTTACATTTTAACGCCTGCTAAAAGCAGGCGTTAAAATGGTAATCAGGCATTAAGGGTTAACGGCGCAGGGAGATGAAGTCATCATATAGGCTAGCTATAGTAGTGAATAGAATGCAGGCGAAGTCGCCATTGTTTTAAAACTGGACTTTGGTATCATGAAATAAATAAGCCAGAAACCATGAAGGGGGAATGAAAAGCTTTGCCGCATTTGAATAATAGGTTGTTGAAGCTGCGTGGTGAGGGTGTCTGGCCTGAAGACAAGATCCTAGAAATCGAGACCAGCAATCTACTCTGAAGAGCATGACTGTGCAGAGGATGAATCTTATCACGTTAAGGTGCAAGAAAGAACGCAAAGGATACCAAGTTTCAATTAATTTAAAACATTTAAAAGCTGCAAAATGGACCAAAACGTGGTCTCCTGTCACGTGAGCCAAAGATGGAAATAAAGTTCGTACTTGGAGTTCCAGACACGATAATGAGTGTCCTCACTCCTGTGCATTCCCCGGACGAGAATACTCTGCAAGTCCAAGTACAAAGACAATTTCATGGCAGAAGACAAGGGTGATGAGAGAGAAGACATGGTGATGAGAGATGTTGGGCTAATTGGATATTGAGGTAGCTTCATGTCCTATCTCCATGCACCTGTGTCTTGCCTTAAGTGCTCCTAAATGAACCAAATGTTTCAGACATGGCACAAGCGTGCCAACCAATTGAATTAGTCTGTATAACAAGGGACCGTATAGCTTAGAAGACCAATGCACTACAGTGTAACTATTGTTTCTTAAATGCCATGTTTGAAGAGATAGGCATAAGTTGGCCATCTTGTAAAAGACAGCCAATAACAATCCTAGCCCCTATATGATTGTATATCTCGATGTTTCCTTTATGCAGTCCCGACCCTTGATAGGTTTTTTACTATTGCCACACAGATTGACATCACTCTGTGGCATAACAAAGTATTTAATTATGTTTTTTGGGAAAATCACTGTGAGACTGATCGTACATCCATTGGAGTTTGTTGTAACATTTCTGTTTTAGATAAGTATTAATAAAACAGTAACTTGCCATCTTCTTGAGTTTGTCCGGTTATTTGGACTCAGAATTATTCTGGTATAATCCCTTCCATTAACAAATAAATGTTCCAAGGGCCATAAGCTCAATTATTTCCGTTTTATAGTTAATGAAATTGTACAGTAGTGGCATGTACCACTCATTTGTGCAATCCATGTTCATCCTCAAAGCGAAAGTAGAAAGAGATAAAATTAATGAAAAATAATGCATAGAGTTTGCATAAGTAATGCACACAGTATTTCTGAAACCCTGCATCCAATTCTGTTTACCTGCGGATGACTTGTAATTCTGTGAATTGCCTGAAATACCCCAAGAGGTGACCATATTCACCTTATGCAATGTCTCCATTCTTAAATCCACCAACACTGTCATGCCTTAGAGCAATGAACGTGACAGAGTCTATGTGTGCCCCTCAGGATGCTTCAGCCCTATTCAGTATAGTCAATAGAGGGTTATTGCTGGAGTTGTGACCCAGAACACATATAGGGCTGTGGCAGACCTACCACTGCTTGCTGCACTTAACATAGACCAACTAGAAACACACCAGCACACAGTACCAGTGTACTTTCGCATCAACACATTAACCTAATCTTTTCCTCACGCATTCAGATGTGCCAGGGTTCCAGCAGGCCATGCAAAGGGCAGCAGTGCACTGAATAAAACTCAGTTGCATATCATAGTCATAGTAGCCATTTAGAACTATGATATTCTGATTATCTATAAATGCACCTTTTTTGTTTAATATATCGACAATTTCATTTTAGTTTATTTTATGGTGAAACCGTGATGGGAAATCTTAAAGCACATGCATCATTTTTAAAAGGCTACTTTTTAAAACTCTAAGAAGAGATTTATACAAAAAGTGTAATCATGTGTGAATGTAGCAATGTGTACGGTTTACAACTAGTGCACATATCATTGGTGCTTTGATTTTCCCCTTTGAATTTCTCCTATTATGGACAATTGTGCCGGCTGAGTGGTGTGTTAAAACAACTCTACAACCTCCCATTGTGCACCTACACTTGAGAATTTTTAAACTGACTACTGCAACCACATGCGACACCTGTCAATCTTTTCTTTCACAAAGAAACTTTTGTAAAACCTTTATTTAATCACTTGAAACAACATGCAACGTTATTGTTGCATCGTACATCAGTGAACAGCAGTTAACATGTCTGGCGCCACAGCATGAAAAAAAAGTCAGTTTAAAATTATGAATTGAGTAGGTGGGGCCTTATTGCAGGCTTAATGACGGCGCAATTACTGCTCAGTAAATCTGCCAATATTTGGAGGAAAGTGGAGGATTCACCTCTAGTAAAGCACACATTAATTCTACTAGCCAAAATCTGCAAACAATTTGCATGGAGTCCTAAGGACTAAACAATTAGAAATTACCAAAACTTGTAATCCCATGGTAACACCATGGGATCAGGTGCCAGTGCCGGTAATTGAGATTAGTGGTATTGTACTGGATTTACTTATAGGGAAGTCTTATGCATGGAAATAAATTCAGAGTAAGGCAGCATTTTAAAAACAATTGGTAAACTGCAGTCTGTGCACAGCAGTTTGGAAACACACATGCAAATGAAATGTGCCTTGTTTTAAAGCCACAGAAAACTCTGACAAGGCATGAGATGAACATTTCAAGTACCAGAAAATAACCTTCAGGTTTTGGTAAAGTGGGGAGGGAACTGATTAACCTGAGGAGAAAGCAAAACACGGTTTCAAGAAAGGAAAAATGTATTTATTATGCTGCAGTGTTTTGGAGAAACATGTAAAATCAGGGGGGCAGGAACATTTACATTTTAAAAGCTAAACGTGTGAATGGGACTCCATTAAAGGATCCCAGAACTGAACTCTGTTCATGCCACTTCCCCCAAAATGAGATGTACAAACAGATGACATGCTTTCTCAAAGAGATGAACTGGTGTGCCAGGCCTCACCATAAATTCTAAGCAGCCGTTTATGCATTGCATCTTTGTCTGCTGGGTTTAAGATAACTAATGGGGTTCTGCAGTTCTGTGATGCCAAATATGATCTCCCAGGCTGCTCTTGAAAGAAGAAATCTTGATACTTGGAAAAATAAAGTGTATCTGAAAATATAACAGACCCGGGTTACTGTCTAAGGGGGCAGGACAGAAATCGTAAAACTCCCAGGTACTGCAAACTCAAATGGATCTTCCCATGTCCAGGGCCCCATCATAAATACCTTGCTGGTCTGCATAAACAGCATGGACAACAAATACCAGGCACAAAAAACACAGATGCTAAGTAAAATTTTATATATTCAAAAAATGCAATACTATTTTGCCCATAACTACTGAATAGAACTTTGTAGAAAAATAATACTTTTTGTGGAATGTTTAATTTGAGATTATCTTTTCAGGGCTACCTAATCGATTTTGCTAATGTGTATTTTAAATATGCACATTTGGCACATTTATATTTTGAGGCCTAGAAATGGCACAAACCAGGGAATTATATATTCTGATGTCCACAGTGATGAGCCTGTTACTATGAGATGGGGAAATAAGTTGAATATACATGCAGAAGTAAGTTAAAGGGAAGACATCTATAACTCAGTAAATATGTGTGCTATTATGATGACAATGAGCTTCAATTGATTTGTGCCAGAGAGAGAAATCTGGGGAGCTGAATATTAAAATGTTTACATAGGTGGAATGTACTGTTTTAGGATGGAATACATTTTAATGGAAGAAATCCCTGAGATGACATAACATTACATGGGGGGGTAACATGGTTTAGTAGATACTCACATTAGACTCCCTCCTTCATTTGTATGTTCTACGACTGCAGAGGGGTATGTCAACTGAGATTTTATGTTTGAAAGACTGTCCAATCACACATATTGACCAATTAGATTGGGGAAAGTATACACACATCAAAAAAGTGGAGTTACTGTTCTATATCATATTCAACACAGACTACCTGAGGGAGAGACACTGAAAGACTTACTAGCCCACTCACTGACTGAAGTAGAGAAAGAAGAATTGATAATAACAGATAGGAGAAGGAAACGTTTATTTCCCCTTTAGGTCCCATTGATGGATTCCAAGCAGAAGCTGTATCGAGGCCTACCAGGACTTAAAGTCCCAAGCCTTATCCTGTGCAGACAGGCTGTGGAGAAAAGCTGATTGTGATTCAGCCAAAAGCAATCCGGATATGAGTATTATCTGAAAGTGAACAGATCTTGTAGGGAGTAATCCTATCAAGGGAATTAGAGTAAACCACTGCCCCTACAATTTGTTAGTACTGATGGGTGGGAATAGATGCTATGTTATGTTACCTGTATGTATAGAGTGTGCGTACACCCAATGGGCTCCTTGGCTCTAGGAAACTATTAATGACACAATATAGCAACAAGCCTAAACTAGAAGAGTTTTAAGGGAGTAAAGACATGGTATATGGTTCTAGGATGTAGGGCTGAAATGTATCCTGTAAATACTCTGCCTCCTGGTGATAGTATGCCCGGTGAACCAATCAGAGGGCTTTAAGTTGAATACTCTCCACTACCGGGAGTCAGTGGCGGGAGCAGAGGACACAGCAGATATGGGTTCCATAAGGAGAATAAGTGGCAAACCTCACCGTCATGTTCTGCAGATGCTGTCACCAGTGAATAAGACCCTTAGGCTGAGCCAAACAGAGGGCATTACAATAAGCAATGCGGCTGGTGATCAGAAAGGACACTACCAGGGGGCGTAATGCCACTGCAGAAAAGGTAAAATCTTCCAGAGGACCTTCAAGGAGTAGTAGCCCATTTTACAAACCGCACTCACCAGCGAAACTATCGAAAGGGAGGAAGAGAGATGAACACCCAGATTCTGGATGGCTGACACTGGGATGGGGTGTCCCCCAAAGTAGATGACCAGAAGAAAGGCACCCAGAGAGAGGCCCTAGGGGATGAACTCACAACCAGAAACTCTTTCTTGTCCCTATTCAGCTTAAACCAGTTTCCATCCATCCAGCCCTTCACAGTTGCCAGGCACCTGCACAGGAGTGCTGACACCTCAGTCTGATCAAGACCTAAACAGACCAGAATCTGGGTGTTGTCAGCATAGGCTTAGCACCGGAAGCCGCAAGAGCGGATGAGAGCAACCAAAGACTGGACATAGATGTTATAAAGTCATGAAGACATGGCAGAGCCTTGGAGGACACCGCAAAAAAGAGATTGAGAGGTTGAGAGAAAGGGAGGGCGAGAGAGCGACTAACTGATTTGACAGGCACAAAGAAAACCAGGCTAGGACAGGCCCTGAGAGGCCCGCTGCGGCCAGGCAGGATAACTGGATGGAGTGGTCGATAGTGTTGAAAGATGCAGACAGATCAAGAAATATCAGGGCTCCTACTTCACCCTGGTCAGCCAGCAGGGCCAAATTGTTAACCACCGACAAAAGGACATTCTCGGTACGCCACCCAGGTCAAAATCCTGACTGAAAAGGATCCAGGCTAGTAGAGTTTTCCAAAAAAGGATAAGAGAAGAGGTGCAACCAAAGAGTCCAACAGTTTCATAAGGAAAGGAAGAGGAGAATTCGGCCGATAGTTGGCGACAACCAAAGGATCAAATGAGGCCTTTTTGAAGAGGGTAAGAACAATAGCCTGTTAGAGTTTTGGGGGAATAACAATACCCTGTTGACAAGAGCTGTTGACTGCTGACCCAGGTAATCACCTCCAGAAGGAATTCCTTCAGTAATACCTCAATAATGGGATCTGAGGTTGCAGCAGATTTAGGCTGACTAGCTGCCTTGCCTACCTCCTTAGTTGAGTACTCCGGAAAATGAGACCAGGAGTGCAGGACCACAGAGCCCATGTCAGCAGGAAAATGATTGCTGCTATTAGAGGCATCATGATCACGAATGCCGGTGATATTCGTAATAAAGAATTCAACAAGTGAGTCACATAGTGTTTGTGATGGTGCTACCATGGGAGCTACTTGGACTGTAGATATAAAACATTTCACCACCGCAAACAGCTCTTTTGACTGTTTAAGGGTTTACAATACCCCGCCAGTGAATACATCCTGCATGGCCAGTTTGATGGCACTATGGTAACTATTGGTGATGTATAGGTGTTGCCAGGGGCTCTCTAGCAGTCACCCCAATCATCAGCAGGGAACACTTTGGCTCATCAAAACCTCCCTGCCACAAAGATGGAAGACCCATCCATGTGTCAAAGCTACTTTATTTTGTCAGCAAACAAAATGTCATGGATCACCAGAAAAACAAGTATCCTCTGGAGCTATCGCCTTTTAAGCAAGTGTTAGCCGGTGTTAACCCGGTGTGATGTCACAAATCAAAGTTCCATCCCAGAAACCTATCATGCATTTTCATTGGCCAATTTGGGTTGGATACATATAGGAACCATACAGGTTAGTTCTACTATAGAATAGCCATATCTAGTGAATCCTGCTAGCACCACCTCTTCCAGTATCAATCAACAAGGAAGCAGGGTGGCAGAGAGACCATTGGTCCTTGCAACAAATTAGATTCCCATGTGAAAGGTGAATCTGGATTGGGCAAAATGTGTCCTGGGACATAATGGGAATAAATATGGAGGTGTGAAGTGTTCCCTAATGTTGCCATCTCTGATATCTTAAGTCTGAGAGAGAGCATTCAGTTAGCAGCTCATCTGCAACATGTGTAGTTTTTTATACCCTCTCGTTTAATAGGAAGAGTCCTCTTTGTATTCCTTTGTTAAATGGGCATTGTACTGTTCGGCTGGGTGACGTGTGTGGAGACCACGAAATGAAGCTGCCCTGGTTGTAATTATGAGTATTTTAGCCTTATTTTCTGCAGGTGGCTAATTGTCTTGGTAACTGGAACTTTCCGTCTTCACTGGTTCTTGGCTGGGTGCCTTGTTTCTACTTCCCTCTGACTGCACCCATCATGTCAGCTTTTCCATGTCCTCGAAGTCTGTCTCTTCTTTCCCACTTGTTTCAGAGACCTATAGCTTTCATATAATTCCCTATGGCTCCTCTGTATTAATAACAGTCAAACATTTGCAAACTAAATATATGAACTCTTTGCAACTTGAAGTTGCAGCTTTGGCAAAACATATGAGTATGAAGATATGTACATGTATCTGTCCTCTACATACGTGAGTCATAAGCATGTGTTTTGTGCATATATCCAATAAACTAGTGCATGTTCCTGTAAACTTCATGAATGGATGAATATGTACTTCAAGTATAATGCAGCTACATCGTGAGGTCAGTGATGACGTCTTTAGTCTCTGGTTTCACAGTTAGTTGACTTGCTTGATCAATGTCATATTCATGTCATCTAAATCATTGATTTGGTATGGTCTGAACAGTTCTCTGAGAGAATAATGCTTCTCACACCTGCAATACATAAAGGATCGCTGTGATGGGCCTAAAAGTGAGGAACATCTGTCGTTTCTCTGCCTTTGCGTTGAGAGTTATGTGGGGGGCATGAGGGTTAGATTTGTCCCCCCATATACAGTGAGCTTCTGAAGAGCAGTTTTCTCTGACTAGCCATAGGACAGGCACCACTTGCACTCTGCCGGACCTAGTTCAAGGAGAGCAACTTTCAGCTCAGCCGAGAACCACGGTTCAGAGTGGCTTTTGTGGGGATTGAGAAGCTTAAGAGAAGCCACCAAATCAGCAATCCGTTGGAATGTCTAAGCTAAAAAAGTTAGGTCAAGCGTTGGAGTATTCTTACATTTATCAGCAATGGTCGAGATCATCATTTTGTGGTCCACCACCCGCCAATTGCATCGAAGAATAGCAACAGGGCGGGGCACAAGTGTAATACCCTGAATAGAAAAGGAAATTAGATGATGGTCAGACTAGAGTACTGAAATAGAGGGGTATATAGTTGAATATTAGGGTCAGCCAAAATACCAAATCTAAGATTCCACCACATAGGTGAATTGGCTCAGATACTAACTGATTTAGCCCAAGACTCAAAGAAATGAGCAAAGCCAGTAACTAATGTTCAAATCACCCACCCAATACCATGATATTAGAACACTTTATTTGGAGAGCAGTGATAAAATCCACAAAAAGGTCCAGAAAATCATGGTGAGAGTGGTGAGGGCAACAGACAATTAGAACATGCAAGTGCAAGAGGCTGAGATTTGGAAGCGCACCAGACAGGCTTCCATCTTTAGACAGTGAGGCGGTATAGTATGTGCTAACGTAAACAAGGATTTAAAAATGATAGCAACCACCCCTACATGATGGAGGGCTGCCCTAACCAAATGAATAATATTGTAATGCTGCAGAGGAGCAGCGATAAAAGTGGGAGCCAAGGCTTCCGAGATCCAGCTCTCAGTGACAGACAGCACATTAGGGGAGCGCTCCGACAGGAGCTCATGTATGGATGCTGAGTGGGCCACGAGAGATTGCGTGTTCAACACAAGTAGATTGTGTGCCAGGCAGTCAGTATTATGACTGATAGCAATCTCTGACTCGGCTAACTTAAAGTCCACTGCATGGACAGAGCACATAGCCAGTAAAACAAAAGATGGTATTACCTAAGCCAATCCGGTTGCTCTATGAATGAGCAGCGAAGATAGGCTAACAATTAGTCTGTGGATGCAGTACAAAAAGAAAGTACAGCAGTCCCTGAGCCTCAGAGGTCCCTGTGGCCAGGCACCCTCAGCTAGGCGGTTCTGGCAATAGAGGGAGACAATGCAAAATTAAAACAATTAAGTAAAATAACAAAATATTAAATTACAGTGCATGGATGCGGAAGGCACCCAGTCACGTGGTGTTTGCCCAGGTAAAATCCTGGAGCCTAAGAGGAAGAGAACGTATGATGCACTATCAAAATGCATCAAGATAAAAGAATAAAACAGCTGGAGGCTTAGCTGCATAGCTTACCATAACTGGCGAATTTCAAGGGGTTTTCGGTTTTACTTGGAACCATAATGTCCTTTTAACAAAGTTTTTTTACTGAATTTCATAGGTTTTTAGTAGCGCAACTTAACCATAACGTCCCTTTATCAAAGTTTTTTTTCCTGAATACACATATACATAGTGTGAGTTTGATAAATGTTTACTAGCATTCCCTTACTTTATATACATATAACATGCTGAGCCACCTGCTAGTGATTTTGATGTCCGCGGACTGTGTGAATGTCCGCGAACGGACGAGGACAACATCAACACTACCCAAAAACTCAGAGGGTATCTTATATTGTTCTATCATGCTATATAAACCCTAAAAAAGTTCAAAAAGCAGCACATAGACCCACTATATGTAATAATAAATAAGAAATGGAACTTATATATGTAACACATCAACCATCCATTTAAACCAAGCACTTTGGTGTAAAAGGCTATATAAATAATAAAATACAAAATAAAATACAAATACCAAGTACTAAAATGGAATATACGACACAAAAAAGATATGCTCCAACATAATTACCTGACAGAAACTGCACAGCTAAGAGCAACAGCAGACCTACACAACAGTAAGAACACATTTTACCAGAAACTGGTAAGTAAACATCATGTATCTTATATATTTGTAACTTTCTGTATTTGGAACAGTAAAAGTAATATATTTTTTTTTACACAGAAATGTCCAGTACTTTGGAATGGCTTGAGGAAAATGTCCCACGTGAGGAAATGTCTGAAGACAGTGATACTAATGGTAGACACTTCTCTATATAAGCAAATTAATAACCATTACTTTATGTGTACTATATACATATATTTTTTTAACAGACCATACAAACATTGAAAATAATATACCAAAAGAGACATTAGAAAATACTTTGCAGCGCATGAAACAAAAAATGGACATGCTTATGGAAAATTTCAATCTTTTGAAACATTTTGTGACGGACCACATAAAAGAAAAACATAAATATCATTGTCCCACATGCACCTGTTCCCCCTCTCCATGTCCCAGACAACTATCCCCAAACCCTCAACAATAAGAAAACCATTTAGATGAGACATCCATCCCTTCATCCCCTCCCATCTATCCTCTCCAAATCCCTGAATCCCCTGTTTTGTGTCAGTTTCTGTATCCCTGTATCTTTCATACATTTTATATCTGTATATAATAAAAAATAATATGTGTGTTTCAATTTAGTCCTTTGTGTATTATTTTTTGTAAAAGGCAGTTAAGATGTAAGCAGACTGCACCGGTGGCCAGAATGTCTGTAATTAACCAAAATGGGGGTGTCCTGAGGACACTATACCTGTCCGTATTGTCCGCAGGCAAGATGAAACTGTTCTTAGAGCACACTAGGTGTTAGGAATGTCCGCAATTAACCAATTGTCTTAAGGACACTATACCTGTCCGCACTGTCTGCAAGCAAGATATAACTGTTCTTAGAACACTTTTAGTGTCGGGAATGTCGGCATTTAACCAAAATGGACGTGTCCTAAGGACACTATACCTGTCCGCACTGTACGCAAGCAAGATGGACCTGTTCTTAGAACATTTTTGGTGTCCGGAATGTCCGAAAATAACCAAAATGGAGGTGTTCTAAGGACACTATACCTGTCTGTACTGTCCGCAAGCAACATGGAACTGTTCTTAGAACACAATCAATGTCCGGATAGTTCACAATAAACCAAAATGGAGGTGTCTTAAGGAAACTATACCTGTCTGTACTGTCTGCAAGCAGCATGGAACTGTTCTTAGAACACATTCAGTGTACAGAATGTTCACAATTAACCAAAATGGAGGTGTTCTAAGGACACTTTGCCTGTCCGTATTGTCTGTAGAACATGCGCACTACAACCATAAATCCTACGAACATTACGCCTGTCCGTAACTGTCCGTATTACTTGTGTCGCACTTTTAATTAGTTTGAGGACCCAAACACTGTCCGTAGAACACACGCGTGCATGTGTACGACCGTTCAAGTGCATTTGGTGTCCTGCGGACACCGGTTCCCTTCGCGAACGTGTTTGCGACGTCATCATGTGACCGAACCCACGCTAAGTGTGTGTCCTGAATTGCGGACATTGTTCGGGATCGCAAACATTTTAAAAGTACATTTTTGGCCAATCCATGGTATTTTACAGTAAGTATTCACCATTGCACATGTCCCAGATAATGACCTTGACTTTCTACATACTTTTTGGATCTTTTTGAGCCTTTTGGGGGTGTTCGATCTGTCCGCAGACAGCTCTGCTTTCCGCGAAGCACGCACCTGCACCCCTATAAAACGTCACACCCCAGAGCTCATCTTCATTGTGCTTCTGGCTATCTGACAGAGCATTGTCTACTTTCTCTGCTAATCTTCTTGATTTTGCTGCTCTTGCTGCTTTCCATCAGACCTGATGGCATCTATGCTTGCTGCTCCAGCTGGTGCTACATCTGCCTCTGCACTGCCCCTGACCCTCCACCACCACCTCCCCAAAGGCCTGAAGAGGGGAACAGGAATGAGGATGTAGAGGAGGATGAAGAGGATGAAGAGGATGAGGTAGTGGAAGTCCCTAATACCAGCATTCGCCGTGAGTCTTGGGTGTGGCGGTTGTTTACCATTCAGGGTGGAGTGCCAAAAGCATGTGCAAACAAGGTCACCTGCAATCAGTGCCACATGGTGCTGAATCGTGGGAGGCCTGGTTTGTACAGCTTTGGTACGACATAAATGAAGCAACACCTAAGGTTGTTCCACGGTGGGGCCGTTCGCAAGGTTGTACCTTGTGATCAATGTAGTAGGTTGAGTTCCTCTACCACATCCTCCGTTTCTGCTCCTGTCACCACAAGAGACACTCCTGTGGGACAGCGCATCCCTCCAGCTGCCTCACATGCCATTCATGAAGCTGTTGACCCTTACCTTTCAAGGATCACAATATTGTGTATGTACTGCGACGCAGTACTCTGCAGGGGGGAGAGTCTTTGGAGTGCTTTTGAGACTACGGTCAAGGAGCATGAGAAGGTCTTCCCACCACCTAAATAAGGCCCACCATACATCTTCTTCTCTCGACCTGCCCTTTCTTATCCCTGTGGTTGGTGTCCATTCCTTACCCTCCTTTCCCCTCCTCACCTAGTGTGTTGTGTGTAAAAAAACAAAAAAATAAATAAAACAAAAAAATTCTCCAAAAATAAGGCTCTTTTCAGAGCCGCCTTTCACAGTCTAAACATAGAAGTGGTAAATAAATAGAGCAGGGACCTGTGCATTTTGTAGAAGTCTGAGGACAGTTCACGGACATCTAACATTTTGGGGTGCTGCCCTATCATAACCATTGCACTTTTCTCTGGGAAGAAGTGATGGCTCTGAAAAGAACCTTTTGGCTGTGTTTTTTTGTGTTTGAAAAACTTGAAATGGTCAACACCTACTTCAAAAAGGATGGCTGTAATTCCAAAAAAAGGTTGTAATGCATGTTGTACATTTCTCAGAAAAATCTGATTACCAGCATGAGTAAATAAGTAAGATGGACTCCATCTCTGTGAAAAATGTATGTGCTATGAAACATAATATTTTCATTGTGAAAAGAGGACATGCCAACATCTTTTAGAAAGGCACAAACAGCCTTATTTACATTGCGCCTCACTTTCTCCATGTGTGGACAAAATGAAGAAGAACGCAGCCACATTTGTCTCTGTGCAATACGAGAAAAAATTACTTGGGAATTTGGAAACATATCCATAACCTTCCCAAATCCTTTCATTGCAAATTGCAATGAAATTCCAGACACATGTCCTACACTGTTCCCTCCACAATGAATTATAATTATGTCTGGATGATTCTGTGTCTCCAAACTAGCACAGAGAGGTACCAAGTCCAGCCACTTCATTCCACACACTCCATGCCAGTGTACTTCCACATGAGGGAATCCAAGATCTGCAGATACTCCACAGTGTTCTGCATTCACCTCCAACCAATGTATACATGAGTCTCCCAAAATCCAGATATTCTGTTTTCTGAAACATACAGCCATAGCTCTACTCATTCTCATTTGCATGCCTCTCTACCCCAAAATCCCTGTATGTAATATGCGATGTCGGCGGACTACTGTCATGTCTGCAGACATATCGAAAATCTGAGCACGGTGAATGTAAATTTAAATAGTGTGCCATATTTCCCCTTTGAGGTTGGCTCTGAAAAGAGCCGTTTTTTTAAAAAAATGTTTGCAGATTCTTGACAGACACCTGTTATTTTGTATTTTTATTTTTTGTTTTCTGTTCTTTCTTTACTCCTAAAATCTTTACATAAGCTTCTCCAAAGCAACCCTTACGTTCCAAAACAGCATGGCATTTCCCATAAAAGAAAAAGAAATGCCATCTTCTTTAAAATAAACAACATTACTAGAATCAATATTGTCATTATTACAGAAGAACATACCACTCTAAGCATGAAAGCAAACATGCCTCAGTTGATTGCACACCTAGAAATGTTTTGCTGAGGACTAAAAACAGAACTACTGTCCCATATTGCTGTAGATACTAAACCAGAAAAAAAAATTTGGCATTTGGAAGGACGTTCATTACTGCTTGAACCAAGTGTTCCAAATCTGCCAACAAAGTAGGGGCACTGACACAGCCCAAATGGAAAGCACCATAGTGCAAATCTACCACATGAGGCCTGTTCATCCTGCCCACATATTCACAAACTTGTACAATTCCCTGTGCATTGCAATCAGGCTCAGTGAATAGCATTCACACACTATGTTCACTTATCAAACAAGAATACTACTACAAAAACATAAAAATAAACATCTAAATTAACATCAGTGCCATAAACACACAACATTACTAACTGCTTTCTTTTACAATTGCAGTGAAAAACACTCTCCTGAAAAGCAGCAACATCTGAAGTACAAACAACAACTAACTCAGAAGAAACCTGCTCATTCCAAACAAAAAAAGTAAGTACAATACTACCATAATATTCTTACTGTTACTCAAACTCACTGTGCAATTGATTCATGGAATTTGTGCGCCGAAAAACAGTACACCATTCTGCCCACAAATCCCCATTTGTTGAACAGGGATTAACAGGCAGAATACCACAAAAATCTGGGTTTTTCGATGCACAAATGACATAACTCAGCCCCTAGAATGTTAGAATTACAGAACAAAGAACTGTTTTAATGCTATACCATTATATTTAGTATTAGTGCTTCTCCTCACCACTAGCTTACTTTGCACTGTCATCTATACCCACGTATAGTAACACACAAACAAGAATAACCTTCCCAACTACTGTTAGCTCCCAATGCACAATCACACACTACCACATACATCCTTACCATCATACTCACACACTCATGCACACAGCACACATACATTGCAAAACAGCCCAACCCATACCTTCTTTTTTTTTCAACAGACCCCAAAGAATGCCTACCGAGAACCAAGTCCGTAGAAAGCAACGCAGAAGTAGAGCAAATGAAAATAAAATTGTCCAAAATAAGAATCCATCTCTAGCAGAATTTGTACATAAAGTTCAAACAAAAGATCTAATAGAGTCATTAAGTGAAACAAAACAAGCTTCCAGTACAAAAACTTTCTCTCCTCTTTCAAAATGTAAAATGAAACAAAAAGTGATTAACAACCATTCAGCTACACTACTGCTAACACTGCTCCTATAAATCTTGATGTAGTGGCAATTATACCAAAAAAAGTATATTAGAAAAAATGTTCCACTACACAGTCCTTCAAAATCTTATAAAAACAGGAGTGAAATCATGCACAACCCTTAAATCATACTGTAGAAAATTAATTTTAGAAGCTTTGATACACAGTGCAATCCTTCTCAAAAGGAAGTAATTCATTTTAGTGTTCAACATAATTAAACCACTAACAAAACTAACTACTTAATTACAAAAAAGACTTCTAAGTAAACGGAATGTGAACAAAAATAACTTCTTAAATATCTGTGGAGGTGAATGGAGTCACACCACCAGCACAGCATCCTATTTCAATGAAGAAGAATACAAACAAAAGCAAACAAACATAATTGCCATACATAGCAGTGGAAGAGGCTATGAAAAACCTAATAATACCAGTATGGAACAAGAAATGCTGCTTACGAAAATGTCCCCAGAAAATTCAGTATCACCTCTCCATTCAAACAAACCAAAACGTCCAGTATACAAATGGCTGTGCACGCCAATGTGTAACATTGCAAAAAAATCTTTCAAATGTTTACGCCAGTTCCTCAATCAGTATGTGAAAGGCAAAGACAAAATCAAAATGAAACTACTACAAAATATGGATACCTATCCAGTGCGCAAACACACAGGACTACAAGGACATTCATTATCCTGCATTTCAGGACCTATTTGCAAAAGCACCTTCCATCATATCAAAATGATATCAACACATAATTCAACTATAAGAAATCAAGTCTATAAACTGTACTAAAAGTCCTGCTTTAGCACTAGCCAATTTAAATAACAATCTTCTACATAGTACAGACAAAGACCTACTAGAAGAAATAGAGCATATCCAGAGAAAATATTCTGGAAGTGAAAGGCACTTACAAAATGCAATACCTTTACAACAGACTAGCAACACTTGTAAAGATGGCAACCTTCTACTACAGATGTCAACCTTCTACTACACACATACAAACAAGAAATACTAAAATTTAAAAAGTACATCTGGTGAAGTACCAACCCATGTGTGTGTTGCTGCAGAACTTTTGATAAAAGTAACACAAAAAATGTAGACGTAACATACAAAATAGAAGACAATGCAGATTCCAAATGGTTTGTATTAGCTCGGTACCTTATAGCACTTTACCGAAAACAGCAAAATTACCTCCCTCTGAAAGGCATTTGTGGCAAAGTAGTTTATTTACCATTAGATCTGAATGTGAACACTCTGCGAGTGCAATGTCCAATAGAGCAATCTTTAATTGTCTTAGTAAATGGTATACCTACAAAAGACAAAATCATTTGGCAACAACTCGTAGACTTACATAAAGTTAGACAAGCCTTGCAATATCTAAAAGACAATGAATACTACAAATAAATGAATATTGAAGAAAACTTGAAGGAAACCACTAAAATTATTCAAGACTCACTAGAAACTGGTCAATTTGAACTTCTAGATCCTGCTACACTATCCAATATTTTAGACCATTATACAATTCATCCATTACACTCTAGTGATATCATAGATGATGCACTAGTAACGTACCAAAGGCAACAAACCAAAGGATCACCAATCAGCATATGGGAAAAAGTATAGAAGCATGTGCTTTTCCTCTACTCTTTCCTATTGGAAAAAGAAGAAGGTACGATAACAGCATCAGAATAACGCTCATTACGAATGTATTCTGAAGGTCCCAGATTTAGACAAAATGTGGAATACATATTCCACCTACTCTTTAAAAGTGAACTAGCAACTCTATGCTACAGAGTTGCAAACACATTAAAATCAGGTACCCCATTTCAAAATATGTCAGCTACGCAATTACTACAAAAAGTGCAAGAAAAAGATGAGGTTCTACAATCAAGCATTACAAATCTGTTAGCAAAGATGTGTGGTACTAAAGAGTACTGGTTCAGATGGCACGGAGATGTACGTTGTGTGATAAGAAACCTTGCCCGCCCACTTGGTCTGTTACATTAAGTTGTGCAGAATATGCATGGGAAGATTTATTTGATTTCCTATGTATAGCAAACAAAAACAAAACACACATAGATATACTAACACCTGGAGAACTTTGCTCTCTAGATCCTGTTGATGTTTCAAGATATTTCCATCATCGCCCCATTGCTATGCTACACTTTATTTGCAATAAAACTGTTCCTCCCCTTGCAGAAGTGCAACACTTCTTTTGGAGAAGTGGAATACCAAGCCAGAGAAGCACCACATATCCACATGCTTTTATGGATTAAAGATGTTCCTAAATTTGGTCAAGACAGTGATTGAAAACAAACTACGAAGAGCTCTTTGGAGGAAAACACATTATTGTTTTTGGAGATCTTCTTCAATTGACACCAGTGAAAGGTGAACCTATTTTTAAAACCTTAGGACACAAACTCTGCCGTAAAACTGTTGGCAGCATAGGAAATATTAACCTTTGCCAACATTTCCAATATAGAGAATTAACAGAAAACATGTGCCAGTCTGCAGCCCTCACCTACGCCAACATTTTCAAAACTATTAGAGTTGGTGTACTATCTCAAGAAGCACAAGCAATATTAAAAACCTGGCACATCCATGCACTTTATGGCCATAATTCATGTGCTACTGATGTAATGGAACAATTAGCACACAAAAATGTCACTTGTATGTCCTTGATGCCAACTCTTGCAAGCTGTTCTAAGTTCAATGAAACACTGTTGAAAAAAGAAATGCAACCCATAATTGAAATTTTCTCCACAGACAAACTGGACGTACATGGTATGACACTACCCATGTGTCAACACGCCACAACAACACTAAATACCCTAGAAAACTCTATCTCCAACACAGCTGGTTTGGAGAAAATATTAAAATTATCTTTAAACTGTAGAGTAATGCTTAAACGTAACCTTGACATGGAGCAAGGACTAGTTAATGGAGCACTTGGTACAGTTGTTGGCTTTCAAACATACCCACGTGACAACAACATTCAGTTTGTCAATATTCTCTTTGACAAACTATCAGAAGTAAAAAGAATAGGACGCTCAACAGCTCGATTCCTTCTTTTCAAAGACATGTATGTATGCAGAGAGCAATTTTCTCTAACTCTAGCATACACAGTCATCATTCACAAATCACAAGGTCTTACCCTAGATAAAGCATTGATAGATATTGAGAACACAGTCTTTAAAGAAGGCATGAGCTACATATTACTATCACACATTTACGTACACTTGATGGTCCATTTCTAATCAACTTTGATGCAAGTAAACGCTGATATTCCTTGCGTTTTATAATACAATAGACTACTTTCACTGTACAACCCCCATCTAAAATCTATCCTGTTCCACAAAAAGCAAAACATTATAAAAGAAAACTACTTCAAAAAGAAATGCAACAGGATCTCACTGCAAATCCTCCAAAGAGAGTAAAAGAAGCTAATACTTCATTAATTACTACAACCAAAGAAGAATGTACTACTCAAAGTAACTCATATACTTCTTCAAAGAAGCAACACACACTCCAAAGAAATGACTCGCACACAGAACCATCTGGTCCATTCAAATTTTCAAATGTAACTGGTGTAAATTGCTACGCAAATGTAGCAATAAATATTCTTTTTCAATTGCCACCAATTATTGACAACATTTACTTACTTAATACAGACCAATTGTGTTTGCAAATGTTAGTCCTTCATAGAAATGCAAACAGCAATCCTGATGACACTTACAGTGTTCATTGGAATAAGACAAGAATTGGACTACTGTGCTGGAATGGTGAAATTCACTATAAACTTACCAGAAGATCCACAAGAATGTCTAATGTACTTACTACAAGCACTGGAAAACAAACATATACCTATAAATGAAATCTTCCAGATTTCATACATGTGGAAACATACATGCACTCTCTGCAACAATGTTGCACAGGAACAAATCCCTAATGAACGCTTTGTGTATGTATCAATACATGACTGTGAATCCATTCCATCTCAGCAACTTGTACAAAATGCAAACCATGGCAGATTATGTACTACCTGCAATTCAGATAAACGCTCCACCTTACAAATACAAACACATAGTAAATATGTAATACTAATGCTCTTACGTTACAATGCAGATGGTACAAAAACACTGCAAGCTGACTGGAGTCACACATGGTCAAGTATCACTTGGTAAGAAAACCTTAACAACATAGGTATACTCTACCATGCAGGAGCCACAAGCAATGCAGGTCACTACACTGCATATATGAAAAAGAATTGTGGATGGTTTGAATGTAATGATAATACCATTACTCTAAAGAAAAGATTACCAGCAAATCTTATAAACACATATTTAATATTCTTAAAACCAAAATGTAATAACTAATCTGTGCATAAACATGAATAAAACTTCAATTAGAAAACTATAAACAGTTACAATATGCAAACAGGTATCTAACTGCCCCAAAATTCTGCAACAACCAAACAGATAAATCAACACTACTAAATTATGAGAAGAAATAAGCAGTTAGAATAGATCAACAGGTATCTAACTGCTCCAATATTTCTCGACAACCAAACAGATAAATCAATACAACAAAATTATGAAAAGAAATAAACAGTTAGAATACACCAGCATGTATCTAACTGCCCCAAGAATCTGCAACAACCCAACAGGTATATTAGCAAAGTTAATAATATAAATAAACAACTATAATCAGTTACAATTCGACAACAGGTATCTACCAATCTGCAACAACCAACAGATAGAGTATTAGCCAGAAACAACAAGTAAACACTAAAAACAAAGAAAAAATTGTACTGTACCATAACAAAAAAAGTTTTTTTAATCCAACATGGATTTTTTTTTCCCACAGACTCAATGATTTAATCAACAAACACAGAAACTGAGGAAATTGCACAGTACACAAGTTTGTAAACTACTAAATATGAGGGTTGAAATAAAACAGAAATGTCTATTATGCGATGTAATAAGTCTTTGTAAACTACCTACAACAACATGATCTTTTCTTTTATCACAGAAATTGAAAAAGAATATCTGCTCCAGTAAATATATTATAATGAATACAACTCATAAATACTGCTCCATAACACAACCATTGAATCAAACATCTAACCATACACCACAATGCACAATGTTTACTTCCATGGATATGTGATACTGCAGTGCTTGTTACCAAACTCTACAATCTTAATGACACGACGTAGCCAAAACATCACATACACACTGTACAATTCATCACAACACAAACTGTAGATTTGCAAATATTTGCTAGATGTTTGATTCTATGGGTGTTATCTATGGGTGTGATATGCTGCGGTGGTTTTGGGCAGGGCCTAGAGTCTTGGGTGCATGGCCTACGGGCTTCAGCCATGCAGCTAAGACTCAAGGCCCTGGCCACAGCCACTGCAACATATCACACCGATAGATCACACCCATAGAATCAAACATTTTAACTCTGCTATATGGGCTACTTATACAGGATATTAACTACAATTAATGCTGTACTAACAACCCAAAACCAATATCATACTAAAGTAAAGTAGCCAGAAGCGCATTTTTTAATGTCCGTGGACAGCCACGGTGACCGCGGATATGACAAACACATCAGGGGTGCCTGCGACCTAAACAAATACAGCATTTGACCCATCTCTTACTCCCCCACCCTCCACCCTCCACAAGCACTCTTACACACCAAACCACTTGCCAAAGTTGTATTTCTCCCCTGTTCGTCGCCAAGCTGTCCGCGGATCCAAGATTGAAACAATATGATGCACCTCACACTTCATTCCAGCCAATACAGACATGATGCAAGCCGATTAGCCAATCGGTGTCCTGTCCACGGAGCGAACAGGGAAATGTGTCCATGGAGCGTACATAGATATCACTATTTTTTTGTGACCTACGTTTTGGTCTTTTTAAAAAAAACTACTGGACGGATTTTCACCAAATTTACAAAAGCACGCATTTGGGACCAAGCCGCTGCTCCTGCGCCAACTTGGTGAAAATCCATCCAGCGGTTTGGGCTGTAGGCGTGTGCAAAGTTTTTTCCCCATTCAGTCTATGGGAAACAAAATACATTTTGGGACCCCACTTATAACTTTACGCCCCCGGGACCAAACCTCACCAAACTTTGCAAAAATTAGAGTGGGTCTTATACTTTTTTTGCAAAGTTTGGTGAGGATCCCTCCAGGGGGAGAAAAGTTATAAGCCACCCAAAAAGTACTCTTCCTATGGGATTAGCAACTTAACGATAACTACACGGCCACTACCTTGGACGTATAAACTTTGCAAAAAAAGCATATGGCCCAAAGTTTGGTGAGGATTCGTCCAGGGGGGGAAAAGTTATAGGGGGGGTCCCAAAACTTTTTTTTTCCCATAGACTGAATAGGAAAAAACTTTGCGCACGGCTACAGCCCGAACCGCTGGATGGATTTACTGCGGCAGGAGTGGCGGCCTGGTCCCGAAAGCGTGCTTTTGCAAATTTGGTGTAAATCCGTCTAGTAGTTTTTTTAAAAATGACCAAAATGTAAGGCAAAAAAATTAGTGATATCTGTGTTCGCTTCGCGGATGGACGATTGGCCCAGCGGCTTGCGTCATGTCCGCGGACATGCCACGTGTTCGCTGATTGGGCGGCGTGGTGCGTGATGCGCGTCAGATTTTCTGTCGCGCCTGCCATCTTGCAGTTGCGGACGTCCGCGGACAGCGCACTGAAAATTTGTTCAAAATGTGTATTTAGTAGAGTGTGTTGGTGTGTAGAAGTCTTTGGGGAGGATGGGGGAGTATGAGATAGGTTCAAAGTTGTATTTTATTTATGTGCTAGACGCTTTTGTTGTGTTCGATTTGTCTGCGGACAACACGGCTGTTCTGGAATGTTCGTAAATAAACAGAATGGATTCGGTGTCAACTTGAAAGTGTTCTAAGAACACGCGTGGGGTCTTGGAATGTTTGCAGGGGGTGTCTTAGAGACGTTGTCTGTATTGTTCGTTGGTAAGGTGAAAATGTTTTAAGAACAATCACGGTGTCCAGAAATGTTCGTACATAAAGAAAATGGGGTGTCCTGAGGACGCTGTTTGTATTGTCCTCTGGCAAGTTGAATGTGTCCTAGGACCATCCCCCTGTCCGCGGACATAAAAATGGTTGCAATGCTTGCATCTATGGGTGTGATATGCTGCGGTGGTTGTGGCCAGGGTATAGAATGTTGGGTGCATGGCCATTTGGCCATGAACCCAAGAGGGTATGCCCTGGCCACAACCACCGCAGCATATCACACCCATAGTGGCTTTTAACTTTGGGTCAAAAACTAATTTATAAGGAACAATGTTATAAGCTTGTATGGGTGTGATATGCTGCGATGGTTGTATTTATCTTGTTATACGTACTATTTGGTTTAGTAACGGGAGTCCATGTTTTTCTTGTTCATTTCTGTAATAAAAGAAAATAGCATGTTAGTATTAGTATTTTATAATGACTTATTACATTGTACAATCAACATTTTCTTCTTTTTATTGACCCTCATATTTAGTAGATTACAAACCAGAGTACTGTGCAATGTGCAAAGTTTCTGTGTTTGTTGCTAAAATCATTGGGTCTGTGGGAGAAAAAAAAAATCCATGTTGGATTAAAAAAAAAAAAACTTTTTCTGTTATGCTACAGTTTATTTATTTGTTTGTTGCTTTATGCATTGGATTGTTCCAGTTTTTGTGAGCAGTAAGATATTAGGTATTTGTTTGGATATTGTAAAATTTTGGCCCAGTTAGATACCAGTAGGCGTATTCTAACTGTTTATGTTTTGATATAATTTCGTGGTATTGATTTATATGTTTGCATATTTGTAAATTTTGGGACAGTTAGATACCAATTGGTGTATTCTAACTGTCTATTTTTTGCTCTATTTGACTGGTATTAATTTATCTGATTAGTTGTTGTAGAATCTTTGGGCAGTTAGATAGGTTTTGAAATATTGTGACAGTTTATATTTTTTATTTTTTTTTGCACAAGTACAAGTGTACTTAAGGTTTAAGTACAGTTCAGTTATCAAATTTTGGTTTTAAGAACATTAAATACGCATTTGTAAGATTAGCTGGTAATCTCTGCTTTAGAGTAACGGTACTATCATTACATTCAAACCATCCACATTTCTTTTTTTTATATATGCAGTGTAGTGCCCTGAGTTGGTTGCGGCTCCTGCGTGGTAGATTATACCTATTGTTGTGAAGATTTTCCTACCAAGTGATATCTGACCATGTGTGAATCCAGTCAGCTTGCAGTTGTTTTTCGTACCATCTGCATTGTAACGTAGAAGCATTAGTATTACGTATTTACTATGTGTTTGTATTAGTAACGTGGAGCGATTATCCGAATTGTAGGTAGAACATAATCTACCGTGGTTTGCATTTTGTACAAGTTGCTGAAATGGAACGGATTCACAACTAGGTATTGATATATAGACAAAGCGCTCATTAGGGATTTGTTCTTGTGTCACATTGTTGCAGAGAGTGCATGTATGTTTCCACATGCATGAAACCTGGAATATTTCATTTATAGGTATGTTTTTGTTTTCCAGTACTAACAGTAAGTACATTAGAAATTCTTGTGGATCTTCCTGTGAGTTTATAGTGAATTTCACCATTCCAGCACAGTAGTCCAATTGTCGTCTTATTCCATAAACATTATACGTGTTGTCAGGATTGTTTGCTGCATTTCTGTGAAGTACTAACATTTGCAAACACAATGGGTCTGTACTGTGTAAGTAAATGTTGTCAACCATTGGTGGTAATTGAAATAGAATATTCATTGCTACATTTGTGTAGCAATTTACACCAACTATATTTGAGAATTTAAATGGTCCAGGTAGTTCTGTATCTAACTGCTCGTTTAGGAGTTTGTCTTCCTTCTTTAAAGAAGAACCTGGTTTACTTTCCCTAATTGATTCTTTTTTGCTTGTGGTACTTGATGAAGTTTTAGTTTCTTTTAGTTTCTTTGGAGGATTTGCAGTGACATCCTGTTGCATTTCTGTTTGATTTAGTTTTCTTTTAGAACATTTTCCGTTTTGTGGAAGAGGATATGTTTGTAGATGGGGGGTGTATAGTGAATGAATCGTACGTAGGCGTGACAGTTCTACGCAGCTCATGCCTTCTTTAAAGACTGCGTTACCAATGTCTATCATTGCTTTGTCTAGAGTAAAACCTTGTGATTTATGAATGGTGACTGCGTATGCAAGAGTTAGAGAAAATTGTTCACTGCGTACATACATGTGTTTGAAGAGAAGGAATCGAGCTATTGAGCGTCCTATTCTTTTTACTTCTGAAAGTTTGTCAAAGAGAATATTGACAAACTGAATTTTGTTGTCATGTGGGTATGTTTGAAAGCCAACAATTGTACCCAGTGCTCCATTAACTAGTCCTTGGTCCACGTCAAGGTTACGTTTAAGCATTACTCTGCAATTTAAGGATAATTTTAATATCTTTTCCAAGCCTGCTGTGTTTGGGATTGATTTTCGGCCCTAATTATGAGTGCCATTGAAACCGGTCGACCCCACAGGTCATGAGGGCTCCCATGACCTACACCGAATATCTTCACGGAAAGGAATAAGATATTGCGAGAGAACAACTGTTCCTGCGCACACCCAGATGGAAAGAGTGTGCAATTTTTAGAAGAGCTTTCCCTCACCATTTTGGCCCCTTGGCCATTTTTAATTTGTGCATTTCCAATCGTTGAACCTCAAGTATTCCTGACTCCCTGTGACCCACGGGAACCATTAAAATAACACAGGAAAATAGAATATGAACAGTTGACCTCATTCAGGTGAGATTACCACCACACAGCTACAGAATCTAATCTTCAGTTCTGGACAGCTATGTACCAACCCTATTGGATTTGCCGCTCTCTTGTCACCCCTTGCACTTGAGTTCGAGGATATGAACCCCCCAGTTTTTTTCTACAGATACTCTGAGTAATTAAATACATTTTCCTACAAAACCGTTATGACCAGTTGAAGCCAGATGTAGACATCCTTGTTATCATTTGTCCATGTCAATGCCTTCAGCCAGTGTCTGGAAGCTGGTGGTTTACTGTGTTTCCAACGCAACATTATCACCATTTTGGAAGGTAATATTAAGACATCTGCATTTTTCCCCCCTCCATTTTGTATATAGCAGACCAGAATGCTCTGGCACAGATCAATTGGTGCATTTGGGCCCATTTTTAAGGATAAGCGCATACTTTTAAGAGAGGCTCCCAAAATTGCCCCTCATCACCCCCAGATACAAGTCAAGCCAAAGAGCCAGAAACGCTTGCAGATGGCCATCTTATTTTGGACAAATCCTGTGTGCACCAATGATTGACAAGTACACAGAAAGGTACCCTCTCAGGAAGCCAAATAGACCGAATACAATGCAGTTCTTTACATGCGTGGGAGAAGAACCAGAGCTCATGAACCAGAAACCTATATGGACAGTCTCGACTAAGCACCATGAAACCACAATAGTGACGATTTAGTGACACCATGATGTGGAAGCATTAGACATGAAGCACATTAGTAGTCCTGCACCACACCACATGAACACACACTCGCATACATGAAGAACATTTGTGCACAGTTCTATAGCCAGAGGACAGATACATATACATACTGTCAATGCTTTTATTATTTTGTCATTAGCCAAATGCAGTAACACAGAACTGCAAGGCAAAAAGATCCTGACCAAGGTTGCATATGTTTAACGCGAATAACATTATGGGACTACAGGAATATATATGGAACATGATAGGATCAAGTGTGACTAACATATAGAGGACCTAGCATAACATGGACAATGTAGAAACTGCATTATAAAGGTTAGGAAAATGACAGTAGCCCTCAAGCCACTGAGCATGAGACGAGCAACACTGTTTCAGGCTGCCTGGAGCATGAAGCAGACTCACAGTCAAGGTCATCCAATCTCAGATGACAAGGAGACCAGCTGCAAAGAAACTAAATCAATCTTTATAGTTGCAGATTGAAGAGCTCCCTAAAGGTCCCTAAACATGTGGTCGAGCCAAACGAGACAATGGACAGTCATTGTTGATGGGAAACGGGAGCCGATCCTCGCATTCTCATAGACAAAGATGATACACACAAGAACCAATTCCGATCTCAGGCCTGGAGAGATCAGCTCTAGCTAATCACATAACAGAAACCCAGGGGTGCATGGCAAGGGGCATGGACCAATGGTAAGCCCATTACTCTGCAGCAATGTCATAGATAGTTTCTTGGGGATGGGACTGGCCAGCCACCTGACATGCAAGGACCAGTAGAATAACACCCATAGGGTCCCCTATAGATATACTCTCAATACCCAATCCGTCGTACTGGGTTTTGTGAGGAAAGGCTCTAGTGATGACATCACAGTCACACAAAACTGGCCTGCATGCCAGGAAAAGGTGAGATGTACCAGAATTTTTTTACTTGTATTGATCCCTGTTGTTTTGATTTGCAATACACTGCAGTATTACTTGCTGTTTGCTGAGTCCTCTTTTTGTTCTGGGGAGTGTGTTGGGCCCTCGAAGTCGATGGACCCCCAGCCAGACACTGGCATACCTGGGAGTCCCTCCAAACAACTTCAGTCAATATGCAACAACCATGGGACCAAAACATGTGTAGACTGTCGTCGCCAGGGGTTCTGCATCTCGGGCAGCAACCTTTATATTACCCTAGAATGTATGTACCTTTTCTGGAAATATTGCAACCTATAGAACATTTTGAAGTGCATTGGCCTACATTGAATACTACTTATTTGGTTAGCATTTATGCCCTGCGTTACATATCTTCATGTATGGCTATGCCAGTGTTGATACCCACCTAATACAAGCTGTAGCAGGCACCTCCTTCGTTTGGAATTGAACTTAATTGTAGATGGCTGTTACAAATCTACGACATGGTAGTGCAGTGAACACCAAATATAAACATTTATGCAAATGCAGCATTTTGGGAAAACCGGCCAATTGGAACAGAGGGTCTCTTATACTCGCATATGCTGCAAGACAGCCAAGGAACTAAGGACCATCTTTTCCCACAGCTCCAGTGTAGTTAAGAACAATCCATTAGTGAACAAATCCCTCAGCCACTCATAGAACTGCTGTATCCAAAATCTAATATTCATTGCATCAAGCATTGGCTTTACATGGAGCATGCCCCAGACTGGTGCATTATGGCTGTATGGGTTATCAACACTCAGCTGCCATAACATTCTCCACCCCACTTGAAGTGTAGTTCTCGAGGTGACACATGGATAAGAGTGTTTACTGTGCTGAGCAAGTCCACCTCTAGCTTCATGGGTCCCGCAGCGCTTCACTCAATGTGTACATGTACCTCTCATTCTTTTCTGTACTTAGTTTAGGAGGTCCCGGAAGCTGAATGGGTGTGCTGGAATGTTAAGACTTCTGGTGAAAACACATCCAACCACAAAAACCGTTACCTCTGTTTTGTTGAGTTATTGTAATCCCTTAAAGCAACCAAGGGCATCACAATAAAATAAAAAACGATATGTGCCTCCTTACTCTCTAACCACAATCAACTGCTGGAAGCATCATCTTTCCTGTGTGGTGCAACTACAATTAGGAAGATGCATGTCACACTCTAGCAATTGGAACATATGCAAGGGAGCCTGTGTCTGATCAAACAAGTCTACCTTTCACCAATGCCGTCAGGCACGTCATCCCTCACCTTCCTTTTAACAACAAACCGTTGGTTTCCCATTTCCTTCTCTGACATCAGCGTCTTCACTTCTCTGGTGACATCCTCCTCCTACGCACTGGAAATAGGATGTTGAGTATTCGTTTCTGAAAGTGTCTACTTCCATTGGCAGACATCATCCTGTCCCTCTCAGTTTGCATTGCATTCAGAAATCGAATGAGTTTTCCAGAATGTAACCAGCCTTTTGTGCTCTGTGCTAATGACAATAATACAGATGGCACCTGGACCTGCCAGTTGGTTATGGCACTCTTGCTTTTTAATTTCTTGCATGCTACTGGGGCCGGCATACCATTTCAGGCGTTAAGGTCAGCAACCACTGGTATTGTCACTGAATTATAATTCCCCCAAATATCCTGATAGCCATCAGGATGGAAGCCTTCTGAGCAGTTTTAGCTGGTAAAGCCATGCATCTTGATGTCTCTCAGGATGTTAGTCAGCACCCTGTGTGTCTAACCCCAAGTCATGCCCCTTTTACTTCAACACACTAACTTGTGCACGTTTTGCTTCCACCTTCCACACTCTACATCCTCACGTCTGCCTAAAGCGGCCACATTCCATGCCTTGAACACCAGCACTGCTAGATACCACAGAAACACACTGTGACTTACGGGCACAAGACTTGCATTTTGCCATTGCATGGTGGCTAAATTCCAGTGGTGTTTTCTCTACATGGCTTTCATTATTTTAAAAATGGAACTCAACGCCTCAATCACTGACCTGTCCTCTCTGAGGCTAGCCTCCCAAAATTCTGCTATTGCACTTCCATGCTGCTGCTCACCTTTTCCCCCAGTTACACCTCTACTTCTCTCAGATCTGCCTGGCCTTCCTGTTGACTCTCCACCCATCCCACAGCTACGACTCTTATGCGTGAAAAGGGTGCCTGTATTCTGCGGTGCGGGCTCCCTGTGGGCGGGGCACTGCCATTCTCTGTTCCCTCTCATTTATGCACAGTGCCATCTGGCCATGGAGCACCACATGTTTCTCTTGCCACCTACCTCTGTTTTGACTTCAACCTAAGGCCTTAGATGGGTGCTTAATATATTATCACCCCTAAATTGTGGGAGCACAGTTCCATTCAGTGCCCTAAACCGCTTTGCTGAGGGTCATTATGCCTGGCCTCCTGCATCACATTCTCAGCAATTCTGCTTAATCTTTCCATATCTTCCTTTTCAACCATTCCATCGGAAAGAATGCTTACTCTAATTTTCAAACAAGCGTCTGCGGGTGATGCTCTTTTACACAGTATGCCAATTAGGCACAGGCGTCATCATCGGTATATGGTAACCATATGACAGTTGAAAGGAAAGGGTTCTAACAGGTGGTATTAGCCTACTTTGCCTTCGGTAACAGGTTATGTGCGGGTTGATCAACCCTCTTACCACCACTGCAAGGCAGATGGGGAGCAGGTGCAAGTGGATCTAGGTCACATGGCCTAAGCCCCACCCACCTGCCTGCCGCTCTGTTTCACCACTTAGCAAGCCCCGCCCAACTGGTGCCTTCCTGCTTGCCGCTCTTTTTCACCACTTAGCAAGCCCCACCCACCTGGTGCCTTCCTGCTTCCCGCTCTTTTTCACCACTTAGCAAGCCATGCCCACCGGGTGCCTTCCTGCTTGTGCTCTGTTTCCTTACTTAAGGAGCCCTCCAGCTTCTTTTCCTTTGCAGATGGGGAGCAGGTGCAAGTGGATCTAGGTCACCTGGCCTAAGCCCCGCCCACCTGGTGCCTTCATGCCTCCTGCTCTTTTTCACCACTTAGCAAGCCCCGCCCACCTAGTGCCTTCCTTCACCATCACTGTCTTGTGGCCAATGCTGGATTTGACTTTTATGGACTTCATTCATTCACGGTGCATCACTCTTTCTCAACTCTCATGCTGGACTTCCTTTGCATCTTGTACTCATGGTGGCCCTGAATCATGCTGTTCCCATCTTCATCTTGCATCCTGGCTTGCAACATTATGGTTTACTACTGACTTCTGCAATTGTATTCGCTCTCCACTCTTGCTTCTCCACTCTTTTTGACTGCTTACTCTCTTTTCTCTCCTCCTTCCGCTTCTCCCTTTTCCTATCTCCTCCCCTTACTTTCTTCTATGAACTTACTCTATCAGAATTTCCCCGGACCTAATATGATAGCAATCTCGTCTGTTTCCTCCACCCTCCCATTACTGTTTTTTTTTCCTCCCCACCACCCCTTCAGCACTATCTGAAATGTCATCAGGCCTAGTATTATAGTCGCTTGTTTTGTTCCTCCCCTCCCTTTCTGCACCCCTCTCCCTCACCTTTTGTTTTTCTCCGGCTCTACCAGAAATGTCGTCTGGCCTAGTACGGTAGTCGCCTGTCTGTTTCCATTTCCTTCCCACTCTCCCCCTCCCTTCCTTATCTATGTCTTAGCTCTTGCACTATCTGAAATGTCGTCAGGCCGAGTACGATAGTTAATTTCACATCCTTACTGTTCATGGCCTGTAAGAATGTGGTTGTATTTTCCCTTGTTCCCTCCCTTGCCTCGGAGCTCTTTGAAACACATTGGCCCTCATTACGACCCTTGCGGAAAGCGACTGACCGGAGCGCCACAGCGTAAATAGCGTTTCCGCCATTGCACGAAGGAGCAAAGTGCGGCCCATTCCGACCCATCGGGCACGAGCACCACGCCACGGCGGAAGTGCAAAGTCCGCGATGGCGGAAATGACCCCAAAACGGCCCACACCGCCGCCGTACGGCGCCCTAGGTGCAATACCGCCACCCCTCTTAGCGGTCACCGCAGTGTGCGCCTACCGGAAAGTACGGTGACCGGAAATATACGGAAACGGAAGTAAAAACATGGGCCCGGAACGGGAAACATCCCGGCGTACACCTATAAAACCACTAAAACCACACAACCACTAAAATCACTACCCTGAAACACACCCCAACCCGTCACCCACCCTAGCGAAACCAAGACAAATGGGAAAAGTAGCGAAGAAAGCGTGCGACCGCAAGCGGCAGGTCCACTTCTCCCGCGAGGAACTCACCGTGCTAACAGAGACCCTCCAGGAGAATGCTGCCGTCGTCTTCTCCATGCAAATGACCAGAACGGCACTTGCAAACAAGAAGACCATATGGGCTCTGGTGGCACAGCGGGTAAGTGCGGTGGGGACCGCACCCCGCACCCCACAGCAATGCCGCAAGCGATGGGACGACCTGCGGATACGCGTCCGCAGCATACTCTCTGCCAACCGCAACATTGCCACAGCCACCGGGGGAGGTCCTGAATCACCCATCAAGTTGACCCCCTGGGAAGAAATCTGTGCCTCCACCATCGGAATGGAGAGCATAGAGGGAGTCGGAGGGATGGAGAAAGGAGTGCAGACATCCGAAGATTCAGGTAGGTGTACCAGATAAAACAATGCCAAATCCACACAGTCCATCCATGTGAAGTACCATGCGTCCACATAGTGCAACAGAAACACATGTCCAGGAGAACGGCCACACACATCGGCCTGATAGCGCACGTTAAAACCCACAATAAATACATAAATAATTAAAAACCCCTAATACACGCACTACACGTGCAGCAGGCACACCCTAACTGCAGGCTGCCAAACAACTGCACCCTCACTCCACACACAAATCAAAGCACCTCCAAGGACCCGACCCAAATCACCCTCAGGTACCACCCCAGAGCATGTGATACAATGCCATTCCAATTCCCACAGACCCATCATTAACCCTCGCCCTCCTTTACTCCACCACAGGGTCCGATCCAAACGACGAGCTACAGGACACCCCTACCAGCACACCTGCAAAGAGGGCCAAGACCAACGGCCAGAGACCCTCCACCTCAGCTGCACGCATCAAGACACGGCAGCAGCACAAATCAGGTGGCAGCACAGAGGAGGGAACATCAACAGGCACCCCAGCAGCCAGCATGCCCACAACACCACCACCACAGGTCCCCCCAATGGATGCCACAGAAGGCACTGCCTCTGGTGGCAGCAGCACCATAGGTGACACCCCATTGATGGCAGCATGCTCCGACACAGAAAACGGGGATGTCGAAGTCAGATCCATCCATGACCTGTCCCAATCCCCCTGTCTGTCCCATCCCGTACAACATGAGGATACCACGCAGGGGCACCCACAAGACAACGACTGGCCATCCCCCCCAAGCCCTGTGGCAAGGCAACATGAGGACAACAGCCCCTCTGTGACACCCCCGCAAATGGGCATGGCCCAGCAGAGGCAACAGTCCCTCGACCAGTTAATCGTGCAACAGCAGCAAATGGCCACGCTCCTCAAGGACCATGCCGATGAATGTGGGGGCACTAAGGCAGACATAGAAACATCAACTGAGACACTTAGGGCAGAAATGGAGAGAGGCACAGAGACGCTGAGGGCACAAATGGAGAGTAGCACCGAGAGCCTGAGAGTCCAAATGGAGAGAAGCACCGAGAGCCTGAGGGGGGAACTGCATGCGACGTCCAAAGACGTATGTGCCGAACTTGCCGCAGTGCGCCGTGTGCTCACTGAGCTCTCGCAAACCCTTAGGGACATGCATGGACGTGAGCAGGCAGACACATCATCCGTTGCAAGTTCCGTCCAGGGCAGCCCCCAACGTAGATCTGGAAGGAACCTGCGCTCCACAGGCAGGGGTGCCCCTGATACCCGCAGAGGGGGCTTGCAATAGCGACAGCCCACTGAAAATGAGCATCTTTGGACACTGGGGTTCGTGGGGGAGGTAGGAGGGTGGAGGGGGTGTGTTGGGCTCACTTGGGTGGCGGGTCGATAGGGTGTTCAACATGACATCACATATGCCATAAAAAGTGCACGATCAACCAATGAGATGTGTGGACATTGATTTCTGTGTACTAGGCCATCATAGGCGTACAGTCCATATTGTGCATGTCCCAGACACGCACAGTGCCACGAGTCCCGTGTCCATGTATCAGCCACCAGGCGTGAGTGCTAGAAGCATACATCAATGAGATGCTGACGAATGTCACGGGCCTCCGGTGCCTCGCAGACTCCATGAGGTGCTGCCACATCCCCACCCTCATCATGACCATCATCATGTGCTTGCAGTTCTGCGTCAGGGGGCATGGGCACATTTCTACGTACGCACATGTTGTGGAGCATGACACATGCCATGACCATCTTTGCAACCTTCTCATGGCGGTACAGGAGTGCCCCGCCAGACCTGCTGAGGCAGCGGAAACGAGTCTTCAGTAGGCCGAATGCCTGTTCAATGACTACACGGGTACGTGAGTGGGCATGGTTGTAGTCCTCCTCATGCTGGTCCCGTGGGTTCCGGACTGGTGTGAGGAGCCATCTCTTCAGTGGATATCCAGCATCACCTGTATGTGGACGAGAAACGTATGATGTGGAATGCCATTGCTACGTACGCACACCCCCCCCCCCTTCCTGCCAGGTCATTGCCAAATCACATTCCCCACATAATCATGCATGTAATGAGACTCACCGAGTAGCCAGGATCTGTTCCCTGCGTGTCGCTCCATGTAGCGTGGTATTGTAGAGTTCCTCAAGACCATAGAATCATGGGTTGATCCAGGGAATCGGGCACAACAATGTGTAATGATCCTGTTGGAGTCACACACCATTTGTACATTCAGGGAATGAAATTGTTTTCTGTTGCGGTACTGGGCCTCCATGGCATGTGGGACGACCAATTCCACATGGGTGCAGTCGATGGCACCAATGCAACCCGGTATGCCGGCAAGTGCATGGAATCCCACTTTTGTGTTGGTAATTTCCTGCTCGGAGCGTGGTAGAGAGATGTAGTCGTCTGCGTGCTGCAGGAGGGCATCGAGCACTTGCAATAGTGTCCGTGAGAACAGTGGCTGAGAAATGCCATGCAACTGTCCGACTGTGTGCTGGTAGGTGCCTGTGGCCAGGAAGTGGAGTACAGACACCACCTTCAGTAGGGGTGGGATGGCGGTTGGGCTATCTATCATGCTGACAAGGTCAGCCTGTGTCATGTCCACAATGGCGGCTATGGTGTCCCGGTCCAGACGGTAGAGGGTGTGGATCTGCTCATCAGTGAGGTTGAACGGATGTGCTCGGAGGCGTGGGATTGCGGGCTGCCTGCGTGGTGGTAGTGGCTGTGCTGGCGGCCCTTGCTGGCCCTGCCTTGGCCTCCTCCTCCTCCTGCGTCTCCTTCGTGCGGCCGGTAGCAGTTGGTGTTCGTCTTCTTCTTGGAGTTGGAGTAGTTGCAGTGCTATCAGGTCCCCCAGGGCCAACATCGCGAGTCCTGCCGGTAGCATTTCGCTGTGGTTGTGGGAGGAGACTGGCTGTGCAATTTATGTGTTTTCAGGCTGTATGGCCTCCACCTGTGGTGATTAATTCCACCTGTGCAAGCTGCTCTCCCCTTTGGCCGAGCACGTCCCGCGCACAACGCTGCAAATCTGGGAATGGCATCTTGTTATTGCAATCATGTATTTGTACCCGATGGCCGTGTAACATTGGTTGACATGTTCATTCTGCTGTGGTCCCATTGTTGCACATACTATCTGTGCAGTCGCGAACAGACTTGTGAAGGGTCAGTGGAACGTAGTACTCGAGTAACGGTGGGCCCTCATGCATCACTGTACCGAGTTGCAACGACGGGCGGGGCGTCCCATTTGTGGGTGAAGGCAGTTGCCATTTTCACACACAGCCGCACTCGATGGAATAATTAGTGATTTCAAACGGCCACAGATGACTTTTCGGCGTGATGTTGCAAATGTGGAATTCCAAGGGCGGCGCTTTCGGTTTCCAGCTAGCGGCGAGGAGATGCCCACAGGTCTGACTGCAAATATAACGTTCTGTTGTTCAATGTCCTTGAGACAGGGCCCATGGCGAGGAAGCAATGATTGATATGAATAGTTTGGGATGCGCAATTGCTACGTGGGCGATGAGGCCGGCCGTTCCCACATACATGTTACTTCACAACACTGGAATTACGGGCTGGGGCACTGTGGATTTTGCAGGCTGCATAACGCACAGACTCAATGGATGTTTCTAATGTTATGTGAGTAATTATTCAGGCGTTTTGATTCCGGGATGAGGGAATGATGAATGGATGCATGGGCAGGTGATTTGATACAGAGTTTGCCATGTACAGGGCTTCTTGGGATCTATCCGCCTCCCCTACGCTATGTGATGCAGGGCTGCCATGGTGGGACCATCGTCTATCTGGCCTTGTTGAGCCCTCCCTGTCTCGACACGCCCTCAGACACTTGTGTCCATGCACATTAACATTCCCATCTGATGGATTCTGTTTTGACAGACGCATGCACAGGTACACTCGTTTGTGATGGTGTTTGCACCTCGATATAGATGGTTAGGAGTCGCAAGTGGTTTTGGGGTGGTGATGATCCTTTGGAGTGGGCTAGCATGCATATGGCTGTGGATTTCGTGTGATCATTGAAGTGAGTTGTTGGAATGTAGTTCTGATGGCCATTCTGTTCTTTTTCTTTTCTTTTGGTTGACAGGTATCTCCTCCCCTTTTGCCACTGCCATCTGTCTGCCACTCCTGCAGATGGGTTTTACTCCCGACACCTGCTGCTTCGTGTTAATCAGTGGAGCAGCATTACGATCTTATGGGACGATCGCCAATGGCCCACATGCCCTTACGCAGTACTGGTGGCTCGGAGCAACATTTCGGCCTTTCAGCTGGACTAGTGCCTCCCCATTGGGACGGCCCTGCGGTTCTGTGCGCTTCCATGTTGCCTTTTCGTACGTGAATGTGGCTCTGTGTACCATGAGGGAACAGGACGACACACAAGTAGTGGCTGGTCATTTCTTGCGGATGCAGCCCACAATGGTGATTGGTGTTTAGGAGTTCATGGCCTGATGGCTGTATGGGCTTGGTGACTTTGATGTGCATTAAATTTCTATTCTGATTTGGCCCGTGTAGCGTTTTTCTTTGCAAGTGATGTGGCATATGCCTATTTGGGGGGCAATGTATTGTGAGGAGATCTGCATTGGGTTCCAGCTTCGGAGTTTAGTTGCGTGGTACTGTACTGGGCGCGTTTGCCTACTAAGCCCGTGAGGTCAGGGATGGGGGCTGCCAATATGACAGTTTGAATGTTGTCATGCTCAGGGGCGGGGGATTGGGTTTTGTGTAACAGATGCCGGTCAGCCAGGTGGACTGGTGGAATGATGTGATTCTCGGAATATGGCTGGTCACAGGTGCCTGTGTTTGCGTGCGTTTCTTGGTGGGGGACTGTGGTCATGTCCATTGGGATGGCTTCTGTATTCGTGCCATCTGTGCCCTGCAGCTCCCATTGGCCCCTCTTGTGTTTCTTTTGTTCGTTGCCATGCATGGGTGACTTGTACATTTCAATGGTTGCATTGTGGCTTCATTGCACCTACGGGGAGTTGTACTTTGTGGGCAGGGAGCGGTGTACAGGCACTCAGTGGGGCTGTTTACGGTTGATTCGCGATGCCGTACTTCTCACCATGGCGGAATGGTACATTACGCCATGCCTGATGGCGTTAGGTACATGTCCGCTAGGGTCGGAATTGGCGTACCGTTGCGCCATGGTGGTGTTTGCGGTTTGGCATGGCGCGCGCGCGCGTGCTTGGTGCAGTTAGCGTTGGCGTTCACTACGGTGTCGCTAATGGCTTCGTACTTTGCGGTGACGGGTCATAGTCGCACCGAGCGCTATTCGATGGCGGTATTGCATTTCCGCCATCGTTTTCCGATTTCCGCAAGGGTCGTAATGAGGGCCATTGTGTATAGGCGCTATATGAATAAACAATCATATCATATCATATCAAACTTGCATGGTTAGTGCCACAGAGATGAGCACTTATATTTAAATTGTGCATGAATTCCTTGTCTTGAAACTTCAACAGCTATAAGAGAATCAGATGCATAATATTCAGCTGCACCTTAAAATTGCCTAGGATCATCAGGAAAGTTACACTGTTTGGGAACGTGACCCTGCACACCGTGGGATGGTTGAAGGAAAACCACATGATCCCAAATGCATCAAATAACACAAATCTGCATTCACACCATTTCACAACCTGAAAAAAACAACTATTACCACCCGGTTATGACATGTCGGGATGCTAACAGCAATAAACTCTGAGAAGGGGGCTGGTGGGGAGTTCTGGTCAGGTAATCCCAACCCCCGATCTTGGGGTTAGTGCTTAAACCAAGAACTTTATGCAGGGAGCTATTGGAATGATTTCTCTTAATTCCAGGTAAAAAAAAAAAGTTGTCATTGATATGCCAAATACAAATGAATGTTGTTTTAATTCAAATGTATTTGTATAATCTCTGCCCCTTACATATTTTAGTAATTAGGAAAATGTAACACACAAAAGTAGAACAATCCTTTTTATAGCAGCCTTTCAGAAATTGCAATCCCCTATACAGTCGTCCTTGCATACAATTCGTAAGAGTTCCCAACAAACTTGTTTTGCTTAGCTTCTGATAGGGATGTCCAACATATTTCCCATCCATGCCTTGCCTTCTTTCACCCCCCAATTACTTGGTGAGGGAAGCCACAGTGGTGCAATCATTATTGAGGCACAGCACTGATCAGGTTGGTATGCAGCTCTTTTGATATGTTGAATTAGTTCATCATATATATTTTATTTTATTTATTTGTACATGGAGGAATGTAAAATAGATAAGACATCAGATTTGACAGGAAGCAGTGAGCTTATTACAATGGATTGAGTTTGAGTGACATTCTGACCAGGTTGTAGGTCGGGGTGGTAAATGGAACAGTCACCAGGGACAATAGATGCATGGGTGGACATACATAGATTAAATGTTAAATGTTGAAAGTATTTATATTGTCGCCGGCACCAACAGAGTGGTCCCCAGGTGCTCTGGCGCATCTGTAAACAAGAAGGGGCGGGGGTGGGGTAGTCGGGAGAAGAGGGAGTAGGAGGGTGAGAGGGGTGGTGTGTTGTAATTCGTGTGTGCACCTATGTTTGTTCAAGCAGAACAACACGGAGATGTTTACTAATGGCTGAAGCACGTACAGTGTATCAGGAAGGACACAATATATAGCACTGGCTCACATATAAACAAAATGCACGCCTGAGGTACAGGAAGAGAACTACTGAAAATAATGGGCGAATGTATTCCCCTTTAAACAGGTACCTCTTAGAAGTCTTAGAAGTCAGCATGGTATCATCTGAAGATTGTTTATGGCAGGGGTTGGGGGTGGGTCCCTCGGGTGGGAGAAGTGTGCCTCTTGGTTCAAGAACTTTCTCTGTAGAAGCCCCTTGCAATTGCTTTCCATGGCTATAATATATACCTTGAATTCAGCAAATATTTCATATGTGGTTCCTCGCTAAGAAAAGCGAATCATTAATTCTCCGTTCGGCAGTTAGCCCCCACTTTCATTCTCTTCAATTTGCACCCGGGAACGTGTGATGAACGTGCACTGCATAAATCCATTTAAAAACCTCAGTTAAACATGTGTGAAATGTCGATATCGCAGACGTGATTTTCCACTCTTAATTCAAAGGATTTTTGAATTTCCCTTCCTTAAGTTTTAGTTTCTGTTGTTTTATCGCGGCCTTCTCATTCATACTTTTTAAATTGTTGAAGTCGTGTTCGGGTTGCGAAAGTATATATTGTTTTTTTTGGATTTACTGTTCATAAAAGGCAGTGCGTGTGTTCAACTGAATGCGTTAATTAATAAAAGAAATACACATGGTATAGTTGTTTCATGGAACCAATTGCTTCTTACATAAGTATTCAGAGGCTGTCTTTGGTACGTATAGGCAAGACTTGTGATTTAAATAATCGTTAACCAACAGACGAGAACTGTGAAGTCTTAAAGTAAATAGTTCACAAATTATGCGGAAACACGTAGTACATATGCGACTCTGACTGCTGTGTAAATATACAGTCTGGCTGCAATAGCTGGCCTGCTACAGGTCCAAACTGGCTGGTAGCAGCAACTCGTGTTTTGTTAGAGGCACCTACAGTTGTTTTTCAAAAGCTCTGCGTTGCTGCACGCTAACTCTATTGTCCCTCGCGTATTTACACGGAAAGAAGGCCCTGTGATCCAATTGTTTCGAAAGCTGTTTTCTTATAAAATATGCTTTCCCACAGCTTTTGCATTGGTTAAACATTTGGAGAAAATTGGATTTGTTCATTAGGACTTGTTAATGAGCTCAGGACAAGCTTACTATGCCCCGAGGGATGCAGAGGTGATTAGAAATTAAGCATGGTTTGGTATGGGGGAGTCTGGATTGACATTTTGCAAAATAGTCTAAGCATACTATTACAAGATAAAATATACAGCGCATTTGTAAAAATGTGCCAAGCTACGACATGCTTCTTGGAGTATGTAAGACAAAGTGGGGCTGATTCATGGAATTATGTGCGCCGAAAAACAGGGTCTGTGCCCCATTCTGCCCGCAAATCCCTGTTTCACAAATGGGGATTTGCGAGCAAAATGGCACACAAAGCCCATTTTTCGGCGCACTTAATTCCATGAATCGGCCCCAGTATGTCTAAACAAGAAGATATTCTGTCACACCGGAAGCCATGTTCAGACAGCTACGTTTTAAGAGGAACAGTTGCCATTTTAGGAGCCCAATACATAGTAAAGGAGCCACTATTGATGCAGTCTTTCACTGAGCATGGTACACCATATATTTTCAGTCGCAGCGAGTATGAACAGTATTGATGATGCCATAAAAGAAACATTGATGACGTGTTGATAATTTGGATAATGGTGACTTTAACGTGCCTTATTCCTCCACAATATCCCCCCAGAAAATGGAAGGAATGAAGGCAGCAGCCTCAAAGGGAAAAATCCACTTGTGGCACGATTTTGTGAAGAGTTGCGACCTGCACATGACTAATCATTATGAATATGATGCTTCATGCCACATAACCTGGAAAAGGGGAGCGGTCTCCCCGATCATTGACTACACCTTTGTTTCCAGAGAGCTGAATTTGCTTGTAATATCCTTGGAAGTCATACCATCAGACAAAAGTGATCATAACTTGCTGAAATTAATTTGGACATCCCCATCTTTTGATATTACTTGGAATCTGACATCCCAGTAGAAGTAATTAGTCAAGGAAACCATCTGAGATTAAATGCTAGGAAGATTGACCAAGTTTCCCGAAACTTAGCTGTAGCTATTGAAAAATCCAACAGTGCTAAATAAACAGGGATGGCGAACTGCACAAACCTCCTGGCTCTCTACCGGACCAAAAAGAATCATAAGCAAGTGTCCATAAATCAACACATCAGCATAATTACGATCACAACCTGGCACATAAACGTAAGGAAATACAAAAAGCTTTAAGACACACAATGAACCATCTGACTACATCCCAGGATGCAGAAAGTTAAACATATTAAATCGTACTACAGATCCTGGTGCAAAAATCATAGAAACAAACTTCTACAAAAAGACGCCGAAGCTATGATGGCTGCTCTAAAAGGGGAATCTACAGCTCAAATGTGGTCACTAACAAGAGCACTTAATCAAACTCAGCATTGTCTCCAATCTACAGGGTGACTGAAGCAGCTTGAATATCTTTCTACCCCCAAGCTAGGTCCAATGAATTCTTTCAGAAACGGTTTTCGTTGTCGGAGGCGGCCTCTGTGAGAAGTTGTGCCTGTGCTGGTGCTGAAGCAAGAGGTGCAGCTTGACACGCAAATTCACGCAAGCCCACGTTAGTGGGTTCTTTCCTCGAATCTCGTATCTCGCGTCTCGAGTAAGTGAGCGAGCGAGCGAGTGACGGAGCGAGCGACGGAGCGACGGAGTAACATCTTGCGGGAGAAACGAAGGAGAAAGAGAGATTCAGGCAGCAGGGAGAAGCGCAGGCAGGTCCAGGCAAAAGCAGGTGAGAACCCTGAGGACCCCGAGGAAGGAATAACGTGGATGCTTGCCGCTGAGCCGTGCCGCACCGTGACATGAAATTTACACGGTTGATATAAATATTGCACGGCACGGCGCGGCGGCTTCCTCTGGCTCCCTGCGGCACCCGCTCGCAATAGGCTACGTCATGGCACGCAGTTAGCTGCGGAGGTCCCGGGTGATTGGCTTCACCTCTGCAAGGAGCCCCCCGGAAAGAGGTGGGCACGGCCTGGATTGGACTCTGCAGTGCCCACTTCATAAATCAGTGTGAGAGTATATACTCACTGGGCGCTCCATCCTGGTGGGCTTCTCTCCTTGATAGGAGGAGGGGGCCTGGGATTAGAAGAGGCAGCGAGTTCCTCACAAGTGCAGGCTATAGTGCTGGGAGCCGGTACACCCTCCATCAACCTGGCTGTCCCGCTTAGATAGTGCGACCCCCTACCTTGGAAGTAAGCTGGAGCTGATTTGAAGAAGAAGGGGAGTCTACTAGTATCTCCCGGAGACTGCGGGCTTCGGCCTTTGATCCAGGTTAACAACGCTCCCCGGTATACCATATTGGTAAGGGAGGATCTCGGGGAAAGAGGGGAAAGGGGGAAATCCATTCATCTCTCCTGTGCAGAATAAGGGGAATTATCCCTGCATATTAACACCAGGCCACCTTTACTACCCTTGTCTGGAGTAATCCATATTATCTGGACTCTGAATCGAAGTGAGTTATAACGCAGACATGCAGCGGGGTAGAAGAGCTTCCCACTCGATATATAACTTACGTACAAACAAGTCTCAACCCATAAAGGAACCTAAAGAGCCCCATAAGAAAGGGGGTAAAGCTAAAAAGAATGCCAAACATGCTTTGCCAGTGGCGCAAGGGGTCATAACCGAGTTTTTCTCTGTGAATCCTCCCCTGGCCACCAATTCCACTGTGATCGAGGAAACGGCAGCATTGATACATAACGATGGCGTCTCCCTAAACACCACCAATTTTGATGACATAGACAATAACTCCCTTCTAGATCTCTGCCTGACTATACAGAGAGAGATGCGGGTACAAACTCCCCTGAGGCTATCTAGTGGTATAACATCCTTGAAAGAAAACAGCATGAACAGCATCGCGGGAGCGCATAATGCTGTGGGAAGCAGCAGACGTCTGTCTGCTTCTCCTAATCTAGTAATCGCATCGATGGAGGATGTACCAGATAATGAGATTGAAGATAATACCGAACAACACCCTAGCTCAGCAAAGATAACTGAACTTCAATCATCGGTGGCTGCTTTGCAATTTGCCCTTAAGATACTCCTACAGATGTCGGGACGTATCCTGGCCAATACTAACATCATTACCACGGCATTAGGTTCAATGGGCCTCCCTCGTGAAGAGGCAGAAATTAATCTATCGACTGCATTGCATATAGCTGATGAGATTGACGAGCAGGAAGTAGCGATGGAAGAGGGCGAGGCGCAACATGTACCTAGCAGCAATAGTATAATGGAGATAATCCCCGAGGAGGCTGACGATCAAGAACGGGAGCATAGTCCCCTGTCCCCTCCCACACGGAAACAGCGTAGATTGGCAAAAAAGGCACTGAAAAACAAGTCAGCTGCAAAATGTGCCCAACCTCCTATAGCAGGACTTAACCTAGCACCTGAGACCCGATCAAAAAAGGCCAGGAAAAGAATGGCGAGAGCAGCCCAAAGGGCGGCCAAGGCAAAGGGCCCTCTATCAGACTGGTTGATACCCGATGAGAAGCCCTCGGGAGCGGATGTAGAGGATGTATCTGTGATGTTTGCTGAGCCTGACCTGGAATCCAGTACGCATACACAGCTGGAGTATATCCCTGAGCCACGGACGCAAGAAGAAGCGATCGAACCACCATCATTGCCCCAGAAGAGGTCAGTGAATGATATAAACACGAATCGGATTTGCTACATCAAGAACCTGTATCCCAGTGGCAAAAATCCTTGGTTAACACGCTCAAAGTTACTAGCAAGACTTTACCATATACCTCAACTCCGTGTCCTAAAATCTGAGGACTTCTTATTCATTGAACCTCTGGGGGGCCCAAATCCTAATGTCTCTGCTATACATTGTACCTTTCTGACTACGGCGACTTTAATTAGAAAATACAAAGAAGATCTGTTAGCTGTGGACATAGATATTGATGTGGACCCACTGGAGAAGGTTCTTTTGCCTGAACCAGTGGATTCTATGACAATGGCCCCTGCGGTTAACATGCTTAAATCTGGAGGAGGGGAAAACCTTGCCCTGGCTGAAATACAGCAAGTGCTAAAGTCACTCCTAGAGACCATTCCGCAACTGTTAAAGAACCATTGATGCTTCTCACTTCTCTCATGGAACTGCAGAGGTTTCTCACACCTTCTGAGGGCGGAGGGCACGGTAGACCTACTGTCACAATATAGCTGCATTTGTCTCCAAGAGACATGGTCTTTGGACCCATTACTCCTGGACGGTTTTGTTATCCATCAATCAGTGGCTAAACAGGGCTGTAAGGGACGCCCATATGGTGGCTTATTAATTGGGGTAGTAAATACGATCACGTCCCGCAAGATTCAGTGTAAAGCGGAAGAGCAGCTTTTGGCAGTAGAAGTAGAATATTATGACGAAAATGGTCTGGGAAGGCTCCTGCTAATCAATCTTTACAACCCTCCAGGAGAGTTGGTCCGTGACTCACTCCAAGAGGCAATACAGGATTTACTGGCCTCTTGGTGGACGAGAACGGGTAATGTCGCTGTGGTGGTCATGGGGGATTTCAATTGTCAGATGATAGATGAAACACTTATATCCTCTAATCCTGATCTCAATGTAAGGTGCTCAATGACCCATGGAAAGAGGGAGGTTGAAGGATTAGGCTGGCTGCAATTGCTCGGAGCTTGGGATATGGCTATGATTAACGGCCGTACTCTGGGAGATACGCCGGGAAAACACACCTGGTCTAATGGATCATCATCTAGTACATTAGATTACATATTTATGTGTCCCGAGCTGCAGTCTAGAGTGGTCGATATGGTCGTGAAGCCTAATGTATGGAGCGACCATGCGTCGCTGCAATGCACATTCCGGATCCCCCGGCCTAGCTCTAGCCCCACGCCTTTGAACATGGGTAACATCCAAGCCAACTGTGCAGGATCCAGAATAGTGTGGTCCGAGAGAAACATAAGATTGGCCACTGAAGCTCTTGAACCTATTTCAGCTCTAGGCTTCTGTGACTTCAAACTTAAGGCGATAAATGAGATTGAAGATTGGATCACCAGGTTCTCAGGGCAGCATGCCACGGCAAATAAGAGATATATGCTAAAAACAGGGGGGGCTGTACTCCCGTTCAATAGAGAAATCAGGGATGCTAAGAGAGGTTTAAGAGCGGATATTCGAAGTATGAAGCTTATGAACCTGTCCAGGGCCCTGTACCGCGAGAAATTAAGAAAAATTAAAAATCGATACAGAGCAGAGATTAAGACCATTAAGATAGCAGAGAAAAATCTTAAATATCAGCAGTTGATACAAACTATCTGCTCTAGAAATTCCAGCGGCATTTGGTCACTCCTAAATGAGAACAGAGAGAAGACCAAAGGCCCCTTAATTAATCCAATAAGTAATTAGACATGGGAAAAATTCTTATTAGGCCGCAATTCAGGAGGAGAGGAAACCTTGAATAGATCTTTGGAAAAGGCCCCCACTCAGTTGCCTTTCGATGTCTCAGCGGAGGCAATACGGAATAAAATAGCGGCTCTTAAGTCCTCTAGAGCCCCTGGACCCAACAGGCTAGCTAACGTAGTGATCAAGAGTCATCCCATATTTTGGACTGACTTGTTTTCCCTACTCTTTAACAAGATCTTAGAGCAGGGGATTATCCCCCAGTCCTGGCAAACAGCCATTCTAATTCCTGTATTTAAAAAAGGAAGTCGAACTGACCCTAATAACTATAGGTTGCTATCCATGCTTGATATCTCAGGCAAATTATTTGCCTCACTTTTGCTTGACGAGATGCAGAAATGGATAGAAAATAATAAAATACTCAGCAGATTTCAATGCGGCTTTAGGCGGGACTTTTCCACCTCACATAACCTTTTGGTCATGGATATACTTCGTACACGGGCACTTAGTAAGGGGCAGCCCCCTTTGTACGCCCTGTACATTGACTTTAAAGCCGCATTTGACTCCATCCCCCGTGAGAGGCTTTGGGCCAAGTTAGAGAAATTGGGATGCCCGTCAAGTATATTATATTACCTGAGATTACTCCATCAGAATACCACGGCGTGGCTAAGATTGAATCAGGAAGGAAACATGACCCGAAAGGTGATCCAAGACAGTGGGGTAAAACAGGGATGCGTTACTGCACCCCTGATTTACAATCTCTATGTGTACGATATCCCTGCAGCATTAGCCGAGGTTGATAACTGCCCTCCTAAAGTAGGCACAGTACCGTGCGCGGTATTAGCGTATGCGGACGATCTGGTCGTCTTTGATAACACCATAGGTGGCCTGAGACGTTCTGCTTCTGCCCTATTGGATTATGCCAAGATTAATGGCCTGACCATTAATCTGGATAAGACGAAGGTGCTAAGATTTACTAGGAGAAGAGTATCGCGTGTGAATCTGATAGTACATGAAAATCACATACTCTATGCTCCATCTTATCGCTATTTAGGAGTCAAAATTGAGCCCATGGGTGATTACTCACTCTGTAGACAGGGCCGAATCACTAGGGCCATGCAAGTCACCTAACTTATTTCCTCTTTTACAAATAAGCAGGGTGGCTTTACCCTGTGGGGTACGCGCCATCTTTACATCCAAGTGTTTGCCCCCATGATCATCTATGGCCTTGAGTCACTGCACACAATGAATCTTGCGTGGCTGCAAGTGCTGGAGGGCAAGTTATGGAGACGGATATTAGGACTACCCCCCGGGGTACCAATGGCCCTGATCAGATTGGAATTGGGCCTCCCTTCTTTGAAAGCAATGGTACTGAGGAAAAGAGCAGGGTTTCACCTTAAGATGATAGGCGGTACCAATAACCCCTTATTAACTGTGATCCACCAGGAGGTGACTAAAAAATATACTACTTCGCCCCTACATAAAGATATGACTGAATTTCTTTTAGACATTGGATGGATACATCAAGGGGCAATTGTCACCAAGGAAACCCTTTATGCATTAGGAAAAAAAGTAGACCGGTGGGATTGGCTTGAGAATTTCGCACATATAAGTAGCCTTAAGACCTATCATTTTGTGAAATACAGACTATATAATTTCATGAAACCTCAAGCCTACCTATACCTCTGCCCCTCGAGAAAACTCAGACGCTTCATCATCCTGTTTAGATTAGAGCAACTGCCTACTTTGTACATTAGAGGTGCATGGGAGAACATCCCGGTTGATAAGCGTACTTGCCGTCTCTGTAAATCCTCAGAATGCCTAGAGACAGCCAGACATCTCCTCACTGAATGCCGGATATTGAAGGACACAATTTTATGTTATCTGGGAGAATTTGTACATGATGTTGCAACCATACGCAAAACGTCTTTTTGGCGCTATTGCACTAACTCTAGCAATATGCATCTATTTATAGCATTCTACAATATCTGGCAACAGGTTGAACTTGCTATGGAGTGTGGATTGGAATCGCCCCAATATTGAGGAGATTTAGGAATGCATAGAGTACCCTATTTGAGACAGAAATTGATCATTATTCCTAAATATACTCATTCCAACTACAACTTAGTTATTAGTCATTACCCCAATATGATCATTTGTAAATCCTATAAGGAAAGGTAATGCGTAACTGTTCTTTTTAACTGCCGCTTTTATATTTGAGATTTACTTATGTGTTTTTTTTATATATCTGCATATATTTATGATTCAAGTTCAATGCTTTGTAATTCTTGTAAAATGTAATATGTGTAAAGTCTGAATTTATTTTCATTCTATACCACATTAAAGTTATATATATATATATTTGAAGATCCTAATCAGGACCTACCGCCTGAGGAGAAGGCTTTGGAGCAATGGCACTTCCGTATGATCAAGAGGATTTGATATCTATGGTAAAATGACTCAACACTTCCTGGGTTTCGGGTCCGGATGGAATTTCAAATCAAATGATGAAAGAACACCCGGAACATTGGGCCAAGTTGCCAGACACAATATTCCAAGATATCCTAAATAAAAAGCAGATTCTTGAACACCTCTATTAGAGTTTCACTTTACATGGCTGGCCTTCTGACAAAATCCAAACTCATAGAGCAATAAAACAGGGATGCGCTCTGGCCCCTGCCCTGTATATTTTCTATATTTCAGACCTAGGAAAATATATAGCTTCAATCCGCTGTTTTACGCGAAGACGGGGAACAATGAAAATATCCCATCTCCTATATGCGCATGACCTTGTCCTCTTGGACTTCACCAAAATTGGTATGCAACGTCAACTAGAGGGCCTTCAGAGATATGCTTAGATAAACATTTATAAATAAATACAAAATCTTGGTACTGAAAAAGGGCTCGGAAGGAAAAAAGAAAACAATCAAATGGCATCTGAATAATGAAGAGACAGCAAAGGTAACCTAATTCAGATGCCAGGGAATAACAATCTCCTGTAGCATGGTGGAAACTGAAGCAGTTGAATCATTGAAACTCAAGGTCAGGACATTGGCAAAGCAGGCACTGATTCGGAAAAGGAAATACTGCAAATACTCACTGATTCCGATCATAGAGTTTTATACAACAAAGGTCATTCCAACGCTTACCCATGATCAGAAGTATTCCTTAATATGCCAATAAAATGCTGGCCCGTAACAGAAGACTGATTCTGTAAAGATTTTTTGGGGCTGCCTCGATCAACACTTATCCAGCTGATCAGGAAAATACATTTAAGATATCTGCTGATGGCAGTACAATGGAGGAAACTGTCTTTATATACGAAATGTCTGAATATTCCGACAGCTCCAATGATGAAAGGGGTTCAACAGGAAGTTCTACATGGAACCAACCCCTTAATCATCTTGTGCGAAAAGGATTGTGTAACATTATTGGAGGCCTTGGAAAGTCAAATGAATTACCTGTTTCTCGCTCCAGCCACAATCAAGAAAAAAAGAATCCTAAAAGACTAGATAAAAAAAAACATAGAGGAAGTAGCACATCTAAATTTCCATTAGGATCTAGCAGCAGAAACTAACAAAGGGGCATTACACATCCATACTTAATAAGGTGCCCAGATCCAGAAATGTGAGCATCTTTCATTAGAACCCATTTCAACATATGCAATACTGGTGAAATTATTGCAGTACGTCACTCTACTCATTCTTAGAGTCCCTCTTGCAGATTTTGCAACAAAGAAGACATGAAAGAAACGCTCAAGCACCTTTTCACCTTCTGAGCTTACTTTTCAGAGCAAAGGACACTTTTTAATTGAGTATAATACAATAACGACTGACATGTGGTGGGCACATATGCTAAGTGGATCCAAAATCTTAATAACATTAGCCACGGTTGCCTTGTACAGGTCGGTTCTGAAAAAAGCTCTTGCTAAAAGAATCAGCAAAGACATACTTTCTGGGGATCATGTGATCAGGATGCGATGAGCTGGGAAATCCTTTGATAAAATATATGGGGACTAAGCACTTTGCTGACATTTTTAGGACAAGCTGCTTTGCTAAAAGTTATACTGTAAACTATAAAGCAATAAAATAAACAAAATAATAATTTGATAAGGGGAGTAAAGCGAACTTGTCCAATTTTTTAGATTGGAACAATGGGCTGGAATCCAGCCTACAATGTCCTTTCATATCTCACAAAAAGGATAATGTATTCATAGATATCATGGCATATGACCAGAGGGATATTTAGCAATTAACACTTAACTGCACCAAAAAAGAAGACGTTTGCATGCCTGAATTCCATAATCAGTAGAGCATACCCAACACAACTAAAACATAGAACAACAAAAAGCGATTAGTATTTTAACAGATCTGTCTGGTACTAAAAAGAAACAACGAGCAAGGCAACCTGATTGTATGCACGTCCACATGTGTACGTTCTTGAGAGAAACACAGATCCCGATCATGAGCAACGGTCTCCAAGCTGAATCCACAGAGGTTACAATCGGCAAAGCTAAAAAGGGAAATATACCCTTGATATCCTCGGGTCTGGCGCGCATTATAAATAATAAAACAAACAAACAATCATCCCAATCGCTACAACCAAAGAAATCACTACCATTAACGCCATCAGACAGCTTGGCAGTTGCCCAGCAGTCAAGGAACATTTCCCATGTGAGAACTGTGCCACATGTAGTTCGACCAGAAAGACAAACCTCTTTGAGTATTAAAATGTCAAATTGAAGATACGCAGGCAATCACATTGCGTAGACATAAATATGAGGCATGGAATACGCTGCCCATGTGAATTTGTATGTAAACAATATGTTTCCCAAATGTAACTCATTTAAACATGTTTTTTGATATCCACAAAACATATCCAGGCTCCCATTCTGTAAACAAGGTAACCATCAGCCTTATGGCAGTTATAAGACTGTAATCATTCTCAATGTATGTCACACTACATGATGACATCATTTTAAAACAATTGATTATTTATTAGTGACATTAATAAAAAAGTCATGATATTTTGATCAGAATAATGTGCAATCATCTTACATAAAACCCACATGCCCTGATTTACAAAAGCATTTTACAATGGTGCAATCCCTTTGAAAAACGTTTTCTAAATCAGGTCCGCAGAGCACAAATGTAAAATATTTATAATCATAATGAATCGAAGGAAAAACGTTATTAATCAGTTGTATAGAAACAGTTTGGTCTTGGAGAACTCATACAAACAAATCTTTATTAGGCATGTAATGGTGATGGTTACTCTCTAAAGAGATAGCTTTATTCGTGAGTGTTTATTTCCTCAATAATGCAAAGCTTTCCATATCAAATTGTGACTTTTCTAAAACTAAGCTCAGAAAAGCCAAATAAATGCGATTTAATTTGTGAGGACTGGAATTATATGTTCATGAAGCGTGTGGGAGCACCTCTACTGAGAACGAACATTGGTCAAATTTCCTGTTCTATAGTATTTCTTCCACTCAGTAGGGTCTACAACCACATTTTAGGTATCTGCACCCTTCACAGAGGAGTAATATTCTTTTGAATATCAGCCTGGTCCCACCCTTGTTTATTCCCAGTAGAGGGGCTCCCACACTCTTAAGTTGTAAAACCTGGGGTGTCACACTAAGTAACCCAGGATAATCCAGACGTGAACCCTTTGCTCACTGTGCCTTAGAGAGACTCCGCTTCACCTCACTGAGGAGCCCCAACAAGGCTGAACAGCTCCCACACTCAATTTATATGATATTATATGTGCACCCACTGCACACCTCAATTAAAAGGTTAAAAGGAATAGACCCACACACTGGAGTACAGTGCCATGATGCTGATAAACATGGAGGTGAATCATGGAGATCACTTTATTTGTTACAAATATGTAGTTTACCGTTTACTCATATATTGTATTAATAATAAGAGTGTTACTCTTCTCTTAATGAGCAAAACAGATTATGTAATCCTCGAATAACTATATCCATTATTTCGTATAGAAGGTTATCATTCCAAGATAGACACTCTTTCACACCACTATTCTACTGTTTAATATTAGCCATATGAGAAAGGGATGCTTAGGAATATTCATAGATATGTATACTAAAAGAATATGTCAGTAATAAAAGGGTTGCATTTATGTATTTATTTAGTACATTTGTACATTTGTAGAGCGCTCAAAGCCCAGAGGCATGAAGGCATGGGAGGCATTATTGCTGGAAGTAAATAAGACACACTGGGCTAGATAGTCACTTAATTTTTCACAACATTCACCATAACATTAAACACTATGTAACAGTGAACCATATACTCATTGGAAAGACTCAAAATTTGGAAGTGAGGATTAAATGGCTAAAACGTATTTCGCTCCATTGAGGGCCATCTTGAAATAAGGTTTCCTCTCATGAAAACGTGATCTTCACAGAGTTTTAGAAGAGGAGTGTTTAAGGGTGGAAGGTAGGGTATAGACGTTCTCAGAACATTGTATTTTTTTTGTCATTATGCGCAAATGGGATATAGGAGTTCAACAAATTTGAAATAAAAATATGAACATTTATATAAAACTATGGTTTGATGATATGGTGGCGAACATGCTGATATATGGGATTATAAATTATTGATGTCTGTATTATGGAATGCAATGTTTTGACACCTCAAAACCACCATCCTGACATCGACTGATATTGCTAGGGTTTCCGAGAGTGTACATACTGCTTTAGAATGCTTTATGGATTCACATATCCATGTGGAAGTAAATGCAAAATGGTAACACTACTATTCAGTTCTATTTACTAAAGCATGGGATCGTCCACTTTTGGGGCTTACATTTCATAAGGTACTGGGTCTGAATCCCAAAAGCATTTTACAATGGCTAATCCAATTGAAAAATACTTTGTAAATCAGGCCCATTTTATCTTAAACAAAGTCCACCTTAACTTTGTGAACCTGTTGCGCAGCCTGTGACCACAATGATCACATCACAGATGACATCATTGATGGGTTTTCTTTTAATTTTACCTTATAATTATTTTCAGATAGAAGGTTATTCCTTAATGAACAGTATTGTACACTCCTATTGTACTCTTTTGAAAGACCCCTACAAGGTCGTTGAATGAGACAAATAGTACTACATGTGTTTCTTGACTGCTTTACTTGAACTCAAAGTGTTTTTGGGAATTTAGGAATGACTCTAGATCTTTATATACGACGAAACAAGTGTGATAACTAGGTTGCACACTTGATCCACTAAATTCATAATGTACTGGATGTGGTATTCATTTTATTTTCCACAACACTCTGAATTTAAAGATGTTGTTACCATGAACTACTTCAAAAAAGGTAGCAGGTGCTCTTCTCCAGAAAGAACATGGCATGATAACCTGTTCTGAGATGAGTTTGCAGCACACGCTTTTTGCTCACTGTACCTTTCACAGATGGGAAATATCCATTTGCATATCAGTCTTTGTCCCGCCCAGATGGGCAGTCCAGCACCGAAATGCTATGGCAGTTCCTCTCTGAACAAGAGTACCACCAGCAACCCCATACACGTGTTTCAGCCTTGTTGGGCCTGATCAGTGAGGTGAAGCTGTGCCTCTCTGAGCACAGTGAACAGGGAGACCACGTCTGGTTGCCCCCAGGTAACTTAGGGTGACCAACCCCAAATTCCTTTCAAATATTTCAAAAAAGGTAGCAGGTGCTCCTCTCCAGAAAGAACATTGCATTATAACCTGTTCTGAGATAAGTTTGCAGTACACGCTTTTTGCTTGCTCACTGTACCTTTCACAGATGTGAAATATCCATTTGCATATCAGTCTTTGTCCTGCCCAGATGGGCAGTCCAGCACCGAAATGCTATGGCAATTCCTCTCTGGACAAGAGTACCACCAGCAACCCCATACACGTGTTTCAGCCTTGTTGGGGCTCATCAGTGAGGTGAAGCTGTGCCTCTCTGAGCACAATGAGCAGGGAGCCCACATCTGGTTCCCCCCAGGTAACTTAAGGTGACCAACCCCAAGTTTCTTTCAAATATTTCAAAAAAGGTAGCAGGTGCTCCTCTCCAGAAAGAACATGGCATGAGAACCTGTTCTGAGATGAGTTTGCAGCACACGCATTTTGCTCACTGTACCTTTCACAGATGGGAAATATCCATTTGCATATTAGTCTTTGTCCCGCCCAGATGGGTAGTCCAGCACCAAAATGCTATGGCAATTCCTCTCTGAACAAGAGTACCACCAGCAACCGCATACACGTGTTTCAGCCTTGTTGGGCCTCATCAGTGAGGTGAAGCTGTGCCTCTCTGAGCACAGTGAGCAGAGAGACCACGTCTGGTTGCCCCCAGGTAACTTAGGGTGACCAACCCCAAGTTCCTTTCAAATATTTAAAAAAAGGTAGCAGGCGCTCCTCTCCAGAAAGAACATGGCATGATAACCTGTTCTGAGATGAGGTTGCAGCACACACTTTTTGCTCACTGTACCTTTCACAGATGGGAAATATACATTTGCATATCAGTCTTTGTCTCACCCAGATGGGCAGTACCGCACCGAAATGCTATGGCAATTCCTCTCTGAACAAGAGTACCACCAGCAACCCCATACACGTGTTTCAGCCTTGTTGGGCTTCATCAGTAAGGTGAAGCTGTGCCTCTCTGAGCACAGTGAGCAGGGAGACCACGTCTGGTTGCCCCAGGTAACTTAGGGTGACAAACCCCAAGTTCCTTTCAAATATTTCAAAAAGGTAGCAGGCGCTCCTCTCCAGAAAGAACATGGCATGATAACCTGTTCTGAGATGAGTTTGCAGCACACGCTTTTTGCTCACTGTACCTTTCACAGATGGGAAATATCCATTTGCATATCAGTCTTTGTCCCGCCCAGATGGGCAGTCCAGCACTGATATGCTATGGCAATTCCTCTCTGAACAAGAGTACCATCAGCAACCCCATACACGTGTTTCAGCCTTGTTGGGCCTCATCAGTGAGGTGAAGCTGTGCCTCTCTGAGCACAATGAGCAGGGAGACCACGTCTGGTTGCCCCCAGGTAACTTAGGGTGACCAACCCCAAGTTCCTTTCAAATATTTCAAAAAAGGTAGCAGGCGCTCCTCTCCAGAAAGAACATGGCATGATAACCTGTTCTGAGATGAGTTTGCAGCACACGCTTTTTGCTCACTGTACCTTTCACAGATGGTAAATATCCATTTGCATATCAGTCTTTGTCCCGCCAAGATGGGCAGTCCACCACCGAAATGCTATGGCAACTCCACTCTGAACAAGAGTACCACCAGCAACCCCATACACGTGTTTCAGCCTTGTTGGGCCTCACCAGTGAGGTGAAGCTGTGCCTCTCTGAGTACAGTGAGCAGGGAGACCACGCCTGGTTGCCCCAAGGTAACTTAGGGTGACCAACCCCAAGTTCCTTTCAAATGAACTACATACTCTCATGTAGATAACCTAAGGATTTGGAAGTGAGATTAAAATGGCTGGAACATCGGTCACTTAAGTGGTATCTGGGAGGTGTGGGGCATCTTCATATTGCTCTCCCCAAACCAGGAAACATCACATAATTTAAATAGGAGCATTTAATAGGTGAAGCCAGATGAAAGGACATCTTTGCATAATTACATATGTAGTGTGTATACCTGCAAATGTCCGTACAGCCCAGGAAGACATCTGGCTTCTGGTTAATTAGGGCTCAAATGTGGTTAAGTATTGGGTTTTGTTGAGCTCATTCCTTCATATATATATAACGATGACAGAGAAATATTATAAGAATTGTTTAAATCAATATTATTTTTTAACATGCTCATTGTTTTGTCTTGCATTGATTTTTGTATTTGCATGGCTTATTTGTTTTGCTAAAACCTAATAGTTTTGCTGAAACCTGATAATCGACTTGACAATGAACCTTAAATTGAATCTGACAAGCATAGGACCGACGTTCACCCAAACAGATTGATTTGATGTGAGCAATATCTCAGAGCAATTAACGACTTTCTGTACATCTTTGTGCAATACTGTTGTGTACAGTGATATATTTTAAAAAGTATATATTGCATAAATCGACATAACCTAGGCAATTCTAACCTAAAATTAGATGTAATAATTATCTGTAAAATATGTTTAACTTCAACAAAGGAACAGAAATGCACATAATCTGAAGCAAAACGTAATTATTCCTTTCTACATCAAATCTTTTTAAATCACTGAACTGCATTGCATGAAAGATTTTACAATAGAGTTAATTTGTTAAACATATACTTGCAATTTTCTTAAATGAAAAGCCTAGAGAACTCTGGCACTCGTGAAGATAGAAATTGTAGTAATAAATCATAGGCATGGTCCTTTTGACAGACTGACATGACTGACAAAATAAATTGGTACATTCTGGGGCTAGAATATAAACAGAAGGGCCAAGATTCAGTGCTCTTTGCAAGAAGTAATTTAAGTTAAAGAGAAAACATGCAGACTTCATGAAAAATGTAGCAAGGCACATTCATGAATATCACAGAACATATTATACAGTTAGATGAAATATACTGTGTTCAAACATATGAAGACAGACTTTAGTAATGCCATTACAAATTGAGCATAATACATAGATGTTTATTTTAAAGTCTACAATTTAGGCATTGTGTTCGGATATCAGATGGCTAATTACATTACATAAATGTCAATCGGCTAAATAGGGCGGCGAGAGCCGCCCTATATTTAAGGTGAGTTGAAGACACATTTGAAACCCTCAACATCCTTTTGTTAATAACTTTTGATTCAAGTAACGGATTTGGCCGACATTTCGAAAGTGATTAAAAGTCTGCGCCCAACCCCCAGACAGCAAAGTATCGTAAAGACTTGTAAATAAATGATTTAAAAAAGTGCGGCCTACTTGCCAATCATTTTCCCATAGACAATGTTTACCAAAGCGCACAGCCTAACCTTTGGATGGATTTGGACCAGGTCCAAAACAACTCGGGTATGAAGTGTTGACTCACGATCCATGCATTGGTTTGGGGTTATTCCGTGCCACAAGTATTTTTAAATTTTATGCAGAAGGGTGTGCCCCCTTCCCCGAAAATGATGTTTATATCTCCCATGGTGCATTGTAGGATCATAGTTTTCAGAAATGAAATGATTGCCATCTTGTTTTTCTCAGTGGCCCTGTAGTTATGGTTAAGTTGCTCAAACAATAGGAAGAGCACTTTTTGAACGGCTTGTAACTTTTCCCCTCCACCCCAGACGAATGCTCACCAAACTTTACAAAAAAAGTATATGGCCCCTTCAGATTAATTCTGCGATATTTGGTGAGGTATCGTACAGGGGTGTCAATGTTGTAGGGAGTCCCAAAATGTGCGGATTCCTCATTAATGCAATGGAAAAGAATTTGGTCTCATCTACAGCCCAAACCCCTGGACGTATTTTCACCAAACTTGCTGTGGCTTGCTCCCAAAAGTGTGTTTTTGTACAATTGGTGTAAATTGGTCCAGTATTTATTTTTTAACTGCCAAAAAATGAGGTCCCAAAAAATGTGTGATATCTGCGCTTGGTCCATTTATCCACCTGCCTATTGGGTCAGCAGACAGGCCTCCGATTGGTCCAGGGCCATCGTGATGTCTGAGGACATCAGATGCACCCCCTGATTGGATGGTGAAAAGCGTGAAGTGGGTCATATTTTTTAAACGGTCGCCATGTTGGATCCATGAAAGAGCGACTGACTGTGAGTATAAGTGACATCCAGAAAACCCCTCCAGTATAGGTACATGCATTGGGCATGTCACTGCTAGGTGGTCCTGAGCAAAAATTTAAAAAGGTGACCCTTGAATTGTCGTGGGTCATCATCCACTGCAAAATGCCTGCTAATATTTATGGTTCAGTCAACAACATAAACATGACTTGGAAACGGGGACCACAGGGATACATGGAAGACATGGTATTGTATCTTTTGTATAACATAAACATGACAAGGAAACAGGGAGTCCACTTCACCACATGGCTACATGGCAGACATGGTATTGTATATTTTGTATAACATAAACATGATAAGGAAAAGGGGAACCCACTTCACCACTAGGGATACATGGCAGACATGGCATTGCATCTTTTGTATACCATAAACATGACGATGAAATGGGGAGCCCACTTCACCACAGGGATACATGGCAGACATGGCATTGAATCTTTTGTATACCATACACATGACGAGGAAAGGGGAGCCCACTTCACCAGAGGGATACATGGCAGACATGGTATTGTATCTTTTATATACCATACACATGACGAAGAACGGGGAGCCCACTTCACCACAGGGATACATGGCAGACATGGCATTGTATCTTTTATATAGCATAAACATGATGATGAAACGAGGAGCCCACTTCACCACAGTGAAACATGATAGACATGGTATTGTATATTTTGCATACCATAAACATGACGATGAAAGGGGGAGCCCACTTCACCACAACGATACATGGCAGACATGGTATTGTATCTTATATATACCATACACATGATGATGAAACGAGGAGCCCACTTCACCACAGTGAAACATGATAGACATGGTATTGTATATTTTGCATACCATAAACATGACGATGAAAGGGGGAGCCCACTTCACCACAGGGATACATGGCAGACATGGTATTGTATATTTTATATACCGTACACATGATGAGGAAAGGGGATCCCACTTCACCACAGGGATACATGGCAGACATGGTATTGTATCTTTTGTATAGCATAAACATGATGATGAAACGAGGAGCCCACTTCACCACAGTGAAACATGATAGACATGGTATTGTATATTTTGCATACCATAAACATGATGAGGAAAGAGGGAGCCGACTTAATCACCGAGATACATGGCAGAAATGGTATTGTACCTTTTGTATAACATAAACATGACGAGGAAACAGGGAGCCCACTTCACCACAGTGAGACATGGCAGAATTGGTATTGAATCTTTTGTATACCATAAACATGACAGTAAAAAGGGGAGTCCACTTCACCACAGGGATACATGGCAGACATGGTATTGTATATTTTGTATAACATAAACATGACAAGGAAAGGGGGAACCCACTTCACCACTAGGGATACATGGCAGACATGGTATTGCATCTTTTGTATACCATAAACATGACGATGAAATGGGGAGCCTACTTCACCACAGGGATACATGGCAGACATGGTGTTGAAAATTTTGTATACCACACACATGATGAGGAAAGGGGAGCCCACTTCACCACAGGGATACATGGGAGACATGGTATTGTATCTTTTGTATACCATAAACATGATGAGGAAAGGGGAGCTCACTTCACCAGAGGGATACATGACAGACATGGTATTGAATCGTTTGTATATAATAAACACAACAAGGAAACGGGGAGCCCACTTCACCACAGGGATACAAGGCAGACGTGATATTGTATCTTTTGTATAGCATAAACATGGCGATGAAATGGGGAGCCATCTTCACCACAGTGAGACATGATAGACATGGTATTGTATATTTTGCATACCATAAACATAATGATGAAAGAGGGAGCCGACTTAATCACCGAGATATATGGCAAAAATGGTATTGTATCTTTTGTATAACATAAACATGACAAGGAAACGGGGAGCCCACTTCACCACAGTGAGACATGGCAGAATTGGTATTGAATCTTTTGTATACCATAAACATGACAAGGAAAGGGGGAACCCACTTCACCACTAGGGATACATGGCAGACATAGTATTGCATCTTTTGTATACCATAAACATGACAATGAAATGGGGAGCCCACTTCACCACAGGGATACATGGCATACATGGTATTGAATCTTTTGTATACCATACACATGATGAGGAAAGGGGAGCCCACTTCACCACAGGGATACATGGCAGACATGGTATTGTATCTTTTCTATACCATAAACATGATGAGGAAAGGGGAACTCACTTCACCACAGGGATACATGACAGACATGGGCCCTCATTATGACCCTTGCGGAAAGGGGTTTACGCCGGCGTAAACCATGGCGTACCTTTCCGCCTGAGTACGAGTTCCCGTAGCGCCATGGTGATTTTTACGCCTGCTTTTTGCAGGCGGAAAAATCCATGGCGCTACGGGACTTGTTGTTAATTACGCCACCGTAATTTACGGTGGCGTAATTAACGCCTTCCCCACTCCCATTATACCCTATGGGGCAAAAATGGGAATGGGGAGGGGTAAATGGGGATTGGGGACTTACCGCCCCGCCAAGGTCGGAATGGGGCGGTAAGTCCGCCAACCACCATGGCGGAGTTGGCAGCTTAGCGCCATGGACCATGGTGCAAATTGCACCATGGTTCTCCGCCAGGGTCGTAATGAGGGCCATGGTATTGAATCGTTTGTATATAATAAACATAACGAGGAAACGGGGAGCCCACTTTACCACAGGGATACATTGCAGACATGATATTGTATCTTTTGTATAGCATAAACATGACGATGAAACGGGGAGCCAACTTCACCACAGTGAGACATGATAGATATGGTATTGTATATTTTGTATAACATAAACATGACGATGAATAGGGGAGCCCACTTCACCACAAGGATACATGGCAGCCATGGTATTGTATCTTTTGTATACCATAAACATGATGAGGAAAGGGGAGCCCACTTCACCACAGTGAGACATGATAGACATGGTATTGTATCTTTTGTACACCATAAACATGATGAGGGAAGGGAGCCCACTTCACCACAGGGATACATGGCAGACATGGTATTGTATCTTTTGTATACCATACACATAACGAGGAAAGGGGAGCCCACTTCAACACAGTGAGACATGGCAGACATGATATTGTATCTTTTGTATACCATAAACATGACGAGGAGATGGGGAGCCCACTTCACCACAGGGATACATGGCAGACATGGTATTGTATCTTTTGTATACCATACACATAACGAGGAAAGGGACATCCACTTCACCACAGTGAGACTTGGCAGGCATTGTATTGAATCTTTTGTATACCATAAACATGACAATGAAACGGGGAGCCCACTTCTCCACAGGGATACATGGCAGACATGGTATTGTATCGTTTGTGTACCATACACATAACGAGGAAACAGGGAGCCCACTTCACCACAGGGATACATGGCAGACATGGTATTGTATCTTTTGTATACCATAAACATAACAAGGAGATGGGGAGCCCACTTCACCACAGGGAAACTTGGCAGACATGGCATTTTATCGTTTGTATACAATAAAACATTTCCAATGACAAGCTTCAAGGCTACCACTAGATAAGTCTGATGGAACAGATAATTTTGTTACTTCCACGAAGGCATGTAGTTGTCCTGCTAATAAAAAATAAAAAAAAGATTAACATATTTGTTGTGGAAAAGATTTCAAACCGAGTAGGCCTCATGATAGAAATCGTATGTTTTATTTTTCTGCCAGAGTTCAGCCATTCTATCAAAAGAACATATAATGCCCCCCTTCCTTGCACTTTCCCCCATCCCTCTCCCCTCCACTTGCGCATTCTCAGTGTCACAGGGCCTAGTAAGATTGTTGTTTTTGTCCTCCCTTGCCTAGCCGCCTTCTGACATACGTGTGTATGAACACAATACAAATACAATAGCATATTATATCAGTGTCGGGAATGGGCATGGGCCCACAAAGAACAGTCAGTCATTTTAGGGCCATGCAGATGAAAGTAATCTTCTCACCCACTCATGGCACTTGTTTCCCATGAAATATTGCAAAGGTTTTGTAATCTCGTAAACTATAAATCTCCCAAAAATGTTTATGTATATGTTTGCCCAAAAACGTGCTTGGTACCTTTTATATATTTCTTAAATGACCAATCACTACTGATGCTTTATTTACAAATCCACTACTGTTTCGGGATTGGTAATGCAAAGACCTATCACTGCATTTCACTCACCCCTGTGTCTGATGGTGACAGGGAAGGCCCTGGAGGATACGTCTAAGTGGCAAGTGCCTCATTGAGCAAATAACATCACATCAATGAATGCTATCTGGGTTGTGTTTGTAACAGCCAAGGCATACTCTTAATCCACAGGTGATGTGAGTTTCCTGCAAAACAGTAGAGTGCCAAGCTTGGAAAAAATATTAACAATCCAATTTCATATTCCCAACCCATAACTATTGTTAGCACATGGTTGTAATCATTGACCGCCTTCCAAGCCAATCAGAATGCTCTGAATGCAGTTACTAACTACTGGTGTTGACTGAATTACAAAATGGTTGGCTTCAGAGGCAGAAAGGGAAACCACAGAAAGCATTCATCTGTATTCAAGACGCAATGCAATTCACCAGCAGGATTTCTTCTAAGACTTTGGGATAATCGCTTTTCACTGCACTTTCAGAATGGCAGGCCAATTTAAACATGGACAAAAATTCTTTCAATTTCATATAGAAAACCTGTTTGTGTTCTCATTACACCCAGCACATGTTTGTGTTAAGACAATTCAAGATCAACCTAGCATACAATTATAATGCATACCTTGTACAGGCAACCTTGCATTTAATTATTACATTTTTTAATTTAAATGACACTTCACCGCTTCATCTCCCAAACCTATATTAGTATTTCCACTGTGTGCTAATAGGCATGTGAATATCAAGAGTGGTCGTCATCACTTTGGATAATCAACCACCACCAAGATATGACCCAAGCAATGTTTTGTGACTACGACAATCCCCATTATCGTTTGAAGACCCTATGAAGAATTGATATAACAATGCAGAGCAACTCCAGCTTTGATCAGATAGCCTCCATAGGGATTTCATTTCTCAATCTTGTGGTCCTTCTCAATTAACAGCCCTTGCCATGAATCAAAACGTATGTGGATATTCGGATCAGAGCTGGGCAATGCTATGAGAGGCTCAACAAATCCGATTTTTAGTATGCATCATCCCTTTTATTGATTTTCTTCCTTGAAAGTATTCAGGATCTGCTCTCCCAGCTCAGGAGATTCCGGTGCAGCTCACACAAACAATATTCGTGTTTATTTTCTAATGGATGATATGACAGTGTCCAAACATGCTAACAAGGAAGTGGGCAAAGAAAGCAGGAACATTAAACTCATGTTACAAGTTTTCAAATCAGTTTTCATGCTGTAGCTAAATGATTAGGTTGGGTTCTCCCAAAAGTGATTCTAAGGTGCTGATTCACCAAGTGTTTTCCTATCGGATCTCACCATTGTAAAATGCTTCTGTGAATCAGGCCCTAAAAGGATGAGTATATGTTTGAGAGATTTTAGAGGACGGATGTTGGGGTTTAATCAATTTATAATGCACTAGGAGGCTAATGTAAAAGACAAATGTGACACTAACAGTGCTGGTTTAACTTTTAAACAAGAGTTTACAAGGTCATAATTTGAAGTTTCTAGATAGGTGTGGAGATAAATTAATCTACCTGCATTTTGTAGAACAGAACTACTGAACAGAATCAAACAATTGTTGCAATACACGTACAACATTCCAGCTAGGCAGAAAGGATCAGGTTGAGGGAAACCTATTAGAACATACCATCGTGGGAGTAGACTGCAGAAGGTGCATGTGTTGTTTTAGTTAGGTTTGACACATATTAGATACATTCATATAGCAACAGAGAAAGAGCAACAAATGTATTATGGTTGCGGTTGCAGATGTTATAGATAGGATAGTATTACAACCCATGTGTTTCGCTGTTGTATCCATAGTAATGTGTAGTAAGATGTGCGGGAAAAGTTGAAAGAGCTGGAAGATGGAGTGAGCAAGTTACTGTGGTAGAAGCGAAATCAGTGTGTTAAAATGGCAGAAGTGTTGCCATGTTGGATGTTAAGGCCTAACACATTTTGAATAGAATAGAACATAGACCCTGGTGTGGAGCTGTGTCTCTGTTTAGCTCAGCTCCAAAAACAAATCCCCTTTCCCATGCCCTAGGAGGGAAGCAGAGGTCAGAGGCACCAATGGTACACAGATATGTGTTAATTGTATCCAGCTGCAAGGTCTGAACATGGTGGGAATGGAATGTTATTTGATGGAAGAACAGGAAGGGATGCGTGCTTTGAAGGACAAATTCATGAGAATGGGGTGTAAGATTGCATGATGCCAAAGGGCATTGAGATTTAGAGCACTACAGCTCTTACCTGTGATTGGTAACCCTATTTGAATACCAAGGCATAAAATGAACAGTGCCACATAGCTTTTTGCTATACAATTCTGTAGGTTTGATAATTAAATTGGCACTTTTGTAGCACAGCTAGGCATTTAATGTACCATCTTCAATAAAAGCACAGCTAACCCATAATTCTTCTCTTGCATTCAGGGTTCCCTCCACCCTCCTTTTCTCTGTTCACAGGGATTATTGGAGAGAGAGTACAGCAATAATCCTCTTCTTCACTCTTAAGTGCCAAAGCCCTATATGGGAGTGCTAGGCAAAACATGTTTTTATTTTCCAAATAATTGCAAGCCAGAAATAATTAGGGTGATACTTTTATTAAGACAAGTTTATTGGTTTACAGTGATATTAACACATTTTAAACAAGGAATAACAGGTATAACGAATAAGAAAAATAACAAAGACATGTTGAATGTGTTGTTAATAATATATATGGGAGTGGGGTAAGGGGTTAAAACAGGTGGGGTTGGTGTTGGGGTGGGGTAATACGGCTGGGCAAATCCAGGGCTTGGAAGGAGACCCCCCAAATGTTTGATTTGTTATAACAATATGTGTTATTGTTTGATTTGTTAATAACACATGGAACCATGTTTATGTGGTATGGCAAAGACTAGTATGTGTTAACTTTATTTATTTTTTAAAGATAGCCATGCTATTCTATTCCTAAACTGTAAATTGGTACACAATGCATAATTGGAGTATTGCTACTGTAAAGCACAGTATTGTCTCCATGCTTTACAGTAAAGTTTAGGTTAGGGTATCTAAATCTCCTAGTGTCAACTATATTTCATTTGGTTAGGTAAGATGCATCATATTGACGAGTGAATACTTTTGAAAATGTACATGATTACATAACAAAATGCTTTTGATGGCAAACCTAGATCTGTAACCTGCTGGTTGCAAACATATTGTAAGTGGTGTTCAACCCATGAGCTGATCCCATACTCCTTGCCATTATATCTTATCACCCTCTTGCTTTATACAAGCTACCCTGAAAGTTGTATGGCCTCAAACTATATATTTAATATTTATTCTGCAGCAGATGTTAAAAAGAAGGTTCACTGTGCATGGCCGGCCTCCAGGTGACAGCAGTGTGCCAAACAAAGTGGGTCTGAGGTAACATGCACCATTTAACAAAACGTTTATTGAACTTTGTTGCAATCCGTTACCATGCATCGAGTGATTTTCTCTTTGGTTGAGTTGGTAAACTAACTTATTCAACCTGCTGATCTAGTGGACTTTTAAAGACTCAGGAAGGACTGACTCAGCTAACTAATGACTTATTTCAATGGCACACAAAACTGCTGTATTCTTGCTCCTTTTATGTCTTGGATACAAATAACTTCTACTGAAATTAAACATATTATTACAACATTGCTAATCAAAAGGGTATGTTTGCTAATCAAGTAAACTTTAATTAGCAAACTCTGCTAATCAATTGTTTAAAACAAATGTTTGCCTTGAAGTACACATATAACAAAAAGCAAATAAATCTCTGATATTCAGACTCAAGAGGTCAGGTTAGGTCATTACCGGGAACCTGGGGTTGTTATGAATGTATCAATAAGTGAAAACCACCAATCCCATAACTGCATTTGCAAGTGACGATGTAGGGGACCATGTGTCTAGGGAAGTGGGCTTAGATTAGATGTGGTCAATTCATCCAGTCACTATAGGGGGGATTATCAAGTTCCACAGGTGGTTGCCAATGAGGGTGGTGGGATAATGTTGTACTCATTATTATGTATAGCATTGTTAATTTGCGTTTTTTTCCACTATATAACCTGTAACTTGAAATTAGATGAACTCTGTGTCAGTTCAGTTCTGCGAGACTGTCTGAGGCTTTTTTTGCATGTAATGATCTTAGTTTTACTTTGCAAATAGGTGCAGTAATTATTCTGCATTCTAGATTATTTTTACCATTCTGTTTTTGTCTTATCACAAAACTCCACCTCCTAAATGACTATCAGTCAGGGACCTGCCCAAAGTGTAGTATCGAGACAGCCACAATCCAGGTGGTGGATGATGCTCTCCAAATTGTGTACAAGGGTGGCTCATGCTTCCTCGTCCTCTATTGACTTTTTGGCTGCATTAAACACAATTGGCCACCACATCCTTCTCTCCCTCATTGCTGACAAGTTGGGATTCACTAGCACTGTCCTGAACTGGTTTACCCCCTACCTGACCAGGCTGTCCAGATGACCTTGTTGCATTCTAACCAACTCCAGGTCTTCTGCAGAGACCCCCAAGGCTCCATCTTCTCACCAATCCTCTTTAAGCGTTGCATGAAGCCTCTGGGCATTCCCCTCAAAGATCCCAACATAGCTATCCACCAATGTGCAGACAATACTCAGTGTACAGGGCATCATTCATCTCCACGATTACCTAGCCACCATTCAGTCCTAGATGCTGACTGCCTACATCAAATTAACCCCATCCAAGACTGAATGTATCCTCATTAGGGTCGGACTGGGACAGGAAATAGGCCCGGACACCCAAGAAAAAGTGGACCACCCCTCGCCCTAAAAAAGTGGTTCACACATCGCCTCAAAAAAGTGGCCTTCTCCTTGCCTCAAAAAAAGTGTCCCTCAAACCATCATCTGTGAATCACGTCAATTCACAACTTTACAGAAAATGCTACTTATGGAGTGTCTGTTACATTACAACACAAATCATAAAATAACATAACTTTGCATACAGTTCTGTGACAGGGTTCACAGCTCCGAGGTGCAGGAATGGCACCTACTACCCACATTGCAATTTTGAGACCTGCTGCATGTTGATGCTTATACAGGGCTCCACAATCCCAACAGGGAAGGAGGGTTAGGGTGATGATGGTTGGCTAGGAAGGTGGGGTAGGGAAACCGGAATGAGGTTTAGTGAGAGATTATGGATAGGTTGGGGATGTTAGGGTAAGGTTTTGATCACTGCGCACACTTCCAGCGAGCTGCTACACTCATAGAACACACGTTCCTGCTTCTGACTCTCCACAAATATACACAATTTATTAGATATATAATCTCCTAACAAATGCACAATAAATAAATACATAAATATATAAATACAAGGAATGAGAGAAAGTAGAGAGGTGGCAACTCATTTTATCTTCTCCATCCCTTCATTTTTTGGATTGGACAACATAACTGATTACTTGCAAAGAGAAGAGGGCCTAGGTGTATAAATACTGCCTTCTCTTTGTAGACAAAGAGGAGGCAGTAACGTTTAATAACAGACATCACTGCGCTAGGGAGGCCACGGGCAAGAACTGTGAGCTTTGTGCACCCAAACATGTTGATGTTGTAATTGGATAATGAGGGGTCTCAGATTTGTGATTCACACAGCACACAGGTGTGACTGACAACTTGTCTTCAGAAGAAATTACAGTTGGCTTCAGAAAAAAGGAACACAGAGTCTGAGAGAGCAACCGACTTAACACCTTCAAACCTAAACATTGATGCTATTCTTAGCTGCAATGAGCAGGAATATTTCATTTCCGATTCTGAGAGTCACAGCATCACAATGATCACATTATGGTTTGCAGCAGGATGCAGAACACAGTGTTGGTGTATGGCAGTTTGATAACATAACTATGCCCAAAGTCAGCTGAGAAAGGGGCAACCTGAGTTTCTCTGCATTTTGGTGTTTGTAGTGTTATACTCCCATTACAAATGCATTGTATCATTGCGGTAACGTATATACACTCCTGTAATAGAGTAAACACTATAGAACACCAGCTACCCCAAAAACTTTAAAGTGTTGAGCATGCTGAACTCCCCAAGTCCCAGACTTTTCAGTAGCTGCGCTCATGCAAGCAGCAACTTACATCCCCAGGTCATTATTTATGTAAGGGCTTTGGGAATTGTGTTGCACTTTGTAAAACCTCATTAACATAAAACACCCGCCAGGGGTGGACTTCATTGGGAACCAAAAGAGGCCCTGGAAATAATTTTCAAAGGGGCTCCTTATTACACTTTTTCAGCAAGCCCAATCATTTTCTTATGATAAAATGTGGAAATAAAATTTGTTACCACCCAAAAGAGGCCCAATGTGCAGGGGCCTACCGGGAAAGTCCACACCTGCATTCATGACTGACAGAGCTGGACTTTTAATTGGGTGCATACATGTTTATGCACTTGCAAGACTTGGTGCTCTACCTCTGCTGTCACCTTTAGACAAACTGAGTGATCAACGTTAAGATAAGCTACATGTACACTCTAGGTTCATGTGATTGCATCATTGTGTTTCCTGCATACCTAGACTGTCACATTGTGCTACTTACATGTCTAGTTTGCATATTTGTGTTACCGACATATCTAGATTGCATACTTGTGTTACCTACATATGTAGATTGATTCATTGTTTCAGCTGCAAATCTAGTTCGTAGCAAATCCTGTGCAATTGCAGTAACCATCAGTCCCACCACTTAAATGACACGGTGTATACCAGCACAGCATATGCATCGTTATTCTGACCTACTGCTCACCACTCTGCCCAATGCACAGCTAAAGGTACTCTGTGCTTTACCTGCATATCTTATGCACAGATAATCTTGTATGTGTTAACTTCGTACCAATTACATTACTACACTGACTCACTACTATATAACATACATACCTACTGCATAGCTATATTACCCTTCTGTGCTACCTGCACACCCAGGATGTACATGCCCAACAAAAGCACAGTTATAAATCACAAATTAATTACATAGCTTGATTACCTCATTGTGTTGCCTGCACAACAATTACACAGTTGCAGGGGCTCACTATATTAGTACCTGCTTAACAATTGCATAATTATAACAAGTCACTCTTTTACTTGCAAATACACTGCATAACTGTGTCAACTCACTGTATTTTCCCTTTTCAATTGCATAACAGAATGACGTTGTATTACGCGCACACCTACATTAACTATTTGTATCAATCTTGATGTCTTGTATTATCTGAACTAATATCTAGATTAACTCGTTGAAGCTCATGTTCATGGAAGCGTAACATAAGAAACATGTGCAAAAGCCGTGGGTAAGGCTTTTGCGCATGTTTTCTTAAGTCACTCACGTCCATTTTCATTGATTTGTATGGGGGTGAGGAGGGGCAAAATGCAACTTCCTCTCGGCCATACAAATGCTCCAGCAGTTGTGCTAGCATGGCTTTTCATGCCAGCTCAAATGCTGGATAGCCCTATGGTATTTGCCGCCTGAATGAACCAGTGCAAAAGTGAACTCTGCCGTGCAAATGCCAAACATTTGCCTCCAGAGAGCAGCCTACGCGTATGTCAACGTGACGACTCACTGCCGTCAAATTACAAATTGAATGAAAACCTGCTCCTGTATTACCCATGCTCCAAATGCATAGCCAGGTTAATTCAAGTTTACTACTCAGATATCTATTGCACAGCTAAACTGTGCCCTACGCCCTATGCCCCCAGGGGTGCCCCCAACCTCATCCGCTGTGCAGTCCATTCTCATACACTTACCTGCTGCAGGATCCGGTTGCCTTCCTCATCGCTTTGTATGCAACAAACAGTGACTGCTGCACACAGTGCCTGGCTGCCTGTAGTGCACCTGTCCACCTGTCCTTCGCGCAACACAGACTGCCTGCCAGTGCAGTGCCCTGCCCTGCTGCTGCACTGTGTGCGCGGCTATGTCTGTCTCTAAGTGAGACTCTGACTCTGAGCAAAATCATGCACAAGCGGGCGGCAGCAAGAAAGTCCCATATTCACGTGACACTGACACCATTCCCACGTCACGGAATTGACCTCTCTGGCACCTCCAAGTCTCTGTGTGCGGGCGCTGCTGCCCGCATTAATTGTTTTTTAACTTCCCTTCCATTCCCCCTGCAGCCCCAGCCCCAGGACCCGGCCCAGGCACAAGTAGCTTGCAACTTAACGTACTTGTTATGGCCTCAGCCCATGAGCCCAGCCCCTGACCCCCTCACCGTGCTAGAATTAGTCACAGATTCTTCATCGCACATTCTCTCCACGGCCTGGCTGACTGGGCCCTTGATGGATGCATGCAAATAACAATTTGCAAAAAAATCATCAAAACACACGTTGTTACCTTGCTTTGATGCTGCAGTGCCCAGGGCCAGCCCAGTTTTTGATGCACCCGTACTCAAAAGACACCTCCCAAAAACCGTCTGAAGCTGATCCTCATTGGAGTGCCAGCTAAAAAAACAGATTGTCCAACAATGGCTCAATGATATGCGCCTCGAGGGATTTGATCCACAAATCAGCAAATTCCTTAGGCTTCATCATTGACAGCAATCTGTCCTTCCAGAAAGACAGAGGGGAGGAAGGCAAGCTCAGGGACAACGCATTTGTCTTGGAAGAAAGACAACACAGCCAAATGCAGGTTTGAATCCCAATCCCATGCTTACAAACCACTTGTTGGTATTAAGAACAATTATAATTATAATAATAAAGGGGGCGTGGCTTGATGGCCGTGTAGAAGGACGTGCTCCGGAGGAGCTCCCGAGGATCTGACTTTGATCCTGTGAAGAATTAAGTTTCTAGAAAAATTATGTGGGCTGGCAGCATATCCACGGACTTGTGAACAGCTGGGGCACGCACCGGACAACAAAACGATATTAGCAGATGCCGAAGAACGAAGATGCGGCGACCCGCGGAAAGTTAAGTGCCCGAGTTATGAGGCAGACAAGATGGCCGGCAACAGAAAAAGGGCCATAAACTGACCACAGAGATATCTGTCGCTGTGGCCGGGCTTGTGCCAGCGAGACGTAGCTCCGTATGTGGAGCCAAGTACTAGGAAAGATACGGTGAGGCTGGCTGGAGAGGGCACATAGGAGAGCTGAAGCTGCGGCTGGTGTCGGTGCTGCGGGGCGACGTGCCCGATACACAGGACAGCCGACCGAGCCTCGTCGAGAGCCAGAAACAGGCTTCTGGTTGGGGAACCCAGCCGGACCTACACACGAGCACTGTGGCACGCGGCGGATGAGGACTGGATGGATGGCCACCTTGCCTTTGATCGGCGGATCGCGCGGTTGAAATTGACATGAGGCAGATAGTGCGGCAACCCCGCAAGCTCTACGCTTCGCAGAGAGACCCCCGGTGGGGTGGAGACCTCGCAGGAGCCCAGAAGAGGGCGAAACACATAACGTCAGCCCTCACAGAGTCCTGGTACACCAGAGGACTGGGGCCGGGTTTGGTGCGAGATCGGGGCGGACAGTGCCGAAACCCTGTGGGCACTGAGCTTCGCAGTGAGACTCCCGGTGGGGTGAGGAGCCCAGAAGAGGGCAAGACACGGACAGTGCGGCAACCCCGCGAGCACTGCGCTTCGCAGGGAGACCCCTGGTGGGGTGAAGACCTTGCAGGAGCCCAGAAGAGGGCAAGACACAGAGCGCCGGCCCTCATGGAGTCCTGGCACACCAGAGCACTGGGGCTGGGCTTGGAGCGAGCTCAGGGCCGGTGGCACTCAGGAGGAGGCGAAGCAGATCGCCACAAACAGCTTCAGGCAGGGGTGCCCTGGGAAATCTCATTGAGTGAACGAGCTGCCCGGAGCCGGGGTGCCGAGCGCAAGCCCCTGCACCGCGTGCCCACCCCAGGTTTCCATGCTCCTGTTTGCAGGAGAGCAAACAGGAGCATGGAAACTGAAGAGCCCAGGCTGCAGAGTGTAAACTGGGACTGGGAATCGGCACACGAAGCCCAGGAGTGCAGTGGGGAGCACGAGCCCCCGCGCAGCACGCCACTGCTGCATGTGAGCTGGAAATGCAGCTCATACAGCTGGGGCAGATGAGGGGTGCCCTGCATAGGGTAGCCTGAAAACAAAGGGAGGCTGACACGTTGCAGGAGCCATTCACCAGACTTGTGGCTCCCACATATACACATAAAAATCCACATGATACAGCGCGCTGCCCAGACCAAACTGTGAAGTGGAGACACTCATCTGCCAGCTGAGCAGAGCAGAGAAGACAGCTCGCCCCAGCACACCTGAGGAACTCAAGAGCACAGACAAAGTGAAAGCCTGCATTGGCACGGGTCGGACACAGGTGTCCGCCACGTGGGAGAACACAGCGCACTCTGAGGGAGCAACAGACAGCACAGGAGTACTCCCAATATAACTAAAGCAGGCTTTACACATCAAAATCACCGGACACCACGTAAATCCTCACAATAAAAGGCAGTTGCATTGGCCCACACACTACAGGCACGGAACAATGGCTAATAAAGTTGTGCGACCAAGGACCAAACAGCCTACGGTTGAGGCTTACGCCAAGACACCCCCAGCATTGGAGAGCACCAGGGACAATGACAGCACTACCGCTGCAACGGAGGAGGCCCCGGGCACAATTCAGGAAGTGCTGGCAGCAATTGCAGATCTTAAAGTTGCATGGGAGACTAAGTTGGGCCTTGCTATGGACGAACTGAAGGTGAGACTAGACCTGAAGTTTGGGGCGGTCCAAGAAGATGTGAACCTACTAAGACAGGACGTCAGAACACTAGCAGAGGTAACCTAGAAAAGGAGATGGCCCCAAACATAGCGGAATGCGCAACCCATAGATCTGAACTCCACGCCCTGGTGCAGCGAGTAGGCAACCTGGAGAATAGAGCAGAAGAAGTGGAAGGTCGCGCAAGACGCAACAACCTCTGCATTGTCGGATTGCCAGAAGGAATGGAAGGGTCTAATCCGACGGAATATGTGGAGACCATGTTGTTACAGGAAATAACCGGAGGGGAACTGACCCAGGGGTTTGCCGTTGAATGGGCGCATAGGGCTTTCATGAGGAGGCCGCCCCCTGGAGCTCCCCCCAGGCCATTGATTGCAAAGATCCTAAACTACCGGGATAGGGAGAGAATACTTGAATTCTTCTGGAAAAAGGGGGACAATTGAAAGGGGGACCGCGAAAATAACGGCGTATCCTGACTACACTTTGCAAGTACAACGCAGCAGGATGAACTTTGGGGCAGTTAAGAGAAGATTGAGAGAAACAGGCCATAAATATATGTTGTTATATCCAGCCAAATTGAAGGTGTTCTACAAGAACAAGACTTTGTTGTTTGATTCGACGGAGGACGCCATGGGATGGCTGGATTTGCAGAGCCGCCCCCAAGAATCTGGGATCCAGACGGGCGTTAGAGAAGATAAGTAACAAGCCGTTGTGACACCCATGGTTACATAGCGCGAAGCACTGGGACTAGAATATAGTATTATTGAAGGCTCTCTGGGACTGTGCTGTGGGGTATATGCTGGCACACAGTTTCCGATTGAATTGAACAATTTTAATTATACAATGGGGAGCTCCGGGGAGACAACCTTTGAAACCCCATAGCAGAGTGCATAGTTAGGTCACTAGTAATTTGGTGATTCCCCCCGGGGTCCTAGCCCTCGATACCACGAGATAGGACCAGACACGGTGGGCCTGAGATCCAGGGATGGAGTTGGGCATTTGTTGGGGCTGGGTAGAGAGGGGGGAGGAAAACGGGTGTGTGCAGTGGGGTGTGGGTGGGGTTGGGGGAGTTGGGGGGGAACTGAGCCAGGGAATGAGCCATGGGGGGAGATACAGGAAGTGGTGGGGAGTAGGAGAGCATCAAGCAAATGGAATCGGGTAACCTCAGAATCATAACATGGAATGTTCAGGGCCTCAAAAGCTACCTAAAACGAAATAAAATAATGATGTACTTAAGGAGGATGAGGATTGATGTAGCTCTGCTACAGGAGACCCACTTCACCAAGGAAAAATTAGAGGTGGTAAGAAGAAAATGGAAGGGTAGTGTCACAGGAGCCTCATATTCGGCATATGCAAGAGGGGTGGTCACATGGGTGGCACTGCATGTGCCGTTTCAACTGCTCATATCAACAATAGACCCGGAAGGTAGAATGGTGGTGGTGGAGGGACTCCTGGAGAACAAAGAAGTGACCATCATTAACTTATATGCCCCGAACCACGACATTGCATCCTATTTTAGATCATTGTATGGCAGAATCAGCCCACTATTGGGGGGTCGTTATTGTGGGGAGGAGATTTTAATTGCTCCCTGAATCCTGAATTAGATAGATCGGATAGTAAGATAACCAGGCCCACACCAGCAGCTAGAGGGTTGGGGACATTGCTGACAGATTTTAAGCTAGAGGATGTATGGAGACGATTGCATCCAATGGATAGGCAATACTCACATTACGCAGCTCCACACAACCTGCACACCAGGTTAGATTATGTGTTTGCAGCGGCTGTGACAGCGGGAGAAATGGTGAGTGCAGAATATAAAGCTAGAGTGCTTTTGGACCACTCGCCCTTGGTCGTAGAGTGGATATACCGCCCCCACAGGGCACATATCCCTACATGGAGGCTCAGAGCTGAGGCCCTACAGGATCCGGGATTCTGAGAGGAACTGAGGGAGGCCATTGAGGAATACTTTGAAATAAATGTTGGCAGTGTACGATCCATGGGAACAGTATGGGAAGCATTTAAGGTCTTAGTGCGCAGGGTGGCCATATCGAAATCAAGGGCGCTCCATGGGGGTATATATAGCGAGATTTGCATGAAACTGAGAGAGAACTAGAGGACTTGTTGCAAAGGGGGGGGGCCACCCGGGGTAATGCTGCCAAAATAAGTGATTTACAAAGAGCTAGCAGTGAACTGTGGGACAGACTTTGTAAGCTAAACTATAAGAAATACATAGAGAGGCAACATGCTGGGGGAGACAAGCCAGGTAGTCCGCTGGCCTGGTTGTATAAGAATGAGACACCCCGGCAGGTAATCAGAGAAGTCAAAGACGCGGTGGGTCAGATTTGTAACACCCAAGAAAGAGTAAATGGGGAATTTCTAAAATATTATAAACGTTTGTATGAGGATGTAGGAGAAGTAATGGGTCAAGAAATACAGGACACGAAAGAAGATTTAGAGCTCCCCACCTTGGATGACTCCGAGCGTGCGGAGCTAGATACCCCGATTACCCCAGATGAACTAGACGCGATAATCACACATCTGCCCACCTGTAAAGCACCGGGGTCGGATGGGTTGCCCAGCGAATTCTACAAAGCATATAGGCAGGAGCTGATCCAGCCACTGCTTGCCATGTTTAATGAGGCTTACGAACAAGGGAAATTGCCGGAATCTCTCCGTGAAGCAGTGATAATTCCACTTTTGAAACCGGGTAAGCCGAATGTGGACTGCGGGTTATATAGACCCTTGTCAATGCTCAATCAAGACAGCAAGATACTCACAGCAGTGCTCGCCAATAGACTCAAGCGAGTAATTGGCAAGTTGATGCACCCGGACCAGACAGCATACGTCCCAGGCAGAAATATTACAGATAATCATAGGAAGCTTCACCACATTATTGATCATATTGAAAAATACCCGGGTGAAATGGCCATAGTGTCGCTGGACGCGGTTAAAGCCTTCGACTGCGATGGCCGTGGCTGATGGTGATCCTGAAGGGGTATGGGATAGGGCCGGGGTATATTAAATGGGCCAGGATGCTATATAGCTCTCCGATTGCAAGGGTTAAGACAGGTACTGTAATTTCTGATAAGTGGCAACTCAGCAGAGGGACTAGTCAGGGATGCCCCTGGTCGCCCATGCTGTACATCCTTGCGCTTGAGCCATTGGCAGTTTACCTAAGGCAACAATACGGGGAGGTGGGGATACAAACGACAGGAAATACGCATCTGTTATCACTCTATGCAGATGATATGCTCCTCTATCTGTGATACCCGGAGGAGAACGTACAATATGTACTGGAAGTGATGGACCGATACGCAGCCCTCTCCGGTATTGCAGTAAACTCTGCTAAATCCAGCATATTCCCTTTGGGGAGATACAAAGGGGTTCCATGGGACAAACTGCCAGTCTTACAGATACCCTGGCAGACCGAGACGTTTAGATATTTAGGCATAGACATATACCATACGATAGAAGCTGAGCACAAGCACAACGCAGAGAAGGCCGTCGTAAGCATTAACAACAGCATGGCGTTCTGGTCCAAATTACCCCTGGCCATGATGGGTAGAGCAGCGCTGCTCAAAATGGTGGTTTTACCCAGACTGCTGCATTTTTTTGTTAATGTCCCGTTCTTGAGCCCCATTCGCTTTTTTGCTAAACTTCATAGCCAGTGCAGGGGCTTCATTTGGCATAACTCCAGGAACAGGGTGGCCCTGAGGAAATTACAAAACTCTTGTGACACGGGAGGTATTAACCTATCGAACTTTGAATTGTATTACCTGGCAGGACAGTTGTTATTTGTCACTAGATGGTTCTGCGGAGGCTAGGCTCTTGCGGGGCGACTCATCCCCGTACTTTTTAAATGAGACAGTATGGCTGCACAAGACCAAAGTAGCGAAGATGGGGCAATTGTTGAGGCTGGGCTGGGAGGTCTGGCGTAGAACAATGAGAACTGTGGGGGACCCGGACCCGCTATCCCTGCAGGCCCCGTTGGTGGCATTATGTGGCGAAGATTTGCAGCTGATAAAAGGGGTCCGCAGATACTGGGAACCGGTGGGCCAGGCCACCCTGGGAGACGTTTGGCAAGATGGGGAGGCAGTGGAATTCCAAAGGTTACTGGAAGAGACTGGGGTGAACAGGGGTCAATACATCACTTACACTAGGATTATGAAAAGGGTGACAGATAGGTGGCCGGAAACAGTACTTGCAGAAGAACCTGATGTCACTATAGATATGATGTACAATGTCTCAGAGGGGGGGCACAAAATATCACGGATATATGAACTCCTGAGAATAAAGTCGGAGGAGTTGTCCCAATTGAGGCTTGACTGGGAGGGGGAGGTGGGGGAACCCATGACAGAGGGGCAATGGGAGAGAGCCCAAAGATACCACAAGAAAGTGTCCCGGAATGCGAAACTCCAGCAGATCCAGCTGTACATAACCCACAGAGCGTACTTGATCCCTGGCAGAATAGCTAGGTTTGGTGGCACAGCTATACAATAATGTCCCAGGTGTGGAGAGGAGGCAGCGGGGATGTTGCACATGTTCTGGGCTTGCCCAGAGGTGAGGAAATTCTGGGCAGAACTGAAGACGAAAATGTCCAGCCAGGGGGTGGTGCTGGATGTGGAGTCGGCGTGGGCATGCATGCTGAGGAGCTTCCCTAGAGCACGAACCCTGAAACATATTAGCAAAATGAAAGATTTGGCATATATCTGGGCCAAGCGCAGAATATCAATGTGTTGGAAGGCGGCCCACAGGCCTAAGGAAGAGTTGTGGTGGGCAGACCTCCTTAAATGGGCAGAGGCAGAAACAACAGTCTGGTATGATGCAATCACTAGAGGAGGGGAGGAGGAGGTAGGCCCCCTGATAGCCTGGAGGCAACTGGTGACCTTGATGGCGAATCCACACCGAAGTAACTACGACATGGAAAACCTAGAAGAGATAATGATAACTGAGACATCTGCGGATGCTCAGACCGATGGTACGGAAACAATGGCTCAAAGTTTTGGTGCGGGAGGGGGGAGGACGGAAGAGAGAAGTGAATAATGTAACATTTTTAATTTGAAAATGTACGTCCGAAAAAGTTGAAATGTTTGTGTGTTTGTTTAAAATAATAAAAATTGTTTAAAAAAAATATATAATTATAATAATATAGTCTGCCTCAGAATCTCTACCCTTTGAAAAATCAAACTTTTCCCTCTGTCACAGGACTTCTGGACCATAGTGTAGGCCCTTGTGGTCTCACACATCAATGAGGAAAATGCTCTCCTGACAGCGCTCCCAGCTGCTCACTTGGTTCCCCTGAAAACAGTCCACCACTCTGCAGCACATCTTATTACGGGAGCATGAACATTTTAGCAAATTACCCCATCCTACGCAAACTCCACTGGCTTCCACCCCAAGCCAGGATATTTCAACACTGTGGGCCTCATTACGAGTTTGAACGGTAGCCGTGCCTGCATTACAGGCACGACTACCGCCAAACTCGCATTTGTCACCGTCACCCGCGAATGGGCACTTACCGGCCCATTACAAGTTGAATGGGCCGGTAAGTGCCCATTCGCGGGTGGCGGTAATGCCGTGCTCCTCATCCCCATTCTGCCCTATGGCCCGTTGTTTGCTCCCTCTTCCCCTCGCGGGACCCAGTAAGCACGCCTGGGTTTCCCAGGCGTACTTACCGTGTCCCGCGAGGGGACCTCGTAATGTGATGGAACGGGTTGAACGGCGCCGTCACCTTTTACGGCGCCATTTAACCCGTTCCGCCAGGGTCGTAATGAGGCCCTGTATGTTTCATCTGCAAAGCAGTCACAAGCATACCTGGTGGCTAAGCTTCACATATCTGGTGGCACACACTCCTCACACAGCAAAACAACTTAATGGCTGGAATCACAATATGTCTGCAAAGATAGAACCTGCAAACAATCCTTCTTTTCAACCCTTCCTTCTTTTGTCATATACCCACACAGTGTACAGCACTCCGCTACTCTCGAGCTATGTCCAAACTTTAGACAATAAAATACAATTAAAAATAAAAACATGGGTGTATGCACAGCAGGGTCTGTAAGGCAGACTGGTTCAGTGGGGGCAAATCACACCACAGTGTTGGTGAATGAGAGGCCAGCAGGTGGATCTGAATTTAAACAGATTTAATCAGAATGTAAAAGTAAGATTGACTGCATTAAGCCCTGCAGATGCAGTGAACCTTACAACCAGCAAGTGTGGAGCATTGCTGTAAAAATAAGAAAGGTTTTTAAATAATCACCCCTAGGCCCAATAATGGGCTGGTGCTGCTCACATTGCGGATAAAAGTGGAACAAGACAGTCTGTGTGACTGGTAGGGGCCCAACTTGTGAGAAGTACAGGCTTATACCTGGCAGAAATCCACGGGCTCTTATAGGCGACAGGGAAGTAATTGAGGACAGAACAAGGTCAAATGTGTAGAGGAGACCCCTGACGTGGCCTGCACCCCTGCCCCTCGTTTCGAGGTGCCAGTAAAGTACTCGCCAAGGTATGTGACGTACGAGGAGCAGCTGAACCAACAAAAGGCTGCAATGGGCCTTTGCCCTGTGTATATTAGAAGATCAATACCTTTTGAAATGCCCATAACCAGGCAACCCTGGGCAGTACGGTACCCAATCAGACAACCATGCCAGCAGCGCCGTTGATACGGAACGAGGAGGAATACCTACACACGGTCCATGAAGAGACTCCAAAAGCCATAATAGAAGGCCAGTGGAGATGAAACAAGGACCAGAGCAGCTCCAAGAACGAACTGAAGGAGCATTGAAAGCATGCATGCCAGTACTGACAACTACGAGGATAATTGTAAAGGACAAAGGGAAGAGACACTGTGAAAATTGTATGAAACTGCCTTATTGAACGTGTGTAAATAAGCTTGAAACACAAGATGCTAAGTAATCGATTCTGCTTGCAATGCTTAGTAGAAGTTAGAGCGGCAAGCGCCGACTGTATTCATCTACCTCAATGCAGCACAATGTACACGTGCGACTCCATTTTGTATAAACAGAAGTACTCCCAGGCGGCCAAGACCTGACTGGCCAAGTTTCATATGCAGGCCCAAACTGAGGAAAGGAGTGGGATCGAAACTTAACAAAGGATGGCTCATGCCGGGGAAATTGAGGTCAACCAGAGAAGGGGAGGTGAGCGTGAGCTCACGAGACTCCAACTTCAGAGCATGCCAGCCCGCCCGTGAAGGTCAAGATAAGAGAGGCCCATGCAGGTGGCTAAGCGCATACAGAATTAAATGCACAAATGGTTGGAAACTGAAGCAGATTCACGGTGGACCAACACGTGACCAGACAGGAGCGAAGATGTACCACCGCCTGATGTTATCCAGAACCAGAATGTGCCATAACTTTTCCTGATAAGAGACTACAGATCAGAGGCCATACCCAGTCAACTAATTGACACATAGCCGTAAACCACTGATTGATGGAAGGGAGGCAGGGTGAATCTTGGGACGCTAGGCACCTGTGTGTCTATTCTGCATGCTGCTAATTAAAATGGAGTTTATGTTTAGGGGTGTAACTTGCCCAATCACAAGGGACCATGTAATCTAGGGTCCTATAGACATTGTAACCAATGAGACGTCGTACTTGTAGTGACGTCAACCACGTGTGGTGTAGAGGGAAGGGCGTAGACGCCCACCCGATAAGAGTTATCCAATCCACTTGCATTATTTCCATATACAGTTATAGGACCTATACTTAAGTTACCTTTCCCAACCAATTGTATTGCATGATGATTTTTTGTAGAATTAGACGTCAATGATGATGGATTTTTCCCATAAAAGAGGCTGTTGGACTAATGTTCGAGGAAGTCGGGGTGAGGCAGGTGTTCGTGATGCTGCTGATTTCCATAAACTGATGTATGTATCATTAAACGGACTTCCATTTGCCAATTTACTGAGTCCTGATTATTGATCCTAGCCGGAGTATGTGAATCCGGCACTCTGTCCTCGCATGGTGCAGCTATCTTGTATTACGAGTTTTCGAGGGTGAGTGCTGACCAATGGGCCCATCGGTAATTACCTCTCCTCGTCAACACTTGGTAGCGTGAGGATGGTTACGGCCATCGATTATTGATAATCGATTAATATAGTTATAAGACACCTTTAAACCGACGGCACAAAGTAACTCTGGGCCTTCGGTTACATCACAAGTCCTTTCACCATTCCGGCTGAGTAGGCTGAGAAGCTCCCCGTGGACAATGATAGTGTAATCCTTTCCAAAAAGTCTGCAGTGGGTCTGAAGCCACCCGCCTTTCCAAGCACAACCCTTCTCATTCCACGTGCAGTGGATTGGACGAAAAACCTTAAAAGCAGGAAGGAAGGGGCGTGATCCTGAAGTTCCAGAGAGGAATAGGGTCGATTGGTGAGTGAAACAACGAAACTCGTTATCCTGGCAAAGGTCTTATAGGCCTTACAGTAAGAAGTGTAAGGTAACGGTGGGTGGCGGAGAAAAAATAATACAGCTAGACGCAGAAAAGACTGTATATATATAGGGGGTAAAAGACCTGGTCACCTGATGGAACTGGGGTAAGGAATACCAGGGGGGCACCCGAGATTAAAAACTGTAAGGAATACCGGGGGGGCACCGGAGATTAAAAACTGTATGGAATACCGGGGGGGCACCCGAGAGAAAACTGTAAATTCACCTTATTCCTGCGCTTTAAAGAGTGGTCAGAAGGAACTTGAACCCAGAGCCCACAGAGGGGGGACTTTAGGCTACGATGACGTTTAAAGACATCATAAAGGGATTTGTTCAAATCCCATGACGGGGTGATAACTAGAAGGCAGGTATACGTTGACCAGCTGGTGTCCGTCTAGTCTGTCTAGCGTCTGTCCTACATGTTCTGTGTATGCTGAATGTGGAATTATTGTGATATTAAATGATGGCAATGCATTTTGGTTTTCACGATTCTGTAAATGAAAGGGAATCGCCACTGAATTGATGTGTTTCGAGTAAAACTTTTGGTGTAAAAAGTTTGCGGAAAAGTTGGATTGGAGCTTGCGTATGTGGTGTACGCTCATAATAGTGTAATGTTGAAACACTATGTGATCATTGTTGGGTGAGAAAATTAAGAATGCAAGAAGTTACCCCACTTGCACACTTGTGCAAGCAATTGCCAAAACATGCAGCAAAGCTGAAGAAATACAGCCAGGAGTGGGTTAAGGGCACCGCAAATAAGATGTTTATGCCGTGGCCCCAGAATGGGTCATTGTCTAAGGCTGTCTTACAGCACATGACCACGTTCCTACATGCCACATATAGCGGGAAAAAACTCGAGAAACGCCTTGCCGTTCTCAAGCTTTGGGAAATGTTTGAACAAGTAAAGGAAGATGAACCTCCCACAGACTGGATATTAAATGTATGTACAGAGTGGGGTGAGACGCCTACCGCGCCACCTGCCCCGCCGGATCCAGTTGTTGAGGGAAGTAAGTCGGAAGACCTTTACCCACTACGAGAACTTAAGGCAGCCACAGGTTATAGCAACCCTGCATACGAGTCACCTGCGTGTAGCAGTGATGAGACGAAAGAGAAGGAACAGGAAATTGACTCAGCCTCTACGATCCCATGGGACAAAGAGAGGCGAGATGAAGAAAGGGCCAGGCACAAACGAGTGCACCTCTCGATAGAGAGAGAGAGGCAAAGAAGCGGAAAGGAACCGATGAGGTAACATTTGCAAAGGACGAATGGATGGGAGGGCAGATACTATTGAATTTAGATGGAAAAGGAAGTGATGATGCAAGGCCGAGTGAACGGTCTGTTGAGGCGCAAAGTAAGAAAAAGAAGAAAGAAATGGCTATGAGAGAGGAGAGGGCAAGAAAAAAGGAAAGGTTGAGGCGAGACCAACTATATCGCGAAGAGCAGGGTATACCGCTCAGTCGCACGCAATATGCAGCCTATGAAAGGTGCAGGAAGAACATGCTAAAGTTGGAGGAAGAAAGGGGGGTGCACGAAAGGAAAGTGAAGAAGAGAGACGATGAGGAAAGTAGAAGGGCAAAAGAACGTAGAAACAAAGGGATGAGCGAAGTAGATAAGGCTAGAGAGGAGGCAAAGAAGCGAAGAGAAATGGATGAGGAAGCAGAGCGTAAGCGCAGGCAAAGGGCACGGGTTTTAGAATATGTGCAGCGGGAAGTGAAAAAACCCAATCCTGTTGTAGACTGGGCAGACATAGAAGAGTTCTTTCCAGCAAATGATGCAGTACCAGGTACAAGCGGGACAATTATCGATGATGACTTCGACACCAGAAGCATCGGGGAAGCGATTGATAAAATAGATGATGAGATGGGACTGGAACGAATCTCCCAAGAAGGAAGGGAAGATGAGAGCTTAGAGAGCACTCAGTTATACGATACTGAGGATGTCTCCCGAAGTAGTGAGACTAGGGGACGTTCCCTAGGTAGACTAGAAGTTGGGCAGAATGAAGATGATGTGAGAAGCTGTGCGAACTGGGAGTATTCAGAGTCTGACTCAGATGGGGAAGCGGAGGAAGTAATTTATGACGAAGGGAGACGATGCGAAAAGCGGCTCCCAGGGAACCGAGAGGTACAATGGTTAGACGCGAGTGGGTCCATAAATAGGACACCGAAGTCCGCTGGACAGACCAGCCGACATGAAGAAACACCCCATGGTCAGAGGGGGGTGTCGGCACCTGCCTAAACAAATGGGCACTGCCAGGTAGAAAGCAAGGAGGGAACGCCACCTCAGCAAGAGACCAAGGAGGTAAAGAAAAGGAAAAGGAGGATTGCGCATTCCAATTCCCACTTCTGGAAAAAGGGGGAGCAAGACTGCAATATATTCTATGGGCACACATGGACCGAGAGAATCTCAAAAATAAGCTTCCAATGTTGACATCGGGAGCCAGGAAGTGGATACATGAGCTAGAAAAAATGACGGGGGTCGTCACCCTAGCCATAGGGGACATCAAGGGTCTCCTAATTGCTATACTCGGAGAAAGAGTAGACGATGTGTGGAAAAGGGCAGGCTACCCTAGGGTAGCCATAACTAACACCTCTCATGATGGAGCACCGTTTAATAACTGTAGGGCAGCTGTATGGAAAGCGCTACGTACGCTATATCCAGACACATCTGATATGGGAGCTATAATGACTCGAAAAATGAAGGATCCGTTGCTTTATATCCAGAATTTTCAAGACGCATGGGTGCTTGAAACGCATGAGTCTTGGACGAAATCTATCCCTGTATTCTATCATATACTGTGCCAAGGGTTACCAGAACCGGTGCAAAAACCACTCAAAAATTGGTAGGAATAGAAGCTCAACCGTGGGCAGAAATCCAGTTGACAATTGCCCATTATTGTAGGCTGTTGCAAGAAAAGAATCGAAAGAAAGAGGCAACGTGTGAGGGAGAAGAGGCAAAGCTAATGCAAAGGAAGCTCTCGAAGTATGCGCTCGAGGGAGCCATGCTAACAAGCCCAGATGATTCAAGTGCGCAATGTGCCACTAACCCGCCGCAAAACAATCAAGGCAACGCGGGGTATTATCCGAGAGGAAGGGGATTTGGAGGAAAAGAATGGCAGGGCAATCAGGGAGGCTTTAGAGGTAACCAAAATGTTCAAGGCGGTATCCAGAGCGCACCAATGGGCAGTCCAGCTATGCCAGATGGACAGATGGCCCGACCACCGCCAGTGTGTTGGCTGTGTGGAGTGACAGGACATGTGGCACGCATGTGCAGAAGCCAAGGCATGTGGCAGAACAATCAAGGGATGGGGGCAGGCATGGTGAATAAACCTGCTAACCTACAACAGGGCGATGCCCAAAACTATACCGCGCAGCAGCAGGCAGCTGGCTTGCAGCAAGGTGCACAGCAAGTGGTCCAACCACTGAACATGGGGAATGTACCACAGGGACAACCCCAGCAGACACGGTCGCAAGTGGCTCAGAGCACTAACACTAGTGGGGGAAACCCACAGGTATACAGTGGACCGAACCTATACATGAAATAGGACGGCTCACATGGATCTCTGATGTGTTCTATCCTATCAGTGACACCAGACCCTAACAGGGAACCTAGGGTAAATGTCACCATAGGGGGGAAAGAATATTCCTTCTTAGTTGACATGGGTGCAACGCGCTCGTGCATTTGAGAAGGCAAGTTCTCCTTGTCTGCCGAGGCAACAGACACCCAATGTTTAACTGGAGCTCACAGCAGAGTTCCCTTTACTGATGCACTCCCAGTCTCAGTGGGAGAGTGCGATATGAATGTACCTTTATTGTATTCGTTTCAGTACCCGGTGAATATCATGGGTCGGGATTTGATGACGAAGTTGAATATGACCATCTCGTTCACTGAGGATGGCATAGTGTGCTCCACCCCAGGAATGCATTATTCAAACGTATGCAAAATGATCAGAGCTCCATATGCGAAACCAGAAGTTTTCGCATATGGAGTACGAGTGCTCATGGCAGGATTGCCAGGCCTCTCAGACAAGACTATGAGAACCCCTGATGAGTTTCTATTCAGACCAAGAATACCCATGCACAAAAAGGAGGGACAGGTGTTTCCCTTAATGATACAATCCGCTGCGGTGCGAGGCACGGTAGCATTGGTTGAAGGATGTGACGACGAGGGTAGACCTTGGTGTGCGATTGTCGCCATCGAAGAAGTGTATCAAGTGACTGATGTCACCAATGACAATCTGTTCGAAGAACACCCTGACCTAGAAGAGACACGGGTGCAAGTGAGTCTCATATTTTGGGTCAAAATGATCAGACGAGAGGTACCACAGATGATGATGTTAGCGTAAGTACGCCCAGAGTACTTTCATAACGACATGGCCCTAGTGCAGGCCAAAGTATGGACTACAGTGCCCTATGACGTAGGTCTCCTGAAGGGAGCCGGCAAAGTAAAAATTAAATTGAAACCAGGAGCAATTCTGCCACGGGCACGACAATATCCCATGTCCAGAGAAGCGGATGAAGGGATTGCAAAGACAATCTCCACCATGATGGAGCAGGGCATTCTAGTGACATCGGAATCATCCTGCAACATGGTGATTTATCCTGTCAAGAAATCAAAGGGAGGGTCCTGGCGTTTAATCCAGTATTTACGAGCCCTAAACGACATAGTCATAGCCGAGTTCCCTTTAGTCCTGAATCCATCCACAATTTTGTGCAACATACCCACTGAGGCAAAATGCTTCACAGTGATAGATTTGAAAAATGCATTCTTCTCGATTCCATTGCACCGTGACTCACAAGACCTGACGTCATTTACTTTCAGACAAATGCGCCTGAAAAGTACCAGGCTGCCACAGGGGTATTGCGAGTCTCCATCTATTTTCAACAGAGTCCTGCAAATGGACCTAAAAAATATTGCGGTGAAAAGTGTTGTTTTGCAGTATGTAGTTGACATTCTAATCTGCAGAATCACTGAAGAGCAATGCCGACATGACTCAGTCCAGCTATTAACTATACTGGCTGAGAAGGGATACAAAGTGGATAAGGACAAGTTGCACTACTGCCAATGGGAGCTGTTGTACATAGGGCAACTGATCTCACATGAGGGGAAAAAGGTAACCCCAGAAAGGACCGAGGCTCTCATGAACACAGCCAAGCCGCTCACAATAAAACAAATGCAAAGCTTCTTAGGCCTGTGCAACTATGTCAGAGCATGGGTCTTCGACTACAGCTCATATACCAAGCCCTTGTTGCAGGCCCTTAAAAAGGCCCAGGCGACGAGGGAAGAAATTGAATGGAATGAAGATATGGAGAAGGGGTTTACTGAACTCAAGGGGGCAATTTGTAAGGCCCCAGTTCTCGGGATTCCTAATTATGCTGAGGAATTCTATTTGTTTTCTCATACTGATGGCAACTTTATGACGGGAGTGCTCGTGCAGCGAACCCCATTGGGATATAAACCCATAGCATATTACAGCGGGAGTTTGGACCGGTAATGAAGGGCCACTTCCCATGCAAACAAAACATAGCTGCTGCCGTGTTCACCATTGAGAAGGCGTCATCCACTGTAATGGGGTGCTCCATGACATTATATGTTGAGCACTCGCTATTTGCCATACTGGAAAAGCCAAAGGGCACACTGACCTCTCAGAGAGCATCAGCCTACGAGGTGATTATCTCTAATCCATCGATCAAAATAGTGTGATGCAAAACTGTGAACCCTGCCATGTTTATAGCTGAGCCAGTCACAGAGGAAGAACCTGTGCATGACTGTGCGAACTATGAGGAATTTTATGATGAAATCCCCAGGGTAAAGGAAAATGCCCTGGGAGGTGGGGAGATCGTCTTTATTGACGGGTCTTCTAGAATCGATCAAGAACACGGACAAAGATAAACAGGCGTGGCCATGATCAAACACATAGCGAGTGGAGAGTTCCGAGTAATTGTCAGTGCACGAATACCATCTCATTATTCAGCACAGGCTGCAGAGCTAGTGGCGCTGATACTTGCCATTGAGAATCATGCTGACCAGGAAGTAACAGTATACAGCGACTCCGCCTATGTGACGTCAACAGTGCATGCAGGATTAGCGCGCTAGAAAAGGAGGGGCTACCTCTGAGCAGACGGCACGCCAGTGCAACACGCATCCTTATTGGACCAGCTGATAAAAGCACTACAGCTCGCAGTGGGCATAGCGGTCGTGAAATGCACCGCTCATACTAAAGGGACAGTTTTCGTGTCACGTGGAAATCATGAAGCGGACACGGAAGCCAAACGTATGGCATCCAAAACTGAAACAATCGTGGACGTGGAGGAGGCACGTACCCATGAACGAATGATGGTAGCACGAGCCACTCCAGAAGCCTATAGCAATATGGGGCAGTCTCAATTAATGGAGCTGCACCTCCTGCACCTCAGGAGGAGAAAAATCTATGGAAGCGTCGAGTGTGTTCCTTAAACCCCTCAGACGGATTGTGGAGGCAAGACAGCACTGGTAAACCAGTAATGCCTGTCGCCCTCCTAAAAATAGCTATAGAACAGCTCCATTACCCAATGCATATGACTAAGGAAAATCTTGCCGCAACACTTGCCGAAGACTGGTTTACACCGAATTTAGCAGAGCATGTTGTATTCTTCATGATAAACTGTATTATCTGCCAGCAATTCACTTCTGGGCACACATTGAAAGTAGTGAGAGGAGTCATCCCCAGACCAAATGGACCTTTCCAGCACCTACATATTGATTATGTCGATATGATCCAGGTGTGTAATGGCTACAGGTATTTACTTGTGGTGGTGTGTCCCTTCTCCAGGTGGATAGAAGCAGGTCCCTGTACACACCCCGATACCGCCTGTGCTGCCAAATTCCTGGTGAGGGAGGTCTACCCTAGATGGGGGGTGTGTGAGGATATGAGATCAGACAATGGCCTAATTTCGTGAACTCAGTGTTCGAACAGATTAGCTTGTTGCTGGGTATAAAGCATAAGTTTTCGTAGGCGTATCACCCAGAGGGAAATGGGATATGTGAACGAATCAACAGCTTGCTTAAGGAAAGGATAGCCAAGTTGAAACTCACATTAAGAAAGGGATGGATGTACTGCCTACCACTGGCATTGTATGCGCTTCGGAACCAACCAGGCGCCGACCATCATCTTACGCCGCACAAAATAGTCACTGGGAGAAGGATGAGGACCCCTCTTACCCCCGAGACAGAGCTAGACGTGATGCCCAGTCAACTAGGGAGGTTCTGGGAGATGAGATGAAAGCGTACCTAGACTGTCTCATAGCCAGCACCTCTATCATTTCAGGCCAGCTGCAGCGACGGCGGAAAGGGGACAGCACAGCACAAACCACAGCAGACAATGCTGATGCAGGCTCAGCTCTCAGCCTTGGCGCACCCCTTGTCTTCCCTGGAGACAGAGTTCTTGTGAAGAACTTTAAGAGAAAGAAATGGGACGAACCAAGGTTTAACGGCCCCTTCATCATAGAGGACTGCACCCCGTCCGCTGTCAAGCTCGTGGGCCGAAGAGCCTGGATTTTCATGAACGACATCAAGCTGTTCATAGGAGAGGGCACTCCTGCTGCACCCAGTGACGAGGACCCTACAGATAAGGAGGGAGAACCTCAGCACGTGCAGACAAGATCTAGGGCGAGGAAGAAGGACGCATGAGCAGACAAGTAACAAGAACGTTGGGAAAGAGAGACTCATAAAACAAGACATTTCCTCGAGCCAAGTGAAACGTGTCAAAAGAACAATTACATGAACAAGTCAGTATAACCAACAAAAGAACTATTGTGAAAATTGCACTGTCCTACCCTTCACTTATAGGCAGAGAAGCCAGCATTACTGAATTCATTCAAGACCCTCCAAACAAGAAGGTAATCTGGCAACTATTGACTGCCATCGCAGAGGTCTTTGCCAAGTTGCCCGAGCACAGTGACTCAAAGACCAATGCTCCCGCCTCAAGTTATCATTGACGAGATCACATATACTTTGTTCTTCTGCATCATCAAAGAATGTCCAGGACTTATCGGGAGAACTACAGATACATTGACATTCATTAGAGATCGAAAAAACAATTACTTCCTCAACCATGTGTGGTACAAGCTGAACCACGTAGTTGCAACTCACGCAGCAAGAAAGTGCAAAACTTGTTTGCATCAAAAGAAGGGACTGTGATTAGGACCCAGCAAACAAGGCAAATGCTCCTATCACCTGAGGATACACAGCTGGCAGACAACGTTTTATTTCGATTAGTCACAGACTATCCGGAAATGGTGGGGCGACCTGCAGATGTTGATGTCATCACCTTTCTTAGGAATCCGGCCAACGCCCCACACACGGGCGCACTCCTCCAAGGCATCATGCTCCAGGTGGAGCTGTCCAATTTCCAGTGGGAATTCCTGAGGAGATTTCCATGAGACTAGCCGACGAGGGACAGATCGAAGAAAAAAAAAAATAAATAAAACTGAAAGCACACTGCGTGAGAAGGCCTGTGACTTTAGAGCCAAAGAACCAGACAAATGTCATTAACACCGGAAGACAGTCTGTATGCATTTCGCGTTTTCTTTCATCTCATTGAAAACTTTCCAGAACTAGTGGGCAGACCCCGCAACATTGATGTGCCCACATTTCTTAATGATCAAGCAAAGAATGCCCAACTGAACAGGCTCCTAAGAGCTATTGCATCACAATTAAGAAGCAATTATGGACATCCGCTCCTGAGGCGAGCCTTAGGAAGGAGAGATCCAAGATTCAACCCTTTAGAATCCCCAGCCGGGGGCAGAGCAAGGAAACAAATGCACAGTTCTTCATGCTTCCAACGTAGAACAAATTGAAAGAGGACAACTACATTTTGAACATCTTCTCCTATTTTTCTTATTTTTCCCTATTTTGTGCATTAATCATTCCGCAGTGGAGTAAATGGGGAAGAGAGAGACTGTTCCTCAACTCGACCTCGAACGACCAAGTGAAAGGAACAGCAACATGAACTTCACTGCCGTGTTTACCTTTTTCAACTTTTTTCTTATTTTTTCCTACCTCCTCATATGTTCACTTTTATTTTTATTTTTATTTTTATTTTTTCAATGGTTTATATATGCATGATGTGTAGCGAAGCCATCATTTCATGGTGTCACTACGAACAGATTCCTGCCTGTCCTCAGGGTCAAGGCGAGTTGGAAGAGTGCCCTGGGACTACGTTCATCATAGAAATGCAAAATGAATTGTGATGTGTTGGAAACGATAGTCTAACCTTTTTCCATAGTCTAGTAAAGGAACTGTACTCCATGCTCAGAGACTATCATCATCATTACTTGTAAGATGGGGGACATTGAAATGCACTTGTCACTTTAGTGTTTATTGAACTTTGGATGACGAAAACAGAATAAGAAGAGAAATAAAGTATTGACTGTGGATGTATTTGAGATGGGGGCCCAAAACAGTAATTTAGTTGAGAAGGGCGCCCACGGTTCCCTGGAAGGAGATGATGCAAGCTGTCTTTCAAGGCCATCATATGTATATGCATTGTGATTATTGTAGTATTTTTTTCGTTAACTATTAGAACTGCATTTTTTATTGGGGCACGAAGTGTCCCAATGTCTATGCATCCACCAGGTAATGAACATCGGGGGCCCACAAAAGCACCCAGACCTTATATTGTCATCCCTGTTCCAAGAAAAACTGATGATAAAGCAAACGATTTACAGTTGAATGCAATTAGCAGTAACACGCATACACTTGAAGCAATGAATGGTGAGAAGGGCTGGAGACAGGGCCAGCACGGAATGTATGATAACATAGCACTGTCCACGGCACGCACCCATACACTGAGTGCACATGAACAAGGGCAAGCGTCAATGGCTACGAACTCGCAGGCTAAATCAACTGAAAGAGAAAAATCACATGTGGAACAAGCAGCTCCAGAAGGCAGGGACCAACACGAGAAACCAAACCGAAGTGAAATAGCAAAATCACTCAATAGAACAAAGGAAGCAACGAAAGAACTCACTGAGCAAACACATGCGATAGCTGAGTATGTGTTACCACTCATACATAGAGCAAAGGAGCTACATGAGGAGCTGAGCAAGACAACTACCACAACTATGAAAGCGAGCACATCAGCTCCAATGTTAGAAGCAACTACCGAGCCTACGACGCTACCCCGTGTTGGAAGAATGGTAAGCCAGATGTGGTGGGAGGAAATCTACAAAAGAATGCACGAGGGAAGGAAAAGAAACACAAAACCTCCCCCTGTTACTGCAGGGCAGGAAATGAAACCTGCCCCTCCAAGGATAATACCCGAGAAACTACCTGAACGAAAGAGCAGCACAGGCGCATTCAGAGACATAGTGATGGCCAACTACAGAAAAACGTTAAGAATCAAGAGAAGCCCATATGAAACGGACAATGAACTAAACGACTACTTGGACAGCACAGCCCCTCTTGGAAACAACATATGGTACCAGAACATGAAGGAAGTTGGACGAAGAAAAATCAGAAGGAGAATGTTTCATTTGTGCACTCCTGCCATACATCATTGGAAAGTCCAAGATCTTCGTGGCTGTAGAAGTAGATGTCCCCACAGCAGACTGTATGTCACACGTAGTTATGTGCAACACCAGAGGACAATTCATGGGAAGAGATGCCTCATTGATATGGGCCAACGAAAAGGACTACCCTGATGAAGACGGGTTTGTCCATGACATCAAAACAAGAAATAGGGCACACACCAAGAATCATGTGATTAGATATGAAAATCCTGACGCCAAAGGGTCTGGAATCAGGTGGGAAATAAACTCAAGACTGAACGTCCAAGGGAAAATGGTAGAAGAAGCTCAAATTAGGAAAAACCAAGGCCAAATGCAGATCAAGGGATCACTAGTGTCCCCTGACGGTTGGGAAGAAGGAGTCATAATCTGCCGAGCTTGGATGGTCCTTGGAGCCTGACAAGAAGCAATAGAAAATTCACAAAGAAATTGGTAAAGCTGTTAACGTGGGTCGAAGACAGATGAGGCCCCCTGCAAATAGTACTGTTGGAAAATCCAAAACGGTGCTTTAGAAGTAATGACACAAGGAAAATGGGGGAGAATCAAAACTGTGGATGAATATATGAAGCCCCAGGAATGGCACAAAGAACCGCAGTCCTAATGGACCATTATTGGGCATATGGATCCAAGGCCTACATAAGACTACCAAAGAACTGGGGAGGCATATGCACACTGGTGAACGTCCACGTTCCTGCACTAGTGATCCCAAAAAGTGAACTGAATTTGGACAGCTTTCCGAAAGCAGAGGCTCACCTGAGGAAAAGGAGGTCTGTGGAACTAAAGTCAAGAATGAAGAGAGATAATTATTTCTCCGCCAAATCAAAGGACGCATTCTATGCCATTCCCTATGAACACAGGCTGTTTAGTCTAACCTCATCAGTATTTACAACAATACTCTTGCCGCATATCCAAGTTGCTGCAAAAGCCAAGTGGTTGCAGATAACGAGATGGGAGTTACTGCAGACTATCAACACCACAATAAAAGGGTTCAATGCAATCAAAGAAGAGCTGATAGCAGACAGACTGATGACCCACCAGAACAGATATGTGCTTGACATGATCACCGCAATTGATGGTGGTGTTTGCGCAAAAATTGGAGAATCATGCTGAACTTTTATGCCATCACACGACGAATAAAATGGAACCCTCACAGAGGCCATAAGCATGTTAACAACCCTGAAAAACCAGATGACCAAGGAAACAGGTGAAGTAGATGATGACAGCTGGTTTGGGAACCTATTCTCATGGGTCCCACAATGAATGGACGATATATTCAAGTTTCTGGGAGCCTTGCTAGCAATGGTGCTGCTAGGATTCTGTTTTATCAAGATATTCATCACACAGTGCCAGAAAACTGCAAAGAATGCCAGGAGAAGGTAAACAATTGTATATATAATTTGCATCAGGGTTGCCCACGGTTACTGGAAGATCCTGGCTTTTGGAACTTTTGGTTCCAGCAGGTGCTGAAGGAATGCACATGTTACTCATTAACTGCCATGTTGACAAACTGCAAGACAGCTGCTGGGGTTGTCAGTAAAAAGGCCCTGGAGAGTGACATGTTTACACTATGCTTTTCAGAATGGAGTGATTAGCAGATATCACTTTCTGTGATAAAAGTACCAGCACCATTTTGTTTTGAAAATCAAAAAAGCTCAGGCCTGTATTTCCTCGCAGTTGGCATTCTGTCACTACTTGCAGTTAGGCAAACAGCAGTGCTTGCTCGTTCGTGACATGTAAGTGTGATCTGCAGGTCAGAGGTTTAAATACCAGCATGGTCAACCCAACCTTTTTTCCTTCAAATGTAAAGGTTTTACATCTTTCTTAAAACACTTAACACCATTATTCATGACAGTTTTTTGTTTGTAGAGGTGGAGTGAACCCTCATCCAGCCCAACCCACCCACCTCTAAAAACCTTTTGGTTTTACTTGAGCATGATATTTTCATGCTGATGTAAAACCATTGTACTCCTTTGGAATTAACCTGCTTTTTAAACCAGTTAAAAGCAGGCAAATTGTATAGGAATTCATTGTAAATATGACCTGCTATGTGGGACTTTACTCCATTTGCACTGTAAAGTGCAAAAAACTAAAACCTTTGTTTTTCTTTCCTCAGTGTACATTGATTAACATTTTATAGAGGGGACTTGTTTGCAATTAAGTATACACTTACCAATTTCTACAAAATTAGCTATGTGGTTTTTAAATGGGCTAATATATATGGTCATATAAGTAATCATTCAAGTTCATGAAAAGTGTGTTTTGAAACGGAAAAGGAATGTTGAATCCATTAGCCTACCTATGCACTCATCACCACGCATGTATCGTGGAAGTCTCCAGACATGCTCTGATGTGATTCTCGTGATCCTTGGGGAGCTGGCTTGATGATCTGAAACTTTCATGCATGAATCATGCTGGAGTTTACACCATTGCAAAGTTGGTGCCCAGGTTACCAAAGTCGTAAATTCACTCTGACAGATAAATGCACTGCTGAGTGAGCACTGAACATCACAGGCATCCCAAACACCTCTACAAATCTAACGCTCTGTGAAATGGGGACTTCAAATAGTTCTTCGGAAGCTGGTGGAAGATCGAACTCCATGTGATGCCACCTTCTGAGAGCACTCAACACCTTTTGATCACTGATGACAGACTTCTCAAATATATATATATTTTTTATTCTACTGTAGCTCAATGAAATGCTCTTTCCAGTGGAGGCGACCGGAGTGAACATGTTGGCTTTTTCTTGTTTCAGAAACTGTTTTCATTGTGTGATTTAAACGCTCCCGTTCACGTAATTATTTTGGGTTCAGCATTTCAAAAACGTTCAGGGAGTTCAAAGTGTTAGATGTTAGTACTTTACAAGTGAATTCCCGGCATGACTGTCTGCTTGATATTGTAATGAGGAGTCTTTACCCAAGAGAATTCATGCTAGCTTTCTTGTGCTTGCATTGCTTGCTAAGAATGATTCGAAACGAATTGAGTTGCGAGGGGGTGCATGCATGACAAAACATTGCTTAAACAGTCGAGGTGGGCTACAAAAGTGTCTGTAACCCTGTAAGCATGAATATATGCTTTGGTGAGTTTTAGTTTACGGGAAGCACGTGATCTCAGAGCTGTATTGTATCACCACAATTTAGCACATGATCTCAACTGTTCTGGTATCCCACGGTAACTAGCGCCTAGATGCCGATGGGCTGTGTGCACGTGTATAAACATTTAAATTAATAAATATCCTAATTATATAATGTTTCAGATGCACATTCTTTAAGATTTTTTATTGTAGATTATGGGTCAGTTTGAGCTCGAAAAACATGTAGTTCAGAAGTCCTCCAAAATACAATTGAAAGAACTAGAGTGTCGGGCTAAGAACGATTATGGTCAAGCAGGCTGACCCCCCCCCCTGGTTAGAGACGTCAAGACCCATTTACAAAGTGTTATTCAATTGGACTTTCAAATTGACAAAACTCTTTGTTAATCAATCCCTGCACCTCAGTAGTCAGAGGGTACATTAATAATGCAAACAATAAGACCGCACAACCTCTGCAGTATCCTGTTAATGCAACTGCTGCCTCAACATGGACACACAATGGAGCACATTTTTAGTTCTGTCACACTTTTGTATAATCAGGTCTCTGCCGCCAAATGTACCTCATTTGCATGGCAGAGTGCATAAGGGGAGGGCAAAAAGGTGGTGTACATGCCGGTATGCAAATTGAGTAAACCCCAGGCTGCCATGTATGTGTGGCAGGCAACAGTTACGATGCATTCCTATGGTGTCCTTTTGCTTTTTGCTGGTGAACAACTCAGGGATGCTCCATAGGAATCCCCACCATTTGCTCCACCCTGATAATCAATGCTGGCACAAATGTTGGAGTATTTGTGTGACAGAATGGAAGGGAGCAGCAGAAATGTAAGTCATGTTCTGTCTTCCTCTACACCATACAAATAGATTAAAATGGGGCGTGACGTGAATGGAAAGCGAAAAAGCCTTATGCCATATAATAAATGAGATCCAATGTAATGATAACCAAGACTCAAATAATAAGAAGTGGAAACTAACTAACATCTGTGTGCATGGTGATTCACAAAGAATCACACACCCAACTCACAGAATGTGTGCCTGCCACAATTTAAACTAACAAAAATGGTGACCGTATGCAGAGATTTTGAAAATCCTGATAGTTGTGGACAGAAAGTGTTGAATAGCAAGAACAATGGCAAGAATTGCAAAGCACACTGCATACTCTGCTTTTCCGGGAGGGTGCAGCTAACCAAACTCTAATTTTATGGATGCACTTTTGGACAATGATTAGATAGCATCTAAGACAGCATATGCATTTCAATATTTTTGTTCAGATGGAAAAGCAAAACATGTTCACCTCCTCAGGTGTTTGGGCACTCCACAAATGCATGATGTGGTTGGTCTTCAGAAAGAGTGATTATGAAAATCAGTGGCATGTTTGTTTTTGCTTTCTGAGGCCTCTGAGAGGTCTGATTCTTGAATTGAATTCATGGCGTAGTTTATTCCAGAGGTTGATTGCCAATATATGTCTATGCATAGCATTGCTGCATTATGAAAACATAGAGAAAGGAAGTTCACAACCCAGCACCTTGGAGTATGCTGTGGACTTTTCATGGTGGAGTATGATAACGAAATACGTTATGGAATTAGGGAATTCAACTTTGAGAGGTGTTGTGATGTACAGAGAAAGCATTGCGACAACTTTCTTCATTATGTCAACTTTCATTGTATTGCATGCAGGTCGTAAAACTTAAAACGTGATCTTTTGTTTCTTTACATGTTTTCAATTGGTCTGACATGCGCATGTTTCTTCTACATTTTTCCATTATTATTATTATTTTTTTTTTAATGCTGTTATTTTAGTTTGTACATTATAACGTTTTGAATGCTTCTTGCTTTTAAGTAGAAACGGTCTTAGAATGCCTTAGAAATGCACAATTCCGTGGACCACAAAGCATTTTTCTGATATTCATAGTTCCCTTCCATCCTGATGTCATTTGTCTTCTGGTCTGAAAACATTAATTGTGTGTCATCATGTCTTTTTTATATTCATATATATACATTTTTGTTTTAACTGTAGGATTACTCTGCTTTGTATTTGATTTTAATTCCCTCATCTTCTGATGCAAACACTGTGCCTCCCACAAAAATATAAGTCTATCTTATTTTTGCAAAACAGCACTCTTTGTTTCTTGTGCATTTGTTTAATTTTCTGGTGGCATGATTCACCATCACTGTTAAGCACAGCCACTGTGTCTCCCTTCTTTTGCATATCCCTGGGGTTTCTCTATGTGGACATCCCTACTTGAATCTGATTTTCCACTCCCACCTTTTACTCATTGCCCATGTTCCTTTATTGCCTGCGTATTTTATTTCCTTGGTAACCTTCGAACCTGCTGTTCATTCCACATTGTTCTTAGTGTAGCCTTATGGTGTGTATACAGCTGCAAGTGGGAACACGTTTCTGTTTGGTGTATCTCTTTCAGTCAAATACCCTTTGCCATCTTGCTCTCTCTCTCTCTCTCCTACACTTCTGTGCTGGTCATGGCCTCAACCTCCAATGATGGTAATATTAGTTCTTCTAAAAAAAGAATACTTGGCTCATCATTATTTGTTTGTAATGTTACCCTGTAATATTTTGGGACTACAACATAATTATTGTAGAAATGTTACCTATATGTCAATTACTATTTCTTTCTTTCTCTTAATTTGTGTCATTAGTGCAATGAGGTTTTTTGTTATAGTATTTGAGGTCTTCTTCCATTATTGTATATTAGCTCATTCAGAGGCAGTTGTTTTTATGTCTGTAAGATGTGCAAAGTATCACTTGTTATCGATTCTTTTTCATGAAAGGCAGTGATGTCCCCCCTTGCTGGTATCTATCTTCAACACCCAGACACACATGTTCAGTAGGAGTCATGTAACTGGACTTTTGTCTTGTTAATGTAATTTGATTTCTTATTATCATTTCATGCTGTAATGTCCTCTCTGTCATTCTCCCAAGACATCTTCATTGCATGTATTTCAAGTTCAGGAGTGTCAGGTACGGTGTGTTCCTCTTTATGATAGCTGATTAATGTGTAATACTCCCAGTAGTCCTATTGGACATTTAATCATTTCAATTCTTAGAATCATTCAACATAATTAACAATGGGGATCAATTTGTTCCATGCTACTTAAAAATGTACCATGCATGTAACAGCGGTCATGTAATCGCTATCCTGAATGCTAGCTGTCTCATCCTATTATATTTCTGTGACCCTTTCCAGAATGGACACAGAACATTTTTGTTGGGTCAGCTCATTAGAGTGTCACTTAGAACAGCATGAACTCATGGCAATGTAAACACTTTAATGTAATTTTAGAGTTTGCATCAATCGTTACAGTGGCCTTGTGAATAGCATCACACATCAACTGATGTGGTTAATGTTGGATGACACTTACTTCCTCTTACACTAGATCTACACCCGGCAAGAATAGCATTAAAAAGTATTGAATTTCCCTTCGAGGGATCATACCCCCTCCACCCTATCAAACACATGGCTGCATATCTCTGAAATACATAATTACATTGGTCAACTATACAGCGCATCTCCAATCTGTGGGAATTGACCCAGTAGAATGTCTTGCTACACCATGAACTTTGCAATTATAATTTCTATCAGATTTTACAGAAATTATGGAGCGATGAGTCTGGACCCAGACCCATTTATTTATTCCTCTCACCATCTTTTTTTCGTGTATGAAAAGAAAGTGGTGTGTGCCGGGAGAGGTCTGGTTTGCAGGTACAGCCCACTTTGAAATACTCGATTTATAATTTGAAATCTCTAAATGATGATTTTTGGTATTTTATTTCATTTCAAATGTGTATATGTACAGGAAAATAAACACAAAAGTGAATCAAAACAATACATGCACATATACATTAAAACACATAATTCCACAAACCATACAATTTAAAATGAAGCAATAAATAACAGCTTGGGCATTTGAAACAATGAAGACAATTTAATATAGAATTCCACAAACATGTTATCATCATTTTCCAAAACTTTAAGAGATCAGACACCAGGCACATGGGAGGAAGTAACTGTGACAACGTGTGTTCTGCTCTGCAGAAGTGCAAGGGTGAGCAGGGGTAAAATTGGCCTACTCAGCCCTCACACTTCTTCAAACCAAACACAAAGCAAGCATGTATGTAAAACAGGGACAGTTAAGAGCTATACCTCCTTTGCCTTTTGTGGTAACATGGGCCGAAAGACATGCTCTGAGGAGGAGTTTGAAGATAAACTAGTAGTGACCCAACAGTATCACAGTCCAACATAAAGGGAATGCCCAATCAAGAGTCTATAAAAAATATATATATATTGATCAAACACACCATCTGCATGTAGAACAAACAGAAAATACCGTACAAAAAGTCAACCTGAAGGAAAAACAGAAAAGATGCAACAGACTAGAGAAAGTAGCGCTCTGAGGATAGTTCCAGACGTGGTAGGTACATCCCTACCCATGAATGTAATGTAATGTAATATGAACAGAATGTATAGACCTCACCTACACCAACAAGGGCATCATGGGGCTTGGAGGTTTGATGAAGATCACGAAAGCAGCGGTTAGACAATGAAAAGATGTGTCTTCAGGGCCCGATGAAAAGAAAAATGGTCCTCCAAAGGCCGTAGACACAGAGGAATAGAGTTCCACAGAGTAGCTGCTTCTACAGAAAAGGAACGGCCCCCCACACATTTAGCCTAGCCTGAGGTACAGCCATGCTAAAAGATGTTGCTGGGTGGAGATTCCTAAAGGGCACATAGGGGTGAAATTTAGACTGCAGAAAATCAGGGCTGTGCCCATAAAAGGCACAGTGAACCAGACAAACAGCTTTAAACTCAATGCATTTTGCCACTGGGAGTCAATACAGTTTGGCATGAATTGGCATAGTAGAGCTAACCCGGGGGGGCACCAACGGCCAGATGAGCTGCCAAATTCTGCAGTCGTTGAATACGATTGGCTGACTGAGCAAGGTAGAGAGTGTTGCAGTAGTCGATCGATCCTGCCACAAGAGACGATACGACCATAGGTCACAAATTGACAGGTAGGTAAGGAAGCACCTGTTGCAGAACACAGAGTTTGAAATGCACCGATTGGTAAACAGCACTAACCTGGGGTTGCATCGAGAGGGAGTCTGAGAGTTGACTCCCAAATTCTTTACCACTAGAGAAGGTGTGGGCAAAGGACCAAGTTCAGAAGGCCAGTAGGCCGAGGGCCAGGGTGCAGTAGCCAGAGGGGAACCCACTATTAAGACCTCAGTCTTCTCGCCATTCAGGTGGAGCCAATTCTGGCCCATCCAAGAATGAATGGCTAGGAGATAGGAATGAAAACTTTCAGCAGAAGCAGAGAGAGAAAGGTCTAATCTTACCAGAATCTGTGTGTCATCAGCATAGGAAAAACACTGAAAACCAAAAGAGTGAATCAGCTTGACAATAGATTGAATTTAAAGATTAAAAAAAAGAGGTGAAAGAGCAGAGCCCTGTGGTACTCTGCAGTGGAGGGGCTTAGCAGGTGAAATAAAAGGGGGAAGAGAAAGGGACTGGGAATGATCAGATAGAAAAGATTCAAAACAATCCAGGACTAAGCCCGACACCCCCGCCGTGGCCAATCGTTGTAAGAGAATACCGTGGTCAACTGTGTCAAGGTAGCGGATAAGTCCAGCAGGTCCAGGGCAGTAGTACCACCCTGATCCTTAATTTGAGTGAAGTCGTCAACCATTGCCACCAGCACAGATTCAGTACCATGACTGGGATGAAATCCACAATGAAGTTGGTTCAGACAGCCCGACTCTTCAAGAAAAGAACAGAGGAGAGGGGTGACCAGGGATTTCAAAGGTTTCATTGGTAAGGAAAGAAGAACAATTGGACGAAAATTGCTCAGAACCAAAGAATCAAGGTAAGGTTTTTTAAGCAGAGTCAAAATAAGAGCATGCTTCAGAGAACTGGGAATGGTAGCAGAGCAGAAAGAGTGGTGAGTAGATGAAAAATATCTGTGCAAATTTCCTTCAGAATGCCCAGAGGAATCGGATGTGCTGGAGAGATGGATATCATGTCATGCACCATGGACAACACTGCAGATTCAGAAAAAACCCAGAGAAGACCAGCTCTGAGTAGGCACAACAACCGAGCTAGAGATCGCCAGACAAGAAATAGGTGTAGCCGAGGACAAAATATTTTTATCTATGATGGAAATTGTATCATCAAAGAAAGTAGACGGTGCCTCACAAAGGCAATAGCAGGTGAAGATAGAGAACACACTACCTTAAACAGTTCCTTAGGAGAGTTTACGGCAGCACTGACCTTATTAGCATAGAAGGCACATTTAGCTTGCGAAATTTCCACCTGTTAGGCAGTTGTCGTTCGGCGCAGGGCAAGACGAGATTGCGAACAGTAGGACACCCACCATTTGCGTTCCGCCTGTCAGCAGTTTGAACACAGAGCAGTAAGATAAGAAGTAAACCAAGGCTCAGAAGGCTCAGAAGGGCAAGAGCAGGGCTTGCAAGGTTTAATAGGTGCAAGGGTATCAGCAACCACCAAAAAAGAGATTTTGAAAACAACAAGGACCATCCACTGGTTGACCAGAATTTATAGCCAGGGCAATACCAGCATGCTTAAACCTGTCCCAAGACCTCTTAGGCAGCTGTGGCAGTGCTAAGGGGCAAAAGGCTGAAGGAAAATCAACACTAAATTGGAGAATCATGTGGTCATACCACAGTACAGGGACACGAGCAAATAACTTAGCCATAGAGTCTGGAGCAAAGGTAAGATCAAGAGTATTCCCAAGATAATGAGTAGGGCCTGCCACCAGCTGATCAAGACCCAGATCAGCAAAGTCAGAAATTAAACAGGCTGCCTGAACATCTGCTTCGTTGTTGGGATGAAAGTTGAAGTCTCCTAGCATAAAGAGAACACCAAACTGAAGCATAGGTTCAGCTGCCAGCTGGATCACCGCATCACAAAAAAATCGGGTCCAGATCAGGGGGTTGATAGACCAGTAGAAAATGGAGGGTACAGGAAGGGGAAACCATTATCCAAAGTAACAAAGCGTCCATAATAGCACAATGTTCTAAAGGCATAGCCTGGCACTGAATGTCAAGCGGTGAAACAAACTGATCCCACCACCAGCTTTAGTAGAAGGCTTATTTAAATTTAAAATCCGATAATCGGAAGGTAGAGCATGAGCCACAGAAGGAGCCATGTCTCTATAATAAAAACAAGATCCAGAGAATGTTCTTGTTTAGTAAATGCTCCAAATCCACACAGACATTGTCCCATGCAGACTCAGAAAAAAACAAATGAATTTTAGTTGACAGGCTTTAAAGGCCCATCAAGTGTAATGCAATTTTTAGATTTCCAAACTTGCTTAAGGAGTTGCAAATTAACATATGATTAGAAATGCAAATGTGTTGTATGATAACTTCCCTTATGGGCCAGGCATGCATGAGTCTGTAAGATGCCTGTCTACCTTATGCTTTTCTCTGGGCCTGACTCGTGACAAGGTAGACCAGGCAGTTATGCAAGGAAGAGGACATCCATTGTTGCATCCCTTGATGAATCAAAGATGTCCACCTTCATATGCAATGAACACCCTGAACATGGGAAACATATAAATAGGCATTAGGATCAACCCATGTAGGCAAACGCACAGACATGTTTATTTCATGACGTGGAACAAGAGACCAATGTGTTATTTTATCAACAGGGTCCTGAATAGGGCTCTTCTGCCACTATTAGTGGCTTCACTTCTACATCGTCTGTGTAAGAATTTGCCTCATGCTATTAGTTGTGTATCAGAAACCTTGTTTAAAACCTGTTTGAATGAACTTGTCGAAACTCCATTTAGTAAAGAATGCATTAGCTTTACTTCAGTTTTAGAGTGCAGAAATACTCAGCAAATCCTTGCAATGGCAAATATTATATTCCAAACATACATACCTAATTAAGAATCACACAATTTCGTAAGGACTGGTTTGCATCTTTATTCCCTTACCGATGTTCAAATGTGTTTTGCATAATTACACATCTTAAATAAGTAACAGATGATGACTTCAAGCGAATGAAAACATTTGTGATCTAATTAGTATTTGAGATGCATGCAGTCATAAAAGCATAGGACAGTAGGTATGTGGACTCCATAGAAATGTTCTGATTCTGCGAAATGCCAGTTTCACATTGCATCTAAAATGTGTCAGTCTGTATTCCAAGTGCCTGTCAAAGGTATCTAGCACTTTGCAGATTTCACTGCTATGAGTCCCTCAAAAATATGGCTAACAGCAATTGATATTTCACAGGCTTTACAAGTGCAAAGCTGAGCATCTTGGCTGAAATGATTTTGAGATTTCTCCTGCCAGTCATTTATTGTCCTTTAATATTCATTTGAATCACCACTGGTCTTGACACCTGTCACAGAGAACAAGCTTTTCAAAATGAAATGATATCATGCATTTGTAACTGACACACTTTGACTTAGGAAGAAAAGCAATTTATCATGTTTAAAGGAATGCATGCATAATGAAGGCTGCATCCTGGCCCAGCATCCAGAGTTGTTTCTTGGCATGATCTGAATTAATGTAGAAGATCTTCCCATGTGTTATGTACAAAATACTCTTACCCCAATTTAATTGAATTTTATAAACGTTCATTATAATGTACTAAACTAATATGCAGACCTTATACAGTATCTCCCCTTGCAATATTTTTTCGCATAGACATGGCCGGGCCAAATAAAGTAATCGTCCAATTTTAATCATCAAAATATAAATAAAAGGTTTAAATTCTGCATAGTTGCTAAATAATGTTTGATATTGTACAGCCAATGACGTTTGTCACTGGCAACTGGACAAACATGAAATAAAATGTGCACAGTTGCCCTTCAAAATGAACTATAATAATCACGCACATCTGTGACCCATTGATATCCTATTCTTGTGAGATCCTGATTCTTAAAAGAGAAATGTATAAGTGTATGATATGATATGGCATTTATAACGCGCCTATGCACAAGTCAAGGAAAGAGACCCGCGGCAACTTCACACTTGGTAATCTAGAAAGTCTTGGGGATCAATTTACAGTCTATGCAAATGGTAGGCATGGAAACACCTAGGCTTGTACGTATGTGTTGCTGGACGGATCCATGCCATTTTTAACACTCCCAAAACAAAGTGCAATCATGAAGAGTACATGATGGCAAAATTGCGTTTAATCTTCACTTTTACTCTCGGCTTTCTGAGAAAGAAAATAATGCCAGCAAATTATGTAGAACAAATCATTCCAACATTTGATAGCAGCTGAGCACAGTATACGTTACATGGTTTAGAAAATAATTCAAGGGTCTTTTGAAATTGATTAACAAGTAATGCATGTTAACTCATTTTCAAAATAAGTTAGAAACACACTTAATTAAATGTATTCTAAAAACAAGAGTGCCTATCCACTTATCTGCCCCCCCATTAACATTTCTAGAAAAGTGGTCAATTAAAACCCCCCTATTAAAGCCATATTGAGCGGAGAAGCACTTGTTGGGGTAGTTGGATTAGTAAAAGGAGAGCTACATATCATATCCAATTGTACATTTATTGCATTTTGGAAATCTATAATCAAGAGTTTTGGAATAGTGTGTTCAAGATCACATTTAGAGAATATTTGGTTAATGCAGCTCTTCAGAAAAGCTGAAATATTAAAGTTGAACTTTAAATTTCATTTTGTAAAGCAGTATTGATTCCAACACTTAAATTTTGTATTAGTGCTTGGCCATAATGGTATTAAAATCATGAATTTCACATTTCAATATTTAACCAGCATTCGGTTTATTGAGGCCTGAAATTAAACCCATAATGTACAACCCGGGGTCTGAACATGATTAATTTCAACCTTCAGAAGTCCCTACATGAAAACATACAATTAACATTGCCTGCAACTAAAAAAGAAGAATGTGTTGTGATTGAACAATATGAGAAAGCTCAGTGCCTGAAACGCATGTGTTTCTGTTGTGTGTGTGTGTGCTGGATGTATTCTTTAATAAGCACTGTGGGGATTATTCAGATGACAACACAGCAAGACCCCACCTGAGGAATAAGAGCGAAAAAGGAACTTCCCATCGCTATTTAGCAATTTAGCAATGAGGACATGGGGGACAAGGACAAGCATTACACGAGCAGTGTAGCAACACAAGGATAGCGACATTTACTAATAATGTAGGGCCAAATTCGATAAGATAGTAAATATTGTTTGTATCAGCTCACCTTGGTTAGTGGTTGGGGCCTCTTTCCACTGCGAGCTAACACTATGGAGTTGGGCATCCAATGGACTACGGAAAACAATCTGTTGTAATGGGAAGTGCACGGAAGACAAAGCCAATTCCTTGAAGGTGATTAAGAAACTGTAACGACCGTATGACTTGTTCAGCAAAAAGCAGATAAGGATATGACGAGGAATACATAAAAATGAATCCCATCCGTTCTCTTCATACATCACCGACTTCTCTGATACCCACAAGATGCCAAAACATGAATGCAATAATTACACACAAGCAGCTCCATATTCTAGGGGTGAAGAACATGTTTAACGCAAAAGTGGAATAATATAAACTTGGGAAAACCGAACAGTGAGGCACATGGTGTGATGCGGGAGAATGGAGATGGATCCTTCCACAGAGGGATAGTGGGTACAAAAACAAGAAGTGTGCTGTGGGATAATGCGGAATGGCCAGGACTCTGAACGGTTAAGGGAAACCACCGAGGAGCTTGCCAGCTGAGAATAGGGAAAAAGGCATGGGAAAGAAGACAGAGTTGTTACCGTAGGAGTTGGGGATCTTAGCAAAGTGGTGTGAGAAGGATGGAGAAGAAGAGACTATCACAGGGACTGAGGGCAGACAACATAGGTAATTAATCACAGGGATATACGCAAATGTAAAATCATCCCAATAAGAAAGAAAAATAGGATGGAAAAGCTAATGGAAACAAGCAGATTCAAGGCGGGAACAGGGAGTCATGTCCATACATAAGGAAACAAAGCAAGGTGTTCAAGTTACCAAACAACTTTAGCTTCAAACACAAGCAAGAGCCACAGTTGCATGAACAATGTTGTCAGGCATCTCTAGACACTGTTGGTTTCACATATCAAGGCAGTATTTAACCTGACCTAAACGTGATAACTGACCATGTATCAATGTAATGAACCCATCGTCTGGGGGGATCATCTTGAAATGGAGTTTGAAGCTGATGCATAGTCTGGGGTAGAAGGACAGAACCGTGTACCAAAACTCTTCCATTGGATGCTGGAGTCTTCATGACAGTTGCTTTTGCCATGGAGATCACTATACTTTTGGACACCGTCCTTTTGGCACACTGGAGGGTGAGGCAATATCTCACAGCTTTTGACCTTTTCCTACTCCAAATCTCAAGTCTCACACTCTGGGGATCAACATGGTTTCTAGATAGGGCGGTAGAGTAATATTTCTATGACTAACTGACACTTCCTAATCCCGCACTCTCTTCTGGAAAAAACGACTTTGATAGAACTCTGAGGAAAGAGTCTCTCTTGTGGTTTTGGCTTCACAAGGCTGGGAATTTTGTTCATACCTATTCCAAATCTATGCGCCCACGTACTTCAGATATGAGATATTTCACTCAGCAAAAGCCTTCCTTTCAAAGTGAATTGTGTGATCACAGATTCCATCGCTGAGCAAGGCAGGACAATACACATAACATCAACAAGTGTAGTGCCTGAATGTAGTATATCAATGGTTCTGCTTAAGTTGGTACTAAGTTGGTACCTATATCCTGTACATTTACATGGCCCATGCCCAGAAAAGGAGCATTCTCACAAGCTGCATCTGATAGCTACAACCAATAATTTGTAATGCAAAAACATGTTGAAAAGACATTTCTGATGACAAATATTGTGGACTGCAAATCTCTGTGTTTACACATGCCAAGGCACTAGGCCTCATGTATGTTTCTGCCAGCTGTTTATGTTTAAACATTTCAAGAATACATGTCTGCTCTTTCTGTTTCCTGGAACTCAGCTGCCGGATAATAAACTTAACTATGGTGCTTCATGGCAGAAACATCTGTTTGAGTTACTGGATTATCTCTCGTTCAAATGTTTATTCAGTGGTTTCAAAAATAAAAAAAATAAATAAATAAACATTTCAAGTTAGACTTTGGTAGAGTTTGGTAAAGTCAACAATGGATGTGAATGTGCAAGCATTTCACAAGCCTGGTTCCCAAGCTCTGTAATGATCTGTAATGATCTTTAATCTTCAGGTGGGTCCACTTGGATCCTGTGGATTCTGTGGATGGCAGCTGCATTGGGTTGAAAGAGATCCTATTGGAGTGCATGAGCCAAAGTACTGTATAGAAAGGATGACTTTCAGGCTCTACCGGAAGATAAGGCAGATGTGTTTGGTTCTTACGGGTGGCTCATTTTCCATTAGAATGCATTCGCCATAACGTAGAGACAAACTACTGTATAGAAAGGATGACTTTCAGGCTCTACCTGAAGATAAGGCAGATGTGTTTGGTTCTTACGGGTGGCTCATTTTCCATTAGGATGCATTCGCCATAACGTAGGGCCCACATACCTGTGTATGCTGTTGGTGGTGAAGGAGGGTTTCGAGCTGAGTTGTCTAGTTGTGGTGCATTGGTCAGCCAGATGTCTGTGTTAACCCATGCCTTTGCAACCTATTGCTCTAGATATGGAAGAAAGGGCATCATTGTGTGTTTCACTGATTTACCAGTGGTGGTGTCAATAACATCTTTTACTGTTATACCTGCTCTTTTTGTCACTATATCTACCATATTACAAAGTGGCGGGTTGGCAGAGTGAGTCTCCCTGGGCCTACAATGGGTCTAGGGAGCATGTACCATGACAGAATTGACTCCCATGGTACAGTGTCTAGGTGTTTGTGGTAAAGTAGAGGAACAATATTGAAGCAAGTACTGGAGGTTTTTCGTTCACAAAACTACACAATAATTCCACAATCATTCTACTAACTACTGCCACTTTTTTTTTACCACACTGCCATATTTGAAAAGTGTTCCAAAGCAGGATGCAGATATGTTATCAAAATGTTCCAGAACAGGGGAGTTGCTAGGTCTGGAAAAGACCCGGGGCTACGTTGATGTCGGAACTGTTGGGACTGGGGCTAGCTAGTCTTTTGGCTGTAGCTCCTGAGATTCTATCCGGGGCTACAACCAAAAGATCAGGGGCTATAGCCCCCTTAGCCCCCCCCCTAGCAACGCCCCTGTTCCAGAACCAGGGTGCAACTGGCTGCGTGACTCTGAATATGTTGCAGACAATCAAGCTTTGTCTTCATTAAGGCCCAGCTGCACGATATTGCATTAATGCTCTTTAGGCTTTGCCAAGGATCTAGAAAGTTTTACTTGATCTTCAGAGTGAACAGGCAGGGATTCTATGTCACAACATGAATGTTATCAAATGCCATTTGTGATGATTTTTATTTGTTCATAAAGTGATTTCAGAGGGACTGATTTTAAGGTCAGGCAAATATAGGTATATTATTTCTCACTTGTCAATGTCTACACAATATTCCCTTCAGGTTGATCTAGTGCCGATCACACCGATGTCAACTGAACACTGACAATATTTATACAGAATAACATAAAAAATAAAACTTGAGTACAATGCAGCAAACAAAACTTGGGTTTTTTGGATTAGCATTATTTGGCCAGCATCTCTTGGTGTAGAGGCATATCGGGCATGAACATAGGCATTGCCTGGGACAAATGACTCACCCTTCATCCCACAGAGCAGTAAGATGTTTTGCTCTCAAAATAAAATTAAAATAATGTTCTCCATTCTCCATTTTCATTTTTCCCATCAAATGATACTGCCAAATGCCTGTGTGTCATTTAGACGTAATGGGCCTGATTATATTGACAGCGTGTTTCGAATGGGATTACACCATTGTAAAACACGTTTGTAAATCAGGCCCAACGTCTCGGACTCAGTCTATTTTACTCTTAACCTGGCACAAAGATTGCAGTATGTTCAGCATGCAACTGCTAGAATTATTACTTATGCTACACAGGCAATCACATACATCCTCGGCCATCAAACGACTTCAATGGCTTTCATTCACAAAGCAGATTGTCTTTAAGACTGTCTGTTGGGCGCACAAAGGGCCTGATTCATGGAACGTTTTCCTACGGGATTGTGCCATTATAAAACACTTCCATGAATCAGGCCCAAAGTCACCTGGTCCAAAAATGCTGTCCATATGACCTTGTGATCAGGAAACCAAACCAAACACTCCTAAACCATGTGCGTCTGCCTCTCAGAATGTGTGCATGCATGGGTGGAAGGCATGCATGAATGGCAGTGTGGAGAGTTAGTGGCGCACTGTGTGAGTGTTCTGCCTGGGCTGTGCAAGGATCTGTCAAAGTTGGGTACCTGGGGAACTGGAAATGCAGTACTCTCGCACAACAGGATCCTGGTGTGGTGTTTCCATCAGGAACCAGGCCACCACACCTTCTCGCACTAAATGATATCACAAACCCTTGACTGCCCAGAAAAAAACATTTCCCCCATCTCTTCCTAACCTGAGAACCAACGTGAGAACCATCTTCAATTCTGTGGAAATAGTAAAGTATTTTTTGTTGCTTCTTAATTATCTTCTTCTTTATTATTGTTGAAGACAGATGGCAACTATGTTTAGACTACTCCCCACTTCGTATTCGTACTTCTTGCCTATACTTTACAAACAACACATTATGATATCAACAACAATAATAATAATAATAATAATAATAATAATAATAATAGTAATTATTATGATAATTATTATGATAATTATTATTATTATTATTATTATTATTATTATTATTATTAGTATTATTTTTAGTATTATTATTAGTATTATTATTATTATAAGCACAGTAAAACATCCATTCACAGGGAGTAATGTATGCAACTATAGCCAATCCAATCATCCATATTGTGTCTATTCCAAGCCGGTGCTTCGGGAATGATGTAATTTACGCAGACATGCAGTTCATCTGAGGTTCCAGGTTTGTGTAACCAGGCCTGATTAGAGGTGATTTGGAACTCCGGTCAGCGTTGCAGACATTTCATCCAAAAAACGAATTAGAATAGCTGCTTAAACGTAATTTAAACAGCACCGAATACACCTCCCAAGGTTTCATTACCTTTTGCTTCTCACACCTGCTGCCACAGAGCAAGGAGAACGCGTGTATCCATGCACGTGTTACTGCTAAACCGAACAGACCCTTTGAAAAAAGACAACCGTATTATTTCAATGTAGAAATGGATGTCAAATGCCCCAGGCGGAAAATGATATATAAATAGCTTGATTAACTGTAATATAAAATTGACGTTCTTTTTAAGCTTTACAAAGATGTTGGGACGTATTTCAGTTGCACTCGTTGACGTATTATTACCGCTCAGCTGTAAACGAATGCCGCAAAGCGCATGCGCAGAGTGCAATACATCCTCGATGCTGCCCACCATGTATTTTGCTATTGGCAGGTTATATTGATATAGTTTATACAGCTTTACTTACCCAAGAGCATGTGTTGCTCAGCTACCGGTTGTGCACATACGCGGCACTCAGTGAAAATACTCTCTTTTTAAATGATGCCGCACAAGTTTATAGCTGTACGTAGTTGCTCATTAAAGCAGGGTGTGCATCGCCCACGTGTCTACGACAAGTTCTAATACCGTCCTTGGCGAAATAGTAACCATAAGGTGCTTATTTGAAGTGTGAAAGGTAGGAAGCAATTGACGTGCAAGTCTGCTGAGTGAGTTTAACCCTTGCTTTAACATCTGTGTCAACATTGAAACTTTCGATGACGATACATTGAGAATCACTAAACTTAGGTAACATTTACAAATATTCTAGTGACATTTAGCAGCGGGAAAATGTCACCTCCTATAGCTACATTAGAAGCATGCAATATTAGTTATATGTTTAGCATTATTGATTTATTTCTAGACTAGGTAGAATATGATGTAATAGGTATACTGTTTAGTGACACAGTGGCAATCTAGCACTTGTTTGGAGATCCTGCCCACATATGTAATATTGATTTGAGTGGCATTGCCTTCCTTTATGTTTTTCTATGTGATTAATGTGCCTATCCTGTATCCCGCTGTACCTCTTCTTTTATTCATCATTGTCTTCGCTGTGACTGGGAATTCTTGGCTTCTCCTATGAAGGTTACTTCCCATCAGGATACAAAGGGCTATTTACAACTCTTGCTATTAAGGGCAATAACAGTTTTTGATATGCTACAGAATGCAGAGTCAATTCGAAAAAATCATGTTGAGTGTGTGTGTGGAGATACACGTTTCAAGGGCTAATGTGAAATAGCCAGTAAAAGTGAGCAGACTGACATCTGAAACAGGACGGAATAACCTTTCCTCCAGCCGGTATTCAAACATGTCTTACATATGGCCTGATTAACCCCATGCTAATTCATAAGAATATTGTAGGTAACTAAGGAGTTGTGTGACCATAAAGCAGCGGGAGGCCGTAGACTGGGCACCTACTTTACAGGACCAGGAATCTCTGTGACTCTATGATCAAATTCCTAAGCCATTATTCTATGTTTTATTCTAGCCCAGCCTAGGAAACCACTTGTATTCCTAAGTGTGCTCACCACCTAAGCCATCCTCAATCGGAAACACGCCACAATACATACACAATATTGCAACGAGTGCACCATTTAAGATTTTTGTATAGTGCTAACATTTCAAAGTAAAGGCAAACCCACTTGACAAGGCAAACCCTCATGACTGGAGGATCCACTAAAGAAGTCACTAAACTAATTCAATTTCCCAGGTATTTCAAATGAAAATGGGTTTACTATACAAGTGTATATAAACAAACACCACATGTGCACAATTGCACTGCAATCTTTGTTGATTTCATCTGGAGAAGTACGTTTTGTTAAACATTTTTTTTAAATAAATGTATCAGAGTACATCTTCCTGCCATGCTTTATTGAGCTCTGTGTACATTTGGTGAGTTGTCTTTAGCAGAATCAGTAGATTTTGAGTATATTCTATTAACATATTTGACCAGAGATAAAGCTGTGGCTGGCCCAATGATTCTACCAGGGGCTCCGTAGACAAGGCAAAGAGAAATGGGGGCAGTTATTTTCTTGATTCTGAAATGCTCTGGAGTATTGGCTTTTCCGATGCCTTGAGCCAGCACTTTGACATGCAAAGATTAAGCATTACTTAAACAATAGTTTTCAAATCAGAACTTTCTTGTAGATAGCAATGGATATTTCCATGATACACTACTGAATGCCTTTTCACCATAAATCATAATTGCCAAAGGCATTCCTCATTACTCTGCAATATGTATTGCCGTTACAAGATTAAGAGTAAGTATGGCTAGTTACCAATTTGGTATGAAACATCTTTAACTGTGTGCATCAGCACTTGGATGTGTTTTTTCAAACTCGCTGCTCAGATTTGTCTTAATGTATAACCCATGTTCATCAAGGCAAGATAATATATATATTATTTACATAGCCTAATGTATTTGTTCACTTTTGTGAATAGACAGATATAGGTTAATTGCCCGGAAAGTGTGTTTTTTCTATCAAACTAGCGAGAATTCCTACCCAAAGCGTAGTGACTGTGATAGTATTTCTGGTAGGCACATGTCAGGGAGATGTTTTATTAAAGGGCCAGAAGGCAGACCTATCAAGGCATTGTTGTTGCTGTGATTTTCTGTACGGCGATGTTAGTGAATCAATTTCACGTCATATGAAAATGTGTGGAGTGGACATTCATGCTAAGGGCCGTAGAGGTCTTTGACTAACCATGGTTGCACTCCATCTCTTTGCTATTTGTTATAGTTTTGTATAAGGGGGATTAGGATGAGTATATGCAAACAACGGAATGATACTCACTATAAAGAATATCTGTTTAGTGAGGACACTTCTCAGTTCATATGAGGGTATAAAATATTAGGAAAAACTAAGAACCTTGGAATTTTGTCAGGCATATAGTTAAATCACAAAAACCTGATATTGTTATCAAAGAGCTGCATCATAGTCGAGCTGGTAGCGTGACACACGAGATGGAATGAGGCTTTGTTCACATATCTGGGCAGCTTCCTTCGAGCTGGTGACAGAATTTACTAAGTTCATTGTTGGACCAGGTTCATCAGGAACACAAGCGTGGGCCCCTCTCAACATGTTCATTTGTGGTAAGGTGAATTGACTCAAAGTAACCATATATTCAAAACAACATTATTTGATGAGATGAATCGAGGTAAGTTTTACAGTAGAGTACAGGTTGAGGTTAAACAGGTGGATAGAAAGTTTCTTATTGGGGGGTGGCTGGTATACTTCAATCTGGTGATATTATTGCCTGACGAAAAGGGAGGCTTTAAATTGCAAAATGTAGGTTTGGGCCAAAGCAGCTTCCTGTAATAAAAGGCAGGAATGCAGGAGATAGCAACATATGTGGATGTTTCCTTATGGGTGTACCTGAACTGAGAGGTAGTTTAGAGGAGGAGGTGGACATGTTATCCCTAGCAACCGGCCCCTCACCTCCGTCCTACTGCAACTGTAGAAGAGCCCTATGTGGGACACCAGGTATCATCCCAATACGGCATTGAGTATATGAGAGACAATATGAACTCAGACAATCGTATTGAATGTACCCTTGCACCAAGAGGGTGGAAGGATGTCTGCACACACCATTGGACATTATAGAGCTATAAGTGAAATTTGACAAGAACAGAGTGACAGCACAGAGGAAAGATACTGAGATTCACTGAAGCGATATGCAAATACTCAAAAACTAAATATTTAACTGAGGTAACAAGAGAAACATGTTGTCGCGGGGAAATTCTGCCGGGGTCGGCCGGGCCGTCCGCAGACCTCCGGGCAGGGAGGCCCCAATTCCTCCCGTATATCCCAGAAGAGATAGAGTATGAGACACACGCAAGAAGCAAGGTGACTCTGCTGTTTATTAAACAAAAACGGCAGGGATGGGTCAAGGATCGTACACGTCCGTCCTGACACACACACAATCGTGGGGCTCGCAGGCCCTTTTTACCTTAGTATGACGCGCTACTTGCGTCACCTTAGAAAGTTAGCAAAAAACCTATTGCCACTCTTAATTGGTTGCTCGAGTGGTAGGGTTAGTATAGCATACGTATAGAGAACAATATTAGTGGACAAGGGTTAGTCAGGTGATATATCTGGGTTGTCCCTACAATTAGATACATGAGAATTGTTACATGAAGACTACTAATGATTGGTCAATGTTAATGGCGTCAGTGATAAGAGCCCCATGTTCTGATTGGTGCGCCCGTGAGCTTCCTAGCTTGGGACCATCGATGTTCCCAGCTCTCGGTGTACCTGTCATTTGCAACAATGTTTCACTATGAGTACGTGCAGACAATGTGAGGACTTATTCATGAGCTGGAAGGCCGACTACTCCCACTGTCGCAGATGTCCATTGAGCCTTTTAAGTGTGTCTGCCTGTGTCTTGTACCAAGGGATCCAGACGCCTTCTTTCTCCTGGACTTGGCATCCTTTCAGGTTCGGCTTGGTCACGTGAGGTGGGACCGTGTTTGAGGCAGACTTTTGCACAATTAATATTGTTTTTCTACTGTGCGCCTGGTTTAATTTGCAGGTGTGATTTTAACGTTGGTGCGCGGCGTGCGAGGTTGCAACATCGTGCCCTTGATGGTCTGCTTTCGGAATGTGGGTTTGCAACATTGCGACCTTGGCTGTCTGCTCTCGCCGGGCTCATTCTGCAGGATCAGCAACCTGACTCTTGTTCTTTTAACGTCCATGGGAGCTCTTGCTTGAGGCCTACTTAGGCCTGGTGTATAGGTGGAACCGTTTGGTGCACAGGCGCTTTAGGTTATAGTATCATATTGTCTTATGATCAGTATCGTGTCTTTGTTATATTTCTCATTATGGCACATGGGTTTAGGAGAAGCGTAAGCAAGCTCTTTAGATGAGTTCATGATGCGTCTTGCGTTTCTGCATTTTGAGATCCTATGTGGAAAATAATAAAGCTGCACGTCCGTGAGTATGTCTGTCGCCTACGTCATAGCACTGAGTATATTCTTCGTGTAGATTGGTGCGGGAGTGTCCAGTGTGTGTATTTGCACAGGTGTGCTGACCGTTGGCTAGGTCGTCATGGCATCTCTAACGACGTGTTGGTTTTAGTCTAGTTGATCCGTGCCGCAGGTGTCAGCATGGGCAGGGCATGCTGCTGGGCAGGCAAATGGACACATCCGTATGTTCCTGAACCAGGGTATTTGGTCGTAAATGGACAATCTATTCTCGTGGCGGGTGCCTGGGCCGTGATTAGGCCAGGCGCGAGAGGGGAAGGACGGGAGCCTGTTTTTCCATTCTCCCACTTAAATGTAATCAAATATGAAGAAGATAAAGTAACCTGCTGATTAACACAGATATATATGTATACGGTATATACACAGAAATGCAAGGTAGGTGAGACATATAGATGCTTGCTGCAGAGGAAAACATGACATGGCTAGAGTGGCCATGATGGAAAGATGGATGACATACTTGTATTAAATCCAATCAAGCTACCTCATAGACAGACCAGAGATGCTGAGTCAGGAGACAATGGGAACACAGCTTTGTGGGAGGAATGAAAAGTAGTCTATTGGCATGGGATCAAGAATTCTACTTCAAGGAATAATTGCTAGGCACAAGGGGAGTCAAAAGGATAAGCCATGTATGTAAGACATATTTCTCTTAGATTAAGCGAAGAAGAAAACATCTGCAGGAGCCAAGTATTAGACCATTAAAAATGCAGAAAACCCATGTAAGATGGAGTGAGCAAGTCTCTAGAGGCCATGAAGGGTAATGACACCCAATTCAATTAAATCAAAGAGCAGTAAATAGAAGGTCGAGATGGACACATTTGTGGTCTCCTCGCACATGATTCAGAAGTTGAAAACAGGGCTATTCATTAAGGCCAATCGAAGATAATAGTGTGCCTACACTCCCTTGAATGTCCCAGAACAGAGAGCAGGCTTTGCGGTCAACTACAAAGGAGAAGCGTTAGCTTGGGGCCTGACTGATGAGAGACGATAGACTAATTGGGCGAGTGGGGAGTAGTCTGACATTACTTGCGGCACCTGAGTTTCATTTTGCTTATGTGCTGCTAAAGAGCCAAAAGTCAGAGGTTTGCAAAGCATGCCAACCAATCAGATGGTCTTTGTAGCAACATTCTATACAATGCTGCAAAGACCAACCTGCTGCAATTTTTCCACTATATTCAGTGGTATACATATTTAGAGATGGTTCGAGGCATGACCACCATATACGGGGCAGTCAATGAAGTTATTAACACTTGTATATACTATAGGTACATATGCTCCCTTAAGCAATCCCTTCCTTGAATTGATTTTAGTTTGCCACATAGGATGACATCATAGTTGATGCCTATGGAGGTATAAAACCTTTGTATAATCACATTTGGGTGTGAGTGTGTGAATTACTGCCTGTATACGCCTGATTGCCCTACTTTATTTATATGCTGATAATAAAGTAGTGCTTTGCCATAAGTGGGTACGAGATCATTATTGGTAATTCCATCTAGCATATGAGATGCGTAAAGGTGCGCACCTTTAGCAATTCCAATACCATGAACACTAAGGTTATATACAAAAGGAAAAGTACAACGGCACAACCTACCTTACATTACAGACCCAAAAGCGGAATGGGCAAAACGATCTAAAAGGATTAAAGTCCATACATATCTGTGCCTTTATTGCACAAGCTGGAGATGAAATTGGTACAAAGAACTTAATTGCATACATGCACTTGGATCAACTAGCATAACATGTGAAGATCTGGCACATTAGATGAGATTTAGTTGAGCCTCTGCATGCTGTCCTCGATGCATCTTTGCATGAATACATTTGGAAGGTATGCAAGAGTTTGATATTACGAATCTCAAGCCACTGTTGCCTTTAGTGTAGACTATTAACTTGTGAAATTCCCTGAATTGGAAGGCCAGTTGGCTAGTGGACCAGATAGAGAGGGAGCTCTGGAGGAATACTCGAGTTGGCAGCCCAAATGAGAAGGAGAGCTAAGTGAAGTCATTCATAGTGAGGAATTGCCCATGGTATATCTTAATATCAAAAGGTATTCATAGATTATGCACATAAGGTGGATTTAGTAGAGGTACATTTTACGGCGGTATTAGATTGGCAAGGCGTGCTAAATGGTGACACATGCTGGAACTGTTATGTACAATTACACACATGTTCTGATAAGGCATGGATGTGCACAACCTCTAGACTGAGGAATGTGAGAGAATGGTCTGGTTATGGTGCGCCGATAGTCATTTGATATAAAATGCTAATATAGTGCCATTCACAGAGTTTATTCTTGGTAGGTATCATAATCTATGAAAATAGACAGCTCTGATGTATGCAAAAAGGGAAATATTACAGATCCTGAAATCCAGACTTAAGTCCAGAGAGAAAATGTGGCTTGAAGCCATGGCCTCCCTGTTGGCATTTGGAGTGTCAATGTTAATACTTATCAGAACATATAAACCTGACTCCCTCGCCCCCTACATTACCAAAGTCACGACCTCCATTATCTCTCTTGCTCCTCCACAGGCTGTATCTATTGAAGGGACGTTCTCTTACTTCAACCAGCCTTTCTTCAACCCTTTTGACCAACACTCACCCTCTCACACCTTAACCCCTTCCATTCCTTGCTCCCAACCTTAGATCACTCCTCATATCTGCCACCTAAAGATGAACATATAAAGGCACCAATGCAAATGGTGCAAGGACTGTAGCCATGCACGTGTCCTTGCCTACAAGAGCACCTTTCTCTGCTTCGACTAGCTAGTCAGCACTGTTAAATATTGCTACTTCACCAATGAAACTACTCCACTCCACTTTTTTCATAGAGAGCGTGCCAGTGTTTACATACAACATGTGAGGATTACAAATGGGTGCATGCTTACAAAGTACTGTACATTGATTTCATATATACTGGATAAGTGTATTTGTACTAAAGAAATACATATAAAAAGGATCATTTATTGTCCAGCCATACATTGAACAAATGGTATACCATTGTGTTGGAAAACTGGCTTTCACCTTGCCATAATCCTTTATTATCACCAATTCACTTATTGATTTCTATCTCATGGTGAGATAAAAGGATCCTTTTTCATCAAAGGGATAGCTAGCCTTGTTTTAGCCTTTCTTTGAAAAAGATGAGTTTCCTGAAGACAGAACAACTTTTCTCTATGCCGTTGAAAAAATCTACAAAGGAGCAATAGTTTGTCTTCTTTTTTAGGAGGCTGTGTGGAAGAGGACCAGGCAATATGACATACATAAGGGTTCCACAATACAGCTACCCACCTTTATTCACATACAGGCATGAGTCTCCACAATCAACAAGGAGATAAGGACCTTTCTTAATTCATTTAGACAGAGGGCCAAAGTCTTATAAAACAATCCATATTTTTATCATTATACACATAGTTTATCAAAACATACTAAAACAAATATGAACAATATACACATTTTTGTTGTCAACCAAATATATTTATAACAAGCACATTACTACCTCAGAGAAAATCTCATGTTGTTATACAAATACCAAGTGAGGTTAGTATTACAAAGGTGAGCGGTATAAAGCTGGTAATATCGTAACCCTCTCAGTTTATCCTTGATCTTGTCTGTCAACACTTAGCAGTGTTTCTGGATCCAAAAGGAACACATTATCGAACAAATATAGTTAACATGCTCCTTTGGGTTCATCCTCAGCAAACTTCTCAGTGGTATAACATGATCAGGAATGATGTTTTGTATGACAGATGTTCTTGTTTGCAGTACATACTATATAAAAACAAAAATGCTATAAAAAATGCTATGTACCATTGTCTTATCCCCAACAAACTATATTGTGCATGTGTATCACTAACCTTTAATTTCTTTATTGCGCATGAGGTATATCATTTGCGGATATTATATCATTTTGGTTACCCATGCAGTGGCAGTTATGGCACACTGAAAGAACAGAACAAGTATATGTTTACTATTTACACTTCAACGTAATGCAGCATGGTTCACTGAATGAATCGATGTTTAGATATTTAATCCCCACTATGGCCACACCATTCTTAAATTCAGGTCAAGCTTTTATTTTCTAAACTTCTATTTATTTTCTCAATGTTGCGGTTCAATTCAAAGAAATTACCTGCAACACACTCAGTAGGTCTTTAGCTATTGTTGTAGTTGAGTTTTATTTAGTCTCCCCGATGAACCATAATATGTCCCGCACAGACTTTTAGCGTATACCATGGAGAAAGAAAAAAAAAATGGGACATTTTATAATGGCAGCTGTCCGATCCTTAACTTTGAAATACACAATAGCCTTATGTCAATTCATGAGTAAACTCTTTAGTAAGTAATCAGGAATCTAGACGAATACCTTATTGGCCCATGATGTTAGGTCCAAAGGAGCATTCATGCTGATTTTGTCATGCAGAAATATGCTTTTTCCTACGGTGCCGGCCTTGGTTAAACGATTGTTCCGTCCGTGAACTGTGCAACCGCTACAGACAAAATGGACCTGAATTGGGTAAATAGGCCTGTTCTTCTACCTATTTTCGTTCATAATTAATATTGACAGTGTAAAAAATTACTTGAAATTGAGATCTGCTTTCGCGTCTATTCGCCCGTATTTTTCGAAACAAAAAACAAAATGTGATCAAATGTCACTTTTTTTAAAGAATTGTTTACGTTGTTAGAACATGTATTTACTGACAAAGAATGGTAAGGTCAAAGCGGCCATGTTGAATGTGACTCGATTCACTCATTTGGCTTAACAAACAGCTAAAAGTAGGCCAATTGCATATTACTTGCTTTTGCAGATCTAATAATAGTGATGTCTATCATCAGCATCATGAGTATGGCAAACTTAAATCCAAGTGATCAGAAAACTGCCCTGTTTAACTGGGCGCATTTATTTATGTTTATGTAGAACTATAAGTTTTCCCGGGGGACTAGGAAGGCTATTCTTTAGTCCTTGGATGTGATATTTCTTATGTCTATCTAATTCAAGCCATACTTGCTAGGTGTCTATCTCCATCATGGTGCCCTTGTGTAAGAGCCTCTTATTGGAATTTAACCCCCTGTTCGCCTCAAACATTATAGCCATCTAATAATTATTGGTGGCTAGTGAAAAAATAAGTTCCAATCAATGGCGATGTAAGCTTCACTGAGTTCAAGATAAAAATACATTTTTGATCCAATTTTCGAAGCTTCATGTCTCTATCTCCACCACGGGGGTGGGCTTGGATGTTTGTATAATTAACTAGAACATATCATCATAGCAATGTTCAGCTAATTTGTAATGAGCCACTAAGAGCTTATCTGCTATTGCATTTTTCACGCACGAGCGACGCTTGTAGATTCTTTGCCATATTGGTCTCTTGGTTTTGCCAATATAAAGTAACCCACATGGGCACCTTATACCATAAATCGCCCAGTTAGTGTTGCAATTTGTGAATGTTTTAATTTGCCACCTGCAACCTTTTAGATCTATATATTTGATGTTGCGGGTAAGGCAGCATAGTGAACAATTACCACATTTAAAGTGGCCAATGACCGGAGGCAAATGCCATAAGGTGGTTTATGTAGGAAGTTTTTTCACTACCATAGCTGAATATGTATGCACCAGTTTATCAAGTAGATTAGGCATCCCTTTAAAGGCAAAACGCTGTTTGTTTATTGTAAAATCCACTGTGTGAATCATCCCACAGTTTTTGGGATACTTCTTTGTAAGTCATGGCTGATAGGTGAAAAGGAGGTAACATATGTGTTACGCTCACCTTAGCTCCGCGGGAGCGCCCGGAACCTCTCACCACATGCTGGGCTCGTGTCTGGACACTCTGGACTTGGGGATGGGGTTAGACCTACGAATGAAGACACAGAAATGAATGTTATAGGCCTAGAGTGCTGTTGAGCAGTCTTCCCTTTCCCGCCCAGCACCCCATGTTCCCAGAATAATGTATATGTCTGGCTCAGCGTGCATATATTGAAGGATGGCTCTCCGTCCTGCTTTTATCTTCAGCAGGGGCGTTATCGGTGATAGGTGAAATCAGTTGCTTCACTGATCTGCAATTCCAAGCCCAGGCCTGCTGCGGTGTTGGAGATCTGTTCTTTATGTGGTAAGTAGTTGTGAGCACTTCTACTCTATTGTATGTGCCTGTTGATTTAAAATGTCTATCTCTTCTCAGTGCTTGTTTTGAACTGCTGGTTCTTGCTTTTCGTTTTCCTGGCTTAATGCTCTCTTCAGCATCGTGCTTGCTTATTGTCCTTTTACGTGCTTTATATTATCTGCTTTAATATGCTGCTTCCTGCTTCTTGCTAAGATGCATGCGCTGCCTTCTATCACTTTGTATTGCTTTCCTGAATGCATGCGCCGCCTTCTATTGCTTGTGTTGCTTACTGTCCTTTCTTGTCCATTCCTTCTCAGGTGTCTGCCGGAGCTGCGGTGGTGGGAGCAGAACGGATCGCAGCAGTTGGTTTGCCGTTTCGAGGGGCCGTGGGATGAAGAGCTGCAGAGGGCACAGCTGACTCGTCAGTTTCCACCACGTAAGTATTCTCGTGATTCTGATGACCGCGACTAGTTTGCAGGAGCGGCCAGGAGCGATGAACTGGATGTCTTCGTGTAAGTATCTCGGAGCTCGTAGGAGCCGGGCCAGTGAGTGTTATGCTGCCTTGAGCAGAGCAAAGCAAAGCAAGGTTGCATTCTAGGGCATGGCCTTTTATACCTTGCCACTCCACCCACACCCAGTAGCTAATCTGCAACAAGTGAAACTCGAATGGGGCTGACACCCACAATGACAAGGATCCCTTACAATGGTTTTCTAATGGGCATGTGTTTGGTGCCAGCTGCACCAGGCCATGGTCCAGGTGGGCTCTTTCCTAGTTGTGTGTGGGATGAGGGGGTAATTTGGGTGTTCTAACCCTGTGTACCCTGTGGTTGTGACAACATGTGACTTTATCCTCTCTGGTTTTGGTCTGTTTTGTCAGACTATTTTCTCGATTCACTTGCGGGCACGTTTCAATGATCTGCAAATGGTGTGAGCTGGGTATCCCCATTATTTCAGGTCAACTAACCTATCCCTTGCCCTTATAAAGACCCCTCAAGGGCGAAACATGTGTCGGCTGACCACCATAAGACTACGAGTCTACACCGCTATAAAAATCTCACTGAAAGAAAACACAATTAGCGTGGGAATGAATTCATATATGGAACTTCTATTAAAAGAAGAGCTTATGCTTCTTGTGGCATCATAAACACGGTTGTTAGTTATCTCAGGTATCTCTCATAGTGTGGCACCTATCCTTGTCTGCTGTCCACCCCGCTCACTCTTTAGGACTGTCACCTGTATATTTGAAATTGTCCCCCTTCCTACACATAGTTTCTGATCATTCCATCCAACATTAAAGCATTACAACTAGTTGTTCTTCTTTGTCTTGCTGCTTACTCCTTGTTATCCTTTCTCTCTTCTGTGAGCAGTTGTTCATTGGGTCAGTACTCTACCTATCTCTGGGAAGCACTGCATTTTTGAACACTCCTTGCCTAACTCTTGTTCAGTCATTCTGCCCTGATTTTGTGAAACTACTTTTTGTGATAGGGTTGTTCTTGATGTGCATACAAACATTAAGGCCCAAGATTGCAGGACTCGTACGCTTTTGCTGTGTATGAGCCTGCAAGTCCCAGTGAAGTTCCTATTAGCCCCCAATTTTAATTCACTCTGCCCCTACCATGATCAGGCTCTTTTGGAATACTTATTTCATTTTCGTTACAATTTGCAGTGAATATGAATTACCGGGGCTTGTAATTATCCCCAATATAGCTTGCATAGTCTATCAGATGCTTTAGAATATTTGTGTTTGGGACAACAGCAAAGGATCAGTAAGGAGGGAAAGATGTTAAACTATTCAGCTGTGCCAGATACCCTAATCCTATTGACCATGTACAGAGTGATAGGCAAATGTATAACATTGAAAAGGCCTCAACCAACAAAACTATGCAGATACTAATCAACTTATACAGAGGATTATGACTACTTTACTGCATACAATTGCAAGGGTGTAAACGTTTAATACTTCTCTCCAATGTCAGTAATGTTTTTGTTTCGAAAACAGATTGTGGTTAGAAGGAAGAGCTACCACCCTGTGCACGTGGTAGACAGCGTGGTCGTGTGCCGTTTTAGAAACAGAACTGCCTTTCCTAATCACTGTTGCATCACTGCGAAAAAGTGTAATAGTGTAATATTTTCATAAGAACAGCTCTGCACCTTAGCTACAAATCTTTTTGGAGCACCGAATCTTATTTGGATGGTGTAAGCTCCCCCACCCCTTAACAATTATTCCCACATGATGCCCTTTCATGCGGGGCACCTGGCAGGAATTCTACATGCACAGGTCTGATTGCATTTTTCCATGCTTTAATGTGCATGTATTAATGAGATCCATTGTGGGAGAATCCCATCGTCATAACAATAGTGAGTGACAAGACAGTTAAATGTATTTTGGGTTTAGGTCTACTTGAACGGAAAATTTTGACCTTTTTCAATTTGACTGCATTGTTTTCGTCGTCTTTTTGCTTTAAAATGCACGGGAAGACCCCCTGCACCTCCCTTCCACTTCCATCCACCTTACCCTACTTCCTTACCCGACCCCATATATATTTTTCATTACATTTGACCAAAATTCCCCCAAAAAACGATCACAAAAATTCGTTCAAATTTAAAAGTTCAATTTTGTTTTGATCAGGTATTTTAATACCAATTTCTCTTACTAAAAGGCTAGCGGGGGTGGGGTGGTAGGTCCATACAGTCTGATAATGGGTCTGTCAGCCTGAGCTAAGGACCGGGGTCCTCGACATGTTACGGGCCACCCCCAGGAGTTCATTATGTGTGGTGCTAATGTGTTTACTTGTGTACCAAAACTGGTTGCGAAAGGAAAGGGGGCCAAGTGTGAATACGTCCTATTTAGCACTGCTTTTATTTAAAAAATGTAGCAAGCTGAATGAGCAGCTTGAGTGGCTGTGAGACTGCTCAAAATACAGTCTTGTACCAGCAGATTACTTCTACTGTAATCTACGGTGGAATCCTGAATTCACTGCACTCAAACATTTGGTGTAGAAGTCCCCCGTGAGTACCTATGTGCCCCCCCTGCCCCCCGTGAGTACCTATGTGCCCCCCCTGCCCCCCGTGTGTATCTTTGTGCCCCCACTGCCCCCCGTGTGTATCTTGTGCCTCCCCCTGCCCCCCGTGTGTATCTTTGTGCCCCCCCTGCCCCCCGTGAGTACCTATGTGCCCCCCCTGCCCCCCCCTGCCCCCCGTGTGTATCTTTGGCCCCCCCATGCTCCCCGTGTGTATCTTGTGCCCCCCCTGCCCCCTGTGTGTATCTTTGTGCCCCCCCTGCCCCCCGTGTGTATTTTTATGCCCCCTCTGCCCCCGTGTGTATCTTTGCGCCCCCCCGCCCCCCGTGAGTACCTATGTGCCCCCCTGCCCCCCGTGTGTATCTTTGGCCCCCCCATGCGCCCCATGTGTATCTTTGGCCCCCCCTGCCCCCCGTGTGTATTTTTATGCCCCCCTGACCCTGTGTGTATCTTTGTGCCCCCCCTGCCCCCCGTGTGTATCTTTGTGCCCCCCCACCCCCCGTGAGTACCTATGTGCCCCCCCTGCCCCCCGTGAGTATCTTTGGCCCCCCCATGCCCCCGTGTGTATCTTGTGACCCCCCTGCCCCCCATGTGTATCTTTGTGCCCCCCCTGCCCCCCGTGAGTACCTATGTGCCCCCCCTGCCCCCCGTGTGTATCTTTGGCCCCCCCATGCCCCCAGTGTGTATCTTGTGCCCCCCCTGCCCCCGTGTGTATCTTTGTGCCCCCCCTGCCCCCTGTGTGTATTTTTATGCCCCCCTGCCCCCGTGTGTATATTTGTGCCCCCCCTGCCCCCCGTGTGTATCTTTGTGCCCCCCCTGCCCCCCGTGAGTACCTATGTGCCCCTCCCTGCCCCCGTGTGTATCTTTGGCCCCCCCATGCCCCCCGTGTATATCGTGTGCCCCCCCTGCCCCCCGGGAGTATCTTTGGCCCCCCCATGACCCCGTGTGTATCTTGTGCCCCCCCCTGCCCCCTGTATGTATCTTGTGCCCCCCCCTGCCCCCCGTGAGTACCTATGTGCTTCCCCTGCCCCCCGTGTGTATCTTTTTGCCCCCCCTGCCCCCTGTGAGTACCTATGTGCCCCCCCTGCCCCCCATGAGTACCTATATGCCCCCCTTGCCCCGTGTGTATCTTTGTGCCCCCCCCTGCCCCCCGTGTGTATCTTTGTGCCCCCCATGCCCCCTGTGAGTACCTATGTGCCCCCTCTGCCCCCCTGTGTGTTATATGTGTCCCCCCCTGCCCCCCTTGAGTGTCTGTGCCCCCCTTGCCCCCCCCTTATTTCTTCTTGCCCCCCTGCGATTTCTGTGTGCCCTCCCCCTGCCCCCCCTCCTGCTCTGCGCTCCACCCCCCCTCACCTCCTTCCTCTGCAACTTCCTTCTTACTCCCCCCTTCTTATTCTCCTCCCCTCTTAGACTTCCCCCTCCTAGCACTTACTCCTTTCATCTGTTCCTGATAGGAGCTTGTCTGTCTCCCCCCCCTTTTTTGTTTTCCCCCCCTCCCCCCTCCCCTGCTTTTCAACTTGTCACCGACTTTTTGTTCAGTAGCGTGTCTTGTTCTCCTTCCCCCCTCCTTCCACTTGCCCCCCCTCCCTCCCCGCCTCCTGTTACCACCTGCACTGCGTAAATTGTCGAGAGACTTAGTAATGTTACTGCTTGCTCTGTTTTCCTTCCTTTCCATTACCTCTGCCTTACTTGTTCTATGCACTTGCACTATCTGAAATGTCGACAGGCCTACTATGATAGTTATTTTTCACATTCTGTATTGTTTCAAAGACTTTGCTGAATGTTGCTGTATTTTTCCTATGTCCCCTCCCTCCTTGAAGCGCTTTGAAACACATTGTGTATAGGCGCTATATAAATAAACTATCATATCATATCATATCATATCATATCTCCTTGTGTTTTGTTGACCATTTATTTTCAAACACGCCTAAATGGTGCATTGCTTGTAAGAAGTGTGCATTACAAGTACAACATCTCAGAGTCACTCCCTGTTGATGTATTCACATCCTCACTGAACTCTTACACAGCACTTTCTCAGGAAGATTTTGTGTGGGGTCTCCTGAGCGCATTTACTTTGCTGCCTACAAAAAAGGCCACAAAGTAAACAACGTCAACAGAAGACCTTCCACTGAGAAGAGAAGAGTGAAGGAGTGTACAGCACAGACAGATTAGAGGTCAGGTGGTTGTGGGACTTGGAGTGAAGGTGTAGCTCCATCCCCATTCCCATTGAGCCCTATGGGGTCATGAATGGGAATGGGGAATGGTACTCAGAATGGGGACTTTCCGGGTCCTCCAAGGTTGGAATGACCTGGTAAGTCCCTATTCCGAGAATCCGGACCCGGACCCAGAATGTGGTAAGGGGGTAGCCATGGTGCTAATAGCACCATGGCTACCTCGTAATGAGGCCCATTGAGAGTTTGAGATCAAACGCTTCAGGGTGGTTTCAGGTCGATATTTTGTTTAAATGTCATATACCTGTTGTATGCAATGCACCAAGTGGCAGCGTCACCGTACAGCAAGTGGCGGGAATGGGAGGAATAAGAAGGTGTTATGTGGGAGAAGAGCACCTTACCAAATGAATGTCTGGGGATTGTGTGTCAAAAGTCTGAACATAATCGGTGCACATTCAATGCCCTATGAACTTTAGAAATTCAATTCAAGGCAGAGAGGCAGAGGCTGTGAAGCCTATGATCAGAAACTATATATCTCACACATATGCGTACCATGAGCGTCCTGGTACAGAGCCAGGCGCATTATGAAGTGCATCATGCAGGTGTGTTGGTGCATGGTAAGCAGGCAGCACTCTGTTAAGGTATTCTGAAATAACGGAGTGGGTGGTTTGCTTGGGCAAAGCTCATGGCATTGACATCTGTTTTTTGTCTATTCGGTAGTCAATTCAAACATTGTATCCCCTGGAAGAAGATTGTCCGCCTTTTTAGGGCACACTGGAGACAAGCGTGATGTTCTGGGTACTCTGATGCTTGCTTGGTAACTGTTTTCACAGGTGGTCTCTGATGAGTTCAAGGCATGACTTTTCTACTACCTTGCCGCCCACTGTTTGGTAGTTGGGGTTTGGCAGTGATTGGACCCCTACACACGAGGCATAGGTGGTGGGACACAGCAGATGTGCTGAGTTTGCATACTTGCGGTTCAATGTGCAGTGCGCTATTGAAGTTTTCAGACTTATGACTGTGCTCTCAGCAGTGGACTCAGGGGTGGCTGTCATTTGAGAGGGATACGAGGGAGGGTGTGTTTGCCTGATAAATACGTCAATGCAGGAAGTTGTGATTCTAGATGGAGACCAGTGGGTGCCACAAACATGCTAATATCGGCACGTTGATAAATGATCAATGTATATATTTTTTGTTAGCTAGCGTTGGGCCGTTTTCTGAAAGTGAAAGATTCAAAGTGAGTATTAATTACTAAAAATACCATTATTGGCCAATTTGGATATACGACCTCTCCGGTGGATAGCTTTTCTTTAGAAGTATTTTTTTTTCCGCGTAGTTGATGAATGCCCTGTGAAGTATTCTGCAGAAGGTATGCACAACAGAGTCCATAAAATATCGTTAACAAAAAATCAAATAACCTGGAAAATAAGTTACAATCTAGTGTTTGTTTACTCTAAATATGGTACCGTTTTGCACAGATTCTTCACCTTTTACCAGCCCCTTCAAATCAGTTTTCAAGTAAGTGGGTTTACTATAAAATGCCCCTTCATGATGGTTTGGAATAATACAAAAACACTTATGATTGTTTTCTATAGTAAATCCAACTTCCACAATTCTCATTATTACATCCGATCTCTTCCCCATAAGCATCTACATCGTATTGATATGTCTTCGGAACAACTGATTTAACATAAAGCACATATGTTTTAAACTATGCTCACATTTATTCAAATAAACGTTTCCTTTCTGTCCTAATTGGTTTCATCTTTTATTCACGTTTCCTATTAATGTATTGTCATTGAATACATGCATAACCATGTACATGCTATTGAGCAATGCAAGGTCACTTGAATATAAATGTGTAACGCCATTGCACTTCCTATTCCTTTGGGAACTTTAAGATCTTCAATTCCAAAAACATAATAACTGCTTGTCACACGTTCTTCTGTTGCGAGGTGCTTGCTACATGCTATATGTTGGTTAAGGAAAGAATGCACCATTCGATATGAAGGAACACTATGATGCATTCATTATTGAGGCCAGCAAAGCGTAGACCTGAAGGACACGGAGCAGGTCATCGGAATGCATTTATTCCATTGTAACACAAAAAGCCTGATATGTCCCTACTGTCCATCTTATTTATAGTAAATTGCTATAGGAATACCAATGTGTGGTATATTGCTCGAAATTGAGTATGAGATCACGTGAACTGCAGGGAGTTAAGTATTATGTTTCAACAATTTCATTCTCTAACATGAAAACAACATTTCCTCTATTAACTATGGAGAAAGTGTGCCTTGCCTATGGAGTGCAGCAAATCATTTAAACGTATTTATGTATTGTTTTGTCATTCACTAATGTACCTATTGTTGATGTGTAAAGTGCTACATTGAATTCGTAAAACGTTTTCAGAGAACAGGGCGAGAACCTGGAGAGGATGGGACATGGATTGGGATCGGGGGCTGCAGAAATTGTGGGAGCAGAATGGGACGGGTTCTAGCACGAAGGGGCAACTTCTAACTACTTGTACCACAAACATAGACACTATTTTCGAAGTCCAAGGCCAGGCTTCAATAGTTCCTGGATTGTGAGAGGACATTAGAATACAGACGATGAACATTAAAAAGAGTCCAGGAGATCAGAAAACACTATGCCACACTGCTTCCCCCTTATGTAATGAAAACTATTCAAAGCCCTTCCACTTACGCACAAATGTATCCACCAAAGGTCCTCAGCCTACCTCTCACACAGGATGCAGCTCACCACCTCCACAAGACCGACAAGAACACCCTACACAAAGCAGGTAATAGTGCCCAAAATCAAAAGAGCCAGAGCAGGAGGTGCCAGCTTTCCCTACCTTGCACCTTTGCGATGGAATGCCCTACGGCCACCGCTACATGCAGAACAGTCACACATGGCATTCAGAAAAGCAGTGACAACGTTGCTCTTCATCTAATCACTACTCCCCCACATCCTGTTATACTGCTAGCTAGAACACAGCATACTTTGTCTGCTTATCCAGAATTTATAAACGCATACTAATAACTTGCTGTACAGAAAGTATGCTACCATCTTACTTGTAACTACGGTCCTCACAAGAAACAGCACCTCGATGACCACAGGCTGTTTGCGCGCTACAAGTATATAAAAATAAATAAATCAAAGTGGCTAAATCATACGCATAGAATACAATAGCACTGCTTCTGAAAGATGATACAAAACATATGCCTGGAAAGGAAAAAAGGAGAAAAAGTGCAGAGACCCAAGTTTCAAATTCTTCAAGCCACACAATGTTTCACATTCCCTGGGGTTTGTACTAAGTGCTGTTGCAATTCTTTATTTTCACCACATACGTTTTGCTCAAGCGATTACCGTTTCAACATTCACACTCCCAGAGATCATACCCATCACCCTGAGATGTGGGTGTGATCCATACCTTGGTGACCAATGGTGATTGAATCTCATGACATTCAATTTAAATAAACTGCTATAGTTTGTAAATAACTATTAGGTTAAACTGTATGGTCAGGGTGTGAACCACTCTATCCTGATATGCCATAGAGTCACATTTCCAAAATCATACAGGATTTACAGCAATCACTAGATTAGGAGATTATCACAACTAAGAAAGGGTGGAAGGGTATCACAAAAGGTTATGGGCGAAAGGGATGAGTGTGGAGTATACCTAGCCAACACCTGCTCTTACTATGTGGCTCTAGGTTCCAGACAAGCTACCATCACAGTTGGCAGAGTAAAACTCAATCAGACAACATGGTTGTATTTCTAAGGATCTTATAGAGCAGTCATCAACATAAAGTAAAGATTGAATACACTGATGGAAAGTTCAAAGATCACTCCCCATCCGAAAGGAGCAATGGTGATACCAGAATTAAACATTTGGAGACTAGGGCCTTCAATTGATGGGCCAAAGTAGCAAATTGGAGCTCATCCGAAATCTGCTAGGCTTAAAGGATAGTTCTGGGATTTTTTTTTATTGTCCCTACGGTTCGGCCATGTGTTTTTAAGCATAAATCGGTAGATCGTAGAAAACTTTCCTATGGACCTTACCCGACTTTTCGTCCATTAACGCACTCGAAATCAGCCGCCATTTTCTGATAATCCTATCATTTCCCCCCATCGCCCTGGCTCACCTACTTTTGCGGCACTAAATCAAATCCCCCGCCCCTGAGCCTGACATCAGCAGACGCGTACCGCCCATTTCCCAACGCCAAAGCACGTTTCGTGTCAACAATCGCTGCGCCTCAGCTAATGAAGTGTCGCCATGGAAATGGCAGGACGCCTCTTTCCTCTAAGTATAAACACACCGTTTCACAACACACAGCAGCAGATTTTCGATTCCATTACTCTCTCTGTGTTACTTTGAGTATTCTGTGACTCGTTTCTGTGCTCTGGTCAGCTACCTTCGCCGCTTCTAGGCCTTGTGAACACCTGTACCATCTCTGTAAATTATTTTACTTTCTTTACCACACAATGGCTACAATAATGCCGTATATGTACGAGCCCGAGTACACCGAGCAAGAACTACTGGAAAGGCAAGCATGCGAAAACGATGGGGATTCGGACGGCAGTTGGGAGGACCAGTCAACGGATGAAGAGCCTGGACCATGTCGCATGGACGGCGTCTCCACCTGGTGCACGTGCAATCGGTGCGAGCTAATGCCAACTGAGGAGGAGAACTGCTGCTGCCGTGAAAATTCCGGGTGCTTGGCCTACATTTCGGAAGGCGAGCCAAGTCCGCAATGCATCACCGAGCTGCCAGAGTTCAGGGAAGCCTGCCTCTCACGGACCGTGTTGAGGATGATGATGGTGCTTATGCACGAACTTCGCGGCACTGTTCGTCCGCGTAATCCGAGTAACGAGTAAGTATACTCTGGTTGTGATGTCAGTGATGCCACTACTATTTCATGGTCGTCTCCCACATATAAAATTACATCTACATATCATTCGAACGCATGTAAATTGGTTCCATATTGTGCATTTTCTAGATAGAATTTTTTTCAAAGCAGAATGACATTTTTTACCTTCATCGACATTGATAAGAAAGTTTTGTCATTTTAATACCGTTTGCATCTTTCTTTTTCACCGGTGGTACAGGCTGGTGGCCTATCGTTGCTTCACTTGGTGGCTTCACGGGAGGCTCGGACACCGCGTTCGGAGAGTAATACCTGCCTGTGCGGTACTTGCCATTAGACAACATTTCCCCAGCGACAGTGGACAATACCGCGGATTTTCCCTGGATGTGCTGCAACCGGAACTTTACAATGTGTAATGTTTATTATTTATGTTCAATTGAAATTAAGATCTAAAATAAAACCCAACATATATTTTAACAATGGTTGTTTTGATTTTTTAAATGAATCTAGTGTGTCTCCATTGAATAGTCTTCCTGTGCCTTGTCTTGTCACACCACATGTCTCCGGCCAGCATCCTCCCTCACGCTGGCCGCCCACCTTCAATCCACATAACCGTTGAACCCATATGCAGCAGACATACATATGTTATTTTGCGGGTTGGCATCAAGCCTCCCGGCCTTGCCTCCTCCCCCAAAAATACTTACCACACCACTTTGTTCAAGCGTTGGCAATAAAAGGAAGGCCGTTGGATTTTATTGATACAAAACATGGTTATAGGTAAATAATCCATATGGTTGATCATAATAAATCATCCTTTTGGGCACCGGGTACAGAGATGACCCCCTCTGGCCCGTGCCGCCTTGCCACCACAGGCCAGCCTGCTGCTGACTAACTGCCTAGGCATCCAGGGTCTCCAGGGTGAACTGCACCCATATATTCTCCTGGGAGGGTGAGGTATTTATAAACTCACACCCCTGCCTTCCATGTACTAGATCCTGCAGCCTGCCTCTTACATGCAGTTAGATGGCCTCTCCTTGGTGAGGCCCTGCGGCAAACGAGTCTTGTCTGCACGACCACCGCCCCAATCCACCCCCCTCCCCCCGCCCTATCAAAGGCAGTTCGCACCGGGGTACTTGTGCTGGCAAGTGGAGCTGTCAGGGAGCGATAAAGGCCAAGAGGTGCCAAAGACCATGTACACTTGAAAGTGGTCTATAGAGCATGGGTTGTTGTTCCCATTTCTACCTCCAGACCCCGTGTCTCCTGCCAAGCATCCCCCCTCACACTGGACGGCCCCCTGCAATCCACATAAGTGTGTCTCCATTCACGAGTCTTCCTGTGTCTTGTCTGCACGACCACCGCCCCAATCCACCCCCCCGCCCTATCAAAGGCAGTTCGCACCGGGGTACTTGTGCTCGCAAGTGGAGCTGTCAGGGAGCGATAAAGGCCAAGAGGTGCCAAAGACCATGTACACTTCAAAGTGGTCTATAGAGCATGGGTTGTTGTTCCCATGTCTACCTCCAGACCCCGTGTCTCCTGCCAAGCATCCCCCCTCACGCTGGACGGCCCCCTGCAAACCGCATAATTCCACGACATATACACGTCATTCATTCACAAACACACCCCTGTTTCGAATTCTTTATAACCCACTTCATATTCTGAGGTGCTGGTTATCTGCTCTTCGTCTCTGTGAACTTCCGTGACCACTTCGAGGAAACTCGTCAGTTTGCAACCTGTGAACTGCTCCCTGTTCTACGACAAGAAACTACTCTGATCCCTGCATCTAACTGTTTGTTCGTCAAGGTAAGGCCATGTACCATAATCATTTTGCGTCCAATTTCTTTTCGTTCAAGACAGTACATGCAAGGAACTAGTCACATGTTCTGAGTTTAGTCAAATTATCTTTCTATTTTTTTAAAGTTATTCAAATACTTATCCGCATGTGAATAACGTGTATAGTTCCAAGAACCAAAACGAACCTTGCATTGAACCTTTTATGTGTCATTTAATTTTTTAACACATTGGTATTCATAGAGAATTGTTGATCTTTACTTTTCAGAACTTTCCACAATGCCTGCCTGTTCCATTGGCGGTTGCCCTTCGAAGACCCATAATAAATCTGAAGGTACTATAATGCATGTTTTCCCTAAGACAATAGATCAGATCAGACAATAGATCAGATAAGAGAATGGGTCCGATATTGCGGATATCCACCGTCTGAGCTTGAAAGTAGAGTCCTAGAAGTCTTTGCGGACAAGAGGGGTGATCGATACCGCATCTGCAGCAGGCACTTTAGCTCAGACATGTACTCCACATCATTGCTAATAAAGAAGAACACACCGCGAGCGAGGCGAAAATTGCTCTCAACAGCTATTCCCACTCTATTCGTCCACATCCCTCCACTGGTGAGTCAAGTTTACATATTTATCTCTCGGCCTTGCGGTAGTGTGTAGCATTAGCTAACAATAATTTCCCCATTTATGTATCCACTCAATATGAAGGCGGAAGATTCTCCATCCGTGTCGTTATTGCAGTCATTAGCCACTTCAAGCGCTTATGGAGTAATCTTACTTAGCTATTCTGCCACTGACTTGTTTTAGGCATGTAAATCAATAGTTTTAATTTATCGTGTGATTATTTTACCTAATGGTACACCCTTGTACTCGTCCTCTAGTCTTTGTTTTCAGTTATAATTATTGTTATCCAAAACAATGCAAGTACTGTCTTTCAGGGAGATGCTGAGGAGTCCAACGTATTGACGACAACCGTTGATGTCACTCAGATGCTCGAGGTACGTTTCCGGACAGTTCCATCGATGGAGATCATCAGATCTTGCATTCTTGTAGCGTGATTGTTACACACAATGTTTCTTTCGTTTTTAGCCATTGATATGTCCTTCTGTCGTCGCCCTCCTATGTGTCTTCTTTTTTCAATATTGTGTTCATTACTAATGAAAGTCCTATGTTTCAGGGAGTCGATGGAGCATTAGTCCAAGAAGAAGGGGGAGCATGCAGTTACTCCCGGCGCAACAGCTTGCAGAAGTGTGCACCGCAGTTACATCGTCCCTTGATGTTCTTATGCATTTCGAGGTATGGATACTGACAGTTCGATGAAGCGAAATCATATGACGTGATTACATCCGCTATACTTCCTTCTTTATTAACGCAAGTACTATGTTTCAGGGAGATGACGGAGCTTCTTCTACAAGAACATCACCCCTAGTAGTTGATGCAAATATCTGGGTGGTGACACTTCCAACGATCGAGCAAATCGAATCATATTTAGATATCCATTATTTATTTTAGACAACTGATCATTTGTGCAGGTCTATTTAGATGAGCCGTTGACACCTGCACAAAGTGTATGTTCTTTTTAACAAAATAGAAAACCATACTAATGCAATTACTGTGTTTCAGGGAGTTACTGAAGCATCATCTTCAATAATATCATCAATGGAAGTCTATGAGGAGCCCGAGGTATGGATCTTGACAGTTCCATCTAACTAGATCAACAATGCGTGAAACAAAGTGTTCATTCGTGTTTTGCTATTGAGATGTACGTGGGTATTGGTCCCCAAGTACATTTTGTGTTTTCAATATTATTATACATACTAATGAAAGTTCTATGTTTCAGCGCAAGAGGAAGTGGAGACATGCACACACGAGTCGGAGCAACAGCGTCCCGATGTTGAAGTTCGAGGCAAGAAAGTTTCAAAGAAAAGAAAGCAAAAGAAGGTTAGTGTCCTGGTCACTATATTATGTTGTTTTTCACTGTTAATAGTTCAATACTGTAAGTTGTGTTTAAACTGAACATCCCTTTTCCAATCTGTACTCTAGTTGCGAGTGGGTGTACGAACTAGATCTACACAGACAGTGAAGCGAACGAGAGATGTTGCTTGTCAAACCTTTTGGCAGGGACTTGAGACTGGAGATGCATCGTGCCAATGGGAAGAATATGAAGTGATTGACAACTGAGCTATACCACATCCAGCCATTGATAGTGAATGTCCTCCTGGTAGTTCGGATGCAGTCGGAGATCAATTCACAGAATCCACACCCGCAAAAACTAAGACCGCAAGAAAGTTGAAGAAATTGTTTTATTCACCCATCGCCGGAGAAGGAACAGATGTTGCAATGGAAGAGAATGAAGTGGACGACAATGAAACACCATCAATATCACTGAACATAGCGGAAGACGATGTCAGAGATTCTACCTTTCATGTGAGTGACATGTCCTCAACGTTACAGGCCGAACCAGCTGGGATGCAGAGTGACAGTATAAGGAAAGAGGCCAAATTCATTGTATTCGATAGTTGTTTGATTGATATTATTATTCGGATGAAATGTGGGCATTCGGTTGGTGGGGAAGTATGTGGGGAGCCATTGATTAATGTGACTTGTGCAATTCGAGGCACTAACCTTGAAATACATGCCGCCTGTACAAAATATCATCCTTTCTCATGGTCTGCACAACCCATGCTGGGGCAACTGCCAGCAGGCAATCTACTTTGTGCAGTGGCTGCACTTTTTAGTGGTTCAAGTTTTAAAAAGTTAGAGTCTTTCTTTCAGTTTGTGGGAATCCATTTCATTGCGAAAACTCAGTTCTACAAATACCAAACCGATTATCTATTTCCAGCCATTAGCGAAGCTTGGAGAATGGAAAAAATGTCTATTGATAGTACATTCGCGGGCAAACGGTTCAGGCTAGCCGGTGATGGACAGTGCGACAGCCCAGGATTTTCAGCCAAGTACTGCACCTACCACTTTCAGGACATGGAAAGTAAGAAAATTGTGAGTTCGGTGGTCGTGCAGGTGTCACAAAGTACATCCTCAGTGGCCATGGAGAAAGTTGGCTTTGTAGCATCATTGCAAGAACTACAATCGCGGGGAATGGTGATCGACCTGATAGCCACGGACAGACACGTTTCAATTGCCAAGACAATGAGAGAAGAGTACAAAAATATAAATCACCAATTTGACGTTTGGCATCTTGCAAAAACAATCAATAAAAAAATGTCGGCTGCGGGTAAAAAAAAAGATATGCAAGGTATTTCACAGTGGTCCAAGTCAATCAGCAATCATCTTTGGTGGAGCTCAAAAACATGTGGAGGGTCGTTGGAAATTCTACTGGAAAAATGGCGGTCAGTAATGTTACACTGTAGCAACGTTCACCGCTGGACCACAAACCAACATTTCCACAATTGTGAACATGGCCATTTGTCCACAGAGGAGGCACAGAAGAAGAAGTGGTTGATTCCTTCATCACCCACTCACAAAGCCATTGAAAAGATTATATTTGATAAAACTATAACAAGAGATTTGAGGGGACTCACGGAATTCTGCCACACAGGAGATTTGGAGGTGTTCCACAATATGTGCCTAAAGTACAGGCCAAAACGATTGCATTTTGGCATGGAGGGCATGATAAATCGGACTCTTCTAGCGGTCTTGGCACATAACCATAATGTTGGCCGTCAACAAAGTAGGACGACCGGAACTTTAGGGACGCTTCGCTACAATAAGGCCTTCACAAAAAGAAGTAAACAATGGGTTATCAAACCAGTGTTTGAGGATATGCAATATGACTTTATTGAGAGACTTATTGTTGATGTCCTAGATAGGCACATACATGGAGTTGTGAACGAACCTGTGCAGGGGACAACTGCATTGCCACCCAACATTGCCTCTGTTCCATGTCCACCTAAAGAAGAGCTCATTGAGAAATACACATCACGGTTTAAATGATTGTAATTTGATTGTCTGTTCTCTCGAGTCTCCTCATGTCGCAGGCCCATTGAATATGTGTAGCTATGTATTGTGTAAATAAAAGTGATTGCTCTGTGAGTCCTGTGAGATGGCCTTGCACTGAATGTAGCTAACTACGAATGTGTGCTCGTTCAAAGTGAAGGTCAGCTGCTTTGATTATTTTCTCGGGTGCCGGAATGGCCCACGACTCAGTATAAGGTTCTATTGTTATTTGACCTTGACAGGCCGGGACCATCACGAAAGACTTCTTTTTGGGGGTGTGGGGCAATAACGTAAGAAACGATAATGAATATAATTTCAGAAACGAAAGCCATTTAATGTTCGTTCATTAGAAGAAATAACGTCGGCATAGAAGGAGTGGTATTTCGGGGCTGCCCTACGCACAGACACAATGGAAAATGCAAATATAATGTAAGTAACTCTTTAGATGAGTTTATACCGCAATTTAATTACTATACAGTAGCTTTAAAGACAGGTTAAGTTGTACTTGTTCGTTCTATGTGGCATATTGTTTTGTACCGCGCACTATCTTGAGGAGAACCATCTCCTTTTACGGAAGCACCTCAAAACCTTCCTCTTTGCTTCTGCTTTCTCTCTCCCTCTCCCCTGCTACAACTGGTCCACTGTCTGCGACCTCGGTCCTGGGCCCTTCCACTCTCCACCTGCACTGCCTCCCTGTCAACCCCTGCACTGGGCGACTGTCTCAGTATCCTACAGCCCCCCCTTGACGTATAATACCCAGTTGCACTGTCCTAGCTATGAAATAATTTCCCGACCTAATATATAAAATGAATAATTTTAATAAAGATCTGATGGTGAGACTAATTTCATTTTTTATGTTTTTAAAACAGGTACATCCTTCATTATTGTATGTGTCACGAGTACCAGACACCGGCGGATGGCTTTTATAACCGCCAGTTGCTTCTCCGCGTGAACAACGTTAGCACCCTGACCATTTTATGGGACGATCGCCAAGTACAAGTATGCCCTTACGCGGTACTAACGGCTAGATGCAACATACAGACCGTTGTGGTGGCCTAGTGCCTCGTTGTTGGAACAGCCATGCGATTATCAGTGCGACCGAAGAGCTTATTTTATCGTAAACCAACACCCTTTGTACTGCACACAAACATCGCTTGCCTCAAGACGAACTATTTTGGATCGAGAGCAAAGAAAAATGCAAATCGCAGAATATTCTCTAAACATTTGATGTCCAATAAATGTACTTTGCCAAATGGACAATCTTGCCGTTTGCTTTTAAACCACAGTTTCATATTCCGAATTGTGGCGCTGTATTGTGAGATGATCTAAGACCCTGTGTACAGCAAAGGAACATTGCGTGCCTCAAAACAAACTTTTTGGAACGTGAGCAAATAAAAATGCAAATCGCTGAATATTCTCTAAACATTTGATGTCAAATAAATGTACTTTACCAAATTTACAATCTTGCGGTTTGATTTAAAAGTACAGTTTCATTTTCCCAATTGTGGCGCGCTGTGTTGTGAGCTGATCTGTGTTGGTTTCCGGGTTCTGTGTGTAGTCGCGTAGAAGACGCCTGGGCGCGTTTGCCTACGCAGCACAGTCACGTCACGGATAGAGGCGGGGAATATGAATGTTTTGATAAAGACTGTTTCAGGGGCGGGGGATTTGATTTAGTGCCGCAAAAGCAGGTGAGCCAGGGCGATGGGGGGAAATGATAGGATTATCAGAAAATGGCAGCTGATTTCGAGTGCGTTAATGGACGAAAAGTCGGGTAAGGACCGTAGGAACGTTTTCTACGATCTACCGATTTATGCTTAAAAACACATGGCCGAACCGTAGGGACAATAAAAAAAAAGTCCCGGAACTATCCTTTAACATATCTGTGTCCTACCTCAATGCTATTGATCCCTGTTGAATTGCAAATCAAGGTAGCTACAGCCAACTAGGAAGAGTGCAGTGGGGGGTTTAAAATAAAGGTTCATAAAAAATGTTTTGCTGTAGAATGCATGAATTTAGCAAAGTGAGTAAAAAGCAATACAATTTAGAAATGGTTTTCAAAGCTAAAGCATCTAATTGATGCCACGCCACAACAGTAAACAGGGACATTTTACAACTCATGTTTATAAATCGTTGTCCCACAATATCTGACAGCAATGTCAATGTTAATCAAACTTGATGATGCTAGTGTCCACAACATATGACTGTCATTTACCATTGAAAGAAGATATTTTAAAGCTGGCTGTGCCAATATATGTCAGTACTGACACTTTATGAACACACACTAATGTCAGCTGTGCCCAATAAATTCATTATTGCCAGTGTAAGAAGACATATTCATGCTGGATGTGCAAATGTTTGCCAATGTGTACACTGTAAAACTATGCTTTTTTATTGTTATAGTTGAAAATCAACCTTTCAATAAATGAGAAACTACATCAGTTACAATTTTACAATACCATTGAATGACAAATGGAAGGAAAAAAGAAAACCATATAAAATAAAATAAAATAAAATAAAATAAAATAAAATAGAATGATCATAAAATAAACACAATGACAAATAGTCGCATGAATCATCAAATAAGAACCTATGTACACAGATGACATTTTAACATGAAGTACACAACATTTCATGCTTGAATCTGCTCAATCTGGGAGAGATGAAAGAATAATACATATGTCAGTTCTATATTGGAAATAACTTTCTCTCGCACTATAAAATCTGTAATCACTTATCGAATCCTAAAAGGATTATAAATCTCGCAATTGCAATTTGAACCATTGGAAATTTAGCATGAAAATGTTTGCTCTACAATTTGTCCGATGTCAAATCTCTAAAACATTCAAAGTATAGCTTAAATAACACATTACGCTGGTGTACCAACTTTGGACATTCAATAAGTAAATGCTGTGAAGTCTCACTTTGATTGTGGATACAGCAGTAAAAATATACCCATGTTGTATGTTTAACATGACTCCATTGTGGCCAATATACAATATATATCTGCATGCTAGGTGTACCACCAGAATCCATTATTACCACTGTAAAAAATGCATTAAGGTGGGCTACACCAGAGAATGTAGGTATTGCCCTTGTAAGGCCACAATTCAGTGCCTGGGACTAGCAATTCCAGTAATTCCCTATTAGAAAACATTGTTATAATGTCTGAGCACATATATTCCAGCACTCTTATTGTACAAATACATTGATATTCTGCATGTCCAGCTATATGCCAGTATTGCCTCTGTGATGTCACAATTATGTTAGCTGTGCTAGTATTGGCACTGTTGGAAATATTGCAATTCTGGCTATGATAATATGTACAGTTGTCCCACTGTATGATCATTCATATGCTAGCACTGCCTAATAATGTAATACTCACAATTATGAGACTGTAATAGCATATTTTCAAGCTGGCTTTGTCAATATATGCCACCATTGTGCCTCAACATGTTCTCTTGCAATGAGTGTTCACAATATGATAGGACTGTCCTTAAACATCTCCCCACCTTGCCATTTTGCCATTCCCTCCTGACATCACCACCCCCGCTGCCCAAAAACATACACACACACAAACAACATTCACATGCATGCAGAGAGACATGCAGGCACATACATTCACATATGCACACATGCATACACACCCTAATTTGGCATATCCATAGACAACGACTCATGTGCATGGACTCATACACCCACAGACATACATATAGACACAAACACACACCTTTTTATTAATTTGTATACTCAATTGTTCCACCTGGCTGCTGCAGGAAACAAGCAGAGATAACAGTCAGCACATCTCTACAGTCCTTCTTCCTGTGTATTTTCCATGATCAGGAAAGCAGCACCTCTTTCAGCCATGAACAACATGGATGTACAGGAGCACCCCTTAATGAAAATGAATATTCAGAACCACAGCCAGTGTGTCCGTGCAATGCACAGGGCCGGGGAAGCAAAAATCCATAGCACTGCATGGACAGTTGTACACATTTGGGACAGAGGACTCCAAACAAACATACAACCAGGTGTTCCCTAACACCAGCCAGTCAAGTATTACTTACGAAGCTTCTCACTAAAGTGGAGGGAGCATATGGTTTGCCCTCTGGCTCCTCAGTAATTACTGGAAAGGCACCACCCCTGGTTGACTAATATAAATGAGCTGTCATTGTTGAGTCCAAAGGGTTAGCAGCTTAAGACCAAACCCATTCATTTCAATATTTTTAACAGTTATATTCACGTAACCCAATAACAGCTCTTCTTTGGGTCAATGTAGATGGCTGCAGCAGAATAATTGAAATCATTAGGAACTGGCATGAGACTATAGAAAACCGTCCGGTTATCTGAAGGCTCGCTTGCAACACTCTCATTTTTACCTACTCTGGGGCTGCCAGAGCAGGTGGGATTTTGTTGATCCTGGATGCATAACATTTTGCATAGGTTTTTTGTCATGTATAGCAAGTGGGATAACTCATTTGGGCCAAATCACACATGCCACAGCGTTGCCCAGTCATCTTTATTGGAAGTTCACCTTTATTGAGTCACATGAGCAAAGAAATGTGGGTATGGACGTTTTAGCTAATAAGATAAATGGATAAAGAAGGCCACCATTGATGAATCCATAAAGGGCTCAGTAAAGAGTTGAAGAGTTGTAGGTGTGTGGGGGCCAAAGTCAGAGATAAGGTCACGTGAAAGTCAGCCATTATGCCGCTTGGTCCTCAGTCCTTACCTTTTGTCAGTGCCTTGATCTCAGCCACTATTGATCATAGCTGATACTTCATCAAGATTCCATAGAGGCTAATCTGTCACCTAGTACCAACAGTGGAGACATTTCCACCCAAAAAATCATGAATATTACCATTAACATCAGTGCTCTGCAAGGTGTATGGCTTATTAAAATGAAGTTCGGAATATGATTAGGTTATCAACGTATCATTGGTTAGTGCCATGCTTCTATTGTCCTGGATGAAAGACGGATATATTGGAGAAATTCTCGTTTGTCCTCAGCTGTGCTGTGTAAATATGAATTTCTGTATATAGTGTTATTTGACCTTGTATTTTAGAATCGCAATATTAGCATGGCTAAGTAGTACAGCATTCATCACAAATGTGATCATTTTGATATTTGTTACAGTCTCCATGTCACCTGTAGCTGAACGTTCTTTCTCCAATGTTTTCTGTCTGTACTGGTGTTTATCACTATTTTTATTGTGTGGGAGACATATGTGATTAATGTACTGTACTGTCTGCTATGTATCCCAGTACCCAGTGAATAAGGACATACAAAATAGGGAAATGACATGTAAACCTAGTGAGATTTCCTCTTTGATCAGCAGTGACTAACCTAGAAGCCTTCTGAGGTGGGGGCAATAGAGTTGTACTATGGAGAAGTCTTGTATTAGTTAATTAATTTTATTAGTCGTATTTTGGATATTGGCTGTGATCCACCAACCCCTTCAGTCCACAATCATCTAAGCACTTAGCATTTACGCAATCATGCATGAATATAGTGGCACCTTGTTTACTGTTTATAGCCGAGGCGAACCCTGACAGGCAGACCCATGCCCACTGTAGAGTTAGTGACACAGTGGGGGTCATTCCGAGGTTGGTGCTAAGGGAAAAACAATGCCGGTAAAGGAATACCGGCATCACTTACTGCTACGGGCTATTCTGACCAGACTGACCGCTATTAGAGGCATCGTCAATTACGGCACCTCTAATAGCGGCATGGGTGCAAGCACGCGGCCCACCATGCCAGCAATAGTGGCATGCCGTAAACTCGAGAAGATCACAAGTGAAGCGGACATGCAAATACCGGCTTCATGAAGGCATTGAAAGTGCTTACCAGCATGCCGTAAATACCGTCATCGCAGACCAACCGTAAAATGCCTTGAGCAGTGTTCCCAACTGCCACAGGTGCACACAATCAGCACAGGTGGAGGCAATGGAGCCCAGTACAAAAGGAGCACACCCACACACCACACCCCCTCCCACACCAAGATGATTCCAATAGTAGTAGCATTACTGGAGCTGGAGGAAATGCTTGCATTGCCACAACATCAACAACAAAAACAACAGCCAGCACCACAGAGGAGATGCAGGAGGTGAAGGAGGATGAGACAGGCCCAGCATGCCCCGCCAGTGCAGCCACCGTTACCACGCAGGCAGCCCCCAATCCCTCGCATCAGAGCCAGTCCTTTCAACCTAACCCCTGAGCAGATCCACACCCTGTACCCTCTGGACCGGGACACCATCACCACCATTGTGGACCTGATACACAATGACATTGTCAGCCTCATTGAAATACGCACCACCATCCCCCCTCTACTGAAGGTAGTGTCTGTGCTCCACTTCCTTAACAGAGGAACCTACCAGCACACAGTGGGGCACATGCATGGCATATCACAACCCTTATTTTCTCGGATTCTAAACCAAGTGTTGGATGCTCTCCTCAAGCCCACCAGGGACTACATATTGCTACCACGGACTCCCCAGGAGATATTTGATACAAAAGTTGGCTTCCATGCACTGGCAGGCATGCCAATTTGTGTAGGTGCCCTCGACTGCACCCACATGGAGTTGGTGGTCCCGCATGCCATGGAGGTGGTGTACCGCAACCACAAGCAATACCACTCCATCAATGTGCAGATGGTATGCAATGGCAGCAAGATCATCACACATTGTTGTGCCCGATATCCTGGATCAACTCATGACTCTATGGTCCTGCAGAACTCCATGCTACCACGCTTCATGGAGTGACATGCTGGACGACGTGCCTTGGTAAGTTGCAGGACTGGCACATGGCATTGAAATGGGGGGAGCGATGCACACACCACCATGGTGTCAATGTTGATGTTACTGCACGATGTGCACATCACCGGACACTGTGCCCCAAAGCATCACTAATGGTACATGACACCCAAATCTTATATAAATGAAGTAAGGTCGACACCTATCACAACATGTCTAACAGCAAACCACCCCACATCCCACGACACGTGCACCACTCATCAGCAGTGCTCACCCTCCGTATCACCATCCAGCACTATGCAGTGCATATGGACTGTGTTGCTGTCTCCAGCATATCACCACACAGGATAAGCATCCCTGGGAGTGCATCAAACTGAACCAACTAGGGAATCCACTGTCTGTCACAGGGCCACCACACCAACAGGAGTGCTGCATGTCACCATGGGAATGATCTGCGCTGATTGCCCAGACTACTGCCATCACTCCCTCTAAATAAATCTCACAGAACACAACACCTCACAAATTTCACACTAACACAGCTGTATGCATACACGATGCATGAGCTACAAGACGGCAGAGCACACCGTGTGTCATCTTGAAGATGCAACCCACACCATTAGTCCATGACACAGGACACATTGAGGGACTGAAAATGGCGTAAATACATCAAGAGACATGTGCATGTGGCCAACGATAATCTGCAGGCATGTGTGATTATTACAGCTGTCTATCATGAATCGACTAACATTTACCTTTTATTGCATCTCATGCAGGTGATAGTGGTTATCCCTTGAAGCAGTGGCTCCTCACCCCTGTCCGAAACCCACAGAACAGGCACGAGGAGGACTATAATCGTTCCCATACCTGTACCCGTGTGGTCATCGAGCAGACCTTTGGCCTGTTGAAGACACGATTTTGCTGCCTTTGCCGATCGGGTGGGGCACTCCTCTACAGGCATGAGAAGGTGGCCAAGATCATCATGGCATGTGTCATGCTGCACAATATGTGTATCCGCCAGAACGTGCCCCTGCCCCCTGACATTGAACTGCTCCCACCTGGTGATGATGAAGGGGTTGAAGAAGATGTAGCTGGACATCATTGTGGTGCCGATGCACAGGAGGGACGTGCTGTGCACCAGTCAGTGATTGCACAATATTTCTGACACACATGGCAGCAGAGGGTGACATGATAGTTGGACAGAGGGCACTGGGTGTGGGGGTACATGTAAACTATGCACTGTATATGAATAAATGACACATGCACAATGATGAAAGTCCACTCAAGTCTTGCTTTTCCCACAACGGGTGTATTAAAAATAACAAAAGTGCAAAAACCCTCCACCACCCTCACCCCCCTCTACCTCCCACACAACTCCCCCACACACCCTCCCCCTCGTCCCCTCCCCCCACAACTCCCCCACATACCCCTTAACCTCCCTCCCCCTCCCCCCACAACTCCCCCACACATGTCCCATAAGGTCTCCAATGCCTACATGAGGCTGCCCTGACTATCAATTGGCACTCCCTGGTCCAGGTGGCGGCATGTCTTGCCGGCGCAGGGTACGTGCTGACCTGCGAAACGGGCTTGTCTGGATCGAACTGGATGATGACGATGTGGCCGCCTGCTGGGATTGGGTAGCCGGATGCCCTTCCTTCTGCTAAGACCTGGCGGAGGCCCGAGACCTCCTCACAGAGGCGACTGGTGTTATCTCCAAAGGATTTGGCCATGGAGGTGGTGTTCTCCGTGATGGTCCTGCCTAGGTAGGCAAAGTTCTCACACCACTCCTGTCTGGCCAGTCTGTTGTCCTCAACAAACTGACACACAAGGGCAGTCAGCTGTTCTGACTGCTGCGGCCCTGTGGGTGCACCTGTGGAGGTTGTTGGTCCCTGGCTGTCCTTCTCATTCTGCTCAGCCTTCCTACTCGTCAAAATGGGACTGAAGTGCCCTTCCATCTGCTCCTGACCAGACTGCTCCGGGGTGGTGGGGTGGTCAGTATCGAGGGACGATATTTGGGGGATGCCGGTGAACTTGGCATACGGACCACTTCCGATGCACCGTCCTCAACGGGCACCCATATGTCATCCTGTGGGTCCTCCACAGCCAGGGGTGCTGTGGCTGCCCCCTCCCCAGCCACACTGGACTCCTCTGAATGTGGTGCCTCGCCTGATTCCTCAGGATGGCCAATGCGTGGTGGTGCTTCGCCCTTTACGGGCCTTGGCGGCACCGGTGCAATGGCAACCTGGGGTGTCTTGCCTGTTGGTGCATGGCAGCCCCTGGGTTGTTCACTCGAGGTCGAAGGGCGGTTGGTGTCATCCCGGGACCTCTTCCGGTGTGTTGTCTTGCCGGGGGTTGCGTCCTGCCCATCACTGTCATGGTCAGAGCCTGTGGGGGTCGAAGAGAGGGATGGCATGAGTGATGTTTTAATAGGCATCATGCATACATTTGGACAATTGATCATCCACACAATTGGGGTAATAGGCATTTGTGTTTGGATGAGCACATTGTTTGATACATGGGTGGGTTATGCAGGCATACGTCAACGTCACTCATGTTGGCCAAGAGCTATGCTATCTGACATGCACATCATTTGGGGCCTGCCCGCTGTGTGACTCATGCCATTTGCATCTTTTTGTGCAATGTGTCAGGTACAGTATTGCCTTGCAGCAGGCATCGCATGTGTCTGTGATGCATCTGCCTACTTTGCTGGGAGTGTGTGTATGTTGGACCATGGCTTGACACTTTGGACTGACATATTGGTTGACTTTCATCAGACTCGGCATTACAATGTTTTCCTAGGACACTCACCTCCATCGCCCGATGTTGTGATGCCACACTTCATCTCGCCAACACCTTCTATCCCCTCCATTCCTATCAGGCTGGTGCAGATGTCCTCCCATGGGGTGAGCTTGATTGGTGAGCTGGGACCTCCTCCTGTTCCCATTGCCTGGCTCTTGTTCACTGAGAGAATATTTTGAACTCTAAGTCGCAGGTCGTCCCAGCGCTTACAGCAGTCTTTGATTGTACGTGGGGTTCTCCCAACAGCACTGACCTTCTGAGCAACAAGTGCCCAGATCTCCTTTTTTTCAGTATTGCCTCCCTCTTCATGTTGTTTGAGAACACTATCCCAGCATGCTCCTGCAGTGTGTCAACCAGCATCTGCAGCTCATCCTCATTAAATCTCTCCTTCCGCAGGCGGGCAGCTCCCTTCTTCAGGGCCTTGGGCATAGTGGTGTGATAGTAGGATGTTTTTACGACAACAGCAGAGTCCAACGGGTCCTGTGTGGTGAGGTTGGCAATCGATTGTTTTTTAAAGATGGCGCCGCGCTCCTTCCCATTCCTGTGGAATGATGCTACTTCCGGTTCCGCTTACTAGCAGTGACCATTATTAGCGGTGACCATTATTAGCAGTCATCGCTGGTAACGGTCACCGCTAATGCCGCATTGGACCTTGTCGGTAGTGCTATGTGCGCTATGCTTGATGCTGCTAAGGGCATTTAAGGTGCCTTTAACGGCATGGTGGTAATGACCTTACTGGCATGGTGCAAAGCTCGTGCCCACAAAGTTGTAATAGTCCCCTATTAGCGGACTGATGACTGCCTGGACACGCTATTTACGCCATGCCGGTAAGGACCGTTACTTACCTCCAAACTCGGAATGAGGGCCAGTGTTCTTGATCTGGTTCTCCTAAATTAGGGTGATATCGAATTTCCCTTTTTATAGATGGGTTAGAAGTTTGGTTTCTTTGAAGGAGCTAGGCACTCTTTGAGCATTTCATTAAGATAGTATGCAGCATGATGCAAAGGGGAATGACTGTGATGAAAATGTTGCAGTATTACCAAGGAGCTCCGTGAGGTTTGTAAACAGTCACTGGAAGGAGGGGGCCACTGTACACGTTCAAAATAAAAACTAGGAGGGTGTGGAGAGGGTAGGGAGAATGAGAATACTGAGATGGTGGAGCTTTACTATTCCTTTTAAGTATAAACCTTGGGGTGGACCTTGTTCTGTCCACTCAGTCCACAGGGGTACCTCTCCACAGCAACAAAAAAAAAAAAAGAAATCACAGAGGTTTCACACAATATCTCTAAAAATGCAAAAGGAGGTATAACAATATTGCATGATAATAAACATTCATGTGAACACATACCCAAAAAGAGTTATCTGTACGTGAGATGGTCATCATAAAATGACATATCTATTGCTGGAAAAGCCATCATGTATCTTTCAGGCTGAGCTACCTCTTGCCTGAGAGCAACGTTTCGGATTAGTGTCTATGTGAGCCTTAGCATTTTAATGAAAGCTTGTATGCCATTTGGATCATACTATAAGAGACTCTGTTCCCAATGTGTGATCTCTATTCTGGCTGTGTTTAACAGACCTTACACTGTATACAGGGATCTGAATTTGGGACACATAGTGAGTAAGTGCTTGTATTTCTCTGAGGAACATTTGCAGAAATCCTGATTTTTAAAATACAATGTCCATTGCAATGCAATGTCCGCACATTTTTCGAAGGGTATTGCTTAATGGTCTTTTCAGAAAAGTCAGGTGACTTGCTGGATGATTATGGAGCAGGAAGAAGGCAGTGACAGCACCTTCATTTGAAATGTATTTGCAATCTATTTAACCAATCCATAGAAACCGAGGTTATTGCTTCTTCTTTTCCCCTCTTTCTTTAACATTCTCCACAGGTCACACATACTACAGGATGCACACTTAATTTTCCAACTTCAAAATCTTAAATGTATATTATTTACAGGCACAGATGCAGTTCTCATCAGCTTTTATGTGGACCTAAATGTGTCTAGGCCTGTTACAAAGTCACTAGTGTCCATTTGGATTATGGACAACTGTTAGTTGGTCAGACCCATAATAGGTTTCGGGGACACAAGCTTTGCCATGACCTCAAAGAGCAACATTTTGACTGAATTTTGAAGGACATGGTGGTAGGAGGTCTGGTTCCAATGATAACCTAGCTAGCAGACTTGGAGGTAGCCATGCTTGTATCTTGTGGTGGATAACCTGACCTGTTCTAAAGTGCTGCTGTTACAAGAGGGAGGTATTTCGTGAAGCTATTTCAAATATGCTCTACCCATATTTCCAAATACCTGAAATAGCCACTTCAGGAATTGCAAGTATTTTGAGCTGAATACTGCAAGCCAATTGTTGTGCCTAATTGTGCAGCAATGCTATCACAGAGACTCTCTGCAGATGCCCGCCCACACACACCACCACACTCCATTACTGTTTCAACATATTGCAATTGTATGCTCTGGGACCTCAAGCTGTATCTCTGGTAAAATGTTAGGAGGCACACGTGGAACCCAGCCTAATCATCAAGTAACTGAATGAGTGCAAGGAAACAGCTGTGCACTCACAGATCCAGTGTTTCATGCATGATGAGTGGTCCTACCATGGAATTCACCAGGATGGGCAGACAAATTCCCTCCTGTATCTCATGGTAGTCATTCATTGTGACTCACTAGGCCTGTGGGTACACTCAACGGTAAATGAAAACTGCCAATAATACAAACAAACTAAACCGTTGCAGGAACAATATTGAGCCTTGAGTGCATTCCACCCCTAAGACTCAGTTTGAATAACTTTAAATTGACAGCCGGAAATGATGAAAAGCTCCAAGGTAAAAACATGTTCTGTATTCATGGAGAACTGTGCCTGCCACAATGGAATTTTATATCTGCAAATACCAAGTTCCAGACTATGGGTCTCGGTAATGGGTCAACTCTACAATTCTTCTAACTGGGGAACATGGTCTGTATTAAATGAATATGTTTTAAAATGACAAAAGTAAAGTGGTAGGTGTAGTAATATATATAGTGCTTTATAATATTTATAGCGCTTTAGAATATATAGCATTTTACTAAGTGTGATGACATTTTTTTGTTGTTGCCAGCAATAATGTGACACACACATATAGTCATTTTTATGTTGCCAGTATAACATGTGAATATGTTGCTGGTGGCATGCAAGGTACAGAATTCATTTTTCACAGCAAAAGCCCAATGTGAAACTGCAGAGGGTTTCAATTTGCACCTTTTTTTTCTCTGGAATACCTCATACATAGAAAACTACATTATTTGCACACAACTGGTCCCATATGCAATTGAATTACAGGTGAGGAAGGATACTACTATTCCTGCATTCACCAAGCAGGTTGCAATAACGCTAAAGTGCAAGAATGGACAGCAAATGAAAGATCCTGATGCATTTGTGTGCTTAAATGAGTCCATCAAGCAACAAGGCCTGGATTATGAATACACCCCATTGATAGATGTTGGAGAAGGATCTGTCAAAATAATGGTGAATAATAAAAGACATCAGGATATTCATTTAGAGGAAAATTCTTCATTAAGAATGTCGATACAAATATCCCATTATACTGCAGATTTCAATAACATGATAATTGGAAATATTCCTGAGAGATATGCAAATGCACAGGGTCTGCATTCTCACTCCAAAGGGATCTTTAAAATTCAACCTGTATAGCCTTATAATTCAAATGAGACAGTGTGCTGTCACCAGGAGAATTATATAATATTTGACTTAAATGAAAATAAAATAGAAAATCAGCACATTCAAATGGAGGCTGATATGCCAAAATATTTAAGAGTGCAGCTTTACAGAGAGACACAGCCACACAGTTGGAAGAACGCACAGAGATTCCTCCACTGGAGGATTTCCCAGAATTCTCAGAAATGGTAGAGGAGCAGATTTTATTGGCAGATGCATGTGATAGCGATGAAGATAAAAATGAATTGAGAAAAACATTTATGGAATTTAAAGATGTCTTTGCTAAAGATGCATATGATTGCGGCCTAACTAATTTACATGTTGCCACATTACCAGAGGGGTGTGGTAGAAATACAGTGTTTGTGTGCCAATATAGATTACCACTGGCATGTTTAGAGTCACTGGCAGAAATAATTAAAAACTTGGAGTCTCTGAGAATTATCAGTCCCATTCATAGTACATCTAACACTCCTATTTTGGGTGTGTTAAAGCCAAATGGTCAATGACATCTGTGTGCAGATTTGAGAGAATTAAATAAAAGAGTGCCAGTGTCCAGATGGCCACTGCCATTTATTGATCAAGGCCTGGCTCAGGTGCATGGCTCAAAAGTATTTACCACATTAGATCTCATATCTGGATATTGGTGTGTGCCATTGGCAGAGGATATTCAGAATTTGTTTTCATTTTCATTTGATAAAACGCAATGCGCATGGGTTAGACACCATTCAGGTATGTCAATAGTGGGAGTGAGTTTGGCATATTTTTGAGAAAGGCTATGCCTGATGCAGCGGAAAGACTATAGTTTATGTGGATGATGTCCTGATGAAAAATGAAAGCTTAAAAAGCCATTTTGATGAAATTAGACATGTTCTTGGCCAATTGCAAAAGGCAGGTGCCAAAGTATCTTTACAGAAAGCACAATGGTGCAAGAAAAAGGTACATTTTCTAGGTCATGAAGTGACTGAACATGGACTAAACCCTAAAAAGAAAAAGGTAGAGGCCATACAGAAATTAAAAGACCCTAGAAATGTGAAAGGTTTAAAAAGTTTATTAGGAATGACGGGCTATAACAGCAATTTTATTGCAAATGATGCTGAAATTACTCAACCATTGACTAAACTACTGAAGCTGAATACACCCTGGAAATGGGAGAAAGAGCAATCTGAGGCAGTGGCTAAATTAAAGGAATGTCTTATAAAGGCACCATGTTTAGCATACCCCACAAAGAACAGGGATTTCTTTATAGAAATAGGTTTCTCTGAAGGTTGTATGTCAGCAGTGTTATCTCCTAAAAACATGATTTGAATCACAAAACCATTGCTTATGCAAGTAAGGCATTTTCTCAAGTTGAAATTAAATTCAGTGAATGTGAAAAGGCCCTTTTGACCACTGTGTGGGTGTTACAGCATTTCCGCCCCATTGTTCAGGGAGAAAAGGTAATCATTGAAACAAATCATCAACCATTGCAATTTTTAGATAGTAAAAGGATTAGGTCAGGCAACCTAGCACAATCCAGAATTACTTCATGGACACTGGCATTGCAAGGCTTTCCTGTAGAAGTGAGGTATAGCCAAAATAAAAAGAGCCCAGTTACTCAAATATTGGCAGATTTACATGACTGTGCAGCTGAACATGTATCAAACGAAGTAGAGGTGGAATCTAGTTAACAGGAGTTTGAACAATCACCACACAAAGCTTTTGATGAAAAGACATGCAAGGATTTAACAACTATATATGTTGATGGTTGTGCTTTTCACATTGAAAATGACAGCAATAAACAATTGGCATCAGGAATAGGAAATGTCTGGTTGAAATGTGAAGACATTCCTAGTAAAGGGATGAGAATTGGGGCTAGGAGTAGTCAGATAGTGGAAATGGCAGCCATTTATGAAGCAATTAATACTGCAGTTGATAATAAATTTAGTGAAATTGTTCTAGTGACTGATTCTGATTATGCACTATATAGCTTTGTGGAATATTTGCCTGGCTGGAAAGCAAGAGGCAAGATTATGTACAATAAAAAGCCCCTCAAACATAGAAAAATTATACAGGACATAGACAAATTAGTGTCAGAGAATGTTTAACAATATACTGGAGGAAAATTCGTGAACATTTAAAAACTCCAGGAGAAGATAAGGAGGGAAATGATAAAGCAGATCATTTAGCCAAAATTGGGGCTGTGATGGGAGACTTGCTACCTATTGAACACTTACTTGGTGAAATACAGATTGATGCAGTTACACGCTCTAAGGCTCCAAAAGAGGTAGAACAACCAGTAGTGCAATGGAGTTATGATACACCAGATCAAGATCTGATTAAGGCACAAAAGGATGACCCAATATTGGGAATCTATTATAATCATTTGATAGACCCGGAACAAAATCCTTTAACTGAAAATGATTTTGCAGGAAAAGAGTTGAGGGTGCTATTAAAGAATAAAACACGAATAAGATTACAGGATGGACTCATGATTAGGGAATCCATAACAGGACAAATACAGTGGGTGGTACCCCTTTCATTCAGAGGGCTAATGCTACACCATGCACATGATGCAATAGTTGCAGGACACAGTGGTTCACAAAAAACATTAGAGATACTGAAAGATTATGCTTACTGGCCACACATGTCTCAAGATGTAGAATTATATACTAGGGGGTGTCTGGTATGTGCCCAATTTAAACCCGCTTCACCAATGGATAGGGCCCCACTGATGAAAAGAGGCTATACCCTTCCATGGTCAGATTTGCAAATAGACTATGTAGGGCCTGTAATAAGGTCAAGCAGGGGGAACCGTTATTTTTTAGCGTGGTTTGATTGATGTCAAAATGGATAGAGTGTATTCCTGCACCAGATTGTAGTGCGCAAACAGCAGCTACAATACTGGTAAATCATATATTTTCAAGATTTTGGTTACCACAAAGAATATAATCAGATAGAGGAAGTCATTTTACGAGCGCTTTAATGAGTAAAGTGTGGCAGATACTGGGGGTGAAAAGAAAACTGCATATTGCATACAGACCTGTTTCTTCTGGGGGTGTTGAACCTTGCAACAGGTCTGTTGTGGACATTTTAAATAAGTTTGTAGCAGAGGCAGGTTCCAGCTGGGATTTACAATTACCCCTAGTTTTGATGGCAATCAGATCGACTCCTGCCAAAGCAACATGTATCAGCCGTCATGAAGTATTGACAGGTAGGAAAATGGTATTGCCACAACATTTGTTATACAGGACACATAAACAGACACTTGTAAGCACATCTACAGTTCATGAATATATGGAAGAACTGAGGAAGCATTTACAACATGCACTTGCTTTAGTTCAGCGGAATTTGGAAAGGGCTGCTGACAGTGCAAAATCATATTATGATAGAAAGACATTCGTGAAAGAGTATAGTGTAGAGGATCAGGTATATAAAATTTCATTTTGGAAAAGGTAAACAGAACAATTCTAAATTTCTGGCGGCCTGGCAGGGGCCGTTTAAAATTATAGATAAGGTGTCTCCATTGGTGTATAAAATATTGAAGACAGAGAGTGAAACAGTAATAGAGCAGTTTGTTCATGTTAATCAAATTAAGCCCTGTCACCCCAAACAAGAAGTCAGGAGACTTGCACAAGTAGAAACAGCTTAAGTATCCTGGAAACATGAAAGGAAAGACACAGTGACTGTGTTCATAGTACCTCACATTATAAAAAAATATATATACATAGTCATGGTATTATTAGAAATATAGTAGATGAAAATACCATAAATGTTAAACATTAACAAAAGGGGGCTGAAGCAGATGGTATTATTTTAATACAAGGATGAAATATATTTAATAATTAATGATGCTTTGTGTCAATGTTTGTTTTCTCTCTAACATGTGCTTAATTCCAGAAACCAAAAGAAAAAAGGATGAAATGTTTTGGACTATGTCATTTATTTTTGTTGAAAAGGGTGAAATTGGTATTGTGCTATGTACTTAATCTGTCTCTTTTCTATTTGATTTAGAACAATTGACCTATATTTTGAGGTCGGAGGTCACAGAACCGGAGGACACAGAAGATGATGGAGTCATGGAGTCCACGGGATGAAGATCAAGTAATGCCTCTGGACCGAAATATGTAGGTGAAGACAAAGTAACCGGGACGCGAAAAGAGATGACTTCGATGGAAAACCATCCAAGAGTGCCAGAATGAAAGAATTCACTGAATGAACCAGATGATGAGAAGTTGATGATTGGGACATCTCAGAGGTGGACATCATTAATGGATCCATGGTGAACTGAACCTGCAGCATTGTGGGTGCATTATTTCCAATGCATCCTGGAAGTATGGGCAATGGAGTCCCACAACTTTATTGTTTTAATTACTTATTTTAATTAGTTATATTCATTCTTTGTTTTAAGTATTTGTTATATTTTATTATTTTGTTATTGGACTTAAAATATTTGTTTCACGATTGAACAAAGACATTTATTATGGACACTTCAGTTGGAAAGAAAAGTGTACAATATTCTATAGGAACTAATGGACTCATTTGAGATGAATTTTGATTTTATGGTGATTAGGCAGTGATTGATTATGAAAGATTTAAATGTTCATTTTATTGAGTTGCTATGATGGAATGAGAAAGAGGAGCAAAGTTGGGTTTCCTCCAATTGTGGATTTGAGTATTGCCAAATTGTCAGAAAAGGAGGGTATGTGGTAATATATATAGCGCTTTATAATATTTATAGCACTTTAGAATATATAGCGTTTTACTAAGTGTGATGACATTTTTTTGTTGTTGCCAGCAATAATGTGACACACACATATAGTCATTATTATGTTGCCAGTATAACATGTGAATATGTTTCTGGTGGCATGCAAGGATCAGAATTCATTTTTCACAGCAAAAGCCCAATGTGAAACTGCAGAGAGTAAAAGTGCACCATTTTATTTTTCTTTTTTCTCTGGAATACTTCATACATAGAAAACTACATTATTTATATAACTGACTGACTGACTGAATTAACAATTACTAATTACTAATTCTAACCCCTTAACATTATAGTGTAGCCTCTGTGTGCGAAATGATGTGAAGCAGGAAACTGAAAAGATACAGTTAGTATAATCTGAAGCTCTCATTTTTGGGACATGAGGGTGGTAACAGAATACATTTTCTGCTAATATGATTGGAAGAAAGTGTCTGCAGATATGACACGCCACATGTGGGGGGCTCTGTGTTTTTCTAATGGAAAGATGACAGAGGGAAGTTTAGTTTGTGCCTGGTCACTCAGCGCTGGCTGGAGAACCTCTCATTCTCGCCGCGCATTCCAAGCATCCAAGATTACAGGAGCAGTTTGTTGGCTGGAACTGCTTTTCTGAGGGGAGCAAGGACAAGATTGTGTGGGAGAGATTCAAACAAATACCTCTGGTAAGCAAACACAGTTTAAGTGAGGTCACTGTGTTTTGTTGGACGAACGACCGATCTAAAAATGTCATGTAGGCAGATTACCATAGGAAATCCCCTGCATTTTAATTTGTCATGTTTATAATGTTAAAAAGTGAGTCGTATTTTATAAAAAGGCTTGTTTGCTCTGTTTCTGTTTTTTATTTCCTTTTCTTCTTTTGTTACAGATAATGGTGAAATGTACACCATTATCTGTAACAATCTGTAAGATTTCATTTGAATTTTTTAATTGTGAATTGTACTTGTCTGCAATATAACCAATATATAAAAATGAAATGTTTAGAGTCTTTTATTGCATTTGGGATTTTATATGTGGACACAGGGGAGATTCATTATTTTGGTAATACATTTGTCAATTTGCCCATGCAGATAGAATAACAAACAGATTAAGCAGTGTTAAAATAGGTGTGTGTGTGTGTCCTTCCTCCTTGCATGTTGTTTGGAGGGAATCTAATATAACACATGGATTACTGGAGGTCTATGAGCCAGTAATGATGCCTACAGTCGCATAGATCACTAGTGTAGATAAGCCTGTGATACCGGCCACAGGCTGTAGGTAGCACTCACTATATAAAAGTGTTGGGTTATCTTATGTGTATAGGTCCATGGCTCTCTGCAGATCACTAGGAGGTATTCTCATAGAAAGGAAGTTTTTGTTTATGATGGGGTTCTGATGTAGGGAAGGAAACTATGCTCACCACTAAATACCACTTAAAACATATTACCACAAAATACCACAAGTAATACATATTACTAGATTCTCCAATATAATATAACAAAGTATGGTCTCTAGAATGATATGAGGCCAAACCCAATCTAAATGCAAGGATAAGTTATCGCCAAACTACCGCTCATTTTTGGCGGTAAGAAAAATACAGCCAAACCCCAAACTTACACTAAATATCCTACACGGATGTTGTCAAGTGTTCTAAATGGTGCACATATGCAGATTCCCTACTATACATCAAGAAAATGAATCATCATTTAATTCAGAGTCTTTCTAATGTAAAGTGTTAATCTCTTTTCCCAATGACTGTCAAATTATTGTACATTATTAAAACGTGGTGGATTGTAGATTCTATCTGATACTGTAAATATGTTAAAATAAAAACAGTGGTTCTTTGGGATTGCTTTGAATCACTAGTGTTCATTTTAGACTGATATGGAGCTGTCATCAAGTTGATCAGAGATTTAATCTTTCAGTGCATTTTTCACATTACTATTGAAAAAATAGCTTAAAAATTCCAATAGCTTGACGTTTACATTTGGCTGTTGATTGGAACCTATTTGTTTTATTGCTGAAACATCCACAGCAAATTCCTCCATTAAAAGTGAAACATTGGCACACGGCCTGGCAATAAAGCCTGTCAACTAATAAGCTAATGCAGGAGAACAAAGCAGGTCTGTCATCACATTTTGAAACAATATTTCAATTAATACATTATATAGATTTGTTCACATGAGTCATGTGTTTAAGCACTCGATTTTCTTCATGGAACAAAAGCGGGGCATGATTTAAATATAACTTTACATATTTAACTCATAACTTTGAAACAATTCTAGCACAGTATTTTATTTATTTGGATTTCTCCATTAAAACACATTCAGAACATATAAAATATGGCAAAGCAATCAATCCTGTAATAAACTATTTCTCTTCTAACAGCCTACAAAAAATACAAATATAACAATAATTTGATCCTCGTATAGAGGAAAGTATGAGAGACAACTACAGTGTGGGTTTCAACACTCTTAACATTTTTAAATTAGTAATAAGAAACACATGAAATGACAGAGGTCGACGTTTTGCTAGAAATTCCAGATATAGGAGTGTTTCCCTTACATTCTCAAATAAATAAAAAATAAAACTCTCATTGCTATAGTTCGATATTATGGGTAGTGATTCTTGGTAGGTTCTAATTTTAGCCATCATAAAGTGGGGTTTCAGCCATGTCTTCCATAAAACACTACGTTTCTTGCAGTTTAACAGAAAATTGACCAGATTTTCATCGACTCACATTCCACAATTTCATTTCAGAGACAAAGGTTCCACATTTCCAATGTCCAGGGGCATTTAATGGCAGCATGTTGAGACTAACCATCAACATGCTTCTCCTGCAATCATGCAATTTAATCTTGCATATTCCCCTTTATACAAATGCATTGAAGGTAGAATACCCACCTTTTACCTATCCATTTCCCTATCATGGCAAAGGTCTTTCTGAGATAGCTCATTTCTAGTCTTCCCATGACCAGGTAGGAGTAAGTCCTTCACTTTGTGGCAACCCTACCTAGATAAAAGATTAAAACCTCCTTCTACCATGTATATTTTCTTTTTGCTTCTGAATTTACTATCTCGGCCAGAGCGATTTGTATATTTCGGTTCTGCACTGTTAGGTGCACCAAGTGGGAGTTCTGTCAATTTTTGTCAACATTTTATTCTGAGCCACTGCCGATTCTTGTCAATTGGCGTACCTCCAGATTTTGCTCCCATACAATATCATTAAACTCACTTTAACTCTGTAAACTTCAAAACATTTCTCTAAAATGTGGGCACCAAATTTAAAATTAAACCACAAAAATCCCCTCAGCTGGGCTGTTTCTCTCTTGACAGTGGATTTGATATGGGTTGCCCAATTTCAGAAATAAAGGCCAAATAAGAAAGCTCACCATTTTGGTTTAACCTTCAGGCTCTAAACATAAATTTAACACATTTGTACAAAAATAACATTCTGCATATTCAAGATTCTTTTGAATCCCCCCGGTGTTAAATCTAGGAGAGCTGTATCGTCTGCAAACAAAAGTGAACCATAAGACACATTATGTAGGGTTGAGGAGAGCATTTTATACCTGCTCGATTCAGGACTAAAATATGATAAGAATAAAATAAATACAAAATGGGCCAGTGAACATCCTTATTTGACACCCTTATAGGTTAATAAAAATGTGATCCAAAACCTCCCCCTCAAGGGCACAAGACTTCTGCATAAGTATCTGAGTAGTAGGATATTATTATATTTAAAAGACCTTAAGGGTTACCAACTTCCTATCTAATAAGTTGAACACCCTTTAATGGTCTAAAAAGCAGTTTCCCCCCTCTGATTTCAAAATACTTTTATACTAAAATGTTTGACATAAAACAGTGGTTGAGTGTTGAGAATCCATTGTTAAACCTTCCTTGAGAAGCAATCAGAATATTGTTATTCTCAGCCTATTGTTCAAGAATCTATAAATAATACATCTGCTAAACAGCATATTTGTCGAGTCCAACAGGGAGAATGGACAGTAGCAATGTGGGTCCTCAATGGAGACCTTTTTAAACATAGTAATGATCAGGCTCCCATGCCATGATTTAGGTGAAATCCCCACTAATAGCATTAAAGAGACAGGTAAGTAAGGGTATCCACCAATCTGGGCACCATTTGTAAAGATCAAATCAAAAACAGTCAGGGTATAAAGCTTTTCTATTGGAAATAGATTTAATTGAAAGTGAAACTTTCTCCTCGGAAAAGACTATACCATTTTCCTTAAAGGACGCCCCCAGTTCAGAGATATCTGCACCTCAGATGAAGAGGATTTTTTTGATAGTGATTAATCCATTTGTACTGGTAATAGTCCCTTCCATAGCTCGACCCGGGTCATCAAAACGTTTTATTACTAATTTATACAAATTTGTTAACATTATTTTCAACACAGCTTTCTGCATAATGTCCTAGAGCCTGATTATATACAATCTCTTGTTTGCCCTCAAGAGCATTTTATATTCTTTTTTTAGCTTAGGCAGGAGCCCCCTGTATGCCTCCCCACCCACATCTTATGGTCATATTTAGCTGGGTTTTCATTGTTTGTTTGTTTGTTTATTTTATTTATTGTGCGCTCCAGACCCGAAGGTATTAGGGCGCCAAAGGCATAAAGAGGGATGTTCATCTTAGGCTAGAATGCTGTAAGATGTATGTTGAAATACATTCCATTACAATACGTCAGAGTATGAAACTGTAAGGCGACATATACATGCAGTTTATACATATTAGGCAAAAATCAGGAACATTATGTACAAAGAGCAGATAGCAACAGATGGTGGAGGTAACATTATGTAAATACATCGATAAAAACAGCAGGTGTAGGTAGGGACTAGTTAGGTTAGTTGTCATTTTCCTTGATACATTAGATGAGATTAGATGGGTAGGGTGTAGGGTGTAGGGTGAAGCGTGGGTAGGGTAGGTCTTCCCTGAAGGAAGGTGGGAGTGAGTTCCAATTCTGAGCGGCTTTAACCTGGAAACTACTACCACCTGTTTTAGTGCATTTGAATCTGGGCACTATGAGGAGGTTAGCTGTAGCTGTTCTAGAAGGCCGGTTGGAGGATTGTTTCATAAATCTAGATGTGAGGTATTGTGGGGCGGCTTGTTGTAAACATTTGTGCGATTGGGAGATTTTATCTTTAATGGAAAGCCAAGTGACAGATCTTCTTAGGTCAGATATGTGGGCTTTCTTGGGAATGTTTAGGGCTGCTCTCATGGCGTTGTTTTGTAGGATCTGAATCTTGTAGATGATGTATTTATTGGTCCCTGCATATAGGGCGTTGCAATAGTCTAATTTTGATTGTATAAGGGCTCTTGCTAGGTTAATACAGTTGTTGGGTGAAAGGAAGGGCTTACCTGTTCTGATTAGCTTGCAGGTATAGGTCGTGGCTGAAGCCATGGAGTTAACTTGTTTTTTGAGGGTGAGAGTGGAATCTAGGTAGAATCCGAGGGTTTTGACTTCCTTAGCTACTGTGATATTGTTATTGTCGATTATGAAATTTGAGTAAAGGTGGCCCAGTTTGTTGAGGTTGGCCGAGGTGCCTAGAATGAGGAGTTCCGTTTTGTCATCATTCAGGCATAGACCATGAGAAGCTATCCATGCCTGGATGATGAGATACAGTCTGTTCACAAAAGTCAGATCCATGTTGTTGTCTCCCGTCAGCGGGATGAGGATCTGTGTATAATCTGCGTAGTTCGTGTAGGTGATACCCAGGCCATCTAGATTATCAAAAAGGGGCTTTGTGAAAATATTGTACAGGGTGGGTGAGACGCAGGAACCCTGAGGAACACAGCAGGTAATGGGTACGGGGTCGGCAGATGCTGAGGGTGAGAAGAACCGCATCGTTCTTTTGTAGAGGAAGGATTGAATCCATCCTTGGCTTCTTGTGAGAAGTTTGTGGCAGAGTCTAAGTGATGGCAGAGGGTTTTATGGTTTACCAAGTCGAACTTTGCTGAGAGGTCAAGTAGCAGTAGGAGTGATGTTTTGCCGTTATCTCTCAGGGTGTGCTTTAAGGTCTATCAGTGCAGTTTCCATTCCATGTTGTGGTCTAAAGCATGATTGGCGTACTCCTAGAAGGTGGTTATGTTTCAAGTATTGCTGTATTTGTAAGTATGCCACTTTGTCTAGAATTTTCAACAGGAACGGAACTGCAGTAATGGGGTGATAATTTGTAGGTATGGCTGGGTCAAGTGTTTGTTTTTTTAGAAGTGGAAGGACCCACAACTGTTTCAAGTTGTCAGGGACGATGCCAGTGGAGAAGGAATCATTTATAAGCTTGGTGATTTATGGGGAAAGGTCCCATGCCGCATCTTTTATGATTTGTGCAGGACAGGGGTCTCCATGGCAGTTAGATGGTTTAAGAGTTAAGATGACTTTTTCAACTTCTAAAGTGGATACTTTCTTGAAGTTGTAGCGTGATGTAGATGGGATAGGATGGGCAGGGGGCGAAGGGGTTGGGATCGTGGAGGTGGTGATGGTATTAGGATTACAGGCCAGGAGGAGAGAGTCTTTTTTGTCACAAATTTCCATCTGGAGGGTTGTAATCTTGTTAGCTAGGGCGCTCTGAGTGCTTGTGCACCAGTTTTTTTCTTTAAGGCAGGTGTTGGGGGCTAAAATAGGTGTTTCTATTTCTTTTAGAATGGTGAACATTTCTTTGGTATTAGAATTAGCTTGGGAGATGCGTAGATTGTAGGTTTCTTGTTTGGCTAGGATTATTTCTTTTGTGTAAAGTGAAGCTAATTTAATGAGGTTGTGTTTGTTGGTATCGGATGGATCCCGTCTCCAAATTAGTTTGAATTTGCGTTTCTCTAACCTAATAGCTTTTAGGTGAGGAGAGAACCAGGTATTCACATGTTTTATTTGCACTTTCTAATTGTCAGCGGTGCAATAGAATCAAGAGCTGAAAGCATTGTTTTATTTTACTCTTCAATCAATGTGAAAGGGTCTGTAAGGGTAGGGAGAGAATTGAGAGTAGGAAGGATTAAAGGAATGAGTTTGTCAGCTGTAATATTCTTTTTAACTCTAGTGGGGATGGCGGGAGCTTTTCTGTCGACAGTTTAGGGCGATTTGGCTTCTAAGGAGAAGGAGATCAGATGGTGATCGGATCAGGGCACAGGTGTTATGGAGGTAATTGAAGTCTGACAGTTGTGCTCCGCTATCCAGTCAAGAGTTCTACCAGTTATTTTTTGGGTAAACTCTAGTTCCTCAAGGGAATCATTAATCAATGAGGTGTTAGGATCCGTAGGGTCTTTGAAGCCTAAGTTAAGGTCTCCTAGGAGAAGGCAGGGAGTGGCATCAGATAGTTTATTGGTAATTTCTTCTTCGACGGATCCTACAGGACCTGGGGGTCTGTAAATAAGGTGAAGGATATGGTCTGGGTATCCGAAAAAGTCAGTTTGGCAGTCAGTGCTTTGCAAGAGTCAACATTAGGTGGATGTGTAAGTCTCATTGCTAGACGGGTTGTCGGGGGAAATTCTGCCGGGGTCGGCCGGGCCGTCCGCAGACCTCCAGGCAGGGAGGCCCCAACTCCTCCCGTATATCCCAGTTGAGACAGAGTATGAGACACACACAAGGAGCAAGGTGACTCTGCTGTTTATTAGACAAAACGGCAGGGATGGGTCAAGGAGCGTACGCGTCCGTCCTGACACTCACACAATCGTGGGGCTCGCAGGCCCTTTTTACTGCATTATGACGCGCTATTTGTGTCACTTCAGAAAGTTAACAAAAAACCTATTGCCACTCTTAATTGGTTGCTCGAGTGGTAGGGTTAGTATAGCACACATATAGAGGACAATGTTAGTGGACAAAGGGTAGTCAGGTGATATATCTGGGTTGTCCCTACAATTAGATACATGAAAATTGTTACATGAAGACTCCTGAGGATTGGTTAATATTACTGACGTCAGAGATAAGAGCCCCATGTTCTGATTAGTGCACCCGTGAGCTTCCCAGCCTGGGACCACCGTTGTTCCCAGCTCTCGGTGTACCTGCGATTGCAACAATGTTTCACTATGGGTACGTGCAGACAATGTGAGGATTTATTCATAGTTGGGAGGCTGACCGCTCCCACTGTCGCAGATGTCCATTGAGCCTTTCAAGTGTATCTGCCTGTGTCTCGTAGCGAGGGATCCAGACGCCTTTTCTCTCCTGGGTTTGGCATCTCGTCAGGTTCGGCTTGGTCACGTGGGGAGGGACCGTGTTTGAGGCAGAATTCTGCACAATTAATATTGCTTTTCCACTGTGTGTCTGGTTTAATTTGCAGGTGTGACCTTAACGTTGGTGCGCGGAGTGCGAGGTTGCAACATCGTGCCTTTGATGCTTTGTTCTTGGAATGTGGGTTTGCAACATCGCGACCTTGGCTGGTTGTTTCACCGGGCCCATTCTGCAGGATCAGCAACCAGACTCTTGCTTTGTTAATGTCCACGGGAGCTCTTGTTTGAGGCCTACTTGGGCCTGGTGCATAAGTGGTCCGTTTGGTGCATAGGTGCTTTAAGTTATAGCAGCATATAGTTCCATGAACAGTATCGTGTCTTCATTATATTTCTTATGGTGGTAACTGGTTTGAAGAGAAGCGTGAGCAAGCTTTGTAGATGAGTTCATGACGCGTCTTGTGTTTCTGCATTCTGAAAGCCTATGTAAAAATAATAAAGATGCACGTCCGTGAATATGCCTGTCGCCTATGTCATAGCACTGAGTATATTCTTCGTGTAGATCGGTGTGGGAATGTCCAGTGTGTATATTTGTACAGATGTGCTTCCCGTTGTCTAGGTCGTCATGGCATCTCTAACAACGTGTAGATTTTAGTCTAGTTGGTCCGTGCCGCAGGTGTCGGCATGGCCAGTGCGGGCTGTTGGGCAGGCAGATGGACACATCCGTATGTTCCTATACCAGGGTATTTGGTCATCTGGTAAATGGACAAACTCTTCTCGTGGCGGGTGTCTGGGTCGTGACCCTCTAGGCCAAGCGCGAGAGGTGAAGGACGGGAGCCTGGTCTTCCATTCTCCCACTTCAGTCCCCCCTCTGGTCGACTTGTCGACCACAAACATATCCTTCTCGTTATCTCCTCTTACTCGCCATATCTTAGTTATTCCTCCTAGATGTCCATAATGGTTTACATGATCTTCAAATGACCAATACATATATTCACAGGTTCCTCCAGGAGTACAGTATACCCATTTCCCTATGTAACTCCTGGGGTTTCTTGGGTTCTCGATCTTCACTGATGGTGGGTCTAGATGGTTGGTGATGATTTGGGTGCGCAGCTTCTCCCTCTCCTGTATTATCACACCTGCATGTTGGCCGTCATCTGCTGGCATCAGGGGGTGCATTCCCACCATTTCGAGCAACTCGTCAGTGGTGCGTGCCTTCCGGGCCTTCCAAAATCTAATTATGATCAGCGTAGCTCCAGCCAAAATAGTACAACCCACTATTATTTTCAGTCCATCTGACAGCCAGGATGGCATCCATGACCATAATATTGAAAACCAGCTCTTATCCTTGTTTACACCGTTACTTTCATCCATCATTTTGGAGTGCATCTGGGCCAATTGTGAAACTGCTTCCGTCAGTGTACCATTATCAGCATCGTTGGCAGGTATGAACGTGCAGCATGATTGTCCTATCTTTGCACAAACTCCTCCTTCCATTGCTGTGAGAAGGTCCAATACATATCTGTTCTGGAGTGCTACCATTCTTATAGCTCGCAGCTCCTCTTTTATTGCGTTAAACCCATTTACTGTAGAATTGATGGTCATCATTAGTTCCCATCTAGTTATTTGGAGCCATTTCGCGTTTGCGTAAGCCTGCAGTCCAGGGTGTATTATTGAGGAGAAGAACATTGCTGCTCTGCTGAATAGTCTGTGTTCTGGCGGTATGGAGGTTAGTTCCGTTTCCGACCTTCCCCACAGGTAATTTCCTGTCAGTGGCTCTCCTTGTCTTTTTCTTCTATTTAGGACAGTATCATTGCTGTTGGTCCTGTTCCCTTGCTCCTCCTGAAGTGGTGCAGATCTCTTTTTTCTCTTGTCCCCTTCATCCATTTTGGGAAAGTTCGCCACATTGACATGCTTCTTAGGTACCACTAGTGATGGTACATTGACGTGCACCATTGTGCACACACCATTCCACAGGGGGGGCAGTGTATGGTATGCCTTTTCTCCACAGGCCCAATAATGGTCCATTATTACTGCTGTTCCTGCTCCCCCCTCAGGTAACTCCGTCACACTTGCACAATTGGTGTTATATCCTACGTCCACCTCTCCTTTATGCTGGTAGCATACCTTGGGCGCAGTCAGCGGTAGTATTGTTATTGGGTCTTCATCTGTTTCTACCCACGTGAGCATTGGTACATACTTGATCCACGTCGTCCAACATCGGTGATTGTGGGCCTCGATAGTTGAGATAGTTTCTTTTGTTACCATGTTGCTGCCAATCACTCCTATCTCCCAGCTGTTATCCAGATACACCTTTCCTGTTATCGTCACCAGCGGCCTCTCCCAACATCCTTGTTTACCCGGAACTTCAGTGGCGTACCAATCACATGGTAGATACTGCAGTGTTACTTTCTTTGTTTCTCCTTTTGCAGGGCCACTTGTTATGTATCTGAATGCTTCAGCATGTAAACTGCTCTTGTGGTAACTCAAATAGGTCTTGAGGAAGTTGTTTTCATATGGATATGAGTCTCGTGTTTTCCATGTCATGTGCACTACCGTCCCTTGAAATCTTCCTTTCGTTTGGAACAGTGCCAAGTTTATTATGCATTGTGTCGTTTTTTCATCAATTTCTGTGGCAACAAATGTTCGTGAAGCAATCATGGCGTATGGTATTAATGAGCAAACGTAGCAGCTGTCCTCAGTTGTCTGCTTACCAATGCGGGTCATGTGTTGGTACCAAATGTTGTTTGTGACGTGTGCTGAATCTTGTATAAAATTATCAATACCTTTATTGTCTGAGTATGTGCTGCGTTTAACTCTATTTTGCTTGGGTGCAAGGTTACTACTATCACCTGACGTAACACCTGTTGCAGCAGGGGACGGGGGTATATTAGGTTTAGGTGCAGCAATAAAATTAATAGCATAGCTGTACTGCCATACAGAAGCAGCCAAGAACCCGGTGATCATCAAAATCCCTATTACTTTTATTACATATGCTAATCTCACCGGCATTTTGCTCTTACCTTGCTGCAGTCCTGGCAGCGTATTCTTGCGACGTTAAAGTTGCCCGCCTGAAAATTCTCAAAATGCTTGTTATTAAATGTTAGTGTTTTGTTTCCTTTAAGCTCTCCCTATCAAATAGTCATTCAGTGCCCAGCGAAGAGCTGTTCCCACGCTACTCTAAGTGATCTGTCTCTTAGGATGGGCAAGTATGGGCGGAGGTGGGGCATGGAATATTCTATGGCCAAGAGGAATGCTGTGTAGTAGACACGCACCCTTCTCCTTTTTAGGTACATTGGCCTTTTTATTTCGTATACAAATTGGTGTGACAATTCTTCTGGGTAGTTATCGTCTGGGAGTACCATCTACACCTGGGCAGTGAACTTGTTAGTAAGCTATTTTCTTAACAATACAATAATACGCAGTTCCTGTATGTGCGAGAGAAAAAGAGAACATTCACGTGTTTACATGTGTATTTGTGAGGCAATGTCTTTCAGTTCAGTTATAACTATACTTGGGGGTCAATGGGCGGGGGGTTTGGGCTCAGATGGCGGAAGTATTTTTACTCCTTGAGCGTGTGACCATGGGGTGGGCAGTATGGGGGATCACCCCTTTCTTCGTCAGTTATTGTCTCCGGGGAAGTTGGGTAGTGACACGGTAAGGGAACAATTGGGTCGTTGTCTGTGGTAGAACTTCCTTCCTCTGTCGGGGATGTTGTTGCTGCTCTTCCACTGGACCTGTCGTTGGCGCTGGGGCGGGTCTGCAGTTTGTAGATCTTTACATCATGTAAGTGGTTCCAGGCACGCTTGTCCTTTAGTTTTACTGCTCTTGTTGATACGTCCTCTACCAGATGGGGGCCAGTGAACCTCTTATCGTTCCACTTTCTATTGAAATTGCGAAGTAGCACGTGGTCACCTTTGGCAAGTTTGCACAAGTTCTCCTTTTCCAATTCGGTACTGGCGCCTTCTTCTTGATTGCTGGTAGACCCGCCCCGTGTGCGCTCGAGCTGCTGAGACACAAACACAACACTAGTAATCAAAGAAGACACATATTGATACATTTCATCACCTAACACACTTGCTGAACTTTCGTGGTCAGTGAATGCCCTTGACGTTGGCGTTAGGGGAAGGCGCATTTGACGTCCAGTAACCACCTCGTGAGGTGGCCTATTCCTCAATTCAAATAGGGCTAATGGAAGGCAATACAACCAGCTTTTCTTTGTTGTTTGTTGTATTTTTGCAATTGCCTCCTTCAATAGGCCATTCAGGCGTTCACATATACCGTTAGCCTGTGGGTGGTATGCACATGCAAATTTATGTTTTATGCTCAGCAAGGATGTGATATGCTGGAACATTTCGTTTGCGAAATGTGGGCCGTTGTCTGACCTTAACACCTCGCACACTCCCCACCTGGGGAAGACCTCCCTTACTAGGAATTTGGCTGCTCTAAATGCATCTGGGTGTGAACAGGGCCCTGCTTCAATCCATCTAGAGAATGGACATACTACTACAATCATATACCTATTACCTTGACATATGTTGATCATATCAACATAGTCAATGTGAAGGTGCCGAAAAGGTCCCTCTGGCCGGGGTATGGTACCTCTTATCACCTTTAGGGTATGACCAGCCGTAAACTGCTGACATGTGAGACAATTGCTGATAAAATTTGACACATGAGAATTTAACTCGGGACAGAACCAATCTTCTCTAATTCGTGCTGCAATTATTTCCTTGCCTGTATGGGCTGGGTGATGTAATTGGCTCAGGGCGGTGTTTAAAAGTGCCAACGGTATTACAACTTTCCCAGTGCCACCCTGGCGCCATAATGCGTCGGTTGGTGACATTGTACATCCTCTTTTTACCCATATTTCTTTTTCGGCCATTGGTGCAGCCGCTTGTAGCTCCATAATCTGTGTGGCTGGAAGATGGGTGTACCCTTCTCTTATCAACATCTCCCTAGCCATTCCCCTCCCTCTCCCTCTCTGTGAGTCTGTGGGGTTCCATATCTCACCAAAGTATGCAGCATATTTCGCATGTGCATCTGCTGCTGCATTCCCTTTTGAGATGTGATCTTCACCATTGGTGTGTGCGGTGCATTTTACTAGGGCTAGTTCTTGGGGGTCGTTTATTACTTCAATTAGTTCAGCCAATAAGAGGGCATGTTGCACTGGAGTGCCATCAGCTCTCCTAAACGTAGCGGTCCACCAGAAAGTATTCTGTTATGCCAGCACTATCTCCATGAATACAAGTACATCTGGGATGTATGTCACCTTCAGAGTGACCGTTGAACACAACTAGGGCTTGAGCGGACATAAAAGAGTCCAGCCCAAAAGCCCATAAATCTTGTCATCTGTTTAAAAGCTTCTTATCTCTTCTACTGATCTTCTATCCTCATCAATATTACTTGGGTTGCCTAATTTGGTATTACAATCCACCGTGATAATTATATTAATGTTCCTCTTGTATTCAGTAATACCATCAGCCATTTTCTTTAAAACCTCTTTGATGGATTTACCCTTTTTTGGTGTTAGATACTCACAATTAAGAACCGCTGTTGGACTTGTAAATCCTTTAGAGCCATAACCCTAGTCTTGACGGTTGCTCTCTCTATCTCTAATGGAAGGGAGCACCAAAATAAGTTTATAATAAATACCATGACTAGGTCTTCCCCCGGTGCCTTTCAGTGCATTATACGAGAAACTATGGTATCCCTTAGGGGTAAACCCAAGCTTTGACCAGGTCTCTTGTAGGTATATATTATTGTAATTATTTAAAAATGTTAGCCATTCATTATCCTCCACTGTCTATTTTATGCCTGCAGCATTCCAAGAGAGCAAATTCAAGGAAAAGCATGGTTCCTCGTTAGCCTGTTTTAGAGCTACACTGGCGGGATATGGGCCATGACCCCACTATCTCTAATAAAAACACTGGACTAATAATGGAAGTTTTATGCTGATACTTAAGAGAAAAGGGTAACCTTTCTAATTTGCCAGCAGTACTACAAGACCATAGAGCAAACAATACAAATATGCCACAATGCAAGTTTTAACTATGGACACATGTACCTAATCCCAAATTTGGTTTGGGTATGATAGACTAAATAATTTCAGACTTTAGTAGGTGACATACATGTTTGTATTATAAGACGTTACATAAAGATTAGGAATCTGACTGCAGTTTTACCATGAGCTCTCACTCCAGGAATCAGGGTGAATGCATTGCCTTGATTAAAGAAAAGCTTGGTAGGTAATAGGTGAGGGAAATCCATGCAGAAAACTCACTGGCCAGTATCAGATATTGTCTACCTAAGAGAAAGTCAGAATCTTATATCCTGTGGCAAATCTTCGGAGATACTTGTATATGAATTCTAATTCTAATTGGTTATTTATAACATGCTTAATACCAAAGAGGTTTCTAAGCGTGGACCCGGGATTCAAACCTGTGTTGCTCTTTGTCGTCTTGCTTTCATGACAAGTGTGTTGGGACTGAGCTATGTTACCTAGAAGATACATTCAACATTAAAAGTATTATTCATATATCGTTCCAAATGCATTACGGCTGAAGCAATTTGCCATATTGAATTAGAGCTGATATTTTATATATCATTTAGTTGCCCTCTCCCCAGAGACCTTCAAACTGTCAGTCCCTTAGGGGGCAGTGAGTTACTCCTTTATTGTACAACCAGCACTAGGTGTTCTGATACCTATCCCTGATACACAGAAATACTGAGGGCCTGATTCACATAATGATTTCCAATGGGTTTGTGCCATTATAAAATGCTTCTGTCAGCCCCTATGTTGTCCTTTGAGGCACAATTCAATTACCTATTCTGAGATGTAACAGATATTTAAATGTTAATGTTTTGATCTCACACATGGGGTTAAGTGAATGGGTATCCTCACCAGATTGGCTCAACATAGCCACTCAATGCAGAAGGCTTTAGGTGAAGAAGAACTAGATATACGTATTGCTGTTCACAGGAGTAGACTGTGAATCAGTTTTTGGAGTGAATAAGATGTAATCTGGTGAACGCATTGCCAACCGAGGAACTGCTGTTCCTCAGCATTACAAGGCTGAGTAGCGGCTAAACCACCCCCTTAGCCCTCACACTACTACAAACCAACTGTGGATCCTAATCATAAAGTGAATCAGGCACAGTCAATAGATATACCTCCTTCACCTTTTGTGGTAGCCTGGGCAGAGGACTGGCTGTTAAGATAGATTTGAATGTGATGACAGCAGCAACTTAAGCAACAATAGTACAGGATTCCAAATCGTAACAACAAAAAACTGGCAAAGAACCACCAATTTAGAAAGAATACATAAAATGCATAACATGGATATGAAGTCACTCATAGCAAGAAATTGCAACAATGCCACTTGTAAAGTATATGTCTTTTAGAAACATGTACAAAAGGTGTGGCGTGTCAGTCGCTAAGTTCACAAACATAGACATGAACGTGCCTTATTGTGGTGTTGGGAGTTCTACAGAGTCAAAGTGAGTTTCTCAGTGATGGGCTTGTGGGTTCAACCAAGTCTGAATGTGCCGAGTAGTGGTAACCCAGGTAGAAAGACTGCATTGAGTCAGATTAAATTTGAAGTTCGGTGTGGTTCAATGCTTTGTCAAAATGTTGTATTCAGGCTTCCGGTTCAAGTCGATGGGTACCGCTAGGTCATGTTGATGGTTGAAACAACGCTTCCAGTGGTTCATGTTGAGGCCTGGATTGGTTCGATGTGAATATCCTTGTGGTCCAAGTTGCTGTTCGAAGACACAGTAGTTTGAACATTTCCACAAGAGTTAGCTTCTGGCTTCAGCTGTAGCAGCAAAACACTTTTCTGCAGCTATGAAGCAGAAAACAGGCTCAATGAAGCAAACTGCAGTTTGAAGGTTCAAAGTAGTTAAACACAGTGAACTCAGGTGAACACAGGAGTCAATTCTTTTTTAAATTGTCCGAGGCTGTGAGCCCCAGTTCAGGGACTCTGGGACAGGGTGAGTCTGTTCTCTTCACTCCCAGCCAAGGGTGCTTAGCTGGCACCTGTTGGAGACATTCACCTCCAGTGAGGAGCCTAAGTAATGGTGCAGATGGCAGAGTGAAGGCTTTGGTCCAACTGTATGATTAAATTATTAGATCAAATCTCGTGTGCTCCACACCACAATTGTATATAGAAATGATTGTGCTCAACAACATTCCTCCTTTTACATCTGTTGTGACAACAAGTGTTTTACCCACTCAGTGCTATTTCAAGGCCAATTATGTGCATATAAATGCATACAGAGAAGAGTAATTCTTGTGGCTGTAACCATTGTGGGCAGGAAAATGTTCATTGTTAATTGTGCTGTGCCTGCGGGAGAAGTCTGTCAATGTAGATAAGGTGTTACTTCGAGGACATTGGTAGTGGAAAGAGTTGTTCCCCTTCTTCCAAGTCCGTGTCCAACAGTTGTCACCCCAAATATTCCCTGGGCATGGTTAGGGGGCAGATAACCTCTGCCTTGAACCACTCTAGCTTCACCTCACAGCTGGAGGTCTTTGGAATGAACTGCACTCCAAATGGACATAAGTACAGTGTGAGTTAAGGAAGGCGTGGGAGACCCCTTTGTTATTAAGGCAAAAGGGCAAAGGGGATTGGAAAACAGCAAGCCTGCAGTAAGAGTTTGAATCCCTATTGATGTGACAAATGACCCATGCCTTCTTGCATCATACCCAGAGCGCACGGTTCCGCAGGAAAGGGAGGGGACAGAAAAGAGAGAGACCTCAGCAGAAAAGCAAGACAGTGAAACCTTCCTTCAGACACTGTGTTCTTTGTGGCTACTCTTACCCCTCCCCATTCCTAAACCTGCAGGTTCAAAGGCTCTCTGGTATGCAAGACCCTGGTGTAAGGCTATCCTTTGTTATGGGTGTGCTTCTGAAGCATGGTTAGCTGGAGATCTCCTGCTGAGAGTGTCCTGGTGCTGGAGGCAAGGTTTTATGCAACCTTCTAGAGGATGAAAAGGGGCAGACATCCTGCCTTTTGTCTTGCTTGCTGAAACCAAGCCATGCAGTCTGGCCATTAATCCATGTAGCCTTTTCACAGGGTTACATGAGAAAGATATTATTTTGGTGTGGTTTTAATAATTGTGTGCAATATCAGTCACCCTTCAAAAAACTGGAATGGCATATTCGTTCCGATTGCCCAGGCATCAGATGGATGCAGCCACAATTAAAAGGTTTTGAGTCTGTGGTGCAGGAGTTAAATGCAATCTCTGGCAATAGTGACTTTGTGTCACAGTAGGTTTCAAATAGAGAACATGTGGCCTTTGAACCTGCCCTGTGCCACTGAAGGGCCGGTGCTGTTGATGAGGCGGCTGATAATGCAGGGAACATGTCTGTACTATTCCTTTGGCATCACGGTTCATGAAAGGGGGATCTAATTGGCAGACCACGCTTTTTGAGATTAATTACCCACATTATTGTATAATATAATAGACATCCAAAAAGCCAGTAGTTCTACTCCGTCGCCAGATGGCAATCAGTCTAAACATTACACAATGACTCCAAATAAAAATGTACGAATAACCCAATACATGTATAAAACCAACATGGTCGGAAAGATACACCTCTGGTGGCGTCACTAGAAGATGGCCTTAACAGTGAAATTCAATCTATGCTGATCTGAATGGAGGTTCTCACTGGCAATTCTCTGTGTAAAATGACAATGCTGAAAGGTTGTTTTCAGCTCATGATTTCTTTTTGAGAATGAGCACGTTTTATTGATTCTTTAAAGTCTTGTTAAAAGTTTCTATTATTTCCATGGATAATCTTGATACAGTTCATGGTGTAAAATGAACACTTCAGCAAAGTGCTTTTCATAGAACAATCATAATTCGTATGGCATTGAAACTATTATGTTTCTGACAAAGAGGTGTGAAGTAGCAGCTCATTTCCATTTGAATCTCTAATTCGGTTCTGACTTTTCAGGGGTCTACAAAAAAATGGGGCATTTTCTGGTCCTTACAAAATAACAAGTAGCAAAACCAACTGCAACGGAGAAACCTCATGTTATGACCAAATTCTAACATCCATTTTATGTTCTTCAGTTTTTGTGGAAACATTCAAAGCGATAGGTTCTAGTTGTCAAGTGACAAGTTCAGTCTCAAAAGCAACAAATACATATCATGCCATGACCTAATCATAAGGTTGGGGTTTGAACAATTACACTTGATAAATATTGATGAAGAGTTTATCACAAAACAGCACACATGTCAAACAAAAAAGTACAGAAAAACAAAGCAATGTTGTGTCAATGCTATGGCATGTAAAACACCTTCCATTACATTAACAGCAAAGGCAAACAAAGGCAAAACCCAAACAATGGGCCTCATTACGAGTTTGGATTTAGCCATGGTGCTATTAGCACCATGGCTGCTTCCAAACCGGGCTCCATTAATGGGTTCCTGCAAAGGGGATTTACCGGGTCATTCCAACATAGGAGGACCCGGTAATTCCTTCTTGCAGGCACCATTCCCCATAGGCTCAATGGGAATGGGGAGGGAGGTAACAACGGGCACATTACAAGTGTCACTTTGCACTGTGCACAATATTCCATGAATCAGGCCCTCAGTGTCAATAAAGACACACATATGAGCCAAAACCTACACATCTGCAAATCGCAAACACTTGAACTCAATCAGTCTGTGCAGCTTGTGAAACAATTTGACACATACTTAATATAATTAAGTACTGATTTCACTGTCACATGCACATTTCTGTCACCCATGTTCATGTGGAAATCTTAAAAGACCCACTGTATTTGACTATTTGGTAGGCTTAAACGGTCTACACGAAAGTCAGTGGTAGCTAAGCTATGCATGGCCGTGCATGTACATTTTAAACAGCAGGGTGCTTTCTCTTGTTTTCAAGCCGACTGGATAATAGAACACAACGGTTGACATTACTTTCGGATTGGTGAAATGTTCTCTGGAGAAAAGAACTGTGTGTGACTTTCAAAAATCTACTTTCAGAGGGAATTTGACTTCTTCGTTAAGCATCTTACCCAACGTGGTAGTTTTCCTCTGCAAACAATTGTGGAGACACGCCTCAGTGCTAAAAACGATCAGTCTGTCAAGGTGATTCATGCAGTTGTTGAAGGAATTGCCCTGCATATTCATCTACCATTTCATTTTATTGATTGAAAAAACAGGTTATCATTACAGAAACCAGAAGAAGGACATCTTTCCTAGTCCTGCGTGTGTTCACTTTTATGAAGGTGAGGCGATTTTGAGTGTTATTTGGAAGTAATTTTGTGGAAAATTGAAGAAATAGAAAAACAGCAGCCCTTCACATTCAAACAGCAATCAGACTGCAAACTGTGCACTTATGGGGGAACGAGAGAGAGGACGTGGATTGATAGAATGGGAGGAAAGCATTTCATCGTATTTTTGAACTGACATTCAGACAAATCGTTTTCTACTCAAACACCAAATGCAGTTTTTGATAACTGTTACTGGATCAACTGTACACTTTATGCACAGATTGAACAATGCATTAGCTTTTGAAGTCCCATAGATGTCTTAATCAGATGGTACAAAGTGGAAATGTAGTAATGTAGAAATGCATTCTACAAAGTTATTTATTGAAGAAGGCAATTCTTTGTGGAATCATATCTCTGTTTACTGAAGATACTATGCATGTCCCTGTGTGATACTTAAAAAGGAACATGCGTGTAAATGCATTGAGATATTCAGAGAAACATGTGTGTTGTTTGTATACATGTTTTCATGAATTTGCCACATGCACAACCATTCATAGGAGATGCAAGAACGGATTTGATTTTACCCAGAGGTGATCAGATTAAAAATCTTAGATTATGTCAAGATTTGTATCACAGGTTTCATTTATTTAATTTCAAATGTTAAGCACACAAGACAACAGCTGATTACTTACAGAAAAGATACAGGCTATCAATCTGTTGCAAAGGGCGCAGAAAGAGAAAGAGGTTTTCTGCGTTCAAAGTAGCCATTTCATCAAGTTTTTTTTTTTTTATTTTTACAAAACTGGCGTCACTAATGACAACACAAGGCGTGAAGCGTTGTAAGGCTCTCAGGTCAAAAAAATTGAAGTAAATCCATAACAATAAACATACCAACTGAAAAGTTTTAGGAAACCTTTTAATAATAATGGGTGTTAATATGCAGAGAAGAAGTATATATCGCTCTTCCCATCTGATATGAAGAGAACGGAATCAATGCATTGTATTTGTGGGAATCTGCTGCAGAAAAAGGTGCCACAAACAAAATTGAACCAAACAAAAGAACATTCATCACCGCTTTAATCCAGGTGACATTTTCCGTGACTACCATCGAACTGTAGCCAATACGAGATCCCAGGAGGATTTACAAAAAGGTATATTTGAAAGCTTTTTTTATATCACAACCAATTAACACAGCATAACAAAATGAGAAAGAGAATTAAGAATGCAACATTAATGATGTTCCTACAAACACTTCCTACAAATGAATTCAAAATCATTAAATAATGGGAAACCTAGAGAAACCTCCAGTTCTTCATCCCTGGTAGCAAATATTCATATTGTAAGTGGCCACGGCTTATCATAGTGCCCTGCTAACAATTGTCATTGCATACTATTTGCAGTAGGCAATGTCAATTAACATTGAAAATATTGAAACACAATGCATATTGAGAACAAAACTACAATGAAGGCCATCACACAGATGATATGTATCAGAAATGTATAAAACAAAACATTATTGTGCACATGCTCATCCTATCCCCTGATATATCACAACAGAAACACATCACCACATTTGAATAATTATGTTCCTACCGCTCTTTCACAGTATTCAGTATGTGGCATCATGTTTCTGCCCACAATGAATCCCAATTGCAGTACTATACTAGGGATTTTGGACATCCTTCAGTACTAACCTATTCTTCACATCACGTGAACATCAAAGAGGACGAATATCAATGTTCATTGCAACCAAATACACCAACTAAATCTAACAACCCCTACAGTTGGATTTGATATACGCTACAATGCTAAGAAATATGTAAATAGCTGACTTTAAAAACGTATTGTTCGATTAAGCTCTCACCCAAAGCACAGTAAACCAGAACATCTATTACATAATTAAGCAACCTCTTGCCTAACATAATACATGGATGTGTTCATAAACTGGCCATACCCCAGACAGCAGTCGAGCAAATCCCGATGATAAGGGAATCAATTTATGTGTAAACAGATTGGATGATAAACCATCAACTGATCTTCTCCAGAAATCACACAGGCCTAGGGATTCTAGAAGATAGTTACCAACCCAAAGCATAGAGGCCAGTTTCACTCAACCATGTATGTTAACACAATCTATAAACAGTTTATTGGAGAAAAAACATTTAAATATGCACCATTCCAGTGAGATACTTTAAAATGAAGAGTAAAAAAGATGTAACTGCAATGTAGAATGTGATCAGAGTGAAGCCAGAAAACAACACAGACCGACAGATCTTGCGGGAGTACGTTCACCCCAAAATAGCTGCATCAAAGAAAAATAAGAAAGAAAGAGTCAAAGTCAACAAATTCAGTAAAATGAAGGCATAGACCTCGGAAAAACACACACCAGAGTAAATACAACCCACTAAGGAAATACTCCAATAGATAGCTTTGCAAGGATAACAAGGTTTACTCATACAGAATACAATAATCTGCAAAGAACTCTGCTGCTGTAGGGCACTCTGGTCTTACATCAGAAAACATGGGGTTATAAGCATACAACGCATCATAGCTAAATGAGACATTTTTGTGCTGCTAATTGGAGGCATTCTACACATGAGCTTGCTCCATTGGGGATGTCAAGCACTAATTGACAGGCTCTTCTCAATTGATCTGGCTCCACGAGGGTCAGCTAGGCTCATCCTCACGGTGAAGGTCAGGGCAATCATGAAATACTCTGTATCTTGGCTAAACTAAACAACTACAAAATGCTATTCATTTATTATTGCTGGCACCTGGGCGGCACAGGAAAGAGGTGCCAGGGAGAGGGGAGAATAAAATACAGTCACTCTGACAGACACATTCAGGGCTCCATTGATACCATGGTCCCCACACCCCGTGTCTCCCCATTGGGGATTGATCTGTGATTTACCCTTCTTGGTATCTCATATTAAGGAGCTTTTACTGTTTACTCTGCTCTGTTGGTATGTTGAGTGCATAGACGCCTTGGCCCTGTTTTTGTTTTCATAGTGTGAGTGTGACAAAGTCTCTTTGTAGAAATCTAGAGGATTCTAAGAGATTGATAATGCAGCATGTGGGACATGATGTAGTATGTTCCGTTTCTCTAGGAGGATTTTTCTGTCTGAAATTGAAATTTCAAACTGTTCCTATTATCCAATGGAAGCCAGTGAAGGGAATTTAGTGATAGTGGGCCTCATTACGACCCATGCGGTCCGAAAATAACGGTGGCAGTAAACCCGCCCGCCACCGTTGTTTCCAGACCGCCTGAGTCTGACCCCTGCAGGCGGGAGGTGATGTTCCCGCCAGGTCTGACCTGGAGGGTTTAACACCTCCCGCATGCAGGCGGACGAGGAAACACCGGCAGCATTACGAGATGCTGCCGGTGTTTCCATGATCCCCATTTCCATCGAGTCCCATAGGACTCAATGGGAATGGGGATTTACACCATTCCGCCTCCGTGATTCCCGGAAAACCGGGGTTGTAATGCCCCGGTAATTCCGGGAATCACAGAGGCGGAATGGTAATACGAGTCCAGCGTTAACTAGGCGGTTACCGCCGGACTCGTAATGAGGCCCAGTGTCTTGTTGCCTCGGATGCTGAGACCACGGGTTAAGCTTGGTGCACCATACTTGACCAGTCCCACTTATTTAATGAGCTTCATAGGGCAACCCAAATTCAGGCTATTAGAATAATGCACTTTGAACAATAGCAGTGATTGTCAAACAATGATTTACATGAACACGACCACAATCATGGGAGGGAACCCTAAACCAACACTTCTATGGCCTAGAATCTAAAAGGTATATATATTTTTGAGCATAGTTTATAAAAAACATGTACATTTTACCAGAGAATTGTAACAGAGGATACTTGAAGAAAATGGTGTTAATTTCAAAAGGAGAAACACAATGAACAAACCCCTGAGGAATGTCCAACAATTATAGTATTGTGGACAGAAACATGTGGGCTGGCTGACAATGCAATGGATATTGCAGGTATAATAAATGATTGAGTCTTAATTCCGTTCATCTATTAGTATAATAATATGAATCTTCAAGGATAGTGATGCCACAAATTGCTTTTGTATGTCTATTATCTCCCATTCATGTCACGTCTTCTGCTATGATTTGAACTGTGATGAATTACTGTGGTAATATGTATTTGCTGCTTATTTTTACCTATGTTCAATTAAATGTGTATGTTTTTAGATTCTATGCCATACAAGTGTTGCTGTAGGGATCCTTCTGATAATTGTGTTCCTTTTCATAAATGATATGGTTATATAGTCCAATTAGAAGGATTGTTCTTTCATAATTGCTTACTTTATTTGTTTGGTGACCTGTACTGTTTAGATTGTAAACTATGATTTACTCCATATTTCTTAGCAGGGGAGAATGTGCGTTTTGAAAATGCAACCTAGAATTGGACCTCTAAGTGAAGGCCTCAGTCTGGGGTGTAATGGTTGCAGTCAAATAATACATCTAGATTCTTTGTCTTGTTAGTAGGGGGGGAGTGATATTCCCTATAGTTTCATCCATTTGAAAGGTAGGATATTAGGTCAAGGTGTTCTAAATGTGGTAGGGTTGTTTAGAGGAAAAGTGGAGCCCTGCACTATCAAATAGTTTAATTGGTTAGTCTGATATGTCCTGCAGCCTATAACATGGTTTGCCCAGGGACCAAAACTCCAAAGATCCCAATGGTATGACATATGGGTGGGTATGCAAACCTTGTTTGTTAGTGGTGTTGGCTTTTTTTTTATCACATGCACCTAGCACATCATGCTAGGCCAACTGAATCGCTACTAGACCCAGCAATAACACCTTACATGTGATCACAAACCAAGTGCTGCAAACTTCTTTCAACCTACAATCAGGGAAGTGAATGGTTCCAAGCACGCTCCAGTGTCACTAACAAACAAGGTTTGCATATCCACCCGTGTGCCAAAGGTGATTGCTTTACTTTTAGACCCACTAAAGCTAAGACTCTGAGGGATCAAGGATCTTGAAATGTGCTGTTTATGATCCTAAGCACAACATTGTGTTCTATCACATTGGTAATGTGATCTGTGAAAAAGAACCACATCCATTTATGGACTTGTTGACACACATGCATTGATTTGTTCAGTTTGCTAACTAGAATGTAATGCATAACCCAATCATGGAAACTCAACCGATCTGGAATTTGAAAAAGGTTTGGTTGTCTGGCATAGGTTTTCTGTAAATGCATCTCACTATTATCGATTTGAGTATTTTCTATGTTCCTACTCTGTCAAAATTCTATGTTGAAGAAGACCTATGCCTTCCCAGTGGTTATGAAGCAGTTGAGTTGCAGCCTCTATCTCCAAGTTTGCATTAACTGCAGTATCTGTAAATTGCATTGCCCCCCATTCACTGAAATGCCAACACCGCCATGCCCCTCTGAAAGAGACTAGTGTAAGCCGTACAGCAAAGGGGGGCGACCAACTTTCCCACTTACACGTGCAACAGTTCCTTCATGGAATTGTAAATCCTTTCAGTGAAGGGTGTTAATATGACACGTAAATCTGTAATCGCCCAAATGCAAATGTTACTTTTGCACCCTTTACTGAAAGGATTTGTAAATGCCCCTCGCCATGTAATGGTAGTAGAAAGTATTGAACATGTAGAGTTTACCAGATGCTAAATGCTATTAGATCACATAAGAATCCAAAGCATGTATACAGGCATAAGGGTCATCTTCTGGAATAAGTGCATGCATGTTTGGCAGTCAGCACATATGGTAAAGCAGAAATGGTCATTTCAGTCCACGACAGCACTACTCTTGCTTTTACACTTCTTTTTGGAGTCCTGGAATGGACAATGGTCCTCTTAGTGATTTATCCCCTATATCTCACATGCCAGACACATACAAATCTTAAAAAGGCAGATAGCAAGAAAATCCTAATTATTTGTGAGTCAGCATTCATATTCACGAGTGGAACTGAAACCACTGTCAGATACAGTTAAAAGCGAATCCTCGTCACCCTTGAAGACGGCCAACAGGCCACCCTGGCCGGTCTCAGCATCCCACTGGCACATGATAATGCTGATTCCTTTAATGTCCCTAAAATGCTAAAGTAAGTGTCTGTTTTTGTCAGCATGTCCACAGAAAGATATGAATAGGATCAGTGACATCATCCTTTTGTAGTGCATAACTACATTTGTTCATGGCACACAAATCTAACCTCTTCTGTTTGGCATGTACGTAAACTCAATATCAACCATAGGAAGAATTCAAATAAAAACCAAAAAAATATCCAAGGAAACCAATTAACATCACAAAACACAATAATTATGTCTGCCAAAGGACAATATAGATGTTCCTCTGTGAGTGGAGACAACTTTTAGATTTCTATGATGAGAATGGCAATGGCAATGGCTGACCCGTATGCGTAAGATTGCCTTCTACTGCATCTAAGAAATCTAAACATCGGGGTGTCATCTTCATTGCAGCCCTTGACTCACCTTCAACACCTTTGCCCCCTTCTAAACTGCATTGAATTGAATTGATATTTTATTTATACTGTGCTCAGACACAAATGTTTCAGGGCGCGACAACGCAAGGGAGGGGAACAGGGGAGAACAAAACAGCGATCTTAATAGGCCCAGTGGTATTGAGAACGTGCAAGTGCATGGGAGAGGGGGAGGGGAAAAGTGCAAGGAAGGGTGGGGAAGGGGAAAGTGTGGATCAAAAAGGAGAACAGAATAAATATATACTAACACATAAATAAATAAATAAATAAATAAATAAATAAATAATGAAAGCAAGTGGCAAGTGCTGAGTTTAAGGCAGCAGACAGGGTAGGTCAGATAAGTGCAGCATGGTGAAGGACATCACTGTTAACGCTTTCCATACATCACAATTAATAGGGATGTTTCCTCATTTGCAAGGTTGAGGGCCCCATGCTAATGAAGGATTCGGATTGCTTGGGCACATTGCTCACGGGCACTACACCGTCAAAGAGTGCCCAGGAAAAGGTCAGAAAGAAAGGCCTCATGGAGTTACACATTCTCCACCTGGGAAGATCTTTGTCCACTGAGCAGGGATACACCGCTGTCAACCTCATAGCATTCTGACAGGCTAAGTAGCACTTCAGGTTTCTTGCCACTATTTGAAACATGCTGTACCTCCAGTGGAGTAACATTGCTGAAAATGTTGGGGGGCATGACATCTAAATGAAAGTAGTTTGTGTCAAATGAGTGGGACAAAATGGTGTGCCAAAACAGTTGGGGGTAAACACTGTTGTCCATTCCTAAAATTACGCCCATGTGTACCCCCTCCCAAATGATTTAGCTGTGCTCACAGGCAGCAACCTTTTGTATAATGGGGTACAAAGCCCCGGGTTGTGCTAGCTGTAGCCTGTTTGTATGTTAAGCTGTAGCATATCTCAATGGACTCACAAAACAATTACTGAATCGTTGTAACAAAGTCACAGAACCAGGCATCCGAAGTGTGGCTGCTGATTTAGAATAAGAGGAAAACACTGAAACGCATCTTCATATGCAATACACCGTTACAAGTGGCAGACATTGCAGCCTAGTCAATGGATCAAAGGAAAAGGGACACAGAGTGACAGGCACTGCAGCCTAATCAATGGATCAAAGGAAAAGGGACACAGAGTGGCAGACACTGCAGCCTGGTCAGTGGATCAAAGGAAAAGGGACACAGAGTGGCAGACACTGCAGCCTGGTCAATGGATCAAAGGAAAAGGGACACAGAGTGGCAGACACTACAGCCTAGTCAATGGATCAAAGGAAAAGGGACACAGAGTGGCAGACACTGCAGCCTGGTCAATGGATCAAAGGAAAAGGGACACAGAGTGGCAGACACTGCAGCCTAGTCAATGGATCAAAGGAAAAGGGACACAGAGTGGCAGACACTGCAGCCTAATCAATGGATCAAAGGAAAAGGGACACAGAGTGGCAGACACTGCAGCCTAGTCAATGGATCAAAGGAAAAGGGACACAGAGTTGCAGACACTGCAGCCTAGACATTGGATCAAAGGGAAAGGGAAACATAGTGGCAGACATTGTAGCCAGTCAATGGATCAAAGGACAGAAAACAGAGTGGCAGGTATTTAAGGGAAATGGGCTGAACATTCTGAACCACTTGCACCTTAGGTGACTCCTGTAATCAAAGCTGTCGCCTTTCAATGACAACAAACTATATGGCGGTTATGAATTGGAGAATACCAGCTGGCTGCTCACTCTGTGTATCATGCTCGATTCTTACTCCCTTCTCACTTTGTTCTAGGAATATAAAACAGAACACTTAATTGATTGGACGGCAATTGAAGTAGGTTATACAATTACCGAATACACGATTACCACACAAGTAATTCCTAAAACGTATCCAACGTTTTAGGAATGACAACGTACCTAAGTGGTTTGCAAAATAAATGTTTGCACGCCATTCAGTGCTGCAACAGGCATTGCAAGCTTTCAAATCTGCGAAGCCTGGAGCTCTTGTGAATTATTTCCAAAGTTATTAATGTTAAAGAAATGTATTACAGAATGTATTCCCAAAACGTAATATCTCCAAAGAATGAGTCGTTTACGTCTGAGATAATGTAATGCAAACATTAATAATACAAATAATGGTCGCACTCCCTAAAGTTTTGCTTTATTTCTTGCAATGCTTTTCTTCACAGTAGAGTATGGATCTGTCACAAAGAAACACAGTTTCTAAACTGAGATAAGCAACTGGTATTTATATCAACATAAAATATAATTATTGCAGAACAAACAACAACATTATCTTGCCTCTCCACATTGCAACACATGCACTACACTATCTTATGTCCCACGACACATTACTGTAATCAGTTACACTGTCTTGGAGTATTTGGAAACGTGTCTTTCAGTTGCTTGGATAAAGGCGGCCTGTGTGTTATCTATAGCCACCTCCATAGAACTGTTCCTTAAGATATCTCTAGGATTCTATGACAGTGGCAAAAGCACACAATTAAGCACAATATTACCTTTGGGACTCTCACTGAGTAAGGATACCCAGTACACATGCTTTCAATAATTTGAATGACAGCATTTGTTATTAGTGGGTTTATGGGATATGTTGTGATTAGATTGTACTCATAGCTATTGTTTCGTCTGTACAACTATGAGTTACATTGGGGATGTTGCACCCTTCCCATCACTCTAGAACAACAGTGTACTGTAGATGATGCTGTAGACATTATTAGCAAAATACTGTAAACCAGAAAGGTATGCATTGCTTGTTATTCCACTTGTTCTGTGAATATAAGCATTCTTCTAAAACAGATAATGGATGGTTTTCCCCATTTCTGCATTGCAATATTAACCCTTCTCGTCTGGGGAGGATAGATCAGGGGCAACATGCTCGCCTTGGAAGCAAGACGACACGGAGCAACACAGGTTCGATCCCAGGGTCCATGCTTAGAAACCTCTGGATATTAAGCACGTTATAAATAAACTATCATATCATATCATAACCCTTGCGCACACCATTTGGCATTAGAAATGAGAGGAAGGCATTCTGCATGGCAAGTATTGCCACTGTTTCAAATGAGCTGCTGCTAGTGTGAACTCACTGTCCAAAATTTCGTAAGCAGCCGCTTACAATGCACCTGATAAAAATGATTGACTTTGCAGTACATGGCTTCCATAGAAAGAAATCAACACACAACGGTTCTTCTAAACACTATGTGATCCTGCTACGACATCACGCTAGTGGAATATAAAGATCATATTTTACTGGCATGGCCTTACTACAGGGCAAGAACAAGACATCCGATTCTCTACCCTTCTGGGTCTTTGCTAGTGTGGCAAGAGTAGGAGAGCAATGATAACGAAAGGTGGGCGGGCATGGCAGATCCACTTTAGGACCAAAAAGTGGTGGATTTACCTCAGTGGAACAACTTATTTCCGCGAATCCACCAAAATCCCCAGGTTTTGCTCATCAGGGCCCAACACGCCCAACCACAAGGAATCAGACTACACTGCAATGTAAGGGTGGACCTTGTATGAGGTGTTATGTATCCTTACGAGCTGTATGTCACGGATTGAAAAATGATCTGTATAAAATAGCACAAAGGCATTTTCATTGATTCGTTGCATGATGTTTGATGTTTGAACAAATATGCATACTGTTGGGTATTTTGTGGATATTTGGGGCTTTGCGGTATTTTCTTACCGCCAAAATACCTTTAGCAGTAATCACTCTCTGTATTCATATTGGGTCACACATGACAATAATACATTGCATTATTTCAGAATTCAGACCTATTTAGATGATGTGCGCTGTATTTTCTTGGTTGGTTGGTATAGTGGTTGGTTTATTTGTGGCCCCAATATCCAACATCCCTTGTTTTTTATCTAGATTGTTCTTGATCACTAGAGAGACCTCAGGCCTACATTTTAGGGATACCACATTTTCAGTGTTAGTGTTGTGTGCCACCATGGGCTATTGTGGTATTTTTGTGGTAATTTCCACTACCTCATATACGGTAGGGAACTATGTCCAGAGAGTCTCTCTTCCCGTTGGCTCATGTACCTCCAACAGGCTATGCTACAAACAGTCACTCACAACTGTCCATACTGAATAGAATCATGCACACATCTGTTTTAAAATGACAATTGCACTGTTTAAAAATCTACCCACGTTTAAACCTTTCCCCATGCAAAATGAAAGAGAGAAATAATACACACTAGCTATCTGTTTTCAAATATTTTTGTATTATAGAAATTTCTTTTAAACACTGTTTAACTTTTTTTACAGAAATAAATGAAATGGTACAACATTATTTGTGATAAAATGAACAGAGAGCTGCGAGAATATATTCAATTGGTAACATTAAATATGCTGATAAGGGACTGGGACTCCCTCGAATACACTGACTGAACAGTTTCGCACACTTTCGCACAGCTCCCACACGCTTCTGTAATTACCTTATCTGTCCAGCATGAGTTTTCTCCGGCTATTCTCTTTCTGAATTTGGCTCCCTTGAAGATTAACCCCAGTGAAAACAAGCGTCTACCGTTCTCAAACCGGGGTTATTGCCTGGAACTCTCAGCTTTTGCAGCAGGAATGCCTCAGCCAGGAAACAGGTCCTTCTCCCAGCTCTGCAAGATATTGATTGATCTCCCCCTCTCCTCAAGCTTCTCCAGCAAAACTCTAATCACAGCCTCTAGCATGATACTTGCTATGACGCTGCTCCAATCAGAATCAATCATGTCATCTCCTCCCTCACTACACAATGGCTCGCTTATACAGTGGCAATTGTAACAAACTGATTTCCTGTTCCTTCGAGCTCTTTGCTTCCTGTAGTTATGTGGACAGAGCAGCAGAGAAAAAAAAATGAATGTGCGTTTAAAAGTTCACTTTCAGAGTAGGCCTAATTCTGCAGTGGAGACACATTTTTATTAGTGGGTTATTTTAAATGAAGTTTTATTAGTCAGGTTAGTTATTAATAAGGTTAGTTATTAATTTTCAAATGTGTCTCTTGCAACATAGGCATTTCAGGTGAAAAATAGTGTGCATTTTGAATGTGCACATGTGTGCTTTTAACTGTAAAAATAGATTTGCATCTTATATGTAAAAATCGTTTTTGACTGAATAGCCTGTCTTTACTTATATGTCCATGTTACTCTGGCAACACATATAGCAATGCACCACACCCATGTGGTGGTGCTGCATCAAAAAAAAATGCTACCTGTGCAGTAGTGCTGTATTCTGTGCTGTAACACGCCAAATATCCTTACATACCCTCCTTTTGTTTTTAGAACTTGGCTACGATCCAAGCCAATTCCTAAAAACAACTTGTTCTTTTTTTTTCTTTTAAAATGCATGTGTATTGGGATATCTTTCTCTTCCTGACGTAGCTACTAAAATCAGTAACATTTTCATTTTTACTGATAGCACAATCAACCATCCACCCATGATTAGCACCAGGACAGCCAAACCCACTATTGAGCGTTCCCCCCAGGTTCCCCAATTAAATCTTTCCACCTCTATTATCCCCAGATTACTAATTGTAATATTGTTTTTTCTCAAATTCATTTTTATAACATGTCTTTCTTTGTGATTCAATAAATATTCCACATCCGGATCTATTGGAAAAGTATCCCTTTGAATAAAATCGATATTTTCCACTTGGCTTTCCCAAACATCATTTGTTACATGAAACAATGTTAACCCCCCAATTGACACGATTGTATCCTTTGGAACCTGTAAATAAAAAACATTATATTTCACCTGTTTAACCACGTATGTTCCATGGTTTAAATGTACTACCGTCATGTTCTTTAAACAGGTGCTGACCAACCATTTACCTCTGACCATCTTAGCCTGTGCCAGTTCTTCACTCCCCATATTGCTAATAATCACTTCACATCCTTCTGATATACTTGGGTCAGATTTCAAACCACAAATAGCATCTGTGGCATCAGGAACAAACGGTTTACCTGGACACATATAATTTTGTTCTTTAAATTTGACACATGTTTCAAGGTTTGGTATTAAATAAATTTCAGGTTCCCATGACTGAAATGCCACCACTTCTGGAGTCTTAATCTTAATAAATCTGTCCTCTTGCCAAAATCCCACGCTGTGTACCCACTTCGTTTGATAAATAAGTTCAGGAGCTACATATGGGATGCATAGCAAAAATCTGATCTCTAGTCTTTCCAAGTCCACGTATAACGGCATTGCATTACCCATTTCAAATGCAGTTTTTACCTGTATTATATCAATTTCCCTCCTGGTCAATCTTTCTATCATTTGACGAATAATATCCTGCAAAACAAAATACAAGGGGATATGTCCTTGAATCAATTGTGAAATTGCAGTTTGAACTTCTCTCATATAATTCGTTAATAGTCTATCAACAGGACTCATTATGTTCAATATTTCATTTAAAGTTCTGTCATGCTTAAGTATTATTTTAGTCGCCCGTTGCATCACATCTGCTTGTTCATTTAGAATGATTGCAGTTTCATTTATGAATCTTACTTGTTCATCCAGTCCCCCTCTAATCCCATCTAATGTTTTTTTGTATTATTTCTAGGTCAATACTCAGTTGTTGCGCTTTAGTACTCAGTGTTCCTACCGAAATAGAATTGGCTGTTGATATTGTGGTACCTATTATGGCTCCAACTATAGACATTACCAATGATATCGCGAGCATCACCGCACCTCTCTTTCCTCTCCTCTTCTTAATGTCTGCTGAATTCACAAATGTTTTCTCAAACTGCATTAATATATCTCTTTTTGACTGCTTAGTATCCTCTTTTCTTATTTCCAGCCACTCTTTAGTCTGTTCAATCTTAATTCCGGTATTGTTCAAATGTTTTTCAATCAAAATCTCAGGATTCAATGGTATGTAGATATTTTGGAAAATCATCCTTCTATCACTCATGATGAATCCTGGTGCCTCTTCCACCGCGATACCAGATACTGGTCCAGGTTCAATGACAACCTGTGCTTCTAAATTCTTGAAGATCCCTCCAAATATCATCATCATTAACCATACCATCGGTATCATCTTCAATGCTGATCGCTTTGCAGCCTTGGTCTTCATCCCTCTTTGGGGCTTTCCCGGAATCCGTCCACGTACCATAAATATGTTGGGTATTTTGTGGATATTTGGGGCTTTGCGGTATTTTCTTACCGCCAAAATACATTTAGCAATAATCACTCTCTGTATTCATATTGGGTCACACATGACAATAATACATTGCATTATTTCAGAATTCAGACCTATTTAGATGATGTGTGCGGTATTTTCTTGGTTGGTTGGTATAGTGGTTGGTTTATTTGTGGCCCCAATATCCAACATCCCTTGTTTTTTATCTAGATTGTTCTTGATCACTAGAGAGACCTCAGGCCTACATTTTAGGGATACCACATTTTCAGTGTTAGTGTTGTGTGCCACCATGGGCTATTGTGGTATTTTTGTGGTAATTTCTACTACCTTATATACGGTAGGGAACTATGTCCCGTTGGCTCATGTACCTCCAACAGGCTATGCTACAAACAGTCACTCACAACTGTCCATACTGAATAGAATCATGCACACATCTGTTTTAAAATGACAATTGCACTGTTTAAAAATCTACCCATGTTTAAACCTTTCCCCATGCAAAATGAAAGAGAGAAATAATACACACTAGCTATCTGTTTTCAAATATTTTTGTATTATAGAAATTTCTTTTAAACACTGTTTAACTTTTTTTACAGAAATAAATGAAATGGTACAACATTATTTGTGATAAAATGAACAGAGAGCTGCGAGAATATATTCAATTGGTAACATTAAATATGCTGATAAGGGACTGGGACTCCCTCGAATACACTGACTGAACAGTTTCGCACACTTTCGCACAGCTCCCACACGCTTCTGTAATTACCTTATCTGTTCAGCATGAGTTTTCTCCGGCTATTCTCTTTCTGAATTTGGCTCCCTTGAAGATTAACCCCAGTGAAAACAAGCGTCTGCCGTTCTCAAACCGGGGTTATTGCATCTTATATGTAAAAATCGTTTTTGACTGAATAGCCTGTCTTTACTTATATGTCCATGTTACTGTGGCAACACATATAGCAATGCACCACACCCATGTGGTGGTGCCGCATCAAAAAAAAATGCTACCTGTGCAGTAGTGCTGTATTCTGTGCTGTAACACGCCAAATATCCTTACAATACCCACAATGCATTGTCCAACTTGCTCTGAACTGGAGGTGAAACTTCAATGATGGACACTGAGTCCCTGGGTGGTGCTGTGTGTATCTTGGATGAAATTGCTAATTCTGTTTCCACATCACACACATTGTTGTAAAGCAGTGTTGCATTTTGAGATACAATTTAATGTATATTGTGATTGACTGTATTTAGAATGTTTGTTTGCAGCAACCCTAACATTGGTATTTCAAAAGCTAGTCACTGCAGTCATGAAGTGGCATCAGGGTGCCTAGGTATTGTCCAAAGGAAGGCACAATGGTCTGTGGACATAGTTTAATGTCATGCACAGTCAGCATATTGGATGTTTGGAAGGTGACTCTGCCAACATAAACTCTGGACAGGGAGCAATGCTTTGCCCAGCAGCCAATGCGGGGGTGGGAGGGTTTGAATTTGGCCAGAGAAAGGCTTTTGCTTCGAGAAAAAAAAATCACTACTGGGCTCCTTGTTGGGCGTCATCAGTGAGGAGTAGCTTGGGTCTCTAGGCCCAGCAGGCACGGGACCCACGTCTGGCATACCCGTCCCACTCGGGGTGACAAAAGCAAAACAAAAGAGGTGATGGTTGGAAGGTTTAGAATAAATCTCAACCTCTGGCATTGCTCTGCCATCACCTCTTTGTTTTTACTATGTCACCCCGAGTGGGACGGGTATGCCCAGACGTGGGTCCCGTGCCTGCTGGGCCTTGAGACCCAAGCTACTCCTCACTGATGAGGCCCAACAAGGCCGAAACATGTTTGGGGATGCTTGTGGTCTCGTGCAGAAGGGATGTGACCTAGCAGTTCGGGCTGGACTGCCCCTTTTGGGGTGGGGCTAAGCCTGATTTGCATATGGTCTTTTCCCTTCTGTAATGGCTTGGCAGGCGAAGAACGATGGTCTGGAGGGCTGCCCAGAGCCATGCCAGAGGTTAAGATTAATTCTAAACCTTCCAGCCATCACCTCTTTGTTTTTACTATGTCACCCCGAGTGGGACGGGTATGCCCAGACGTGGGTCCCGTGCCTGCTGGGCCTTGAGACCCAAGCTACTCCTCACTGATGAGGCCCAACAAGGCCGAAACATGTTTGGGGATGCTTGTGGTCTCGTGCAGAAGGGATGTGACCTAGCAGTTCGGGCTGGACTGCCCCTTTTGGGGTGGGGCTAAGCCTGATTTGCATATGGTCTTTCCCCTTCTGTAATGGCTTGGCAGGCGAAGAACGATGGTCTGGAGGGCTGCCCAGAGCCATGCCAGAGGTTAAGATTAATTCTAAACCTTCCAGCCATCACCTCTTTGTTTTTACTATGTTAAAAACAATAGACACATTCTGGCTACCCACCGCCTGTACAGTGCTCCACTGCTGTGGAAATAGGTGAACACTTTAAAGAATACAATGAAATTGAGCCATGCCATTGGCAAATTGTACAATTAGCAGGGCTATGTGACATCACCAGGTAGCACATTTTGCACCTAGAAGGTGCTTGAGGCATGGCAATCAATCTCCACTGGGCTTGGATGTCGACCACATCTAGTTGTTAAAACAAGTGGCAATTAGTGATGTGCACATTCTTCAAGATCATTGTTAGTAAGAGTGGCAACAAGATGACTTAGGGCCTCCTTATAAGTTTGCCGTTCCAGCAGCAAGGGTGCAGGTAAACTCACTGGCAACCTTCTTTTCAGACCAGCAAACTACGATCCTACCTGCCGTGGACGCTGTGCCCGACGGGTGCTAATGGTGCCAGTGCTCCCATGTCCCACTCCCATAGAGTCCTCTAGGACTCTATGGGGATTACCAAATATACCAGCGCCTGACTTCCCGACCGCTGATCTCATAATGAGCCGGTGGCACTGGAAGGTCAGGTGCTGGTAGATTATCGTGGGTCCAGCGACAACCCACAAGTAGCACCGGCAGGGTTACCGCCGGACCCGTAATGAGGCCCATAGTGTTTGCATCGCAATCCAATAAAAACATGTACATTTAAAATGTATTGTCCATGAAGAAACCAAAAGTCAGCAGCTGCTGAGTTTTCAAGCAAGAATATCCTAGCTATTATCATGCACTGCTCATGACCACATACGTTAATATAGATGATATCAACTGATCCCTCCTCCCTTCTCCAGTTCCCACAGTTTCCAGTTCCTTACCTCTTTTGACAAGAGAAGCTAAAGTAAAAATAGTAGCAATTGTTCAACACCAATTCGTTAACATATACACCTCAGAAAATATGCATACATTAGACCCAATATTCATGGGGAGGTATGTCTCGAGGCGGCGGGCTGACCCTGTCTGTTATGGCTAGCAGACCAAGTTAGGGGTGCAGTGAAAGTATTGTCCATTAACGCGGGTCGCAGTTACCGACAGGGTTAGACCACCGTCAAGGGTCATATAGAAGGCATGTTTGTTTTTTTATATTAAACACTCGTAGAGTCTATATAGGAAGTACATGGGCCTCGGCTTTGTGGCAACAAGTTTGAAAGACTCAAGGTGATGGTCTGTCCAAACTTGTGGGGTGGTAGCAGTAATGAAGACATTACAGTTTTGGTCCACCAAACAGTCAAAAATTCTTCCTTTGTCATGCGTGGGAAGCTTAACTCTCTGTGTCAGTCCTAATCCTGACAGAATATAAGCAATATTTTTAGCATGTTTATCTTGACGGTCATTGAAGGCCAAGTTGAAGTCCCGAAAAATTAGGACTTGTGAAGTATTTTTTAGGTTGTCTGAGAGAATCGAAGAAATGTCTTCCTCTAATGAACCTATAGGGCCTAGTGGCCTATATATGAGATAGATGGTGAGAGTCTGTGAGTTGGCTATAGGCAGTTTAACTGTGAGGGCCTCAGAGGAAGTGAAATGAGGACACAGGAATACTCTCATGGACAGGCTAGTTTTAGCGATGAAGGTAATGCCCCCTCCTCGTGCCTTGCATCTGTTAGCTCTCAAGATGTTGTATCTATCCGGAACTGCTAACATAATGGCAGGGCCTGCTGCATCATGCAGCCAGGATTCAGTGATGGCTAGGAAGTTGTACTTATCAGCCAGAATGAGGTCAGATATCTCTGTGGGGTGCGCAACTAAAGATCTGGCATTTATTAATGCTCCTTTAAGATCTGGCATGGGATTGTCTGTTAGTGGTGGGGTTGCCGGGCTAGTCAGCATACCTGATGGCTGTGTGATGACACAAGAGGGTTTGGTCTGTTTGAGCGATTTCTTAGGTGGGTTAATCATAGTCCGAGGATGTACTAGGTTAGGGGTAACTTTGTTATTGATGGTAATTTGAGAATGTGGTGAATTTGTTCTCTCAGGTTCATGGCTAGTAGAGGATCTGGCGAGGGGTTCAAAAAGTTTGGCTAGTCTGGACCGGAGCCTAGTGTTCCTAAACACTGCGTCGCTGGGCCTGGTAAGGTATGTTTGGATTTGCGGGGAATTTAAGTAGCTTGGTACTAGACTGTGGGTTAAATTGGTAAGATCAAGAAGCGGGACATTGAAGGTCATTGCAAAGTTCTCAAAATCCTCCTTGGCATCTATTGTCATTTTAGAGTGATGACATAGATCATGAATCTCTGTATGTATGTCTGGGACATAAAAAGCACACACCTAACTGGGATTCAATGGAACATTGTATAACTACAGACAGAGAGCGTATTCAAGAAATAAATGAAGCTACTCATCATATTGTAGCTGTGCAATATGTTGGTTCTCAAATTCACAATGTATCCTGATTGGAACTTGAGTGAGACCAATATAGTTTTTTGTATCACTCTTTTGCCATTGAACATATAAAGTCCCTAATGGCTATGGCACACAGATCTTGTAAGATTCTGACATTTAATCTCCAAATAGTAAATCTAAAATATCACATAGCATACCAATACATAGTCACCAAAAAATGATTTGCATGTGATTTTCCAACGGATATGCCATTGATTCGGTGATGTACCATATGTCAAGTCCTTTTGGATGTGCTTATCTGTAAATAATTACGACCCTGTATGCATGAGTGTGTTGATTTTGAGACATTCATGATTTTGAAACATTCATAGCATAGAGGCATGTTGTGCTCAGGTAAGGGTCACATTTTAGTGGTTGCCAATTTCATAAAAAAGTCTTGAGAACTAAGGATTACCATATTTAACCTCTCTTTTTTTTAGAAAGATATGCACATAATTGCTTAGTGCTTTTAGAAATGCTTGTTCAATCACAGATCTGGGATGTTTCCTATTTTTCAAAAACCTGTCAGTGATATTGCGGTATGCCTGGAACCATCTTCGGTCTCTCTTATCTATATTGAGATAGTTGATTGACTAATTTATGTCTGTGGACCAGGACCAGACCACTGCCTATAGTAAAAGGCAAACAGATTGGCTAATTCAACATCAAAAGTGATTCCTTGTGGCGAGTTAACTTTTTTAGATTTTTTCAGTGTTTATCCAGTTCAGAGGGTGCCACTATCCAACACACTGTGGGGGTGGGTGCCTAGAAGTATGGAATATTGCCCCAAAATGCAAAAGAAAGATTCCTGCATTGGCCAAATCGCATTTTAGCCCATGAGGTACTAGTAGTATTGACATAGACCATATATATGGGCCAGTGGTGGCCCTCACGGCAACAGTAGATCTCTGAGCTAGAGTTTGGTCTCAGGATTACGTCCCACACATCTCTATGGTTCCTTGAATCCAGTCTGCAGGACTGCTGATGATACACAGACTTGCAATGGGAAAATGTACATGGTCACCTTAATAAGACAACAATTTGAGTTTAACTTCAATTAAGGCAAACTGATAGATGTACAATGACCCTGTGACAGGAATATAATTTTTTGGGGGAAAATGCAAATCATTTCTAAATAAAGACAATGAATTAAATACTGTTCTTTTTTTGCACTAAGATGTTTCTTGCCTGTAAACATCTTACATTTATATGCCTCTGAGGCAAGAGCACGTAACCTTCTAATAGGCTTTAAAATGCAGGTCACCATTCAAATGTTATTGAGTTAAGCAAAATGACATCTTAACCCTGTTTTTTTACCATATTCAAGATTGAGCCTACAGATGAGATTACTGTTAGCAGGTACATGTTTCTGTACGTGTGAAACTAAGGGAAGTAGTTGGTTGGTTATTCGACCGTTCCTGCAGGTGGCTTTTGCGATTTACAGATAACAATGTTACTATTGGAAATTGGAATGAATAATATGTTGAAGCCAGGTTTGATGGGAGTTAAAATATAATGTAAGAAATCATGCTACATTGGGAGGATATAGTCTAATTTGTAAGATGTAATTTCTACTTTTGACATGTAATATAGTTGTTATTATTATATCACTCAGCTACCTAACTCGAGAACCTAGAGAAAACTAAAAATAGATTTATACAAATAATTCAGCCATAGCATTATAACAGATATCAAAATATTCTGGGATTGCTTATTTTCAAATGGCTTGAGGATTTGGTCAATCAATGCAGGCATTCGATCAGGAGTGATTTGTATATGGTTAAGCCATTTCTGTAATGACAAAGACAACCCAAAAAATGTAGTGTAATAATACCCAGAACAATGATCCATAATTGATCTGTAATTGAAATATAATAGCTACCACGTTCCCTATGACCCTATAAGTTCATTTTGAGAAAACTAAGAACATTACTTTAAAAAATATATAAATATCTTTGCAAATATAGATATTTTCTAGTAGGCTTTGTTGTGTAATTTGATATTATTGTAGTTTTTTGAGCCTAGCATTTTAAAATGTACAATGCAAACTCATTATGTCAACTGTATTGTTACACAGATACAATCAGCCATGTGTTTCCCTCACACCCACATACCAGTTCACTGATAACTAAGACCTGTACAAATTGCAACTTTATATTGTGGATGTAGATTTGATTAGGGTAATTTCTAAGAGTGGGGATTATTTTAGTTGTGTTATATGTTTAGGACGTGGGAACTAGTATGACATGTTGACATGTATGGTAGTATGCAAACTCTAATTTTGAAAATGCTGGGTTTGAAGTTGGTGGCAAACGTCTATTCTAAAATATGTGCATTTGGGGATTGTAGTATCCATGCGTTTTCTCACTTGCACACACGTTAAATATCAGAACTCTGCATTTTGGAAGGTTTTAAAATTGTCTTTCTGGGAATCACTGGCCCATATCTGGATATGAGTATATTTTCTGATGGTTTCCCTGCATGAAAAAGGCTCCGTTTTTTGAGGATAAGTTGGCACATTCGTTGTTCCTTCTCAGGGACAAGTGCTGAGACAACACAAATATCAAACACTGCTCTTGATGAATACTAAATCATTTAATAATGTCTCTTATGCATCTGGTTGATCACCAAACGTTAATGATTAATACGTGGTTCACGTTGATTTAGTAGCTCCTTCAACAGTGAAAACAGTCATCCGTTATTCAGGAAGTCATGCAACTATTAAGTGTTGGAGAAATCATTAACAATGCCCTTCCTTTGAATTCAATAAAGGTTTGTAGACATTCTATTTAAGAAACTCATTGCGTTGACCCTTAATCAAATTAACAATATATTCATAACAATCAAGAGCCCTAAAATGTATAATAACATTTCCATCATGAATTTAGCAATATCATCCGAAGATATAGAAATGACTGCAATCTTTTAATTTAAATCACACATGAAGGACAAATGATTTAAGGTCTAATTGGGAAACTGCTTCTGCATTGCCTGATGTACATAAAGAAATGCTTAATCCATCACACAAGTGCTATCAACAGATTTTAATTGGTTGAAATTGTCATTTATCTTTGACAGAAACAATCATGACATATAAGCAGAATGTGTAACAAATGTACTTGCAAATGACTTTAACATTGCTGCCGACAATAGGCAGACATGTCGGCAGCCGCTCTTTAAGGACAGACCTTCCGCACATCTCTTCCACCACCTCGAAGCCGTGAGAGCCTGCATACAGGAGCGGCAAAGCAGTTTGGGAACCACAATTCCCACCCAACTGAACAGAAGTGGAACATCTGGCCCAGGGGCGTAGGAGACACAAAGAATCTGGGGGGGGGGGGGGGGGCAGGGGACATCTTGGGGACTTTGCTTTATTTATTTATTGTGTTTTAGTCAAAGAACTCGACTTTTCACAAAATTAGAATTAAAATAGCAGTACATATTAAATTACAAATATCACTGTATAAAACAAGAGAAAAGAAGAAAAGAAAACAGAAGAAAATTAAAGGATGCAGCAGCAAAGAACATGTCTTTGTATGTTCTATTTCTCGTTTAACATTTGCTGCAAAGCCTGATCTATTTGATTCTCTCATATGTTACTAGGATGGCAGAGCATGGGTCCTCTTCCCTGTTAAATTATTTAAAGAAAAGAGCCCCTCTGGCCTTTCTTTGCCTATCCCATTTCTCACTGCTTGCTTGCTTAATACATACCTCCTTGCTTGAACACTCAACATATTCTCCCTAACACAGCTGCAGTCTCTCTTAACTTCTATTTGTTCTGTGTATTGAATTGGCTTCTTATTTCCACTTTTCTGTCAGCAGGGGAAAGGCATTTGCCAGTCACTGCCATGATGGTTCTACCTGGCCATAAGAGGGCAACAGCTAGCCAATATTGGAAGAACATGGGCATATTATGCCAGAGGCTGGCAACTGCCTTCCTAATGCCTACACAAGAGACATAAATAACTCTTGCCTTTGTCTCCAACAGTAATTCAGTGGATGAAGAAACGCGAGAAAACACACATTGCTTATAAATGAAGGGGATGATGTCACACTTGGTTAAGACATTTTGATCACGCCAGGAGCTAATATCCAGCTGCAATTAAGCGATTACCTTTTAGACTTCTGGCTTTAAATAACATTATCACCTGGAAAGCACAGAGTTTGCTCAACAGGGTTCCTGGAGCACGAGGGGTACCCTACTCGTGGACATGGATGATTGGAGGGCATTCGTGCCCTGGTTTGGAGCCTGGCCCCTACAGCTATGATGGGGGGGGGCTATTAATTTTGGTTGTACATACCCTTTGAGGGTGGGCAGACATTGCCTCCTGCTTTAGCCCACTAACAGCTCTGCTTTGCAACTTTATCACACATACCTGTCAGGTGGCAATTAACTCAATGCTACTAATGTTATCAGCCTCAAAAGTCTGGAATCCTTTGCCACAACAACTAGGGTACAGGCTTGCCACCTGAGACTTAGCCACCATGGATGTTTTTAGTGGAAAGGGGGGTGCCCATGGGTGTCTTCTTTTCGGAAATGCATGGGGTTCTCTGTTTTCCTTGGTGTCTTTGACACCATAGGCCCAAATCTGTATGTTGTCCACATGAGCAAAATGTGCTCTGCCGAAAGGCTTGGGGTTACCAGTGGGTTAGCCTTTTCCATTTGCGCCCGGGTAGGAGCACCCACACATGTGAGTTACCGTTTTCATTGGGACACCTGTGGGAATGCAGGATGATAGGACGGTATGTGTTGTTGGCGGCGTGTTTCAGTGGGTGGCCAGAGTGAAATGCCTGAAAATTTTGTTTTTTTCCACCAAATTTCAGAGACATTTCCCTCTGCCCACCCACCGAAACAGGCCGCCAACAACAGATGTCCTACCTTCCCGCCTTCCCACAGGTGTCCCGATGAAAACGGTACCTCAAATGTGTGGATGCACCTACTCAAAAGGGAAAAGGCTAACCCACCCAAAACAAGTTATAATTTGTTTTATTTTTGTTTTGACCCTCTCCATGTGTGTGACCATCTCCCCCCGGGGGGGCAAATGTACTGCCCCAGGCTTGGGGGGGTGGCTCTGCCAATATTTGCAGTGGCCTCCGCCCCACCCCAAATGTATGGGGGCATCTCATGTACCCCTTCCTAGGGGCAGAAATCTGCCCTCAGGGAAGGCTACATAAGGTGCCCCCATCCACTTAGGGTGGGGTGAGGCCACCACCCTTTCAAACACAAAAAATCCTGGTGGTCTGGTGGTCTAGTGTTCCCCATACCCCCACCCAAAACAGGTTATAATATATATATTTGTTTTGCCCTTCCCTAGGGGCAGATGGGCACATGTGTGTGGCCATCTCCCCCGGGGGGGAGGGTCAAAACATATTGCCCCAGGCTTGGGAGCTGTGGCGCTGCAAATATTTGAAGTGGCCTCTCCCCCCCCTGGATGGAGGGCATCTCATGTACCCCTTCCTAGGGGCAGAAATCTGTCCCCAGGGAAGGCTACATAACTGCCCTCCATCCAATTAGGGAGGGGGGGAGACGGCCACCCCGCTTGCAAAAATCCCTGGTGGCTAGAGATCCCACCCGCACCCACCCCACCCAAAACTATGTTAAAAAAAGATATATCTTTTTTTTTGGTTGTCCCCCTTCCCTGGGGGCAGATGATCACCCATTTGCCCCCAGGGTATTGCCCCCATGCTTTGGGGGCCAAGGGGAGAGGGCAGCTTACATAGTAAGCAGCCCCTCCCCCCACTTCAAAAACAGATCCCTGCAGGACACACCAAACACATATTCTGGGAGGGATAAATGGCATTACATCCCCCCCACTTAAAAATGTGGGGGGGATTTGTCCCCCCCATGTCCTACGCCCATGATCTGGCCGATATTTTGGCAGAGAAGGAGGAGAGCGGTCGGTGCTGCAGTGGGCTTCCACTAAGCCTTAAGTTGGCAGAGGAAAAGGCGGGCGACTCACTGAGGGAGTTGGACCCAGGCTGCCAATACATAGGAAGACCCACCAAGATGGGGGCAATCGGTGAAGTGGGCAAGGAACCCCACAGAGATAGAAGGAAGCATGGAGCAGCTCACCAACGCAGAGTGGGACGCGTAAGGAGGAGGGTCTGCAGCCGGTCTGGTTGCGCTGCTGGGGAGGCCTGTGCGGCTGCTCTGATGCGGCCTGGGGGGCCCCCCAAACTGAGGTGCAGTGGTACCCCGACCCACGGATGACCGGAAGAGAAGCTTGCTGGAGGAAAGCGAGAGAAGTAAGCTGTAGAACGCTGCAGGGCTCCGGACACCTTCCCAGTCAGCATTGAAACCCCGCGTACACTGGCAGTAACTCTGAAGGTAGATGCGGCCCCCACAGGCTTCGGTTCGGGGTGCCTGGAGGAAGAGGGAGCCCTGGGGGCAGGTCAATTAATCTTCGAAGGAGTGAGCGAGCTCCCCGGGCATCAGCCCGCTCAATTAGAGGGAGACAGCAGCCTCCGGCTCTCTGAGAGCCCTTAAGACTAATGAAGGAAGTGTTGCTGTGCAGGAGTACTGGTGGAGCAGCAACTTGGGGGAGCGAACCCCAGAAACATGCAGGAGTGTGGGTGGCCCATAGGGGGGGGAGGATGGAAACCCAAAGTCAGGACAGCAAAGGAGGCACAGCCCAGATGTGTCAGGAGGCCCCTCCTGCCCATCCCTTTACCTGACATAGCAGCAGACCAGGAGGAGAAGGACACCTACTAGCCGAACCTCTGCCTGGAGCCTAGGGGAGGAGGGGAAGCCCCGGGAATAAGACATGTGCTCTGCCGCCCAGGATGCCCAGTGCTTCAGGTGAAAAGGGTGAAATATGGGAAGCAGCACAGAGGGGGAGCTGTGATCAGGCCCTGAGGGTTAGAAGTACGACCGTGGGGGCTAAATTCAGTCCTCGGCTACCTTAAGGTGAGGAGGTGGCAGTGGGAGAGGATTTCGCCCAGCTTGGACTCCCCAGGGGGAAGGAAGCCCCCTCAGAGACGGGGCACAAACCACCTCACTTACCAGCGGTGGGAGCAGTGATTCCCTGTGGGACATTAGAAGGAGAAACAAATCAATGAAGCTAGGAGGGTCGAGGTGCCTGCATGGGCTGGGAGGTGTGAGAGGAGTGGCCATCATCAGGACGGATTAGTGCCCTCCCTGGCCACTTCCAAGGAAAGAGGGAGGAACCCACTAACAAGCCCCAACAGCAAGGGGATACATAGGGGAAACATATCCCCCCCATAGACACCCACTAGAGGCTAGGACCCTGGAGAAGTGGGGCGAATGTCTAAGGCAAAGGTGAGGTCCTCAAGGCTTGTGCCAGCAGCATCCAAGACAGTGAGCACTATCCCTACCCTATGGGCAGTGCTGAGTGAGGCAAGGGGAACAATGAAAGAGGCCTGAGACATGGCAGAACATGACAGCTCAGTGGGTACTGGAGCGGTGGAGCCCATATCATGACAGGACCTCCACATGAACATGCTGACCCTCCAAACATCACTTACGAAGACCTTCCAGGACCAATTTCGATTAATGAGGAAGGACCTTAACACAGCCCTGGCAGAAATAAGGCAGGAGGTTAGCCAACTGGGGGTGCGGATGGACCTCCTCAAGAGGGGAATACAAGAGGTAGACAAGGACACCATGGCAAACAGTGAGGCCATTGAGCAACTTAATGTGGCCATGCAAAATTTAGAATTGCACATGGAATATGTGGATAAAACATCTAGGAGAATCAACATAAGGATAAACAATCTGCCAGAAACCGTCACGGATAAGGACTTGAAGGGTGAGATCTGGGGAATTTTTGTACACATCCTGGGAGATGTGGGCCCAGAGGAGATTGAGCTAGACAGGATCCACAAAGCAGGTTGAATGATAAGGGGAGTCGGCGGCACGCCGAGGGTTGTATTGGCAGCCTTTGCGCTCTATGCTCAGAAAGAAGCAGTCCTGTGAGCGGCAAGGGAAAAATAGCCAGTGCTATATCTAGGAACTGAGATCTGCCTTTTCCAAGACCTGGCAAGCAGCACTTTGCTCAAGAGAAGGCAGATGGGCCCGGTGGTGAGGGAAATAGCCTGCAGGAGCATCCACCTTTTGGACTGGGGTTTGAAGGGAAAGTGTCATGATCTCTGCTTCCAAAAGGTCAGGGTTTTCCCAACTCCCTTGGAAGCAGATCCATAACCCAGGTTCCGAGTGCCAACCAGTCCCAATGGGGACCTTTTGGACCCAGTCCTGGCGCCAGTGGCACCAGGCTCATAAATATGCCCAGTCCCAGCGCTGGAAGCGCCGGGCTCATAATGCTTGGATGGACTTACCTGCAGCAGACCATGCTGCTTACTTGCCTGCCAGTTGAGCCTCTGATCCTCTTCTGTTTGGAACTACTTTTCCTGTTGGGTGGGGCTGGAGCCACTCCCTAGATGCAGAACACTGGAACTCTTCTGGAAGGCAGGAACTCTTTTCTTACCAGGAACTCTTTTCTTACTTAGGCGTGGCTGTGGAAGGAGACACCTAAGCACTACAGGAGGCTATTTAAACCACACCCAGTGGATGAATCTTGCTTTGCGTTATTCTGCATCCTCTGCAGCAGAACGCTCATCGTGTCTTCTGCATCTGATCCTGGGCCTAAGGAAAAAGGCTTACCATCCTGAATCCAGTCTTCAGCAACACCTATAAAGACAAGAAAGAACAGGTTAGCATTCCGGCATCTGAAAGGCAAAGGCTTACCTACTCTTCGTGCGCTCCGGAGGTCTTCACACTGTATTCCGGCATCTGAACGACAAAAGCTTACCAACTCTTCGCACGCTCCGGAGGCCGTCGGCGCTGCATCCCGCATCTGAAAGACAAAACAAGGTGCGTTTAAAGACATTGGGGAACTTTAATACTCACGTGCCATTACTCCTTTCCACATCTAACCCAGTGGGTATCCCGGCACCCTGCAGCCGCTCCGAACTTGTACCTGCAAAATAAAAAGACAGTTAGAGCGCATGGTGAAGCTGGCAACAAGCGCTTACTTACGTGCTTCCAGGCGCTTCTATTCATCACACGGGCTCCATCTTCAAGGCACTTCAGCCCGTCATCCGCCATCGCCGGAACCCTGCAAAACAAGAGACATCATTATTAAAGACTTTAAAGACATTTGAGTTACTCGAAACTTACCGTTCGTGCAGTAAACGACGGACAGCAGTCCTCTGAAGTCAAGAGGCCTGCGCTACCTATCCGGTGAAGAAACTGGTTACAGCACCCTGCCCCGAGGCAGATGGAGAGCTCGGCATTCACTTACCTAAGGTGAGAGCGTTAACCTGTGGGGGTCTACAGGAGAGGAGAAGAGGAAAGAGATAGGGACACCCCAATAACCCCAGTTCATTAACCCCGTATTTTCTATCTGCAGACATCTTACTCTGCACGTCAGGCATACAGGGCACAGAGGTCCAGCCCAAAGAGCCAACCGGGTGCTGCACATCACCTTTGAAGATACGGTAGTCGCCTAGTCAAGACCGGCGCCTCTGCGAGAATCAGGTGAGCGTTACAGAACGCAAAGACTACCGCAAAACTCTCGCCCAGGCGCTATGGAAACCTCGGATACTGACCACCTAGCCCGGTTACTTGGGGAACTAAGGGCAGAAGTGCATGCAGCTCGTCAGGAAACGAACGCTCTAAGAAGGGAACTAATTATTTCCAAGGAGAGAACAGATGATCTTGCTAGACAATTGCTACAGTCACAAGCCGGACAGACCCCGCTACCCGCATCAGGGGCAAATCTTCCTTCAACATCCTCTATGAATCCAGTGCAGATCAACCTACCTGGGAATGTACCTCTGGCTCCGCCCGAACGATTTTCTGGTGACCCAAAGAGGTTTGCGGTATTTATCAATCAGTGCCGGTTGCACTTCTTATGCCGGCCAGCAGCCTTTCCAACTGATCAAGCTAAAGTAGCTTTTGTACTTTCGTACCTTAGTGGCAATGCGGCAGACTGGTCGATCCCTCTAGTTAATCAAGATGATCCGGTTCTCCATGATTTTCAATCCTTTCAGCTTAGTATGGAAAAACTGTTCGCAAGACATGCACAGGGGCAGGCCTTGGACAATGAGCTTCTTTCGTTGCGACAGGGTAATCAAGACCTTTTGGCTTATATTGCATCTTTCAATAGACTAATAGTGGAAACTCAATGGCCTGAGGACAAAAGGATTACGCTGTTTTATAGAGGTCTATGTGGAGAGCTCAAAGACGTTTTAGCCCAAGTAGTGAATCCCCCACAAGACTGTTCGGATTATATAGACTTGGTCGTTCAAATAGATCACAGACTGCAGAACAGGAAGGCCGATCATTCCAAGTTTGATGCCCGAGTATTTTCCAAACCGCCAACTCCTTCCAAAGGAGTAGACTCCGGGGAACCCATGCAAATAGGGGGTCTGAAAGGTCCTCTAACACAAAGGGAGCGGGAAAGGAGAAAACAGTTGCAATTATGCCTATATTGCGGAAACTCAGGGCACTTTCTTCGAGACTGTCCGGTGAAACCTGCCAAGAAGGCAGTAGGAGCTGCAGTTACCACAGTTACAAACTCTGAGCAGGGAAACGACCTCGCCCGACAAGAATAGAGGTCCTCTTGCCGAGCGTGAAAACCAGTTCCGTGACCTCACATTTCGTGATACCTATGGTCCTCATTAGCCCTGATAATCCGGATCGATTACATGCAATTGAAGCTTACGTCGACAGCGGTGCCATCGGCAATCATGTGGATCATGAAATGGTTTTGAGGATGAATCTAACTCTTTGTCCCAAGGCTGTAAAGGACGTCATTACTACGGTGGATGGTACGGAGATAGCCTCCGGGCCAGTAACGCATACCACTCAAGAGGTGACGCTAGTAAGTCAAGATGGACACCATGAGAAGATCGTGTTCGATGTGATCAAGGCCCCTCAGTTCCAGATTATTCTAGGAATACCTTGGTTAGAGAAACACAATCCTCTGATCGATTGGCGAGCAAGAACGGTCCAGTTTCCAGAATGTGTCTCTACTTGTCACCCTCCACCTGGTGTTGCACTGGCAGCAATTTCTTCAGAGACTCCCCAGTTACCTCCCGAATACCTAGAATACCAAGATGTTTTCCGGAAGGAGCAGGCTAACTCTCTACCTCCTCATAGGTCTTATGACTGCCAGATAGACCTGATACCTGGATCTACTCCTCCTTGTAGTAGAATTTATGCCCTCACCGAGCCTGAGAACCTTCACCTTCGACAATACCTGGATCAATACCTGGCAAATGGGTTTATTCGTCCTTCCAAGTCCCCTGCCTCTTCAGCTTTGTTCTTCGTTCCAAAAAAGGAAGGAGACCTTAGAACTTGTATCGATTATCGCTCCCTGAACCAGATCACCGTTAAGAATAGATATCCATTACCTTTGATCCCTGAACTCCTGGACCAAGTCAGAAAAGCATGCATATATACAAAGCTTGATCTTAGAGGAGCTTACCACTTGGTACGAGTAAAAGAGGGCGATGAATGGAAGACGGCCTTCCGCACCAAGTATGGGCTATTTGAATATCAGGTCATGCCCTTCGGACTTTGCAATGCCCCGGCCGCCTTTCAATATTTTATGAACGATGTCCTCTGAGAGCTCATAGATGTGTGTGTTGTTGTTTACATCGACGACATTCTCGTTTATTCTTCATCGGAATCTGAACATCGGAAACACGTGAAAATGGTCCTCGAAAGATTGCGTCAACACAAACTTTCCGCTAAGTTGGAAAAATGTGTTTTCAACGTGACTGAAGTTGAATTCTTGGGATTCATATTATCGCCTGGCGGAGTGCGTATGGATTCAAAGAAGGTCGATGCAGTTCTCAAATGGCCATCACCATCTTCCGTAAAAGGTGTGCAAAGCATGTTAGGCTTCGCTAACTTTTACCACAGGTTTATCCCCGAGTTCTCTCGAATAGTCCAGCCCATCACTGCCTTGTTAAAGAAAAACAAACGTTTTGAATGGTCTACCGAGGCGGAACAAGCTTTCCAGGATTTGAAGACTAAATTTATCTCTGCACCAATCTTAAAACACCCTCGCCCCGAACTCCCCTACATCGTGGAAACTGATGCTTCAAGCCTTGCCATGGGGGCAGTTCTATCACAAAAGGACCCGGTAACCAATCAGTTGCATCCCGTGGCATTTTGGTCCCGCAAATTCTCGCCTCCTGAAGTCAATTACACGATTACTGACAAGGAACTTCTGGCTATCAAGTCTGCCTTTAAGGCTTGGCGGCATTATCTGCTGGGGGCCCGACACACCGTTACTGTGATTACGGATCACCGAAACCTGCAATATTTGAAAACCGCAAAAGCCCAATCCTCTAGACAACTCCGTTGGGCATTATTCTTTGCCAAGTTTGACTTCATAATTACCTATCGACCTGGTACAAAAAACGGTAAAGCCGATGCCCTTTCTCGGATGGGAGTGGAAGAACACTTGATCAACCCTAAACCTGTACCAATCATTCCCGAACAAAGAATTCTGGGTGTAATCGCCACAGAATCCATAGAGGAAGTTAAGGATAAAGCCAGGCAACTTATAACTCCAGCAGACATACAGAATTGGCATCTGCAGGGAAAGGACTTTGCAGTAAAGGACAACTTATTGTATTTCCAAGAACGATTATACCTACCCAGCACAGATTTACAGAAAAAAGTAATCTCTTGTTATCACGACTCTTTAATGGAAGGTCATCCCGGTATAGCCAAGACCTCAGAAAAGATCAAGCGCTACTTCTGGTGGCCGTCTTGGAAAAAAGATATCAGAGACTTTATAATGTCCTGTGGAGTATGCGCCCAAAACAAGAGTCAAAAGGAAAGACCAGCAGGCCTCTTACGCCCTATTGACATCCCACCTCGCCCTTGGCATACGCTTTCTATGGACTTCATCACCGATCTACCTCCATGCTCCGGATACAATACGATTCTAGTAATCGTGGACTTATTCTCCAAGATGGCGCATTTCATTCCGCTCAAAGGCTTGCCAACAGCAGCAACTCTGGCCCGAGAATTTCTCGAAAACATCGTCCGACTGCACGGTTTTCCTTCTGTTCTAATTTCGGATCGAGGTAGTCAATTTATTTCTAATTTTTGGCGAAGTTGCTGTCGGTCGGCTCAAATTGATGTGAGACTATCGACCAGTCACCACCCTCAGACCGACGGACAAACCGAGAGGACCAATCAAACTCTGGAACAGTATTTACGCTGCATGCTGCAACAAACTGAAAAAACTTGGAAAGATATCCTTTGGATAGCCGAGTATGCCTACAATAACTCTGTCCATTCGGGAACTGGGAAAACCCCATATTTTCTTTTGTACGGCAGTCACCCTCGAACCTCGGAGTTGGATCCCCTCCAAGATCTTGAAACACCAGCAGTAGACTACCTGCATTCTACAATCACCCAAGCCTTTAAGGAAGCTGTTTCTCACCTTCAAAGGGCTAAAGAACAATACAAGAAAGGAGCAGATCAACATCGGAAGGAAGCCCCTCACTATCAAGTAGGGGATCAAGTCTGGTTATCCACCAAATATCTATCTCTAAAAGGGCCACGCACATTCAACCCAAGATACCTTGGTCCCTATTCCATCACTACCATAGTAAACCCAGTAGCGGTCAAGTTGGACTTGCCCCCGCACATGAAGATACATCCGGTCTTCCACGTCTCTCTATTAAAACCCGTGCAACCTCAAACCCGACTAACCAAATCTCCAAAACCTATCCTAGTTGATGGAGAACTCGAGTTTGAAGTCAAAAGCATTCTGGACTCCAAGATCTCCAAATCTAAACTATTCTACCTAATTGACTGGAAAGGCTACGGCCCCCAAGAGAGATCCTGGGAACCTGCTGAATGTGTCCACGCTCCTCGCCTGATCAAAAGATTTCACCGAACATTTCCTGACAAGCCAAAACCCCCGGAGAAGCCCGGTTTGGGAGGGGCCTTGAGGGGGGGTACTGTCATGATCTCTGCTTCCAAAAGGTCAGGGTTTTCCCAACTCCCTTGGAAGCAGATCCATAACCCAGGTTCCGAGTGCCAACCAGTCCCAATGGGGACCTTTTGGACCCAGTCCTGGCGCCAGTGGCACCAGGCTCATAAATATGCCCAGTCCCAGCGCTGGAAGCGCCGGGCTCATAATGCTTGGGTGGACTTACCTGCAGCAGACCATGCTGCTTACTTGCCTGCCAGTTGAGCCTCTGATCCTCTTCTGTTTGGAACTACTTTTCCTGTTGGGTGGGGCTGGAGCCACTCCCTAGATGCAGAACACTGGAACTCTTCTGGAAGGCAGGAACTCTTTTCTTACCAGGAACTCTTTTCTTACTTAGGCGTGGCTGTGGAAGGAGACACCTAAGCACTACAGGAGGCTATTTAAACCACACCCGGTGGATGAATCCTGCTTTGCGTTATTCTGCATCCTCTGCAGCGGAACGCTCATCGTGTCTTCTGCATCTGATCCTGGGCCTAAGGAAAAAGGCTTACCATCCTGAATCCAGTCTTCAGCAACACCTATAAAGACAAGAAAGAACAGGTTAGCATTCCAGCATCTGAAAGGCAAAGGCTTACCTACTCTTCGTGCGCTCCGGAGGTCTTCACACTGTATTCCGACATCTGAAAGACAAAAGCTTACCAACTCTTCGCACGCTCCGGAGGCCGTCGGCGCTGCATCCCGCATCTGAAAGACAAAACAAGGTGCGTTTAAAGACATTGGGGAACTTTAATACTCACGTGCCATTACTCCTTTCCACATCTAACCCAGTGGGTATCCCGGCACCCTGCAGCCGCTCCGAACTTGTACCTGCAAAATAAAAAGACAGTTAGAGCGCATGGTGAAGCTGGCAACAAGCGCTTACTTACGTGCTTCCAGGCGCTTCTATTCATCACACGGGCTCCATCTTCAAGGCACTTCAGCCCGTCATCCGCCATCGCCGGAACCCTGCAAAACAAGAGACATCATTATTAAAGACTTTAAAGACATTTGAGTTACTCGAAACTTACCGTTCGTGCAGTAAACGATGGACAGCAGTCCTCTGAAGTCAAGAGGCCTGCACTACCTATCCGGTGAAGAAACTGGTTACAGCACCCTGCCCCGAGGCAGATGGAGAGCTCGGCATTCACTTACCTAAGGTGAGAGCGTTAACCTGTGGGGGTCTACAGGAGAGGAGAAGAGGAAAGAGATAGGGACACCCCAATAACCCCAGTTCATTAACCCCGTATTTTCTATCTGCAGACATCTTACTCTGCACGTCAGGCATACAGGGCACAGAGGTCCAGCCCAAAGAGCCAACCGGGTGCTGCACATCACCTTTGAAGATACGGTAGTCGCCCAGTCAAGACCGGCGCCTCTGCGAGAATCAGGTGAGCGTTACAGAAAGGGGGCCAAAAGCAAATCACATTGACCCAAGAGGGGGTTGATCTCTTGCAACTGGAAGCAAGCCAGAGGATTCAGGATGACCATCCTCCCAAGCAGGAGAATTGCACAAGGCCCCGACCAATGGAATGGACAACAGCAGGAGAAAGACATAGGAGAAAGGCCACCTTGAGGAGCCTGGACACAAAGGTGGGAGGAGGTGCAGAAGGAGGCACATCAGCGGATGGTTAGTAGCGAGGGAAGAGTCACACAAATGGGGATAAGATCCCGGGGTGATGGAACATGCCTGTGGAAAATTGGGCTGGGGGAGTGCTGGAGGTTGCTCCAGGTTGGATTTACTATGGGCAGAGATACCTGGGGGAGGTAGCGGGTGGAGAAGGAGAAGGGGGAGGCAGTGGGAATGCTCGGGGAGGGGAAGCAGGGTGAGGAGGGAGAGAGAGGGGGCCAGGGAGGGAAGGCTGGGCGACATCCCATAGTTGGGGGGCAGAATTGGAAAAGGGGGGACATGAGGAAGGAAGGGAGAGTAATGGGGTTTGGGGTCAGGAGGACCAGGTAGACCGATTGGAATAGTGGGGGAAGAAAATCCAAAGGGCAGCCATTGGAAGGAGTGGAAGAGGAGGCATCAGGGAATGTGGTGGGGACAAAAAGATAGCAACACATCACAGGGGAAGGAGGGGAAGGTTAGCCTGGGAGATAAATCCATTCAAGTGGTCAACACATAATGTCAGAGGGCTTAATACCCTCAAAAAAGGAAAACATTGGATCAGTTTTCTAAGAGAACAGGCCCAGACATCCTTGTGATTCAGGAGACTCACTTCATGAAGATGGACCAAGCGAGACTCAAACTGAAGGGTTTCTCTAGAATTGTTCAAGCCTCCGGTCCAACTAAGGCTAAGACCTAATAGGAAGAATCCAGTCAAACAGGTCTCCAGTTGCAACCTTAAAAAGGTCACTGTGGAAAATCTAAAATGAATATTGAGTCGATAATGAACACCACCACAGACCAGGATACTCCCACTACTTTAATGGACTCCTTCCACTCTTCACTTAGTGCAATGTTAGACATTGTGGCTTTAGTTAGAAAAGACTAATTAGAGAGAACGCTGGCCATCAAAGCTGGTACACTCAAGAGCTACGTCTTATGAAAAAGCTTAAAAGACAAGCAGAAACAAGATGGCTAAACAAGCCTACTTAACGCATGAAATCCATCTGGAAGGCTCGAAACAAAGACTATAAAACTGCCACTTTTGAAGCAAAGAAAAGCTCCTTTAATCCCCTGCAACCACGTGCTTCTGACAGATCAATACTGTTCCAAGACCCAAATTGCCTTTGAGATCAAAGTTGAGAAAGCTTGTGACAAAATTAGACTGAACCTTAATAAAAACCCTATTATAACAGCTCTTCTCACAAACCGGGACAAATAAAGACCCCCACTTCTTTTTGCTTTGTTCACATTACCATCACAGACATGTTCTGCAACATAAGGAAATATTCGCACCATTCTGTGTTCTGTTTGTGAATACCTCATTTATACATTTATATACAATCAGGTACCCTAAAAAATCAAAAAGGTCACTGTTACACCATTGATTAAAAAACCCAGTCTTGATCCCAAAGTGGCAAACAACTTACGCCCTATCACCAACTGTAATGTTTCTTTAAAAAAATATTGGCAAGAGTGCCAGGCTACAACTACAATCTTTGTTGGGAAAAATGACATCTTTCATGTTATGCAATCAGGCTTTCGTCCATCCCATAGTACAGAGACAGCTCTTTTGGAACTTCAATCACACATGCTCAGTATTTCAGACAAATGGAAAGCTGGGCTATTTGTCCTTTTGGACTTGTTCGCAGCTTTTGATCTGCTGGACCATGAGGGCCTGCTTTACACTCTCCGGCACTCTCCTGCAGTGACAACTCCATTAAATGGGTCCACTCTTTTATTTCTCACAGGAAATCTAGAGTAAGCTGGGGTGATGCTACTTCACGGTTGTCTGACATTTCATGTGGAGTTTTGCAGGGACCCTGCATCTCTCCCTCAATCTTTCATCTTTATATAAGACCATTGTGGGACCTCTTGGACAATCTCAATGTCTTTTTCACAAACTACGCCAACGACACACAGCTAGTCTGTGAACTGTCTGGTGATGATTAATTGGAATCTCTCTTTCTCCAAACTATCAATAATACCATCAAATCTTGGATGAACCAGCACTGGATGTGCCTTAACAGCAATAAAACCGAGTTGTTGATTTTCGGCTACTCTCACGCCTGCTCTAAAATTGACCCTAGAACTGCAAACTTTCTAATCAGCAACTGCCAAATCAAAGTAGTTACGAAAGTCAAAACCTAAGGTTTCCACCTTAATTCCATTTTAGACTCTGAATCTCATGTTAACCAAACTGCCCAAAACTGCACCTATTACTTGCGTCTTCTTAAAAACCTCTGTCCCTTTCTTTCTGAATTGAATTGTTCCATGGATGTCCGTGCTACCATTCTTTCCAGATTGGAATATGGCAACTCACTTCTAGTAGGGCCCAAAAGGAAGACATTAAGACACTACAAGTCATTCAAAATGACACAGTAAGGATTGTCAAAGGCAAATCTAGATGAGACCACATCCTGCAGAGTCGGCAAAACCTTCACTGGTTGATGCAAGACTGAAATTCAAGGCAGCAGTGCTTGTGCATAAGGCCTCATATGGCAATGCTCCTCATTATATCAAGAACGTGGTGACCATGTATAAACCTACTAGATCCCTTAGGTCCTCATCATTAGCTATGGCCAGGATACCTACTTTTAAATTGGCAATTGGCACAGGAAGATCCTTCCCAGTACAAGCAGATAAAGCATGGAACACCCTCCCTATGGAACTAAGATCTCAGAGAGTCCTGAGTTGCTTTCGACAACAATTGAAAATGTTTCCGGTCCACTAGGCTTCCCCTGTTGATCTTTCTTCTGCTCCCTTAAGTCCCATTTTTTTCTTGTTGTCTTGTGTCTGTGATTTGGCGCCCCGATACCTGTGGATTATACATTTAAAAAAATATATAAAAAAAGACATGCAGTGTTGAATTGACTCTTCGGAATGGAATGGACCTCAAAGTTAAGGACACCGAAGCAGATAAAGGGGTAGATATGTAATCGTTTTGGGGAACACATGGGAGCAACATATACGCTGGCCTTTGTGTACCCGCCTAACTTAGGGCAAGAGGTATTTTTGAGGGAATTCCTAAATGTAATTGAGAGGGTCGCAAAGGGACACATAGTCATCATGGGAGATTTCAATCTGGCTAGGTCCCAGAACTTGGACATGACGGGAGAGAGTTCACATGGGTGGGTGCTGGCCTCAACCCCACGGAAGGATAGATTCAAAGCCCTGGGACTACGGGACGTCTGGAGCGAATTGCCGGGGGGACAGAGATTGTTACGCATTTCTGTCCAGCATTCATGGCACACAATCCCGCATTGACTATATATGGGAGTCTGCCCAGCTGCTGAGAGCAGTCAGGGACATAGAGGCGGGGCGCCTTGGGATAGCTGATCATGAGGTAACAAGGATGAAGTTGCGCCTAACAGGGTACTGGGCCAGGAACTGGGGCTGATAGATTCCAAGAGAACTGTTGTCAGATCCAGCCATTAGAGAGGGGTTGGAGGGGAAAAACAGGGACTTCTTTGAGTTAAACAAGGTGGCTGACATGGGAGAAAGCATCCGATGTGACACATTCCAAGCCACAAAAAAGGGGGAATGTATAGCCACATGGGCACAGAGGGACAGGCTGTAGTTGAAGCCCTTGAGGCCCACCAAGAGGAAGAGGTGGAAGAAATTAGGCAGTGAGCAAGGGAGACCCCTTACAAGTAATCAATGAGGAAATAGAGGCAGGTGGTGGGCCAACTTAATGTCCTCAGGACTAAGAGAGTGGAGGGGTCATCATTATATATCCAACAGAAGTACTACGTGAAACTAACAAGGCAAATGCACTCCTCGCGTGACTACTAAGGAGGGCAGCGGGGGGACAACACCATTGCAGCTATAATGGATGACCATGGGATCTGCCACTCCCGTACGGAGGAAATTCAGGAATGCTTTGCTACTTACTATGAGGAATTATACATGACTCAGAACCTATCGAGCCAATATCAAATAGACTTTTCAGAGGGGATTCAAATGCCCTTGGTGGGAGGGGAGGTGAGGGAGGCTCTGGGACAGGAGGTCATGATGAAGGAGGTTCAGAAATGTATAGCAGGCCTACCCCTAAATAAGGCACCCAGGTCGGATAGCTTTACAGCATTCTTTTATAAAACATATGCAGGAGTTTTAGAGCCATATCTCACCAGCCCATATAACCACTTTCTGGAGTCTGGTACAATCTCGGCCTCCATGGAGGAAGCTAAAATAACTCTAATCCCCAAGTACAATAATGACCATACTAGGTGCATGTCGTACAGGCTGTTTAATAAATGTCAATGCGAAAATATATACTAAAATGTTGGTCTACAGATTAGAGACACTCCTACCAAGCCTGATCCTTCCGGATCAGTAGGGTTTCGAACATGGGTGGCAGACGTTTCATAATATCAGGAATGTTGCACACCTGAAAGAGAAGGCTGCCTGGATGTCGGGAAGGCTTTCAATAGGGCGGAGTGGACATTCCTGACTAAAGAAATGGATCGGATCGGAGGGGACTTCTTTCGAATGGTGCAGGCTAACTACAAGACTCCAAAGGCACGTCTCCCGATTAATGGATCCATGCCCTGGGACATGCAGTTGAGCAGAGAAACTAAGCAAGGGTGTCCCCTCTCCCCTTTGCTTTATGCAATTTTTCTACGGCCATTACTGCAGTCTCTGCATTATTCTAGCGAGGTACCTTTGCAGCGTTCCAGAGACAGATTGCATGTTCGTGTTCTGAACATGCAATCTGTCTCTGGAATGCTGCTTTCTGTCACAGAATTCATTTAAAATACCCTAAAGATGGTACTAACTGAGATACAGTGGGAGGATACCTAACAACATCAATCAATGTTCATTCCCTACACGACTCACTGAATGGAGAAATAGAAGGCTCACCATGGATTAAAATGAGATAATAAGATAAAAATACACCACACTTGGAATAGACATTCTTACCAAGGACCAAAACTCCATTAGGGTCTTTTAAGACTCAAACTCCATCAGTGATTTACGAGGCCTTGAAGAGAATAAGGAAGAATTACTAACATCAAATGATCTCAGTTTCAAATGATAAAATACGATTCAATCCTCTACGCTTTTGTGCATAAACAACAGAAAGAATAGCCCCTGAAGAAGAGATTTACTATCTTGAAACGTGTTGGGTAATAATAAAAAGACTTTAAACTGAAGATAATCGAATTGGAAGTGAATTCATTTGAAATGACCACAGACTGAACATTATACAATATTTGATGATTAAATAACTCTCCAAACTACCTACTAAGTATTCAAAACTATAACATTATTATTTTCTACAAGGTTGGGCTTTTTTATAGAGACAATGATAGTGTGCAGGGGACGTGAGTTCCAAAATTAGGAAACTTATTTATTCTAAAGTCTCCTATAGACAACCCATATGCCAAGGTTGTAGTTTCTCCTCTGCACCTTAAAAATCTAAAACCATTTTTTCTTACCAACGAACTAATATCAATGATTTCAATACAAGCGGAAGTGAAACTAGAGTGCCCAGTACATTTGGAACATTACTCTGGAAAACATGCTCATTAAATACCAGTCAGTAATGTGTCATTGAATGTCGAAGTCCTTGGGGAACTTGGGATTCCTCATGTCAGGACAGTCTTCAACTGAACATAGCACTTTTTGGGTAAACATCTGTTAAAGTAAGGGCCAACTTTTTCTCAAGACATTTCAAAATAACAGCATCAGAGAATGTACTTTGGTTAAAGTATACACACACGATTATTCATGATATGTCTAAAGAAGCATAACTGCTCATCCTGAATAGCATTGCACTGCCCACAAATACCTTTGTTTAAAAGCTTCAATCATGTTCAATACGCTGGACCAAGCGAGGGATAAAGCGTTAAGACCATCCATAGGTGCACACATACAGTACATCAAGCTGGATCACAAATCAGCATATATTTATACAGAGCCAGCTTAACTTATTGGAAAACAGGGGAGCTGGAATCAAACGAGCCATGTCATAACATATGTGTCTGTTATTTTTTCAAATGAGAAAAGGCAGCTTTTTCAGTTATTCTGTAAACAGTATCTAGAATCATGCGCACATTGTTTGATCCCACTACTAAGAGGGGGGAAAAGTCCCTATTGAACAGAAGCTACTTGTGCACCTCCAGAAAATTTAGGATAGGAATGGTTTGTTCCATTTAGTCAATAACATGAAAATAGCTTTAAAACGCACAGCTGAATGTTGTATGTGCTATATTGATAGTAAATTGTATCCAGAGAACTGAGGAACTATACTAGTCTTGGATTGTGAATAAATGGTATCATTGTGTATGTTGATGTAAGTGGCTAATAACTTGACACAATTATAACATAGTTAAAGAAAGGAGTAATTGATTCTCATTAACATGTTCGTACTTGCATCTTATACTATCAAAATTCATAGGGAGCAATGAGGTTCCATGACATATGTTCTGGTTGTAGCATTACTAGATTGTCTTGAATTGATGTAAATAGGTTGATGTGCTTCAACTGTATATGCATATCATTAATGTTTGTATAATTGTGTTTTATTGAATGTATGTATAGGCTGTTTCGTATTGTATGTATATGTTTTAGCGTGCATGTAAATAAGGAAATGATCATTTTATATAAAATCTATTTTATATGTTTGGCTTTGTCAGTCTGTTAGGGATACATTCATATCGAAATAGGCAATATAAACAAACACACCAGTATTGTGTCATAAAATAGAATCATGATTTTTATTATGTGACATTTTATCATTTAAAATGATTCCCTTGTTGTGATGCAATACTCTGTTGTTCTTAATTAATACATGGGGACAAATGGGCTACTGGGGAGCCTGGTTCTCCTCTTTCTTAGGGGGCTGTGTGGATGAGGACTTAAATACACGGAATCAGACAAGTTCCACAAAAACAGCTACCCTCCTTCCCACGCTTATGGTGTGACTATCCACATTTAGCAGGCTCGAAATACTGTCATATATATTTTAGACAAAGATGCAAGGTCTTGTACAAAATACATATTTTAATTACTACATACAACCAATACCTCTCCAAAAATAACCTGACACATAAGTTTAGAAATAATTGAGAGGATAACAAAAACTATACCCCTCACTTTCCCATTGCTAACCTCACCTTCATCTTTAAAAGCATATCATTTATGTTGAGGCAGCGAAATGTTTGACTAAGTCTGATTGTCATGTGTTTTACATGTTTTAACTTATTGATGAATTCTATTGTGTGTATGTAATAGTTAAAATATGTATTTTGTACAAGACATTGTACCTCTGTCTAAATTATATACGACAGTATTTCAAGCCTGCTAAATGTGGATATTCACACCATAAGCGTGTGAAGGAGGCTAGCGGTTTTTAATACATGGGGATCCATTGAAGATATAACTGCATTATGTGATTAGCTATCGTTTCACAAAGAGATTAGTTTGTATAACACAAAATGTTTCAGACTTCCATGTGTTTTATCAACCAGTGAAATGTGTGGGAGCGAACATGGCTATAATGGTGTGGCTATCTCTGTAGATTGATTCGACATAATTCATAATGACCACCATTCATGCTCTACCATACCAGAGTATCAAAAATAGTTTGCCTGCAATAGAACTCTGCAAGCTGGCTCTCCATCTGCCCCTCATTATTAGTGTGTGTGGGCCCTACAGCAGAAAGAAAGATCAAGATATATTGTGTGCCCCACTATTGGCAGCTTTTTTGTCATTCCTCCTGAATGTAGATGACACATTTTAAAAACGCACACCGTAGCTGACCAGGGTACCGTTAGGGCCAGATTGAAAAAAATGTGTGGGTCACTTTTGAACTTGTATGTTCTTTTAAAACTGATTTTCCAATATTTCTGACTGGTTATGTAGCTATTCAGGCTTCGTTTTTTAATGGTTACTAAACGATCAAACAATGAAATCATGTTATTGTGTATTTATTTTTCTTCATCATTCTGTATTTCTGCTGTGCTAAATTCAATAATGTTATAGCCAATTCCCCAAGAACAATGTTTCTTGGATGCTCTACTATAAAACACATTTCTGATTCGCAACACTAAGTCATGATTAATTTTTGATGAAATAATCTCAAACTTCCTATATTTCACAACCATTAACTAACTCATCATAACTGTGCAGAAAGTGAATACAGTTTAGAAACACACACCACAGGATACATGTACAAGAGTTCTGCATATTGTTTCACTGTGCCTGTTTATTCTGAAAAATGCAAACTAAAATGTCTGGTATATTGAATCAATGCTCTGGTGTATACTAAGGGCAGAATGACCCTTGAGTAGATATGTACACAAATAATACGTAATCATAGTTTAACACATTTTTATTTGAAAAACAACTTGTTTCATATGGTACCACAAATGATATAGGTTAAAGTAACAGATCATGAATTAAAAAAATTGTAAATCTTCTCATTAACTAAATAGTTGCATTTAGGTGATATTGTTCCTCACATAAATGGCAGCCACATAACATATAATATTAGAGCTATCAAAATCACATCTTGCACTTCTTTTTCAAATGTAATCAGTATTTACCCTTGGTGACCAGGCTGAGGAGTGTTACACTATTCCTTAACTAATCAACCTTAATGTATCACATCTGAGTTTGAATGTGCCAAATAATCTTTACAATTATGCTCATTTGGGAGGAGAAATTGAATGTTGTTTTTGCTGTAATCTCTGTTTCTTTTAGAAAATGTTCTTTGACCTAAAGTGGATCCTGTGCTCTTCTGAAAGTAGACTAGTGGTGTGAAAGGCACATCCCTCTTTGCACATAACACGTCCAATGTAAGACAAGAGGCGTGTGTCTCATATGGAGTACACTTTTCCATTCAATATGTTGAAAACAATGTGTCAGTGACAGGTAGTCTAGTACATGCAAGAAACATGTTGGCTACAGGTGTGATTTCTACTTGATTTGCTCAAATAGACCTGGCTGATTATATATTTTTCTGGCTGCACATTTAGTATCCGTGGGTATAACAAATCATAGATAATGTATTGTTAAATATTTGAATATGGCTGTAGTTAACATGCATGGCACCAGTTAAAACAAGTTTTAAACATGGGAACATGTATTAAAACTCACCAAGTTTCAGGGAATCGCTCACACATTGTCCTTCGGCATTCTTATGCCCTTCAAGGGCATTCTATGAGATATTTACTTTTCCGCTGACAGCTGAGTTGATCATATGTGTCACCAGAGAGACATCCTATTCATAGTTCACTGTTGCATATACAAAGTAACAACAAATACAGGAACTCCTCCCTAATCGATGTCCAGGTGTCTTTTGAGTCAGAAGAGAGAAAAACTATTTAAAAAAAAAAGGTCAGCAATATAAAACTGCATCCCAGGAAGCCATACTGCTTGAGGGAATGAATACGTATGAGAGTTGTGCGTAGAGTAAGGCAATATTCATAGAACATCTGTATTTAAGCATCGTAGAAGTGGTTGGATGGCTCCACTTCTGAACCTTTTGATGATCTACATTTAATTACACAAATAGTTTTCTTTCATTAAGAACATCTGTTGAATGTTACATGTGGACTACTTTCTCGTGGAAAACATGCCTGAAAACTATGAGCTATTTAACTGCAATGCTCACTGATATACTGTAGACTACTTCCAGAGGATCAATGATGGCCTGACCTTCTGTTGGACACCATATGCCTGCATTGATTAAGTTAAGTACTGAGCAACTTTGGTGCCCTACAACCTCAGGCTTCAATGGAAGGAAGAATTTGCCATTTCATCATGAAGACAGCTCAACAGAAGCTTGCAAGAATGCATAAGCATTGAGGAGGTGTGCTTCTGAGCCGATGATGAGAATGCAATTGAAAATTGGACCTCGGTATGGACTGACACTATGTATAATGCAGTTGGCCATTGTTAAAATTGTTGAAATGCGAATGTGAAATAGAACAACATAGAATCAATCTTCTGACAGCTTAAATGCAGATATAGTTCAGCCTCTTCACTGTCTTCAAAGTTATCCACCTCCAGCCTCCACAAAGCTGCCCTTATCTCATAATTTTGGATGCAGCCCGAGACTTACTTGACTCAAGAAATCTTTGCTCCAGCCAGTTTCATCATTGATGGAACTGACTGAGAATATGCCTCACATTGTTCAGGCAGCCATCCAAGAGTTTTAATATCCACATTGTGATAGTTCCTGCATGAACAAAATGTGTTCCATACATTTTGCCAAAGTCACCATGTTTCTAGACCAGACTTAATTAGCAGTCAACCATGTCCTCTTGATAGAAGGGCTTGCCCTTGTCTATGGCCATGTTTTCTATCATTCAGCAGATTCTGGTAAGCACCTATAATATTGGATTTTACAAGGGTCCTTTCACGCAACCTAAGAATTGCTATTTTGTTTTGATATCTCTAAGTTTCTCCTTCAACAATCAAATTAGATGTATTTAACTCTATTTACCATTTGTTTGCAATGTAACATTTTTGGTTCCAATCCGTAACTACGTAGCAACCAGTAAATCTAGCTTACTAACGGGAAGAGACTGTTCAGTTCACAATGAAGTTACTTGTACTAAATTTAACGTAATTCTGACTTTCTCTTGTATATTCAGTCAGTGTTACTATCAGTGACTTTTTGTCAATCGAATAGTCACTCTGCAGGAGCAACTCAGACTTACCACTTGAAACCTTCTTTATGAAACAACCACTTTATCTATTGTATATATTCCACATTGTGTGTGTGTGTGCTCTCTATGAAACATCATCTCTGGTGAGTCTAGATGCCTAAAAATAGGTAAATGGGTTCTCTAAGGGGCAGCCTTATTTAAGAAATGATGTTTCATCAAATCTCAAAATTTAAAATAACTAATGACAATATAAAACATGATAGTTGATATTTATAGTATCCTCAACCATAATAGCATGCCATAATCCTTGTTTAAGTAGACAATGTAAAGTGTGGGATGTGCTTGTTCCATATAGCTACAAATCTAATTTACACAAATAATACCTTAGGATACTCTCCTAGTGTGGGATATGATTGTTCCATATAGTTACAAATCTAATTTACACAAATAATACCTTATGATAATTTCCTGTTCAATACATGCACGTGCTACTTATTGGTCTAAAATAATGTCAAATATATTTACTAACAATTAAAAGGTATGATCTCTCTGTTAAGGACTAGATCTTGCTAGCCTATGGGAATGTGTTATCGGCAGGTTACTGATGCTTTGCCTGAATGGCCTCTCAATAATTGGCCTATTTGGAATAGTCACCTCTTGGCCAAATAGCCTCTCACTGATTGCCCTATTTGGCATGGCCATTGTACATTCATAATATTTAACTTCTCTTGCTCCATTTGTGGCACCACTAAGCTGTTTCTGAAACACTATACTGTGGCCTTCAGCAAGAAAAGATTTCTGCATCCCTTCAAGTGAATATTGTTATTTGTGGGTCTGTTTCTCATTTCTCTGTCCATTGGTTGTGATAGGTCACTAACAATAGGGCCCTCTTTGCCCATGTGTTGGTGCCCTCTGGATGTTTGAGAGTAGCTATGAAGGATATTGCAATGAGGGTAATCAGCCCGTGCCCCAAATCACACGTTCCACCTGGATCAAACTCCAGGTTATACTACCTTGAAATAAGACATTCCTGTCATGGTGGCATGCTTTTCACCATCAATGTCCTTCCTGACATCAAGTACACTTTCATATCTAAGAATGACCACGTCATGTGTTTGTTTTCTGTAAATAATTATTTGCCTCCAGCTCCATTCCATGGTCCTTGTTGGCCTCAGATACCCGTATATGCGGTGTGCTACATCCAGCTCACCAAATTCAGCCAAGAGTGAGGTGCCTCTGTTCATAAAATAATTCACACTAATTCACAAATAGTTCACAGAATTTGCAAAAGGATGGCTTTTAATGGTACTTTCACCCTCTGCCAGTTGGCACATTTCTGGGACCATCAATAAACATTCAACCTTTGTTTCTCATTACAAACATTTCCAACTGGCAAATATGAGTCATTACAAAGGAGATTTGGTTCTTAAGGGCTTCGGATGGAGGAGTGGGGTATGTCTGGGTTTCCTCATTATACTACCTATAGGGGTCACACTATGAAGCAGATGGAAGCCCCTGGTCCTTACAGGTCCCATTTCCTCCTTAAGGAGTGATACACCAGTGACCTCATCAAATACATAAAAAACAATTGGAACCACTTTACCATTGCAGGCATATAGAGTATGGGGTGATGTACTATCCAGCCGCCAAAATAGTGTGTGAAATAAAAAGCCCCCTTTCAATGAGCCACCAACGTTCATATGGCAAGTTCAAACTGCATTCAGAGTTATCAGTAATTCCAGTTTAAATGTATTCACATTATTGATTGGCCTATCAGAGCTACGAATTAACACATTGGGCCTCATCACAAGGTTGGCGCTCCGGTAAGAACGGCACCGGTAAGGCAATACCGGCATCCATTACCCGGCCGGTGTATCATGACCCTAGATGGCGTTGCTACCGGCATCGAAAGGACCCGCTGTGGCCGTGCACCACCGTACCAGCATGCGGGCACGCACGCAGATGGGGAGGCCCTAATACTGGCATGCCGCAAAGAAGGGGACACCACGAGTCACACGTACAAGTACATACCGGCATGGAGATGCCGGTAAGAAGGGCCACCATGATGCTGGCAATACCGGCATCGCGGACCACCCGTAAACAGCAAACTACTGTGTAACCAAGTGTCACAGGTGCACTCAATCAGCACAGGTGGAGGCAATGGAGTCAGGGTCAGCACAAAAGGAGCACACCCACCCACCACACCCCCCTCCAAGGCAAAATGCTACCACTTGTACTTGCCATACTGGGCCTGGAGGACATGCCTGCACTGCTACTCCTTGAGCAGGCAGTACAACAGGAAACACAGAGGAGACGCTGGAGGAGAAGGAGGGTGAGACATGCCCAGCAAATCCCACCAGTGCAGGCAGTCGCTCCCCGCAGACAGCCAACAATCCAACGTATAAGGGCCAATCCATTTGACTTAACCCCAGCACAGATCCACACCCTGTACCTCCTGGACAGAGACACCATCACCAACATAGTGGAATTAATACAGGATGACTTGGTCAGCCTGATCAACATCCGTACAGCCATTCCCCCTTTGCTGAAGGTGGCATCTGTGCTCCATTTCCTGGCCACAGGCACTTATCAACACACAGTGGGCCAAATGCATGGCATGTCCCAATCATGCTTCTCTGTTGTGTTAAACCAAGTGCTGGATGCACTACTGAAGCATGCAAATGCCTACATATCCTTACCAAGGACACAACAGGAGACAAATGCCACCAAAATAGCATTCCATGCACTGGCAGGCATGCCCAATGTAATTGGTGCCCTCGACTGTACCCATGTACAGTTGGTAGTCCCACATGCAGTGGTGGCCGTGTACCGCAATCGGAAGCTATACCATTCCATCAATGTGCAGATGGTGTGTGATGCCAGCCAGATAATAACACATTGCTGTTGCTGTTAGATACCCAGGATCCACGCATGATCCATGGTGCTGCGGAACTCCTCACTACCCCGCTACATGGAAGGAGACGTTGTACGAAGTGGCTGGCTGTTGGGTGAGTTTGCCCTCTGGGCCATGGGGGTAGATGGATTGGGGGGAGGTACATGCATATGCTAGGGGAATGCCCTCTGGGCCATGGGGGCAGATGGATTGGGGGTGATGGTAGTTATTAAGTCATCCGCCGACACACAGCCCTCACATTTGCATGCAAAATGCCCCTTGCCAAGACATACATTGCCTGGTGCTTTAAAATCCTAGGACCCTAGGTCGTGTATGTCACACAAGGCTCCCTCTATGGATTGGCATGCACTGTACATGGCTGACAGTCATGTGGATGCGGCTGCCAATGACGAGATAGTGCATATGAACTTGAATGATGCACAGGCTGAGCACACCTGTCAACTGAGCCTCATCCTCACACATACCTCCTTCTGCTCCCATGTAGGTTATGCTGGATATCCACTGAAGCCGTGGCTACCCATCCCTGTCGGGAACCTGCAGAACAGGCACGAGGAGGACTTCAATCGTGCACATACACGTACACGTGTGGTCATTGAGCAGATGTTTGGCCTTTTGAAGGCACGGTTTCGCTGCATCAGCAGGTCGGGAGGGGCACTCATATACGGGCCTGAGAAGGTGGGCAAGATCATCACGGCATGTGTAATGCTACATAACATGCGCATCCGGCGGAACATACCCCTGCCACCTAACGTGGAGCTGCCACCACCTGGTGAAGTAGAAGGAGAGGAAGGAGTAGAAGTAGGCCATAGGCCAGGACGCGAAACTCGTGAGGGTCGCGCAGTGCGCAAAATGGTCATAGACCAATCATTCTGATGTACTTTAATGCAGACGGTGCTATGTGTTGTGTACTGTGGGCACTGGTTGTGTGGGCACATGTGCACGAATCACCATGAAGCAATAAATTGACACACAAATAATCAGCAATGTCCACTCATGTGATGTTTGTTACACAACTGGTGTATTCGTGAGAAATATCCACGCCCCCACCACTCCTCCACCTCCCCCAACCTACTCCCACGCCCCAAACACCCCAGTACTACACACTACACCCACCACCACCCTCCACCTCCCCCAACCTACTCCCATGCCCCCAACCACCCCAGTACTACACACTACACCCACCACCACCCTCCACCTCCCCCAACCTACTCCCATGCCCCCAAACACCCCAGTACTACACACTACACCCACCACCACCCTCCATCTCCCCCAACCAACTCCCATGCCCCCAAACACCCCAGTACTACACACTACAACCACCACCACCCTAGCACCCACCCCCTAACACCCAAAGTCAACTATGGCACGACATGTGTCTGGATGTATGCCCAAAGGGATTATGCAGGGTGGCCCTGCTACTGTTGAGCCCCCTTAGGAGGTGGGGGTTGGATCTCTGAGCGGCGCGAACTCCGCAGGGACATGCGCACGGGGCTGGTCTGCCTCGAGCCCGATGGCGTGGATGATGCGGATGACCCAGATGGTTGTGATCCAAGGGGCAGGGTTTGCCGTTGGTCCATGCGGTCAGCAATCCTGGTGAGCATCTGACCCAAGGCAATGAAGCCATCACGCACTTGCTGTGCACTTGAGTTAATGGCCTGCATAACGGCCGCGGTGCTGTCCTGGATAATACGGCGTGTTGTCTCTCCTTCAGCAAGGTACTGCTGCACATAGCCTTGCATCACCTCCTGCCGGGCCACCATCCTGGAGACACATCCCTCAAGATCCCGTATGGCAGTGTGGGTTGTGGTCGGTGGGTGATGTGGTGGCACAGCATGGATCATGGGGCTGTGCATGGCCGGAGACCACTGTCCATGGCTGCCCTGGTCGGATGAGTCTCACTGAGGTGTGTCATGTGGGGTGGCCTGCGGGCTTGGTGTGTGCACTCCAGGCTCTGAGTGGACAAGTCCTCATTGTCCAACCCAGCTACCTCATCAACACTATGATCTGCCGATGCAGCCATCTCCCCAATTGTGCTGGCAGCAGCAGAATGTGTGCCATCCTCCATGCCTGCTGTGTCCTCAGCCAGTGTGGATGGTGTGACCACGGATGCAGGTGCAGGTGTCAGCTCGTCCTGTGTACTTGTCTGTGGTGCTGTTTTTGCACCGGTTCTTGGCCCACTTCCCGCATGGCCCATCCTTGGTCCACTTGAGGTTGATGGACCTGTGCCATCAGATTGCCTCCTAGGCCTTTTGGCTGGTGTTATACATTGTGCACTCCCTTGCGCTTCATCACTGTCAGCATCCGTACCTGTGGGGGAGAGAGAGTGGCAGAATATCAGTGATTGTTCCGCTTGCATTGTGCATGCATTAGTCATTGGACATGTGGCGCCATCTGATCAGTTGTATTCGTGGCTTTGTAGGGGACTGTGTACATGCAATGTTGAAGAGTGGATTTTGATAGTGCAGTCGTGTCCACATGTACGCATTGTTGGGTGAATTTGCACATTGATGTGTTTTTGGAGGGTCGTCCTGAGTGGCACATGCCCATGAAATGTGTCTTGTGGGTGTATTTGTGTATGACCGCAACATGCATTGGGATGGGATGGTGGTAGACCCAGAATGTGTACATGGATATGTGTAGGTGTGCATGATGGCCCATTTGTTGGCTGGTGTAACAGCCACATTTGGGGGAAGATGATTATGATTATTTTTACTGTTTCAGTAGGGACACTCACCTTCATCTGCCGATGTTGGCACGCCAAACTCTGCTTCACCGACTCCTTCGATGGACTCCACGTCTATGATGGAGCTGCAGGTCTCCTCCCATCTGGCCAATTTCAGTGGGGAGTGTGGTCCTCCTCCTGTTGCCAGCCCCTGGCTCCGATTAGCTGACAATATGTGCCGGACTCTCAGCCTGAGGTCGTCCCAATGTTTTTTGCAATCACGCACTGTGCGTGCGGTGGTGCCGACTGCACTTACTTTCTGGGCAACTTCTTCCCAGATGGCCTTTTTCTTGAGCTGGGCTGGACGCCTGAGGTTGTTGCAGAACACCACTTCTGCATTTGCCACAAGGGTGTCGGCCAACATGTTCAGCTCATCTTCTGTAAAATGTGGTTTGCGCAGGCGGGCCGTGCCTCTCCGGGTGGTCTTCGACATGTTGTCCGTGGTGGCCTGGGAGTCGGGGTGTAGAGGGTCCTGTAGGTGGAGGATGGCAATTGATTGTGTTTTTGTTTTTAAAGATGGCCACCATGGCATTTCCCGTTCCGGCGCGATGATGTTACTTCCGGGTCCGGTATTAACGCACCCGTTATTTGCACTATGTTAATAACGGTAACGGTATTTAGGGGTTGGCGAGGGCGGAGCCGTTCTGTGCGTTTTGGTCGATGCCACTGTGCGAGGGTTTGGGGGTCGTTACCAGCATGCCGGTATGGCCGTAACCGGCATGCAGGGATGCGCGCGCCCACGCACTCTTGATCGGTACGGCCAGATTTTTAGCGCCAACCTTGTGATGAGGCCCATTTTGTTAGTGTAAAGTCTGTTGGATAATATCCAGATATGTATTTTATGTGCAGCCTCGCACAACCCCTCGCTGCACTTTCTAGGTATAAACACTCCACAGTAATTTAAAACAATATTTTCAATCAACAAATTAATAATTATTCTTACATACATGTCATACACATGCGTTAAATCAAGTACAAATGCACAATGGTTCTAAGCGGTAACAAATTATCAAGTGTAATAAATGGAGCATAGAGCATAATCAAACCCAACTAAGAATGTTTTCAAATAAAAGCAATCATAATAGCCGTGTTCCATCTTTGTAAGCATTATTGTGTTCAATATATATAGGGCTTCACATAAATACATAAATACAACGTCTTTCAACACTCAACAAACACACTTTAAGGTTGTAATGATTCGTCATTAGGAGAATACCTTCTTGCTTTCCTACAAAAACAATAACATTAAAGTAAGGTGAATATGTGTAATTGCATCATCTTGTGATTGGAAATGCCAATATAAATAGGAGGCACCGACCTTCTCAAAAAATATCCTAGAGGTCATTGGTGAAAGATAATACAGCTCAACATTTAATGCACTTATATTAAATATGTATGTAGTTCTCTGTATTCTTGAGACCTGTCTTTTTGAGTCGGAACATGCTATCTATAACATACTATTGCACGATATAAAATATATTTTTTCTAGAAGCAAACGCTTGATATTTTAGCTAATTTGCAAACCAACAATGCCTTGCCTATCTGGCTCTGAACTGGTGGTGAACGTCCAGGTACGGCTACTGAGAAGTGCTGTGCTGTGTGTGACCAGGCTAAAAACAGTCTATAAATCCGCTCATGACTCTATTAAAGCAAACAGATCATTTTGGTAAAAGAAAGGTAAAAAACAACTTAAAAAAATATATGATTTAATAAAATTGAGCCTCCTGGGCTGTGGCCAGCAGCATATGGCTCTTTGTTTCTGGAGCGCCTGGTTTTCTGATAGCTATAGCTGTTAAGATAGCTCCGTGGGTTGAGCACTTACTGCTGCAATGTGTGTGTGATCTGCAGTTTGCAAGTTCAACTCCGGGCAAGGTCAACTCAGCATGTCATCCTGCTGAGGTTGATAAATGAGTACCAAAACAGGTTAGGTGATAGTGTATGTATATTTGTTCTATATGAAGTGCCATATAATAACACATAATTATCATTTGGCCTTGGACGTCTGCTTGCATTCACAGTAATTTGGTAAACAATCAACCCTGATCCATGTTATTGAGGGTTTGAAATATATGTTTCTAATCTAATATATGTATAATTCTAAAGTATGTTTCACGTTTTCATTATATGTTAACACTATGGGGGTCATTACGACCCAGGCGGTAAGTACGCCAACTTTACCACCATGGTGTAAACTATGTTTACACCATGGTGGATGGCGGATTTACCGCCCCATTCCAAGGTGAGTGGGGCGGTAAATCCCCATTTCCCATTTTACCCTTCCCCATTCCCATTTTTGCCCCATAGGGCATAATGGGAGTGGGGAAGGCGCTAATTACGCCACCGTAAATTACGGTGGCGTAATTAGCACCAAGGCGGTTTAGCACCATGGATTTTGACGGCTGCTAAAAGCAGCCGTTAAAATCGGAATCAGGCGTTAAGGGTTAACGACGGCGTTAACCCTTAACGCCTGAGTTGTAATGAGGCCCTATGTGTGTACCAAAATCCCCAAATTATGTCTTGAACATTCACGCCTTCTGATTGTTTAAAGAAGTCTGAATACTAGCATACCAACAATTGAGTTTATGAACTGCTTTCTTTTGTCAGCGTGTGGCCTTGTTTGCACTTGGGTTTCTTATATTAGGGGGAATGAACACAATATATGTTTCCAAAAAGAACTGTGCTCATCCCTGTCTTTAAAGAAAGATCAAAACCCCTAATTAAGTTATGGGCAGAAGGATGGCACATTGGGGGGCATGTATCGAGGATACAATAAGAATGTGCATTAACCGTGTTGCCTCTCTGAAGCTCTGAAGCTCTGAAGTGAGAGAAAGAAAATAAGCGAAAGTTGTTATTGTCTTCAACGAATTTCACAATCTTTTTAAACAAAAGATCGGATTAAACTAGCTTAGGTGTCTATTGACTGTGGTATTTTTACCATAGCTCTTCTGTGAGCTGGTAATAATGAAGCTTTGTGTTTTATATGCAGTAGTCGGAAGAGCACGTTTCTGTGAGAATGGCATGTGACAGGAGTCTAGAAAAAGAAGCATTGGCACCGTGAGGGTGAGCAAGAGGAACATGAAATGGAATGCAGTGCCAGTACATTTGTTGGCACTAAATTGACCTAGGAAACTGTACATATATAAACTGTCCTTGAGAAGTACCATTATAAAATAATGTATCTTCTGCCTTGCCTGCCAACAATATGTTTTTATACTTCCTGAGTAGGGGAATAGTGTAGCATCCCATCAATCCATTGTAATTGCATTTGTATTTTATTTGTGATTTATATAGTGCCTAACGCCAAGGTGCTGTACATATGCCAAGTTACAGTATAATAATTAGGATTACAAAAAGACAATTCATGGAATTAAATAAATAAGAATCATACACATTGAATAGGAGAAAAGAGAACATGGTACACAATTTAGGAATGAAGAAGACAGTTCTTTAAGGAAGTGTGAAATAGAGGATAAGACACAATAGATAGTAGTGAATAAGATAAGGCATTTCAGTGAATCAGGGCAACTAAAGAAAAAGAACGAACATGCGACTGAGCACAAGTGGGACGGGGAACAGATACTTGATATTGGGATTATGATGAAAGAGCACCAGAGGGAACATAAAATGAAATAACAGAAATCATATACAAGTCCATAAAGCGATTTAAAAACAATAGAGAAAATTAGATGTTAATCAAGAATGAAAAGCTAGCCATCCAAGATAAGATAGAGAAGTGGAAATAGAATCAGGAGTACAAGAGACAAATTGACGCATTCAAAACAGACTTTAAGGAAGCAATATGGGAACATGGAAGATCAAAAAGTGCAATAGAATAAACGTGAAAAAATAAGAGATAAGAGGTTTAGTGGCAATAAAAGTAAGAAAAGGCCGAACTTTATGGATATTAATACGATTTTAATGACAGGAGCGAGAAGTCATAGAAATGTGATGGGAGAAAGAGGGATCAGTATCAAGATAAGACCAAGATTCTGGGCAGTAGAGGACATGGGAAGGTGAGTGGGAGGAAAGACGACAAAAGGTGAAGAGGAAGGAGGGGGAATGGAAGAAGCTGCAGAAGAAAATTACTTCCGTTTTTGAAGCATTAAGAGCTAGAAATTGATCAGACATCCAGGTCCTAATAGCACAAATGCAGGCCGAAAGATTACTATGAATAGCAGGTGTAAAAGAGGAGAAGGACAAAAAGAGCTGAGTATCATCAGTATAAAAGTGGTGAGATAACCCTAAAGAAGAAATAATAGCAGCAAATGGTTAAGTATGTAGAGAAAAGAGAAAAGGGCCAAGAACACAACCTTCTGGAAAAACATAAGAAAGTGGAACAGATTCCGAACAAACAGCAGCCCATGATACTGAGTAGCTACGATTGGATGATTAAGAGTGAAAGCAAAATAGCACTGATCCATAAAACCTAAAAGAAGAAATAGACTGTAGAAGTAGAGCATAATCCACTGTGTCAAAAGTATGAGAATAGACAAGTGTTTAGAATAGCGAGCTTTACATAAAAATCACAAACAGAAAGACGAGTAGTTTCAGTAGAGTGAGAGGCATGAAACACTAGAAACTGAAATGTGAAACAATCAAATTTTCTGTGACAAAAGAAGATAACGGAGAGTCAAAAAAACACTCCTAAAGCATGGAAAGAAAAGGAAGAAGAGAAACTGGATGAAAGTTAGAAGGAGAGGGCAGATCCAAGGAAGTATTTGTCTGTATAGGAAGAACAATACCATGTTTAACAGAGAGAGAGAAGATAGAGGTAGGATTAGAGATGTTGAAAAGACTAGTAAGATAAGAGTTGAGAGAAGGGTAGATTTTGAATGTAAGAGAGGTGAAGCGGTGGGGTGATCCTCTGAGAGAAGCAAAGAGGTGTCAGAAATAGAAATAGGAGAGAAAGAAGTGAACGCCATAGATAATGAAGAAGATAGAGAAGAATGTTGAGAAGGAGATCAATGCAAGTCGAAGGGCCCCCATGGACCGTTTGGCAATCCAGCATGGTTTAAAACATTGAGTATTGCTGGTTCAGGATGATGAGTGATGATGTGATAAAGCAGTTTGACTCAAGCTGCGATTTAATGTCCTGATGGTTTGATGCACGTTTCAATGGGCGACAGATTTGAAGTCAGCAGCACGTTGCACTGATGCTGAAGCTAAGACGGGGTGACAAGGACATTCTGAGATGATACAGCATCAAGCCTTTTCGATGGATGGATGCAACCAGCAGTCATTCAATGTAAGAGTGATTGCCAAAGGGTGCATCAGCTTTTCCTTAAGGTTCAAAGTTATCAGCCATGGTTCAAAGGTGGCTCAAATTGCTTTGAATGGCAAAGACAGCGATCCTGTCTGTTATGTCTCTCAGGATGCTGTGAGACCAGTCGCAGCACAAAGGGTAACCACTTTAGAAGTGAAGTAATTAGCAAAGCCAAAAGAAGTTAAGGTAGATGTAAGGGAATAATCAGAAGAAGAAGGAGAAATAAGCAGAGAGAGGGATTGAAAAAAGGTGCTGGTGGTGGGCCGATTGGGATTGCAGACGATCAGAGTAGTAAATGAAAAAAACACGCTGTCATATAAAGTATGAGTCTATCAATTCAAGTAGAAGGACCCCCCCAAGAACCGTTTGACAATCCAGCGTGGTTTAAAACATTAGGTACTGCTGGTTCTGGTGATAGTCATGGCGTGCTAAAGCAGTTTGAATCAAACTGCAATTCAAAGTTCTGGTGGTTTGATGCGTGTTTCAAAGATGCAGCAATTTGAAGTCAGCAGCATGGTGCACGTGCACTAATGCTTAAGCCAAAAGGGTGACAAGGGACTTCTGAGGCGATGCAACATTGAGCCAGTTCAAGTAATACAACCAGCAGTCATTCAAAGTTAAGAGTCAGAGCCAAAGGAAGCACAGACTCTTTCTGAAGGTTCAAAGGTATCAACCATGGTTCAAACGTGTCCCAAATTACTTTGAATGGAAAAAACAAGTAGGTTTGCTAACAGAGTGTTAGTCCTTTGTCCTTAGCAAGAGTGCCCCTAAATGTGCACTGGGAGTGGGCAGGGAGAAGAGCTTGCCTCTGCCTTTGAGCACTGATTCACCTCAATAGCTGATGGCTTTGGAAAGATGAACTCTCTGAAAAGAGGTGCAATTTAATTCTTCTTGATGTACAGGAATGAATCATAGAAGGAGTTGGAGACCAACACTTTCATGGGCAAAATGCCCAATGTGATTGGATAAAATCAAGTGTGTTCTAAGGGGTCCCATCCTTGACCTTGTGACATGTGGCCCTTGCCTCCTGTTGTCATACGCTGAGTGCCTTGTTTATGGATTTCTCTCTTTGAAGCCAGCTTCTCAGAACTTCATCAACTGGGAAATGTCAGGCCTGGAAAGGGAAGAGTGACCTTTCATCCCCGAGTTTAAGCAGAAACATGCATCCCACTGTCTGTTCAATTCATTTGAATGCAGATAGACAAGTACCTAAAATCCACGTAGCATTCCACAGCTGGGTGAGAGCTCACACGGATGACACTGGTATGGTACAACACAGATGTGGCTTTAATAATTATGAGAACTACCAACCACCATACAAAAACATGGTATCACTTATATTTCCAGATTACCCTGCACCCAGGCTTTTAGTTTATCATAATTATGATGCTTTTGGAAAAGAGGTGTCTAGTTAAATGCAACCTTTGCACTGCAGGAACTTTGCTGTCGTAGCAGCCATTAAACACAGCACCTGTGAGGACTGCACCCACTCTGTGCCACAGGATAGCTGGCATTGCATTTCAGGATACTGATTCAGCCAGTCACAGTTGTACAATATGCTTTAGGATTGGATTAATGAAAAGGAGTTCTTGTTACCAGACCGCTCTGTTTTAGATAGATTTCCTGCATAATTTTGTCATTAATACAAATTTATAAAGAGAGAACTTGTGTGCCGTTGTCTGATGGCAATTCCTCACAATTAGTTCAAGTATTTCTTCCATTAACACAGTCAACAAGATAGCATTGTATCAGTGGAATGCTTGAATGGCAGCGCATGGATTTCCAACGAAAACATCCTCTATCCCCTGTTTGTTTAATAGACACACAGGCTCAGTGACACAGATTACATGTATGCTAACTACAAACTTGTTCTTATCAATCTGAAACATAATCAGAACAACACAACCATTTTTTTTCCAAAAGCATGGACCTTACAATTATTGGATGAAGAAGAACTTGTACCTTAGCAACACAGACAAGTGCTTAAATTGTCTGGGCGATTGCCAGGTACTTATTCTTTTAGCACTAGCACGTATTGTCTGATACTCAGTTCAAGTATGATTTGGTGTTTTGCCAACTTTATTTTTTAAATGTCAGTCCATCTTAATATCACTACAATCAACAGCAGTATTAGCCATGAAGGTTCTGCTGTGCTACTTATTCAGTTTCAGGAATTACAACTACCAGGAAGGGGAGAGACATGGATGCTCATGTTTGTTATTGCAGCAAATTTCTCTAGTCAGCCCAGATGACATTGGGGAATTCCACTACTGTAATAACTGGCAGCACTGCAGCAGCACAGTGGGTGGCTTTGGCATGTGGTTCTGGCTGCAGTCGGGGTACTGAGTGCAGCTCACTAGTTACAATGGAAGGTGGGCATGCACATGTATATGTGCTAGTGACAGGATGGTGTTAGCTTGAGTGCTCCACTGCAAGCAAGCAACTCATTGAAGCATGCAGGGCTTATGAAACAGCGAACCGACCCTTTTTTCTGGAATGCAGTTATGAAGGGGTCCACCAATATCCATGCAGGCATGGGCCAAATCAACAACTAACTGCGTATAAACCAAACACTGCTACATGCCTGAAATTGGTGCTGCACAGTCATCATGGTCATTAGTGGGGCAGAGGGCACCCTGAACAGAGAGGACATTAACATAGAATACACTAGGCAAGAGCACCAACTGAGAGGCAAGGTCAAGGACAAGGCAACTACCAAGGAAGAATGCCTGTGCCGAGTGGTCATTTATAGAAGATTTGCTGAGGTGTTACACAGGTACATGAATCAGGTCGTGTCTGCATTTAGTTATCAGTTTGCTATATGAAGAAAGCACATGTGCTCTATTTTCTGTGGTTAAGCAGTCCACGTGTTCCAATTGCCATTTCAGGAATCATAGAAAACTGATGAGGAGGGTTATCTATAGCGATTTCAACAGGTCTTTGACTGAGACAGGATGGTCCAGTACTCCCAAACTGACAGATGTCACATTTTACAAACATCTAACAATGTGAAGCAACTGAGAAGTAATACTTTGCATATAAACATCTGATACTTTGGAGTTACTTACATGGTTAGAGTCAAAGGGGGCAATGAGCGACATACGAGGGCTATTCCATGGAGCCCCACAGAAAATCAGTTGAGCTTTTGTACTCAATCATATAATTCAGAATATGAAAATGCCACTAAAGGTCATGTTTCTTTATTTCTCTTCTGTGTCCAATTAGATTAGCAGGGAAACAATGTGGGAATAGCTGGATAGGTACTTGGTCGACAGGATGAGATGGAGGTTGTTCTGATTCTCTGCAATCGTACCAGCATGAGAGTCCACTCTATCATGTAGTGGAATTGAGCAACTCCTTTCCAAAAGCTAGGATCAACAAATAGGACTGCAACAAACCCTCTAACTCCTTTCTAGATAAATGAATGGTATGTGTGAGGCTGTGCTGAAAAAGATATTCCTGCTTAAAAAGGGGTTTATGGTGCCACTTCTTTTCGATGCAGACAACTCAATCATAATTTCAAGAACTGGGAATGCCCCACAGACCCAGCTTCATTTCGTTGAGACATATTGCAACCTGAAACTAAATATTTGTTCTACTCAGAGGATGCAGAGTTGGAAGACATCTGCATGGGGGCCCAAATGGAAGATATCTGCATCGACACTACCACTTCACACCAACACCCTTCAGAAGCACTTTCCAAAAGAGCCTCAAAATATCGGTCTCTCCACAGTCGTACTATAGCAACACCACCTCCACTGCCATAATCTGGTTATCTGAATCTTCCTATCCCGCCCTGAAACCATTTTGTAACTTCTATGTTACATACCACCTCTTCAAACTTCGAACATGGTAAGGGACTCTGGGGCTCTGAGACCCTATGGGTAGGGTTAGGACTGAACAAAAAAACAAAAAAATTAAAATAAAATGAAATAAATAATATTTCCTCTAGAGAGCCTAACATTGACTAGCTTTACATGCTAAACATGAAAAGGAAGGATTATGAAATGCATCTACAATACATTGTAGTGCGCAGTGGCCACACTACAGTTAAGTTGTGTATCTAGTTCCATAGGGGACACCTTTTGACTTGCGGACTGATTTGACTGATATTTTCCAAAGACAAAGTTTGTCATGCCCCCCCGACCCCCAAGATTGGGAATTTTTGGAATGATTGGTTAAAAATGAAAATGTTATTAAGAAAGCAAGACAATGTTGTTTTAGGCTTACTCCCTTTCATTTACCCATAGAGAAAAAGTCCGCATTTTATCACACCAAAGTGCAAAAACCATTGGAGGGTATTGGACCAAATAAGGAACAACTTGGGCATGAAATGTTGACTTAATTTCTTCTAGGACAGGTCTGAGGTTATTGCATCCAGTAGTTTTTAAAATATTTAAAAGGCAAGCAGATGCCCCTTCTCCCAAAATAAAAGCAGTATCTCCCATGGTGCTTTGCAGCACAGATATTTTTCAAAAATGAAATAGAAAAGCAATTTGGAAGAGGAAAAAGGTTGAAAGCGCATCAGGCTAGAGGTGGGGAGGGGGAAAAGGACATCATGTGCAATTGGGGAGTTGGGGCGAGTCTGCGCAGCAGTTACATTTTGGTTGTTTTTGCTTTAGTGGGGTAATTTCAGGGGAATATTGCCAGATTACTGCAGTAATATCACAAGACGCTCCCGGAAACAAAAATGCCTGACATAAAGCAATAAGAGAAAGGGAGTGATGGGAGAGGGCAAGAGAGGTGAAAATCAACTGAGGTGGGTGGGGGTTCCCTAAAGAGAAGGTAATTACCACAAGATCACTGCAGTAATTATCAGGAAATGGAAACTGAGAACAAATACAATGGGAGACATCTTTTGTGATCACATCTACTAGCCAGGGGGAAATGGATCTTTGTGCCAGTGCCCCTAGCCAGAGGGCCTCAAAGAAACCTATTGATGCAACACGTGCAGTGGCCATGGCCAAAGGCCATGGACACCGGCCATGGATGAAGGCTGTGACTAGTGGGCTTGAAAGAACCCTAGTGTTTTAAAATATACAGTGGGCATGGCCAAAGGCTGTACTCACTGGTCTAGGCCCAAGGACAATGCCAGTAGACCCCAGTGAAACGTATGGGTACAATATATACAGTGGCCCCAGCCAAAGTCTGGTGTCATCTTTGATGTCCTGGGTGTTAGTCTTAGCAATGCACGGTGGTGGCGCGAGTTATGGTTGCTTAGCTTACCATAACTGGCGAATTTCAGGGGGTTTTCGGTTTTACTTTGAACCATAACGTTTCCGTTAGCAAACTTTTTTTGTGTGAATTGCATAGGTTTTTAGTAGTGCAACTTAACCATAAAGTCCCCTTAACAAAGTTTATTTTAGCGATATATATGATATAATATATATTGCTGACATGGCTGAATAGGTTATCAACTGAGCCCTGACTCGAATAATACATGCCTTGAAAAAGAACCCTGTTGGGGTGAACCGGCTGTCGGCAGCAGTGACAAATAGAACACCTACAATTTAACCTCTACGCAAGACTCAGCTCTAACTTCAGATATGAGCCTGAATTCAACAAAGTGTGAGAGCATGGTTTGAGTTTAGTTCCCCCACGCAACACAAATTGAATTTTAATTAAGACGTCAGGGCCGCTGAAACTAATCACCTGCTGCAGGGCGCATTAGCGAACACTGTGTAAAAGAAGAGGGATCTACAATCTCCAGAGTCCCCCACTTCACTTTTCTCATCAATGTATACAATCATGTCCTTACTTGCTGTTAGTTACAGTATGTCGGTTTTTCAAACGTGCAGTGTTGCTAGATTTCCCAGGGGACACCGCGTCCGTGAGTAAAAGATGCCTGCCACTGGTGCAAGCTGGAAAATATCATAACAGCCAGAAATCACTCTTCAAGCAGCTTCATGTATGTGTTTACTTCCTAACAGGAAAATAGAGATGAAACTCTTGATACATATGGTGGGTCTGGCGGGATCCTCAGGAGAGAGCTTAATAAGAAGCACCATGAACATCACCTGTCAACACCCACGATGTACGAGAATATTATTTCATTGAATCTTCATAAGTACAATGAACTACACAATGCAACATTGATTGACGTGCTGAAGTTATTTCTAGCCCTCTTAGGGAAATGGGCTATCATGGTGAAATCATTCTTATGAGTAGGATGCGATGCAATGCCGTCTGAAGGCTTTAGACTGCTGCAGAATGATTGAAGTGCATTGGCCTACAGTGAAGTGTACCCAGGGTGGTTAAACATTATTGTTTAGGTAACTCTATTTTTTTGTAACAAAAAAATGATTTTATTGGATCACTTATGAAAAATGTTTCCCATTGGTATAAGAGTGGTCCAAATCGTCACAGTTCGAAAGCATTCATCTCTTTGTAGTGCTGTCAGCTTCTGGTGGCAGCTTTACAATGATAGACGAACGGGGACAAGAGACATTCTAATGTCACTGTACTTTCACTTTTCACACAGCCTTTTACAGAATCATCACACTCGTGGATGGTAAAATGTAATGTGTGCAAAAGTTTAATTTGCTATACTGTTCACCCTCTTTTCTTCAAAAGGTATCACAAAACAATGTGCCAACAATCACCAAACGATTCGAAAAAATAAGTAAATATTTTTAAAAACAAACCAATTTGAAATAATAGAAATTAGCAGCATTTAATAACATTGATCACACTCACCTGGAAAATAATCCCTAAATCACTTCATGGCGAAATACCAAATGTTTCAGATTTTCTATATCATTTGTTATTTGCTTGTAGTGAAAATAAACGATCACTTTAAGAACCTTGTGTGAAATTGTATGAAGACCAGTTCTCTATATTAATCATGGTTGAACAACTTTAGCAGATTTAGGGGAAGCAGACTTGAGATATACCATTCCACATATGTTGTCAATGATGCTGGTTGGACCACACTGTGCAAGAATATAGGGCCTCATTACACGGTATGCGATAACCATGGCGCTATTAGCGCCATGGTTGCCGCTGGTATTTTACCGCGTCCGCCTTGGTGGATGGCGGAATTACCGGCCTACTCCAAGGTGAGCGGGGCTGGTAATTCCCCATTCACCAAGGCACTTCCCCATTCCCATTTTTGCCCCCATAGGGCTCAATGGGAATGGGGAAGGAGGTAATTACGGTACCGCAAATTGTGGTACCGTAATTAGCACCAAGCTCCCTTTGCAGGCCCGTTCCTTAACAGCTGGTAAAACCAGCTGTTGAGGTCGGGTCCGGCAAAGGGACCTCGTAGTAAGGCGGTAAGGGTTTACCGGTACCGGTGCCCTTACCCGTACCGGTAAACCCTTATCGCATACCGTGTAATGAGGCCCATAGTCTCCTATGTGCAATCTTCCCATTGGTCACTGAATCGCTCTACCCATGGCTACTGATTCACATAAGAGCTGCATGAAACAGACTAACAGTAACATTAAAGGTGTCATTTACTTGTTTGAGCACTGAATCAGTGCTATATAACCAGGGCCAGCAGAAATTGTGTTGGATCCCCTTTCACACAATGATTAAGGGCACACGTGCCTAGAGCTGGGATAACCTGCCTCCATAGGTTAAGGACCTTCAGCAGGCACAGTTTAACTTTTTCAAATGCAGAAGAGAAGTGGACGTTGTGTATCTCTGGAGCATCTCATCAGACAAACAATATATGATAACGATTGTGAAGAAAACATTTAGTTCAACATAGACAAAGGAAGTTGGTTGGGGTGTGAGTTGTGTGAAAAACAGATTATAATTTATATTACTGCCTGGCGAGGGTCAACCAGAATGTGACAAAACATTCTGATTTTGACTTCCCAGGGCTTTACACGATCGGGAATCCGTCGGCCGGGATTCCTTGCCATTGTTCCCGGCGGGGGCGGGGCAGCCCCTCAGCCAATGAGGAGGCTCTGAAACAGGGCAATCCTCGCTCAGAGCCTCCACACGGCTGGAGGCTGCCATCCTCCACTGGCTAGGATTCAGGTAAGTGTTTTTTTTCCTCCCCATACCCTGCAAACAATCCTCTCCCCGCCCTCCCAACCCCACTTACCTTCTTATTTCTCCATTTTCAGGACCGAACGCACTGGGGACACTTCGCTCTGGCCTATAACTATGGGCCGCGGGGCATTACCTGACTCGGTAATGACCCGCGGCTTGGGGCTTATTGCTAATATATGTTTCCTAAATCAAATTGCAATTGGTGATTTCCTAGGTTCCATCATTACAGGTGCCTAACATGGCCCCACCTTGCACTTCATTAAGCATATTCTCTACCCAACACAAAAGAGCTGAAAGGGGTTATAAACTATCTGTGAAAACCTTATGGAAAGATCTATCTTTAACCAGCAATATAAAGTTACACGGCCTTTAGTTAATTTGGAATGACTGATGCTTCCTTACAGAATATGTCCATATTATAAGGCCCACCGTATGACAAAGTATAACGAACAAGAGAGGGTTTGAGTGGCTGCAGACTTTGTAAGAGACATGTTTTGGGATTCTGCCAAACCTAACAAAGAAAGGTGGCAGGCAGGAGCTGTAACTCTATATCATCACTTAGAAACGCTATTAAACTTTCTTTAGGGGCTCCCAAAGGTGTTGGGTCGCATATGTCACAAGATACATGTGGACAAAACCCCACATCCTGTGCATAGCATAGCACCCCACATTGCATATCATAGCATCCCATTCCATTCATCCAAAGAGTTTTCAGAAGTGCTCAATGGGCATTAAGGGTATCATTCTTTTTCAGGGTCCTTCTTTTGGCCGCAGGTACAGGGCACTGTCACTCGGGAGCACTCATTTTACCTTTAATAACGTTTTCTGACTCATGGCTTTTTTAAAAAAAAAATATGTATTTACTTCCCTAGGATTTTCACATTCTGTAATACATCAAAGGAAAAAGGAGAACATGCAAGGCAGCATATTAGTACTGAAGCATGTGGAAGAACACAGTACATACGACAATTCCTTCATTGGACCACTCGCCTGCCTACCAATATAGACCTGTGACAGCTGCCATGCCAGATAAACTTAAACTCGCCATGAAGCTGCTGAGGGGCATGCAGCAACAACAACCAGCTGCCTGAAGTACTGCGAGGTGCGTGCCTATTTCTGTGCACTAATGAGCCCTCATAGGTGATTGTTCCATCGGCCAAGAAGCGCCTTCTAAATATGGCGCTCAATCCCCTGTTGGGCCACGGATGCATAGCAATGCATTCCCAGTGCTTCTTTGTTTCACCTGATGATTGCAGCATTGTTTTTCCTCAGATGCCCTTCCATCTCCGCAGCCTTGCTGACGTTTAAAAATGACTGCCACCATTTATTTGCTCTAACTATTCTTCATGTGGACAGCTTGAGCCCACAATTCCTCCCATGATTGGCTGGCCTTCCTTTACTTGGCCAACCAGTGGAGCCGGATGGCGGGGAGCAAGAAAGCAGGCCCCTTCACAAGGCCAACTTCTGAAGGCCACAAGGTCTATTGTGTCTGGCCTTGTCCTGAGCTGGAGGGAGCACCTCTCCCTGACCTACTCCCTGCCCTATTCCTTCACCATTTACCTCTTGGCAATGTTTCCAAAAATTAATCACAGACTGGGACCACTGTAAGATTCAACTGGGAGAAAATCCTGACTTTGAAATTGCTCTGGTAAGCAACATTTAACCCATTGGGCTGGACCACACACCTTCCTGGGACACTCTGGTAGTTTACTGCTCCTTTCCCCTCCTGCCTAACTATAACCTTCATCTCTGCACCAACTGTAAAATGCATCGTGTTGTACCACTTACTGTATGCTCTGTGCTGTTCTCTTAATGCCCTGCTTCAAATCAGAAAGTGTGTTCTTGTAAATTCGAATTTGAGTGTGTTTTCCAACTGTACATCCTCCATTTTGTATTGCATTTTAGAGCTTTCTGGCATATTCAAATTGTAGGCGTGCATTCCGACTGTGCATCCTCCATTTTGTACAGTTTTGTAGTGCTTTCTGGCTAATTCGAACTTAGGTGTGCTATCCAACTGTGCTTCCTCCATGTTGTACTGCTTTTTAGTGCTTTTTGCAAATTCGAATTTTTGGTGTGCTTTCCGACTGTGCATCCTCCATTTTGTACATCTTTTTAGTGCTTTCTGTCAAATTTAAATGTAGGTTTGCTTTCCAATTTTTTAATGATCCTTGAATCTGGGCATTTCCAGTGTGCTCATTGATTTTGTCTGCTTGACTGCCTTGTGAGATTCTACAGTTGCATGTGTTTCTAACCCTCTCCCCTGTTATCCTCTGACCCCCACCCCTTTTTGTCTCTGCCCCATGGTGCTCTTCCAACCCTGGTCTGCCCATTGCAGACACCTGCCTCAATGCTTCCTCTCGACTACCATGGACATTCTCTTTGCTTTTCCTTCCTCAGACCTAGGGACTCCCCCTATGGTTTCTGTCCTCTTCCCCACCAATTACTGGTGGCATCAGATGGGAAATGCTTGTGGCTCTTCCAAATGCACCATTAATGTCTATCACAATGACACTATAATGGCCGAGGGCTGCCATTCCAACCTCCTCCTTCTTGACAGGTGTCTTCCATCTCTCTTCAGCTCTCCCCCCACTCTTGCCCCTTCTCCAACCCTCATCCCCCTTTGCCCTCCACAGTGGTAGCACCCAACCTGGGCATCCCCCGCAAATCATTTAAAAGGGGCAACCAGATTCACTTAGCTACAGTCAACTCTTGCTCAGCTGTAAAACAATCCTCTGACATCTGTCTCCTCCTTGAAGACTTTGACCCTGACGTATAAGCTCTCACCTAGACATGGTTCAAGGCCAGCTTTGGCACTGCTTTTGACACTCTTCTCCCTGAGGGCTAGAAGATCATGCCCAGTCCCAGGCCCTCCTGGCCTGGTGGAGAAGTGGCTCGGGTCTTCCATGAGTGGGTTCCTGCATCCATCAACCACGCTCAAACCTATTCATCCTTTGAAAGCATAGTCTACAGATTATCTGTCTTGTCTACCTTCTCTCTTACTCTTGCTACCATCTACAGGCCTCCCCGGACCAACCAACATCTTACTCTCAGAATGGGAGGACCTGTCCTTCTCTCTTCTTACCTCCTCCCCCAAACTTATCTTTCTTGGGGACATTAAAATCCATCTCGACTCTCTGGATGTGGCTATTGTACTGGCCCAACCAACTCTGCAGGATACACATTGGATGCTCTCATCTCCACTCTGCAACCTTCTTACTAACCCTCCTTCCTGGTATGACCACTCTCTTCCCACTTGACCTCTGTGGTCCCCTGATAATGCCTCTGCCCGCACTGCCAGTCTCCTTGCCCATCATTCGACCAATGAAGAGTATAAACCATATTTCTCTCGCTGTATTTCCCTCTTGGCAATGTTTCCAAAATGATTCACAAACTGAGACCACTATAAGCTTTGACCAGGAACAAAATCCTGACTTTGAAATTGCTCTTGAATCTGGAGAATAGCTCCTGGGCAACATGCTCATCTTGGAAGCAAGACGACATTGAGCACCACATGTTCGATCCCCGTGTCTGTGCTTAGAAACCTCTGGGTATTAAGCATGTTATAAATAACCATCGTATCATATCTGGTAAGCAACATTGAACAAATTGTCTGGGCCCACACACCTCCCAGGGGCACTCTATTTGCTTTTGGTTGTTTCCTGTTTCTTTCCCAACCTGCCTAACTATAACCTCCATCAATGCACCAATTGTAATATTCATTGTGTTGTGCCACTTACTGTCTGCTCTCTGCTGTTCTCTTAATGCCCTGCTTCCACAACAAAAACATCTGAAACTCAGCATTAATTCTCAGGTGTGCTTTCCAACAATGCATCCTCCGTTGTGTGGTTATTTTTAGTGGTTTTGGGCAAATTCGAATTTAGGTGTGCTTTCCAACTGTGCATCCTCCATTTTGTGTTGCTTTTTAGTGCTTTCTGTCAAATTCGAATTTAGGTGTGCTTTCCAAATTGTGCATCCTCCATTTTGTACTGCGTTTTAGTGCTTTCTGGTCAATTTGGATGTAGGTGTACTTTCCAATGTGTTAATGATCCTTGATTCTGTGTATTTCTAGTGTGCTTTTGTCTTCTTTGCCGCATGGTGAGATTCTACTGTTGCATAGTGCTTCTAACCCTCTCCCCTGTTATTCTCCTACCCCCACCACTTTTTGTCTAAGCCCCCATGATGCTCTCCATCTCTTCTATTTATTCTATTTGCTTCTCCATCACCTATCCTTCCTCTTGCATAAAGTCTGGAAGCAAGGCATATAAAAGGGCACTCCTGAGTTCCAACCCTATTCTGCCCACTGCAGACACCTACCTAAATTCTTCCCCCAGACAGACTATCGCTGACATTCTCTGTGCTGTTCCTTCCTGTAACCTATGGACTCCACATATAGTTTCTGTTCTCTTCCCTTTCTCTTCCTCGCCCATTAATGATGGCACCAGATGGGAAGTGCTTGTGGCTCACTTTGCATCTTCCAAATGCACCATTAATGTCTATCACAATGGCACTATCATGGCCCAGGGCTCCCAGCCCAACCCTCTCCTTCTTGACAGGCATCTTCCATCTCTCTTCAACCGCCCCCAATCTTGCCACCCCGCCATACCTCATCCCACTTTTGCCCTCCCCCAGTGGTGGCACCCCACCTCGGTGACCCCGCAAATCATTTAAAGGGGGCAACCAGTTTGTTAAGCAACCCTCAACTCTCACTCTACTATCAAACACTTCACTGACATTGGTTGCTTCCTTTAAGACCTTGACCATGATGTCCTTGCTCTCGCCCAGACGTGGTTCAAGGCCAGATCCATCACTGCTTTTGGCATTCTTCTCCCTGAGGGCTACAAGATCCTGTCCAATCGCAGGCCCTCGCGGCCTGGTAGCAGAGTGGCTATGATCTTCCATGAGTGGGTTGCTGCATCCATCATCCCCACTCAAACCTACTCTTCCTTTGAAAGCCCTAGTCTGCAGACTATCTGTCTTGCCTACCTTCTCTCTTACTCTTGCTACCATCTACAGGGACAATTCTAATAGAGTAAGTGCATAGAAGAAAGTAAGGGGAGGACATAGGAAAAGGGAGAAGGGAAAGGAAGAGAGAAAAGAGATTAAGCAGTCAACAAGAGTGGAGAAGCAAGCGTGGAGAGAGAATACAATTGCAGAAGTCAGTAGTAACACATAATGTTGCAAGCCAGGATACAAGATGAAGATGGGAACAGCATGATTCAGGGTCACCATGAGGTGGAACGTACTTGAACAAGGACCTTTTGAGGAGGTTTCAGAGCATGAGGGTCCAAGAGACAGAACTCCTGTAGAATCCTACAACATTTGTAGCTTTCCTATGGGAAATACACATCCCCAAAATTCTAGGGCAGCAGTCAGGTAAATTCCATCAGCATTTCTTTAATGAAAAAAACCCTATTAAAAAAAAGAGACTGATGAAAGAACTCTGCAGGTTAAATACTGGGTATCTCAGTGAAAAATATTTGAATACGGAGCACGGACGTTTACGCTGCAAATATAGACGATGGTTAAAATCACAGAGGTATACTCATCATCAAAATGACGGAGAACAGATGTTAAGAGCCCCAGGGAAATAAAGCTCCAGAAATGTGTGGGCCATAGTTAATAGGACAGAGGAAAGGCAAGTACCTGCCCAATCCAATGTCATAGAGGAGTCTTTTGGGAGAAACATTTCATGAACCTATATGGGGCACCGGAGGACCCACCGGAGTTGAAACTAGTGAAAGGAATCTGGCTCATTACCCTCACCAAAGACCTGGTAAAGGTTGCTGTAAAGAAATCATCAGGATATAGGGCACTAGCGCCTAATGGCTGTACAAACCAGATTTCTAAATTGGATATTGCACTCTGGTCAAACATCTTGCACAGTTTTTTTGAAGAAACAATTTAGTCTGAAACCCTTCCCGACTCTTGAAGAGAGGCAATAGTAACACCAATTTATCAGAAGGACGACCGGGCAGACCTGCCTAACTATCATCCCATTCCCTTCTCAACATATTTGCAGGTTTGTTCCTGAGGGATCTAGAAAGTTGAGTATAGAAACAGGATATCCTTTCAAAGAGGCAATTAGGGTCCAATCAGGCCTGTCTTTCACCTTGAATGGCATGATTCTAAGCACAAAACCACCAAGGGCAAAGCTGAAAGCTTTGTAAACTACTTTTACATTCCTCCTGTACAGTGGAATTGAGAAAATTACTAAAAATGAACAAGAGGTTTGTGTGGAATAAGAGAAGTGAGAAAGAGTTTTGTTTCATTAAAGAAGCTTTAGCTAGAGCCCCGGCACTTCAAAGTTTTGTAAGAGGTAGGAAAACTGCAATACCGACCGATGCGAGTGAAGTGGGACTTGGTGCATCCTTATCACAATACCATATTGGACAAAAATTGGTGATTGCCTTCGCGTCCAGACTCCTAAAAGGAGCAGAAAAGAACTATGCTACAATCGAGAAGGAGGCTGTAGCAATAAAATGGGCCACAGAGAAGTTTAGGAGTTTTGTCTGGGGAGTGCAATTCAGTATTCACACAGACCACAAACCACCAGTAGAAATCTTTAGTACCAAAGGTCTTGATAAGGTGTCTAGTAGAATCAGGAGATGGGTCTCTAGACTACAAGAGTTCAACTTCAAAGTTATACATATTCCTGGATCAAAGAACATTACAGCGGATTGTCTGTCACGCCTGACTGGCTTGGATGATGTCAAGGATGATCCTGAAGAACAAGAAGCTGTTTGTGTGGTATCAAACCAGGCTATATCCGAACAGGAGTGGAACGATGAGATGGAGAAAGATGAGACATTAATGGATGTAGTGAAAAATGTCAAGGAAGGAAGGTGGAGGAAAAATGAGATGATTCGCACGGAAGTCAAAGAATTCTGGGATTTATGAGAGGACTTATATTTGCAAAGCGGATATCTCATGAAGAGTGATAAAATGATACTGCCTACCAAGCTCAGGGAGAAGATAATGCAGATGGGTCACGAAGGTCACCAGAGCATTGTAAAGACCAAGAGAAGGATTAGAAATACTTATTGGTGGCCCAGATGCGAACGCCAGATTGATGACCAGATCAGAAAGTGTATCCTTTGCTCCTGAAGTGATAAAGTATGCATGGGTGCTAGTTATCCGATGGTAATGAGAGAAATTCCCGAAAGTCTGTGGAGTAAAATTGCTATGGATGTGATTGGCCCAATTTGGAGTGGTGGTTGTTCAACCTTTTGTTTTGTGGTCATTGACATGTTAACCAGATGGGTTGAAATTACTTTCTTGCCACAGGTTACTACACGTAAGGTTATAGAATTCATGGAGGAACTGTGTGAAAGAGAAGGGTATCCACAAGAGGTACTCACAGACAATGGTTCACAGTTTAAATCCAAAAAGATGGAAAGATATTTGAGTGAAAGGTCCATTAATCATAGGTTTGGTGCTATTTACCATCCACAAACCAACGGTATTGTGGGGCAAAATAACAGAGTGATAAAGGACGCTATCAAGTTGGCGTGGGCTAATGGGAGAGAGTGGAAAGGAGTTGTCAAAGAAACTCTGATAGCTCACAGATTCGCTCCTCACAGCTCCAAAGGTGTTTCTCCCTTTGAGCTGAGTAGGGCCAGAAAAGCTAATACAAAGCTGTTCTCAGGGTGAATGAATGCTGTAGCAGGGAATGGAGTAAATCTGGATGGAGTGAAAGAGAGTGTTCAGCAGAGACAATTGAATAATAAAAGATTGCATGATAGCAAGTGTTTCAGGAAAAGACCTGAGCCTCAAGTGGGTAGTTTGGTGAGAATAAAACTTCCAGTGACCCTAAGACAAGATGGATGTCATTGGTCTAAACCAGTTAGAGTGGTGGAGGTATATTCACACGCTGTAAGAACCCAGGATGGCAGAGTGTGGAACAACGAGAGGGTGATGATCCTAAGGGATGAGCGGTTGGAGAATTATTCTGATGAAGTGATTGAGGTGAGCAGAGAGAGAAGGAAAGAGCACAAGATAATAAATAGAGATGATGAAGGTGTATGGGGAGAGAATAGGAGACGTAGGTTGTCTTGTGGTGTGTCTTCCTTGGCAAACTGTTCAGATAACTATCCAGAGGAAGAAGCCAGGAATGGGTCTAGAACCGGAAGAAACTACAGACGACCGATATATTTTTCAGACTATGTGAACTAAACAAGTTTAACATTTGTTCTATAAGGAAGGGGGATGTGTAGTGTCTTTAATCTACGTTACACAGCATGTGTGTATTGTTTAGCACATGAGGAATGCACGAGGAGTGAGAGCGAGAAGAGAGGATTCCAGTTTGGAACACTGTGGAAAGACAGTTGGAAAGGCGAAGGAGAGAAGAGACATTTGCATTTCATGTCCCCTAATACATCTACTTTACTTATTAATAGTTACTAGTTAATATATATTTGTATGAAAAATAAACATACATTATTCTTCCCATTTATGCCCCGTTACTTCAGTATTCTAACACAGAGGACAGGCATAGGAGTATGTATCTATGGTAGTAAATCACTACAAGTTACTGTCAACAACACATATAGACTGTCCCTATTCAGAAGCACACCCTAACCCTTTCATGGCAAGCTCTCCCTAGGTAGCCGGTCGTGCGCTGCCTATCTAATAGGGATAGTAAGAGATCTTTCCCTCATCAACAGATGGACAATCAAGTCAATCAGATTCGGTTACAAACACAGAGCAAGTATTACTTGAAACAGTTAGCTTTAGATCATGTCTCTGCTCTGTAATGTAGGAGGCTAATTCTATTAGGGAGAATTCTCCAGAATGGCTAATTTCCCTTACCTACTGAGCCCCTCAGCAGCTTTGCTGGATTTCTAGAATGTATTTTTTGTCACCTGGTAAGGGTGTGAGCTTTTTCTTCCCACTCTTACATGTGTTTTGCTGTGTTTTTTTACATTTTTGTGTTCATAGACTATGGAGTCTCACCTACTCCATAGGCATCATCTTTTGACTCTGTGTCACACAGCACCTTTAGTGTAGTGACACAGGGTTGCTTCTTTCAGTCTTACCACTCTAAACTCCATTTTCTGGGAATGACTACCATCTCCCAGAACCTGTAAAGTTGCCACTGACTTTATGGGTCTTTTTAAATTCACAGACCCAGTGCAAACTGTCTTACATAGAGTACTGGAAGAGGTTAACAGTTATCCTTTTTTTGTCTGTATCTCATGGAACATTATTTAATTCCCCTTTCTTTAAGATGTGGCTGGTGGCAGTGGTATCTACCATTGTTTCCCTACCGCGGTCTATGAAAATAGCCTTGGTACTGTTTTAGGCTAAGTTAGTAGCCTTGAACTTTAATCCGCTGGACCCCTTTTATTTTATTTCGGTTCCGGCTGGGTTTAGTCACCATTTCTTTTTGTATGGGACTTTCTTGTGTTTTACTCTCCGCGCCAAACCAGGTTTGGTTCCTTTGTTCGCCGTACTTTGGTGGGCTTCTGCACAAAAGCCCTCCTTAGGTGCCTGAATGTCTGAGGGGGACAAGATGTAAGAGGGGTTTGAGACTCCCTGATCAGGGTCTCCTTGGAGACCCATGTCACACTCTGTATGATTGGCTGTGGTGACTGTCCCGTCAGGACAGCCACCCTGCTGTGTGATTGACAGCCAGGCTATTTGAATGGGGGAAAACTACATAGAAAGCAGGTCTCGGGGACTTGGAAGACAGAGTTGCCACTGGATCGAGAGAACTGAAGAGAAGCTGAAAGAAGGGGACCACTACCACGACTGAACCTCCCTGTGAAGCCCTGCTGTGGGTCCAAATCTCCAAACTTCAACGACAGAGAAGATCTGCCAGGAATGTTCTTCCCTTGAGACGGTGGGACCAATCAGTTTGCCAAACTCCAAGCCAGGACTCCCTCCTCTGGTCGAATTGTCTGTGCAAAGCTACAGTGAACTTGATTGCCAGGGCCCTCCAGTCTTCCTCCTTCTTGTCAGTCCGACAGTCACTTCAGGAACCGTGAGCCTGCGGGACCTGCCAGGAACGTCTGCCTCAGCTACAGCATTCTTCTGCTCTAAAGGTAATGTGCAAACCCGATTGTTGGTAACGTCCGACCGTGGCGAAAGTGTTTGAAATCTTTTGCAAATCCAAGAGCTAGTCCTTCTCTACTCTTTTAAGTAAGTTTTCTTCAGACCAACTTCGTTTCAAACTCTTGGCGTGGACTTAACCGCAAAGTACTCTGAACTGTGTGATCCTCTGCAAAGACTCTGAACCATAGACATTGGCCAAAGCCTATTGAATTGAATCCTCATTGTCGCCAGCCTTTTCTAGATTGTCCTGCCTACTTACTTGTTGGTGTTGCTTAATTTTGTATAAGATTGCATTTCCCTCCCTTTTTAAATTGCTGAAGTGCCATTTTGCTCACACTTCATTTTGAGCATAACTTGTCCAGAATTAATTGGGTGTTGTCTATTATATTAAGATTGTGATTTTCTGCTGATTTACTTTAGTCATCCATTCAATAAATGATGTGTAAATAAATGTATATTCTTTTACTCAGAAACCTTGAGTCAGTGTTTGTTTGAACCATAGTAATTACTGTCCTTTGTGTAACTTCTGATACTGCTCACTTTACTCTTGAGATAAGTTGCTACCACTTTACTGTGTAGTACAGGCTTGTGCCAAAGGTGAATTTGTACTGTCATTTGTAGTCTTATTTGTGTGTGGTGTTCCCAAAGGGTACTGAGTATGATTCTGCCTAACAGATTCTACCAGGATTTTCTATATGTTTTTATTCACCAACTAGGTAGAGACCTGCCAAACATCAGACCTTGTTCTAGAAAATTAAAACATGAAAGCACCCACATAGAAAGGGGGCCCCTATAGGCAGGGGGCCTAACTAGGGAAAATGGTTACTATGACATGTTCAGTCTTACTTATAGGAACATCATTATCGTCATGAGAAATACTCATGAGCCTAGGGTTGACTGCCTTTGATGACCACTCCAATTGGGGTCATCTTCTTCAGGACCAGAATGTTTATGTCATGGGCGTAGCTCCATAGATGTTCAGCTCTCGCGGAACAGGTGGCTCCCAGTGCTTTAGCGTAACTCTTTCCTCTGGTATACGGCAGGCCTTCCCAGGACATCTCCTTAATGCACACAATCATACACCAATCATGCAGTCTCATGCCCAGTACTACTCCCATCTTCACACATACCCAGAAGCTGCACAACACACCTACTGACCTGGAATCAAAACAGTCAAACATCCCATAAACAGAATGGCAGGGAGGAGACAAGCCAAAAAATAAAAAAAAAACAAGGAAATGGAATTCATATATTTCATTCATACAACGGATTGCACACAGTCACAAGACAAATAGGAAGCATTCATTCCACACCAGACACTAGGGAAAACCAAACAATGAGTGCATCTGCCCGTGAACATGATTTTTATTTATGAACTGTTAAGAATAACGTTATCAGTGGCCAAATCCAGAACAGGCAATGAAGCTTAATCCAACACCCTCAACACAAGGTTCCAAAGATGCCCCCCCCACCTTAGACGGATAACTGAGAACTCCATTTGACAAGGCTGTCATACCCAGACCTCAGGCCTGACAAACCAGAGAACATAACAAGCTCCCCCAATGCGTCACCAAACCGCAACATCAATCCAATAAACTGCTGTGCTGAACCACTACCGGCTAACTCAAAATATGCACACACAACTGCGATGGACAACTCACTTGTTTCAGTTTTACTACATTCAACACAAGTACATATTCCAGAAATGCTGAATGGGATCTCAAACTATGACGGTGCACCTCTTACATCATCACACACTCCCATTGTAGAAACAATACCATGAACTATGCATGCACAAGTGTTTTACCACACCTTTGAGGATTGCATTTGTATTTATATAGCACACATTTACCCCACCCACATATGCATCCTAGCACTAAAGACGAAATAACATATGTAAATTCCAAAGCAATGGAACTCATTTTATCATCTTCAAAAGGATGAAGGCCTCATTGGACCTGCCAGGATTCACACCTGTGACCATAATGTCAAACACAGATCTTGGTAGTGGATGCATTAGTACACAGAGCCACAGACCCAGCATTGAAGGCATCTACACCCAAACTGAGTGTTCCAGGTATGCATAACTGTAAAATCGCTTTAAATGCACCACACTCTGCACAAGCCCATACCTAACTTGAATAATAGTGAGGAGATACGGTATATTTCAACACTAGCTGAATACTGTAGTTCCTAAAGGAAAATGGTCAAATATCACAGCACTGTATGTTAACAGTCTTTGCATAACTATTCTGTGACACATGCATTCGTAACAATCTGCTGGCTTACACTATTCGTGCGGCATAATGTTTGGGGCCCGCTTTTGATTTTGGTTATCTATTTTAAATTCAACAAAATATTAAGATCAGCAACGGTCTGGTTCCAGAATTTTGGGGTCAGATTGTTTTGGTAGGAGCTGTGAGATCAGGGAACGTCATTTTCAGACAGAAAATCTTTCAAGCTAAGAATTATTCTATAGATCAAATGATCATTACAGTCACATACTCTGTACTGAGCCGGCCCGGCTGTGTTCATTTCAGCAAGCATTGGATGTAACTAACTTCATCAACTTATGCCACCCGAAATAACTACCCCAAGCCCTGATTGTGGTATGGATTTAAAGTGTTATGTGACAATACGTAGTTATGTCCTTAGCCATGGGGTCTGTGTCAAGAAATAATGTATGATATGGACAGAAGCAGTCACTCAAGACAAGTGATGTGTCAAGTGCTGGGAGCCCATGCACTTTTTATCGAAATAGTGTATTGTTGATTTGCATTGACATGTTCAACAAATTACAGGGGTTTCTCTGCGCCCCCAACATTTCTTGGAGTCAAGTAATAGAGCAGATCCATACCAACTGCTAATAAGATGAGACTCATTCCTTATTTTGTCTGTGTGAGCCGTGTTTTGGAATACGTATGGGAATGGGTATGAATGTTACAGGAGCAGGGCTATTGACCTCTGTCTCGGTGATGCGGGACACAATTCATCATGAATGGTGGTATCAGGTAATATTATCCCCACCAAAAATATCACTGTATATATGGTCGTCGGGAACGGCCACAGGCGATATTTTTAGTGTGGATAATATTAGGGTTTTTTCGGTGCGGGGATTGTGGGGGTGTCCCCCGCTCCTTTTTAAAATGATACAGGGGTTGCAGGGGAGTCCCCCGCAGGTTCCATTGCCTTAATATCGCCCAAAAAATATGGCGATATTTTTGTATGGCGATATTTTTGCAGGGATATTAACAACTGCAACCTGAATGGTGCCATGAACAGCTCTTATTCTGTGCATATATACATATATATATATATATATATATATATATATATATATATATATATATATATATATGATATAAGCCGCTGAATAAGAATTATTTTTATGGGTTGAGCAATGTAACCATAACTACAGGGCTGCCACCGTAGGCCCTGGCCCTGTAATATAAATATAAAACAATAAATCTAGCTTTGTATCCAGAACTACTCAGTTGTTCAATTTTACTTTATCAATGTAGATGTAATTAAAATGCCGTGTGGTCAAAATGTCAGTGCTGGGGACATTGCTCAAGTTCACATCGCTGGATATGGTTTATTGAACTCCACGTGTCTTCATATATATATATATATATACACTGTGTCCTCTGCTGTATAACTTTACATAGAACATCATATTCAGCAGGTTTGTGTTATATGTGCTAAGCTTCAAATGAATGCACACATAGATTAGAATAGCATCTCAAACCGTGCCCGTCCATACTCTTTACCAAAGAGATCTGTTTTGATTTAAATATGTCATTTTACAGCCTGGCATCATTTCAGAACTATTAAACTAGTATGCGCTTTCAAGACTACCCTTTAAGTGTCCTCATTTATAATATATCTGGCATAGATGGCAGACATCTGTCTTTTTGGAAAATCATTAGACTTGCCTCTTTGATCATGAGAGCATTTTGGCTTGTAGTTTGCAAATGCTACAGTACTATTTCCCAAAATGAGGCGATTCCAATCTTAAAAGCATCTTGTGGTGTCAGGCGCAGGGTTTGTGGCAAATTGAATTCTGCTCAACGGGAGTATGAGGATAAGCATGGGTAAAATTCAGCCCCTCACACTTCTACAAACCAAAACCCAACGGAAGAATAAAGGTAAAACAGGGACAGTTAAGAGATGTTCCTCCTTTGCCTCTTGTGTTAACGTGAGCCGAGGGAAGGCTATGCTCTTCAGAATGTGATTCAGTAGTGACCCAAACAACACAGTAGCACAGTCCAAAATAAAGGGCACGCCCAATCAAAGTTCTATACAAATATATATACTTTAAGTAAACACACCGTCTGCAATAGAACAAAATATAGAAAACTGTAAAACAACCCACCCTGTGGAAGAACAGAAAGGAAGCACCAGACTGACTAAAGTAGCCCTATGAGCGTGAGTACTGGTGTGATAGTGAAATATCAACCACAAAAGAATGTGACTTCGGTCAAAGGTGGCATCACCACACATGTCTAACAGAGTAATAATATATGATAGAATAATCTTTACATCGGAGCAGTCAACATTCCTTCACCAACAAGTTGTGTGTCTTTTATGTCTACAGAAGGCAAACGTAATGTAGGGTCTTGTTGAGCTTTGATCATAGATAACATGAAATCCTGGTGCCATCATTTCAGAAGGTCCAGCTTAGGCATTATATGTATTATTAATGTTCTGCTTTTATTCAATGCCCAATCCATTTAAATATGCACCTGTTGTAATGACTTTGTTGAGGTGGATTGCAAGTTACTAGTACTGAATACAGTTGATGGATATGGCATGCAAGAAGTTGGTCATGTATTGACTCTCTGGGTCATCTGTATGTCCTCGCAAATTCACTAGAACTACCAGTCATTAACGAGTGATAGAGTCCTTCTTTCACTTCTCACCTAGTGTAGCACGGGCATAGACATGGTGAACTTAACTGTAGGCTCTAAAATACATAGAGTAGCCACACTGTTTAAAGGGAAGCATCAATCACAACATGCTCCCTGAGCCTCAAAACAAAAATATCTGACCAGTCTTTTCATCCAAGCTGGAAAGAATTGAGAAATATGGGAAACGTTGTACCTGATTTTGTCATTGTGACCTTCAAGGCCATGCATCCGTTTGTAATGCTATCTTTAAAAGCAACACACCTCTTGAGTCTGTATGATACCTAATGATCCTACGTGCATCAAAAAGGACTATAGTTCCCTATGTTCAGTTCGGGCACACTCAGTGACTTCCTAACTTCAAAATTACCCAGACAGGCAAGTGCATTACTGTGACTTTTAAATATGATGGCCTCCAAATTGCCTCAACCTATGCCCCCATCTTCCTTTCAAATTCAGGCATACTGCATGTAAACCACAGTAGAAATCACCCTCCTCTTCAAGGGGCCTAACTCCTCTCCTTTCTGACCGTATAATGGCACATAGTAAGCTTTTCCCTTCTCCCCAGTGAAAAACTGTTCCCGAACTAACATACATCAAACCCCCTCGATTACCAGTGACTATTACACAGGGATGGGCATTTATGCTTGCACTGTCCCTCTTAAGAGTTGCCCCTTTCTCAAAGACACCTGCGGCCTATCCATAACAGGGGGCAGCGTGGCAGACATCTTCAAATCGGGCCGCGTGACACTAGCATGAACATGAAAAATCATTAAACAGTACCCCATGGTTCCATTCATCTTCAAGCATATAACCAGCCTGCCAGCGCTTACAAAAGTCCTGAAAAATATGTGGAGGTGGGTCAATGGTTCTACTTGAGCTGCCGCCCATCATCGGGGTGTAAACCTGCACATAGCACAGTGAGTACACTGGTAGATCTGTGAGGTAACATCCTCCAAACGTGTGCATCAAGGAACCTAATATTTGTTCGTTATGTTGTTTCTCTCTGTCATTCTTCTTGCTTAGTTTTCAGATCTCACCTCACTATTGCTATGATACAGGCATTCTTTTGCTAACAAAGATCTCCTAAAGTTTATATGAAATGTGGGCTTCCTCTGAGGTCCCATATCACTGATTTTCTTGTAACATGTATATGGTCTCCTATTTGGAATTGCATTTAATTGATCAAGTTAAGCTGTCCATATTTTGCTGAAGACATATACATCTGTCACAATGAATGTCAGCCTTGACCAGTCCATGCTCTCCCTAAATACCTGGAACTAGTGACGGCATGGATGAGAAACAAATTGCTTTCTGCAAATTTAGTTAGTACCAATTATATAGGAATATCTCCAATTTGGGCCTTAGTTTTGTACTCATATTAACTCAAACAAAGAAGTTCAACAATGTGAGTGCAGAAGCTAGCAGGTAGCTTGCTATGTATGCCAGGACCTTGGGACTCAATGTCCCTAGATATTGCTACACTGTGGGCCTCATTACGAGTTTGTGGTATCTGGGTGGTAAATCTGCCAAGATGCCAACAAACTGTATTACTGTTACCACCACCACCAGACGCAATGGGGCATTTTTGCCAGAATTAATGCAGCAGTAATCCTGGCACAGTCATTCTGGGAACATTTTGCAAAAAGATGTCGGATTTACCTCTAGCTCAAGGTGGATCCTCCAACTCTCCACCAAAGTTACAATAGGACGGTGCGGTAATGTGACGGTATGCAGTAATACCGGCACATTTTACTGACACTGCCCATCGTGTTATGAGCCCCTTCTGTGGAAAACATTGTCAAACACAGGATACCTGGTCCATGGGTCAAGGTATACTAGTCCAACTGGTTAGAATTGTGACATCTGACTTTATACAGATTGCAAAACTTTACATTATTAAGTAATATGTAAAGCAAACTGGTGAATTATATGAAGCATTGTGGAGTTAATTTTGCACCTTTGTTAGCCCCCAAAGCAATGATGCAGCACATAAGTGAACTTCACCTGATAACATAAATGACACAACAGACTGAGATAACTAGTAGACCACGAGATTACTAGTAGACTACTATAGTAAAGGATACCTAATTTATCTAAAGAATTCAGTCTTCCAACTATAACATATCTAAAATAAAGGAGCACAATTAATGGTATAACTGTAAATAGGAGTTTTTATTATAACTAGAGCCAGGTTACCAAAACATATCAGGAGCTGAAGTGCACTTTACACTGAAGAGATAGGCAAATGCATTAGCACTTGTATAAAGGGCATCTGAATACTGTTTCTGTTAACACAGAATGTATTTTGAGAGAATTGGTGCGAGGTGCAGTAACGTTTGGGGTAACAAGAGCTTTTGGTGGAGTTTGTTGGGGTCCAAGACAGAAAGGTGTAGGGGAAGTGTAGGGCCAAATGTTTTGGGTGGATGAGATGGTTGGGTATCTGAGTGAGGTGTAGTTTAGAGAGCTAGGCCCAATATAGAAGATGCTTTGGAAAAAGGGCAATTAAGAGGAAAGGAGAGATGTATAGAGGACGTTGACAATAATATTAATTACTGACACTACAAAACATTGCAATTTCCTGTCTGAAAATGTATTTATTTGTCTGGAATATTTTGTGAATTGACATTCTAATGTTTCGCATGAGATGCAGGCGCTGTTTTAATGCCTATTGCAGCCTATACCGCTATTATCAGTGCCCACACACTTCATTATTGTGTTCTGAGGTAAAAGATCTGAGCAGCAACATTCGTAAAAACGACTGTTTCCTGTGACTGCTCATCAGGTTTCTTCTTGTAAGCTTGAATCACAAAGATTAGCACTGGGGCAAATCAGAAGATCCCCACGAGCATCTCCCACGTGCACATGCTGCCTTATTCCAGATTGCAGAGATTACCATGAGTCAATATCAGTGAATCGTATGTCACTATTAGCTTCTGAAATACGTTCTGGGCATCTGATGATGTGATCTCATGTTAGGCATTGTGATTCGTGTACAAGGGTGGAGGTTAACATCTGACATTATAACAGGCAACTTTGTATTTGCTCCAGTGGAATTCTTTGTGAATCCTGTGTCTCTATTCTACAAAATGAGACTTATAGCCAAATCAACCGTATTACAGGTAGGTGCAATCCAGACATGTATTTCCAATGTACTGTCTCAGAATTGTAAAGCTTCTGTTGTCACTGGAGGGTACTACATGATGTGTCCTGAGCTAGTGGACACATGGGGGGCTGGGTGGAGGGGGTGTAAATAAACCCCTAGTTGGGGTATATTAACCAATTGCATGCCTTTAAGTCATGTGTCCTCTAAAGTGGGTTGTATGACTGTAAGGAATTGCTATCTGGATAGCGTGGAACGCTCTGGCTTTTTTAATTATTAGTGCATACAATGATTCAGGTGATTCTTTCTCCAAAGGGGTACTTTGTCAACCAGATCCCTCTTTGTTGTAAGTCTATGACAAAAGCATGTGTGCCCTGCTGCATCTACAGCTTATCTTCAGCACACGCTCTGTCTGTGGAACAGAGGAGGTTCAAAGATCACAAGGTTCCCAATTGACCTCTGCAGCACCAGCAAAGTCATTTCAGCACAGGGACAACATTTAAGATATGCCCCTGTACCCAAACTACGAGGATCATCAGTACCTAAGGCCGGTGGCAGGTTAATCCCTAAAAATAAGCTATACCTGAGTGTAGGTATTGTGCACGATGCTACTCAGGTTCATGGCCACCACATCCCAATTGATATCATGCATGTGTCAGCTCCTGTGAGTCAACTCTGCTGTGGAAGGGAATGTGTATTTGGGTCAGAAGGGTTGATACTGCCACACAGCAGGACAGAATCCCTGATGACCCAGCCTCTCTTAATTATCTTTGTGAGGTGCAGTATCCCCCCTCCCCCAGAGACAGCTGGGCAGAAGTTGGCTGTCCTGGGACTAGGTATCAAAGGAGAACACCCATTCAGGAGAAGCAGCTTAAAGCCAGGGTGCTGTATATCTAAAGGTATTTGCTGTCAGTATGAGGTAAGCGTGGTGGGAGTAGGATAAGCAAGACTTCTCTGGACACTGTGGGATGTATTGACCCACTTTAGCTCCGCCATGCGGCATCCCTGTGTTCTGATGGTGCCAGAATCCAAAAATGGCTGCAAAACCCTTGTGTGCGCCAAAACCACTGAAAACCGCGCTCTGCAAAGCACAAAAAGCTAGTGGCCCAATCTGCCATGCATGTTGTCAGTGGTGGAAGAGAAATCTCACTTGTGAAACATGTCACTGGGCTTCACAACAAGTAAAAAGGGAGCACAGATGGAAAAACAGTGCTTTGCTGAAAGAAATCCAAAATCTTGCTTTAAAATCTTTTTTCTTGGTTGCTGAATCTGCAGAATGCCGGTACACGACACCCTCAAACATCCAATATTCTTGATGGGTGCTACAATTTATTTAGTTCAAGAAATCATTGGGATATTACAATGTCCGGGTAAACTGAATTTGTCAAAGAAAGATCCACAGGGAAAGTTGCCTGCCTGTGGAATCTGTCAAAATATGGGCGCAGTACCCTCGTCCGCCTGTATGACAGCCGCCAGAAGACTGCCCGATTAACTTTAACAATGTATAAGCTGAATGCAAATGTTTGCAATGTAAATGGCATGCTACTGAGAGTAACCTATGTTGTAATTGTTAATCCCATGGTTTAGAACTTGAAATAAGTGTTCTAGCTGCCTGTTTTGAAATCCCAAGTTTGGTTAAGCTAATAAAAAGTGCAACAGAAATAACATTTAAATTAAGCCTGGCTGAGCTGCAAGAACTTGAAAGGCAGGTTTCTTCCCAGAAGGAGGACACTTCCCCCTGGCTGAAACTCACGGGGAGGTGCCAATTGCTGGGGAGCCAGAAGGAGACAATGGACTTCCTCCAGCTCAAAGGAGTGCCAAGTGTGAAGGGTCGTAAATGGTCTGGACCCAGGAGGAAATGGTAGGAGACTGCTTTGGTGCTGCAGAGAGGCAGAAGGAGGCAGAGACAAACAACTATTTGTGACTGGACATTCACAAAGAACATTTTGTTTAAATACATATAACTTACCACTTAAAATTGTTAAAAATACCAAAATAACATATTTGTGTATCTAAATTCTGGTTGCACATTTTAAAACATGTACTAGGAAGAATCAGCGGAAAAAGTGATATTACACAAAATATATTTTTGATAGAAGCATGAAACTTCATACAGTCATGTTCTTGTTCAATGCGCACATTTGTACACATTTTCTGATAAACTGGACATTGTGTCCCGGACAAAAAGGGCAAAATTCTGTAAAAAGCAGACACAAGATCTTACAACGACAGAGTTTCGAGGAGTATCTGCTACACAAAATATGTCTGTTATGGATGTTGCACATTTGTAAATATGTATTGTATTAAAAGTAGATTTTGTGTTCAAGAGGCGAGGGGTGGACCCTAGACCTCGTAAACCCACATCATCATGGTAACACCCTATTCATCTCCTCCTACCAGGGAAGAGAGGAAAGGGGGCACACTTAGAATGAACCAGCAAACACACCCCGTTATCATAAGCATAAATAGACACAGCTCAGCACCGAAAAGGACACACAGATTCACCCACTAACTGATTGCTGGCGGAGCACCCTGCTAGAGAACCATCCATCTTCCTTGCTCCAGATTCCAGAAACTTGGCAAACAGAAAGGCCCATTGCATAGCTGAACCATTCTCAACTAGGCCTTAAATTCTAGAACCAGAATTCCACCACCAAAGGGGAACATCAAAGAAACAGCCAGGCTGTGCTGTACTGCTGCCTGTTAAAAGAATTATCATCAGGACCAGAATATCCAATCAAGCTGTGCCGAGCTGTGACCAAAGCCATCGCAGACCCGATCCAGTCCTGTGCCTTGTTGTGAACAGACCCAGTCAAGACCGGTGTGCACAGCTGTCTATCCCGGAACCAGGTTCCCTTCCCTGACCAGAAATCTTGACGGACCAGAATCCTGATGGTTCCGTTTGAAACATATCTAGTGAGTATCTATAGAATAGGACTGTGTCACTAGCATGTGTACTGTCCATAGTTAATCCCTACCTTAAACCCATCCTATCTTGTATTCAGAACCACTAGTGTTAGGAGTATTTTTCAATTGTCAGAACTGTTCTTGCGCTAAGTTTCTCTTATCGGTTTCCTAAAATCATAAATCATTAGTGCTGTGAATAAATAAATTGAATTCCAGAAAGAAAGTGAGTATCCACCACGTGAAGGGTCCCTGGCCAGGACTGTGGAGATTCATGTGTGGCATTCTCTTTTTCTATAGTCATAATCTAGTTTAAGAAATCCTATTTGTCTTTTAAAAATGCATTCCTGTTTTCCATTCTTGCTCCTATCTGAAAAGAATGACCTCCACTAAAACATCCATAACATCTTTTTATGCTAGAAACACAATTTCAACATCTGCTTGTAGCTAACATCCTCAGCGTTCCATTTATCCTAAAAATGCATCCCAATACGGTTCACCCTTAATCGCGATTACAGCATGCTGAAAAGTTTGCAGCAAATTTTCGTTTAGAGAAATTCTGACACGTGTAAAACAGCTTTTGATTGCTTCCGACCTTAAGTCTAAGATTTCACATTGTTCCTTAGTGTCAAATCATTACTAGTGTTTGTGTGCAACTATCTAAAGTGGCTCCCATAAGAATTTAAACCATTTCAGCAATTTAGACCATATTTAGAGTTTTCACCCAATCATTCTTCAGATAACTTTGAAACCATTTGGACAGCTTGCCAATCAATTCTGTTTTTCTCTTGCGTGCTGGGGGAAATTGGGATTGTTATTTTGTTTAAATTCTGCTATTCCTGAAAACCTGTTCTCTCCTCCTATCTCTTTACATTGCCTATTGGGGGGTTGAGGGGCGTGCAGGGGGGAATAGTAACCACACTGCTATTTGATTTGAACACACACACAAACATATTATTTCTGTGCTGCTTTGTTTTTGCTCATTATTACTCATTGTGATTAAAAAGATTGCTTAGTGTTACATCACCCCATTGGTGATCATTGTGGACCCATTAAACATAGTGTGATTGAATTATGAATACATAAATAAATATTTTAACTTTGCAAACCAGCCTGATTCCTGGTTCAGTGTGACCGGGGCGGTTCCAGGAGAGGGGCCTGATATGAGTGGTACATCGTTCAGAATAAAAGAACTTTTAGACATAAATAAATGAGGATTTCTGGTTTGGTGAGGATTTCAGTTGTGTATTACACTCTAGGCGTTGACTTAGGTGAAGTGCTGGATTGAAATCACTTACAACACTAAAAGAAGCCTTTCACCATCTTCTCTGTTGCTGCCTCTCTTTCCCTTTCCTGTTTCCTCCAATTCCTCTGGAGAACATCACTTTGGGTGTGACATCAACAGGGTGAAGTCCACTCCAACCAGGAACAAGGATTAGTCCCCTAAAGCAGGCTGGCTTTCAAACAAGTGCCTGAGGACTCAGACCCCTTAAGCATAATTCCTTCAGTTCCTCAAGGCTCTTTTAGGCCAGAAAGATGTTCTTAACATTCTCAGTTAGACTTCTTTTGGAACGGTGACATCATCCAAAGCCCTCAGCCTGAGGTGAAGAAGGAGCCGTCCAAAACAGAAGGAAGATCGGTCCCCTAACCACTTCTAGGGAACATCAGGAGTGACCAGTGCAGTGGGCCAGGACCAAAGATTCTGCACCAGATCTTTTGTGCCAGAAGAGCAGACCGTGTACTCGAGCATCCTGTCCTCTAGTGCTTTGTGAAGGCCTCACAGCATCTAGAGGGTAAAACCAGAAAAAAACTCCCCTTTCTACCTCACCAAACCAGTTGCTCTGTGTTCCCCAAATCCTAAGCAATAGGGAAGGTGCTGGTGTCTGAGTTCCACTAACCAGCTGAACTATTGCACTGCTTCTATAGCAACTCGAAACTGCATCATGTCCTAGCGAAGCACATCCTGAACCCATGAATTATTACACTAGGCTGGTTTTCTGAGTTTTATTTAGATAGAGAGGCATTTGAATTTAATAGGCTATCCGAATTACCATAATGCATACAAGGTCTTGACCATCAGGTAGCCTATTCCCTCTCCTTGTATATTGTACATGTATATATTAGTGTTTACTTTGTGATCCATATATTTTCGTATATGCAAAAACCTTGTGCAAAATAATGCATAATAAATAATTTGCTACATGCAAGTTAGAAAATTACACTTATGTGCAAATGTGTGTTTTTCTTCCCCTGGTCTTGGAAAACTGTATCCTGGATTTAGATTAAGACTACCAGGACTAGTGGCATATGCCTGCAACACCAATTAGTGATCTATAGTTATAAACCTATAGGAAGGTTTCTCCTTCAAGACATGTCTTTTCTGTCAGGACACTTTTCTGTTGTATCCTAGCGAAGCACATCACCTACTAGGCCTGAAGCGATTACTCAACTACGGAACCCAAACCAAATCTATGGTCACTCATTGACTCTATCCCGGGGTTAGAAACACAGCGTGGCACAAATAGCCTGAGAACTGCCTCCTCATTGATAGCACTTCAACGCACCATTGAACATCACTTCTGACCTTTTCCAGTGGCTAAAGCCTGACTTTGTCCATCCAACTGCAAAGCATTCTTGACTATCCCAGCCTCCAACATTTGAACCGCCAATGTTTGACCACACAGAGCTCCCGCTTTCACCCCTACTAAATGCCTGCTTGCTTTAAAGCCCTTCATAATTCTATGTGACTGAACTGAGCCTGATCTGCTCGCATCAACGTTTGACCCCGAGTATGATGCGTTACCTCACCAAGAACTGAATCCAGGTACTTTTGCCCCCACTTGGACCCTAGAGACTGGTCATGTCATGATCGGTCCTATTTTCAACCCAATATCCTCTTTTATTGGTAGTACCTTACCTACCACCCCTGGAAATATGCTAGTTTCTTCAGTCAGTTGCATCTTTACTGTTCTTTCCTTTGGGGTTGTTTTTTGTGTAGTAATCTCTTTTTTTCTTCCACATGCAGAAGGTGTGTTTTAATAAAGTGCTTATTTGTATTTTTGTATTTTGTTTATTTGTAAAGCGCACCAAGCCCTGGGGCATCTGGGCACATTTCTTTAGTTAGAATAAAGGTTACACAGGTAATTTACATACATACATTTTCTTGCAGCAATATAGAACCTTGATTGGACATTCCTTTATGTTGGACTGTGATACTGTGTTGTTTGGATCACTACTGATTATCCTTCATAACCCTCTTGAGAGTACAGCCTTCACTCGCCCGCATTACAACAAAAGTCAAATGGGTTGTATCTCTTGATTGACCGCATTTTACCTTTATGATTGCACTGCGTTTTGGATTGTAGAAGTGTGAGGGCGGAATGGGCCATTTTACACCTACTCACCCTTTTACTCCTGGGAGGCAGAATCATATTTGTTACAATGACACATCTCATTCATGCATGTATATGCAAAGAATTCATTGACCATGTTTGAACATCTTGGTCCTACGTTTCTGCGATAGAATGCATGCAATTCATGGCCTTAGGATAGTCAAAAAAGAAATCATACACCAATCTTGGGGGGATTCCTATAGAACTAAAAAAGTTAAGATGGATTTATGGCACCTGAAAGAGTAATAAAAACAGCAAGCTGCTCCCTGTAATGGGCCATCAGGTATCTTTGTGTGGTGGTGTGTTGAGATTATCTAGTTAAGAGCACAGCTGCATAGGTCCAATAGTCCACCCTTGCCGTACACTTGGGATCCCCTGTCTGCCTTAGGCAGAATGCATCTATCGCCCATGATGGCACACTGGATTATTCAAATCACCATTGAGGACACATTGGGCCTCATTACGAGTTTGGCGGTAGCCTGGCTTCACAGAAACACTGAGGTATTAAGACCCCGGTGTTCCTGGAAGTCAGGCGCTGCAAAAATATCAATCCCCATTTCCATTTGAGTCCCATAGGACTCAATGGGAATGGGGATGGCGGAAACACTGGCACTGTTGATAACGGTGCTGGTGCCTCCCAGAAAGTGTTCGGGCAGCTGCAGTGCCGTCCGACAGATAGGCCTGGCAGGTGGGACGGCAGCCACTCTCAGAGTCGGAGTGTGTCGGTCCAGTAACAATGGTGCTGGTATGCTTACTGCCACCATTGTTACCGGACCGGCACACTCATAATGAGGCCCGTTGGATTTTTCATATAATCAGACTTGCTTCCTCCAAATGTTCTCTGTGGTGACAGAGTGATTGGAAGGAAGGGCAAAGTAATAAACCAATTTGAGTATTGTTAGAGTTAACAGCTTTCTTGGATGCATTTTTGCGTCAGATAAGGTCCAATAATGTGAACTGACCTGAAGACGAAGGGGATAATTTTATCTGCATGGGAAAACTCCCATGTAAATTAGTGAGTACTCTCCAGAGAATTTGTGAACACTTCCAGAGTACTTCCTTCAGTGATATCTCCTAATGTCTGCAATGCTCCTACAAGACTGTATTGTAAGGATAATAAAGATTTGTTTTTTAAAACCTTCGATTGAAGCATATGTAAGAAGAATTCAAATACATTTGTGGAATCAGGCTAAGATATTTTAAGCACAGACAACGACATGTTATTGTAAAAAAAATATATTGTTTAACAAAATGACACGATACTGTTGAGAAGCAGATGTACATGTCATCTTTAGTGACAGCCCCCAAACCTCTGTCATACTGGAATAGCAGCAAGAGAGCACTGTGTGTGACACCAGGTATCATCCCAATACTGCATCGCAGATACGAGAGACATTGTGCACTTGTTTATTTATTTATGGGATATTTATAAGGCGCTTAAACATCAAGGCAATGGGCCTCATTACGAATTTGGAGGTAGCCAAGGGCATGGCTACCCCCAAAAACGGGTCCGGGTCCCACAAAAGGGGACTTACCGGGCCATTCTGACCTTGGAGGGCTTGGTAATTTCCTTTCCCGGAACCCGGACTCGGTACATCCCCATTCCCATTTGAGCACCCATAGGTCTCAATGGGAATGGGGAGGATGGTAGCAGCGATACCGTTCATAACGGTACCGTTGCTACCATCCTCGTCTGCTTGCGGGTGCCACTCTGCACGCCTGGTATGACCAGGCGTCCAGATCGGCACCGGCGAGCAGACTCGGAATGTTGTGGCATGGCAACAACGGCACCGGGAACACTACTGGTGCCGTTGTTGCCTTACCGCAAAACACTCCTAACGAGGCCCAATATTTCAAAGCACCACAAGAAACAAGGAAAGGGAACAAGGGAGCAAATAAACTGTGAGAATGAAAGTGATTACATAGCAACGGACAGCAGTCCTACTAGGTCTTGTGACAATCGGAGTGTGCAAGTGCAGTGAAATAAAAAGAGATAAAATGGCGTTGTTGGATGTGAGTAAGTGCTATTAGGGTCCTGTAGGGGAGGTAGTGCCAGATGTGCCTGTTGGGCAGGGAAACAGGTAAGTGCATGCGTGTAGACATCCCAGGTGAAGAGGGAGGTCTACTGCCCAACAGGTGTGTGCAGGGCAGAGGCAAACCAACCAACAGGTGGGGCTAGGCCCAGAGGGCAGTGCATGATGGGAGTCCTGGGGGTGATTGGGCAGAAGGCCATGACTCTATTGGACTCTTAGGAGAGAGGCCGCCAATCTCAGCAACAGAGGTGATGGTTAGTACAGGTGGGGGAGGGGAAGGAGCAGGAGAAGAGAGAGGCCTTAAATTGTTTGTGGACACTTGAGGAGGTCCGGTTCAAGACAGAGAGAGAGAGGGAGACTATTCCATAGAAGTGAGCCTGCTGAGAGAGATATGTCCCCAGCACTCTGCTTGGTAAAGCGTTTGATCAGCAGAGAGTTGGAGTCGTAAAGTAGAGTATTTAGTAAGAGAAAGTTGAACATAGTGTGGTCCCAGACAGCCTTGTGTATGATGCAAATGGTCTTGAATTTGATCCTTGCAACAACCTGGACTCAGTGGAGAGTGTTTAGAGCTGGAGAGATATGGTCCCAGGGCTTGAGACCAACGATAAGTCTTGCAGCCCTATTCTGGATTAGTTGAAGAGGACAAAGTGAACAAAGAGGCAGGTTGAGAAAAGAATCTGTTGCAATAATCTAGCCTGGAGAGGACCAGAGCTCTAGAGACATTAAGCTTCTGGGGGAAGGTGAGGAAATGGTGAATGCCTCTAAGGAGGTGAAGTTGAAAGTGGGCCTTCTTGGCAAGGTCCGAAATGTGAGGAGTAAAGGAGACAAAGGAGTCAAAGGTTACTGGCCTCAGTAGAAGGAGATGGAGGTGAGCCCATAGAGGGCTATGTGGGCAGGCATGGTATCTTGATAGACACAGACTAAAGGATAAAAGTATGAACACCTTTAATTATAAAGATTGGTAGGGTTGGTGTAATGCCTTACTGGCCCTATCTCTAATGGGGCTGTTCCCTAAACTGATGTTCCCATATGAAATCTTCATGTCTCTTCCATTTTTCTCAGTAAATATTGGAAATGGGGAGGTGGAAATAGGATGAGACTGAAAATACCCCATAAAGGCTGAGGGAGAGTATGATAATGGACAATGGGGGAATGCCATGTCTCACCCTTTGGCATTTTCCTCCCAATCGCCTGAGACCCTCCACTCAGGGTGAACCTCCCGCGCTCGTCCACCCGCAGATTCAGGATCCAAAAGCAATGGCCCTTCACTGGCCACCTGAATGGAAGATCCCGTGGGAGTAGGTTGGAGAATACTTTCAGGTTTCTCTCATAACCTTCCCCTATGCGGTTTGGACTGGAATTGCTTTGCAGAGTAACCTCAAAAGGAAATCTACATTTCCCTGTTCTCTGACCTTTCAATGTTCTTCCTAGAAGCAATAGGGTTGTAAGTCCAAGCATCACTGCATAACCCTTGATTTCGACTCCTTCCTTTGACTGATCCATACTAGGTGGGAGTGGTCAGTAATCAGCCTACATTGTTGGCCCAATAAGTAGTATGTAAGGTGTGCCCACTTTATTGCTAAGGCCTCCAATTCGATTACTGAATAGTTTTTTTTTATTGGGAAACAGTTTTCAGCTAGCGTACAGGATGGTAGGCTCTAGCCCATTATGGTTTTGAGACAAAACTGCACCCAACCCGGTCAAAAAGGCATCAGTTTATATTGTAAAGTCCTTTGAAAAGTTTGCCACCTTTAAAATATGACTTTGACATAAGGTCTGTTTGAAGACCTGATAGCATTCTATGTCCCCTTCATCCCATTTAAGTTTCTGGGGTTCTGTGTTTTGTAATTTGTCCGTCAACCTAGCAGTTTTAGAGGAAAAGTTAGGGTTAACTCGTTGGTAATACCCACTCAAGCCTAGGACAGATCTTAAATCATTTTTGATCTTGGGTGTAGGTGATTCAAGGACAGCCCAAACCTTTTCCTCTTGAGGTTGAAAACTGCCATTTCTGATAAAAAAGATATTTGATGGCAGATTGGTCCAATTTACATTTCTTGGAGTTGGCTCTGACTACAGTATATCGATGGTACAGGTGGTCTTCCAACGTTTTACGATGGATTAAGATGTCATAAATTTATGCTTTGCAACATTCAGAGTAAGGCTGGAGAATCTTGTCCATCAACCTTTGAAAAGTCGCTGGGGCCCCAAGTAACCCAAAATGTAAGAACTTAAACTGATACAGACCAATTGGGGTGGCAAAGGCTGTCTTTTCTTTATCTGGTCCATGCAGTGGGACTTGCCGATATCCCATGGTTAGATCTAGGGTTGACAAATAGATGGCACTACCCAATTAGTCGAAAAGGTCATTGATTTGAGGCATTGGGTAGGCCTCAAAGGCTGAGATATTGTTCACCTTCCTAAAATCTATATAAAATCTCCAACTTTTGTCTGGCTTTTCAACTAGAACAATGAGAGAGGACCAAGGACTGGTAGTTGGTTCAATCATTTAGGCCTGGAACATTTACTTTACTACTTTGATGATAATGATTTTACGGACCTCAGGTAGATGATATGGTTTAAGATGTACTACCTTGCCTGCAGGGTTAAAGTCATTATGGTATACTCCTTTCACCCTGCCAGGTTCTTCACAATACCTTGTTGTTGAGTGTTAGTGATACCAGAGGCAATCAGAGTGTTATTATTCACCTCTTCAGCTATAAGATAGCACAGTGGCATTAGACTTAGAGATGACCTCCTTCCACTCCTTCAAAAAGTTTACATGGTAGGCCTGTGTCTTGTGGCGACGGTCTAGTTGGGCGATACTATAATTACATGATCCTGTCTTTTCCAGTACCTTGTATGGCCCATGCCACTTAGAAATACGTTTGTTGGGAGAAGTACAAGGACTGTTTGCCCAATAGAAATCAACCTAAAAGAGACCCTTTTGTCATAGGGCACCATTTGTTGATTTTGGGATCTACCAACCTGGTCTTGTACCAGGATCGATCAGCTGTCATATGTTCTTTTAACCTGGTGGCTATCTGAGAGATTGGTATTGGGGCTTCTTCTATTTCCTTCCATGTTTCTTGGAGCATATCCAAAACCTCTCTGGGTTCTTGACCATAGAGTAATTTGAATGTTGGGAAAACAGCGGTGGCATGAGGAGTTTATCTTATGGCAAACAAGGCCCACGGAATCATATGAACCCAGTTGGTCCCGTCTCTATCATCTAATTTCATAAGGATTGTCTTAATGGTCTTGTTAAACCATTCAACTGGTCCGTCCATTTGAGGATGATATACGGACATCCTCAAGGTTGTCATATAAAGCTGCTCTTGTACCACACTGATGATCTTAGTCATAAAGGTGGTAACCTGGTCGATCAGGATTTTTTTAGGAAAGTCCACCTGAGAGAAGAAGGGAACCACATGTTTTATTATCTGCTGGGTGGTATTATTGTGGCAGGGAAATGCCTCAGGATATTGTGTGGCATAGTCAAGTATTACAAACACATATTTAATGCTCAATTTAGATTTTTAAAGGGTGCCAATATTATCCATCGCAATTCTCGAGAATGGGATTTTGAAAATGGGTAATGGATTTAAAGGAGCTGGTGGTGGAAAGTGAGTGCTGGTAGAGTGACATATTTCATAGGTCTGAATGAGATTTTTGGTATCAGCATTTATCGCTGACCAGTATAATTTTATGGCATGGTGATTCTGAATTTTGGCATGGCCCAGATGTTCCCCTTTAAGATATGAGTGTGCAAACTCAAGCAATACCTCTTTGTGACTTCGGGGAACCAATAATTGTGTTCTTGGTAGCCCCTGAGGTAGTGTCTGCTCAGTACAGGAGTCCTTTCTTTAAAAATAAAAATGGCCTCCCTCCCTTCCGACCTTCAGGTTCAGGTACAAAGTGTAGGAGGGCTTCTGATAGTTAAGGATCATTTCACTGCACAAAGGCCAATTCGGGAAGTATATCAATCAGAGTCTTCATCGCTGATGGGTGGAGGTTGGGAAGAACTAGGGTGTACATTGTCTTCCCCAAAGCCAAAAGTACCTCTCTCAGTGGTATCTTTCTCAGCTTCTTCTTTGAGAATAGGTAACATCATCCTCTGAAGTACCCACTGGGCAATCTGATCTCCTCTCTGAATCTGAAGGGTTTCTTCTCGATGATTGTGAGGTAATATCTTCACGCCCCCTCTGAAATCAGGGTTGAAAGACCCTGCCAGGACATCAATACCAAATTTTAATGCGAGTCCCGACTTGGGTGCCGACCTGATAAAAGTTCCTGGAGGTGGTATAAGTATAGCTCAGTAGGAATTAGAGGTCTTTCTTATGGAGGGATGGTTTCTGGTTGACTACTACAGAGGTCAAACCCAAAAGAGACTTTAGTGGCCACTGTAGGGTTGGAGGCTCTATTGCTTAATTTGACATACTTTAGGGTCCCCAAACTTTTTCAGTGTCGTTGCATCCACTCTGACACCATATGGTGTGAGGCAGGCATGGTATCAAGAGAGACAGAGGCCCAAGATAGCAGTTTGAAAATCTTTATTATAAAGAATGGTAGGGTTGGTATAATGCCTAACTGGCCCTAACTCTAATGGAGTTGTTCCCTAAATTGATGTTTCTAAGGAAAGTCGATGTCCGTAAGTCCAAAACCAAACTCTGTCTTTGTCGAACCTATGCTGGCCCTCACACTTAAAACAAATGTGATGTTGGGCTTTCTTAATAGAAAAATGGTGGTTCAAAAATAAAAGAACATTAAGGCTGGATTTCAAAAGCCTAATTTTCAGTATTAGATCTGCCAATTCACAAATAATCCAAATGAAAAGTGGTGCCCTTGGGATCTTCATGGTAGGGCTCTTGCAGCAAAATAACATATTCTCTAGGTCTCTTAGAGTTCCCTTCACAAGCTTAGGTCCCTCTGGTTTCAAAAGAATATTCACAGTTAATTCAAGCCTCTCACGGCTCCCTTTACCAAGCCCAGGCCTCTCTCTTTACAAGCAATGTCTCTCACAATTTCCTGTGGGCCTCTCAGGGTCCCCATCCCCAAGCCAAGGACCATTTTTGTGTCAAAGGATTCACCCAACAGTTCAAAAAAACACAAAACTTAAAATGTTTGCCTTGTCAGGATGCAATTCAGAGGTTTGAACAGCCCTTTGTTCACTTTCGGAAATTTTGCTCCCACTTCGCTCTCAGTGTAGCTCCCCCTTTGCCACCTTCTCTCAAGTGGCGAGGTACACCTCCTTTTGTCAACACTAGGGCAATATCAGAGACTTTCATGCATGCAGGGCTTTTACTTTTCCCCACTCTGATACATGGCCCGCTCTTATTGTACTCTTTGTCTTGCTTCTATTTCTTTAGGCACCTTTTGCCTTTCTGTGCTCTCTGCACACTGTCATTTGGCACCTTCTGCCTTGCTGTGCCTCTTGCACACGTTCTCTGTCTTGCCGTGCCACTTGCACACTTTCTCTGTCTGTTTCCTCTTTGTGCCGCTTACACGCTTTCCTTTCTCTCTCTCGCTTTGGCTTTGTGCTGCTTGTACCTGTCCACTTTCACTTTACTTTCTTTCAGGTCACTCGCACCTTCTCTTTTCTTTCTTCTTTCACAATTCACACTATTTCCTTACTGTTGTGCCGTGTGCATGTTTCCCTTTAAATACTCCCGCTCCAGCCTCCCGCACGCTACTGAGTTTCTCCCCTTGTCTTTGAAACTCACAGAGTAGTACAGTGCTGGCAGGGAGTCCCTTCAGGATATATATGTCGAGATCAGGGTCTCACCTCCTGTCACTCAGACACTACTGGGACCTGCACATGTCCCGAGGAAATAAGCACTTGCCTAGACACGACCAACAGGACCCAGCACAGCCCAGTCCTGCTCCATGGAGACACGGCTACCTCAACATTCTGCACCCCCTCTGACACACCGGGTCAGCGCCTTGGTGTCCCATCCCTCTCTGCTCTGGACCTTCTGGGCTCCTCCAGCTGCAGCCTCCTATTCCTTAGCCTTCACGATCCATCCTGCAACCCCAGCTCACTCACTTTCTCTGGCAGAACTCCACCTTTTATACTTTAGGTGGTGGTCAATTGGAGTCAGGTGTGTATGGTTAGTGTGAAGTACCTGACTGTAGAATGAAGGCCACTCCACTCATTTTCTTCTTCACAGTACCTTTCCATAGGAAATCTTTATACCTCTCTCAGTTTTTAAAGCCTCGTCTCAGTACATATTGGAAATGGGGAGGGGGAAATGGGATAACACTGAAAATACCCCATAAAGGCTGAGGGAGAGTGTGATGATGTACAATTGGGAAAGAGGGAATACCATGTATCGCCCTTTGGCATTCTCCTCTCAATCCTGTAAGATCATCCACTCAGGTGATCCTCTCTCGCTAGTTCACACCCAGGGTAGGGATCCAAAAGTGATGGCCCTTCAGGTTTCTCACAACGGCCAGAGTGCAGGAGGGAAACAGGGATCAGGTGTCCCGATAGGAAGGATCTCAGTTTTACTGCCATTAAGACAGAGATCATTGGAGGTGCATCAAGACTGAATAGCAGACAGGCAGTAAGGGATGATAGGGGAGAAAGAGGAAGAGGAAGAGATGAGCTTGAAGAAGAGTTGTGTGCCAACTGCATAACACTGGAACTGAGGAGTGAAGGCAGAGATCAGGTGAGCAAGAGGAGCAGGGTAGATGTTGAAGAGCCTAGGTGAGAGGATAGAGCTCTGGCGATCACTCCATGTAGAGAGATTGGTGGAGGAGGAGGAGCCCAGGAGCACCTGGGAGGGCGGTCAGTGAGAAAGGAAGTCAACCAATCCAGTGCCTAGTCTGCAATACCAAGAGTATCTTAGAGCTACTTTATGAGGATAGAATGGTTTACCATGTCAAAGGCGGAAGAGAGGTCAAGGAGAATGAGAACAAAATGTCCAGGCAGCTCTTCACGAGTGTACAGGAGAGCAGTTTCCATGGCTCTGGGTGCTTGGAATCCAGATTGATGCTCATGTAAACAACCAATGTGCTTAGTGTGTTGGGTCATTTGGGGGATTTATTTATTTTAGTGTGCATTTGTAAGGTGCTTATACATCAAGAAATTGTGTTTCAAAGCACCCAACTTTGTTGGATGGCTAACTTCTCCAGGAGTTTCCCAAGGAAGGGTGTAGTAGAGCTATGGAATCAAGGGTTTGGTTGGAGTTTTTTAGGATGGGGTGCACAAGGGAGTGCTTGAGAGAAGAAGGGAAAGAGCCAGATGGTAGGGAGTGGTTGAAGAACTCAGTAAGAGTTGATGAAAGGGAGGTGATGTTGTCCTAAGTGGTTCTGGAAGAACAGGGAGACAACTGTTTGGATGATATCTTCGTAGAGCAGACTATTCTAGAGAGCTCATCCATTGTGATAGGAGAGAAGGCAGAGAGAGTGGGAGGGGGTGGAAGAGAGGCCAAAGGAGGCAGGGAGCCAGGTGGAGGAATAGATGAGGAGGAAGAAGAGAGAGAAGTCATAATGTCCTGCATTTTAGGGGTGAAATGGGTAGCCATTGCAGTACCAAGGGCCTGAGAAGGAAGAGATGAGGTGGAGACTGCAGGTGGATTAGCTAGTACCTTGCAGATTTTAAAGAATTTGGCCGTGTTGTTAGAGGCTCCAGAGATACAGGCCTGGGTGTGAGCCCTCTGTTAGCGAGAATTCTCATGAATGTGATAATTCCCTCCACCTTAGAGACCCCCAGCAACTTTGCTGGATTTTGAAGACCTGATTTTTGTTTAACATGGATAGAGTGAGACCCTTTTTCCCACTCTCTCTTGTATTTTGATGTGATTTTGCGCACTGTGTTTTTTTTGGTTGTGGAGTCTGACAAACACCATAGGCATCATCTTTTACATTGGGTCACACAACACCTTCAGTGCAGTGGCCCAGGGAAGTCTTTCAGATTTCCCCACGGTTTAAATACCTTCTCTTGGATAAACTACTGTTTCCAAGAACAGTAAAGTGAAATTGAATTTACTTACATTTGTAACTTTCTAGACCCAGCAAACACTTTCTTACAATAGGGTGCTGGAGGGGTTACCTAGTATCCCCTTTGTCTAGCTTCTCATTTAAACATTCGTATGTAACCCTTTCCTCACTGAATAGCTGGTGGCAGTGGTTTCGTTTTAACTACCATGATAAGCATTTACCGCAGGTTGAATTCTCAGCTGCAGTAAAGCACCCAAGGGATCCATTTTGGTCAAAATGGCCCCAGTGTTCTTTTTTCACCAATTCATTGTGGAAAGGTCCTCCTTGAGATTTACTCTGCATGCCAAACCAGGTTTCGTCCCATTGTTTGCTATGCCTTCGGCTGGATGCACAAGTGAAGCCGCCTTTGGCTCCAGGGTATCTGGGGTAGGCAGTAATGAGGGAGGTGCCCAAAACTCCCTGTGCTTAGTCTCCTGGGAGACCCAAATGCACTCTGTGGTGATTGGCCGGTGTTAGGCAGAATCATATGGGGACTCCACATACAATTAAGACTACAAGTGAAAGTACAAGTTCACCTTTGGTCACAAAAACAAAAATGGGGCTCCCGCGCCTGGGGTGGGTGTGAGCATGCGTTTTACTGGATCACTAAAGAAATCACACTCAAAGGTAATTAGGGGACAGTGCATAATCGAAGTCTAAGGAAAATACAACCTGACCTCATTGAAAAATACAGTCGATAATGAAATGTTAATAAAAAAACATACAAGCAGTAAAACCAACTATGTAAAACTAACATGCAAAATCTAACATACGCGCTGACAAAGTGACTAGTGCTAACAACACAAAGTGCTAAGTGCTATTTGCCACATGGCTACAAAAGGGCACGGTACATAGATCTTATCAGGCTCCAATTGTACATACAAATTTGTAAACAGTTATGTACTTTTGAAATAAGTCTAATATACAGCTTCAATCAAACGAAACAAAGCAAAGAAACCACACAAAGTGCATAAGTAGAGACCTTCTTTGTTGGGTCTCTCTAATTTTGATGCCTTAGTCAAGCAGTACCTAAAGTGCACCTATGGTATACTAATCCAAAAGAAAATATTTCACATTAGTATCTGTTCAAAACCCAACATGTTTCGTTCCTATAGTCCTATAGGTTGATAGTAGGAACTTCTTCAGGGGAAAATGTGTGGAGGTTGGGGCGAAAGACACTCCCAGCCCAAGTTGAAATAGTAGCTGTCAGACTGTCGTAAAAGTGTGAAGTCTTGTTCAATGTTTCTTAATGGACAATTCAGGGAGATATTGTCCGTGTAATCTTGTTAACAGTACAAGAAAATCGATCCAGGCCACACCTATTCAAGCAAAACACAAGAAAGACCACATCTTAATTAGTGTGTTTGCTTGATAAGTTACATCAGAAATCAATTTTAATTAGAAGATGCACTTAGAGTAGGTGCTTACCGTATCTTAGTGTTAGTAAGCAGCCCGTGAGTACTGTCTGGAATCACAGTGTTGCAGTCTCCAATAAGAGTCCTATAGGTATACAGATATAAAAACACACCGTCCTGTCAAACCTAAAAGATTAGGGTTCTATATAAATATTGTGAAAATTGTTGTGTGATAAATGGTTTAAATGAAGTCACACAGGTAGAGGTGAAAGAAGACTTACTTTAAGCTTCACTCATGTGTTCGAAAATTTGTTGGGAGATTGGAGTGCCTGTTTAAATATCGTTGATGCAGGCATACAGGGTTTAGTGCCAAATTCTGTGGAGTAGAAAATGGAACCCATATAAATATGTAGTCGGGAATGGTTGTTTAATTCATTGATCAGTAAAGGCGACGTTTACGGTGTAAAGAATGGAAGCAGTGAGAAACTAAATAGGAGAAATGTGTAGTAAGAATCTACCAGATTAAAGACGCCATCTGGCCAGGTGTAGTAAGAATCTACCAGATTAAAGATGCCGTCTGGCCAGGTGTAGACCAGAACTGTTGCAAAAATGACCTGAGGGCAAATTGCTAGCACATTGCAATGTGGCAAAGTCGGAAAACAAGTGTATTCACTCCAGTTCCTTCCAAATTAAAGAGAAGGCTGAAATTCAGTCTGTATTGTGCGATTCTCAAAGACGAGTTGATGGCGTGCTGCCTCGCTAGGTAATATGTTACCTGCAATGCGAAGTCCAGAGGCGCTTCATCGTGGTGTGGCTGTGGCAAAAGGTTCCGATCAAGAAGAAAGTCTGCCTTTGCTAGTGTAGCTTTCTAAACTCTAATCACTAATGAATGTGGTTCAACCACTCTTCACCACAGAAACCAGTCGGCTATAAAATGACCTGACCCAAGAGTACAACAAGACTACCTGGAGTCAGTGCATTTGGGTTTTGATTCCCCAATACAACAACTCTGTGGATTCCCTGTTTTTTAACGAAAACATTGAGAGAAAAAGATTCTGCACCCACATAATAGAGAAAATCCATTAAAATTCTGTTTCTGTTCATCTAGAAAGCGGCAAACACATGATCCATTGTGGTCCAACATGTGTTTTTTAGCACGGCACAGTGGATTCACATACGCTTGTAAGTTTATTTAGAGACATGTAAGAGGATTCAATTCAGCACTACAGCCAAGTCAACGCCTAGTCTAGAATACTGAATGAAAACCCTTATTGATATATCTTTATGACCAGTTCATGCGTTCTGGATGACTACCCCTATATAACACCCCTCTCTTGGAATCCTCCTGACCCCACTGAGCCAAGAAGTAGTTCTGTTTTGCAAGTTAAAAGGTTTATTTGATAATTTAAACAATAGATATATATATATGTCACACCTTATAATAAATTAATAATTGAATATCACACTTAATCTGATATGATAAAGATTAACAACGGAGAATCTGGCACTAACACGCTTCTCTATAATCAATAAGGAGTTGACATGAAATGGATAAGGTAGCACAGTGGTAAATAGGTACAGAAGTATAATGTGGTAGAGAATGCTTTATAGAGTTCAAATGGATGAAATGTTGAATGAATGAAATGCAGTATAGAAAATACTCAATATGATTTGAACAAAACAATGTAATCACTTTTCTCTGGCAATCCCCTCCCCCCTTGATGCAATGCAAGGAAATGGAAGGAAGCACACAGGTCTCAGAAATGCAATCAACTGTAATTCAGTTCACCCCAGCAAGCTTACACTACAGAAAACAGATAGGAGTTTTGAAAACACAGGCAAAATGCTTTGATATGTGCTGGCAATGAATTAAAAAATATGCTAAAAATGCTTTTAATTCCCTTTCAGAGGTTCAGGGTGAGTGATATCTACTCTCTATGAATTCAGGATCACCTTAACAATGCTTTAGTAGTAACTAGCAGGTAAACAAAGTTTTTGGCAAGGAAAAGCAAAACTGCTGTCTTTTTACACGTGAAGAAATTTGCAAATCGCGGCAAAATTTGCGGATGCGCCAAGCGCTATTACAGAGGAACCACAAGGACTATCTCTATCGTTTTGGGGTCCTAGGAAAGCCTAGGATCTCAGCTTCCAAATGAAAGTTACTGCAAGTCTCTAAGACAAACGGTCGCGGAGATATGAGCGATTTTGTGAAGGTCGTTTTTCAGATTTAAAATTTTAAAAGCTCAAAATGACAAGTGACAGATTTTGCAGCTAGAATGACAGGTGACAGATTTGGAGCTATCAGGCAGTTCTACTTAGGTTAAATAGATTGAATTAGATGAATTTAAACAAAGAGATTGGTTCTACACAGTTCTGCTGGGTACTCACACTATATTCTTGAATTAAATGGGCCTCATCACGGATCTGGTCAGGGTTTTAGACTGGGCTCTGGTCTCTCTCTGGGCACAGCGTCTGGTCTCTGGAACTGCTCGCTCTCTGGTCTGGTCTCTTAGTTCTGGATAGATTGAAGCCTCTAGTTTGGCTTTCTGGAGGTTGATGAATTTGAAGTCTGGATCTCTGGATGTTGTATGGTCCGGCAGAGCGCGTTGCAGCAAATGGAATTGAAGGTCCCTATCTGTCCTGTCTGTCTGCTTTTATGTGTTTTGAGAGTGGGTGGGTATGTTGGTCATAACTAAACTTGCCCCTCTCACTTGTCATTGGTCAAATTTCCATTCCTCACTTGATTGGCGAAGCTAAGTTGTGTCAGAGTGATGTCATTTTATGGCTTGCAGATAGGACACTCCTCTGTCAGATTGCACACATTCTATATTTGATAACAAAAGACATATTTCACAGTTACACAGTTGCTTGAAATTACATATACATGGTTTGGCTGAATTTAGCCATGTCTCTGTCCAAATCTGTTGTTTCTAAGAGCTTGCATTCAGAAATGGCACATAATTTCAATTTCTGACATTGACCCAACTTTACATACATGTGCGCAGGGAGTATGGACATTAACTGATGAAGTTTCAGATTTTTAACATGCATACATTTAGAGTAATATCCACTTTTCCGCTGACACCCCCCTGAACATACCACCGGTTCTAAAAACCTCTTAAACTGTGGGCAGAAAAATCACAAGAATTATGGTATCATTTATAAAATTTTCACATGTCCGCTCTATGAATGATCCATCTTTTTAAAGTTATGTTCTGGCTCCAAAGGGGTGTGGTTTCCTCTCAGCACAAGGTAGAAATACTGGTTTATCCAGTTCTGCCAAGCCAGCTTCTGTCTCCAGTTTCTCCCCCTCCCAGTTTCTGCCAAGAGTAAGCCACTTTTACGACCCCTGCAATATAAGATTTGCTTGGGTCCTGAAAGGCTCATTGTTCAAGAGGAAGCCATTTATGATCCTCTCAATAAACCCTCTGCCTGGGTGAAGGGAGTTGCATTGTTCACTCTCCTGCAGAGCACAGGTAATTCAATTATCAGATAGATGGTATATTCTTAGTGTGGCCAGCAAAAAGGCAGATAGTCCTGGGAACACAGCTGTGACTCAAGTTTCACTCCTGATGGGGGTAGTTGTCAAGCAAAATCAAGTTCCTTAAGCCAGACTTTCAGCTAACTGTCATGTTTTTTGTTGCTTTTTAAATTAACTTGCAATTTTACACATGCAGCTAGAATGCTGATTCTAAGTGCAAAACTATGACATTTCAACAGTTACAAAGGCATGTGACACCAAACATAGGTCACTCATTTAATCTAAACATTTTCGATTTTAGTGTCTTTAAATCCAGTGCAACTTAAACTGCTGACTCCATAGCTCAGCCAGTTTTGTTATAAGCATTGTTCTGGGCTCTTCATTTCCCAGATTTTGTAGGCACACAAAACTCCATTCTGCCAAATGTCTGCTGGTGTTCAGTGAATATTTTGCACATATTGTAATGTTTGAAAATAGGCATTTTGAGCCTGCCTTCAGAGAAACACAGGGTGGTTTTAAAACGCCGGCTTTTGGATAGTGGTGAGTACTGGTACTGCACCCATTTTTGGGATTTAACAAATGAATTCCCCACAATTCTAAGTTGCATTTGGCAATCAGCATTGCCATTCCCAATGGTTTCAGACTACTGTGCGGGTAGTCCAATGGTGGTTTTAAAGCGCTTTGAAGCTAACCAGCGCTACTGTTTTTCCTTTGGCAACCCATTTCCCTCATGGCAACCCGGCCTTTCATTCTCGCACTGGTGGGTGGCAAGTGAGGCAACCATTTTGGTGGGCGCACAAACTGCGCAGCTTTCCTGGATTTCGGCGCACATGTGGGTTTTCCGCCATCTTGAATTTTCTAAGCCCACAGCACCAAATGTTGCAGCATGATTACTTGCACGTGGGTCAAGACACCCAACAAGCCCCCCCACGCGACTGCACTTTGAATTTGAGTCGATGGGGAGTCGGGTGCACAAGGGTTTTGACCCACGCACCGGTCTGTCCGCATAATCTTCTTCCGGTAGATGGCACAGTTCAGCATCTTTTCCTCCATCCGGCCGGATCGATCGGTTCTCCTCGCCAGTCCTGATGGGAGTATTGGGCGGTCCACTGGGCCCATTGGATCTTCGTTCCTGGTCTCCGGATCGCCCTCCTTGGCCCGTCTCCAGGTTTTCTTTCTCCTAGGACGACAAAGGAAGAGCGGCAATACCTACTCATAGACGTTTTTCCACCACTGTTGAGATAGTGGGGCAGCATATGCATTTCATCAGAACAAAACATTACATTCTTATTTTGAAAAAAAAACAGTATAACTAAGAGACAGTTTCATGCAAATCACAATATTTTAGAGACTAGATGTGGTATGTTTTATGGTTGGAACTGAATTAGTCTGAGACAGTACCCGCTAGGATTCCAGAGGATTCCTCCAGTTGTTGCAGAGTGTGCCTGGGATGGCAACACTTCAACTGGTTTATGTGGACCCACTTGTCTTCCCCCGCTGCCAAAGGACCTTTGGGGATGTGGATTTTGTAGGCCACAGGGGAGATTTTGTCTATGATCTCGAATGGTCCCTTCCATGTAGGCAAAAATTTGCGCTGCTTGGCCTGGTTCCTTTGGAAGTTGTATAGATAGACCCGGTCTCCCACCTGATATTCCTTCCTGGAAGTTTTCAGGTCATAGTGGGTCTTCATGCTATCAGCCGATCTTTCTAGATTCCGCTGAGCATAAGCAAAAGCATGTTGAAGGTGTTTCCTTAAATTCTCCACATACTCATGAGTTGTGGAGGCATTTATCAGTGTCTGCTCTTGGGTCCTATAGAGCAAATGCTGAGGAAGCACCATCTTGCGTCCAGTCATCAACTCAAATGGTGACATTTTGGTTGCAGATGAAGGGGTAGATCTGATGGCCATTAGGACCAGAGGTAATCGGATATCCCAACTTGGCCCAGAATCTGCCACAAACTTCTTTAATATGCTCACAATTGTCCGGTTATATCTCTCTACTGCCCCAGAAGAAGCTGGTCTATAAGCAATATGCAGCTTTCTCTTGACCCCCAGTATCTCCCACATCTTTGTCATTACTTCACTGGTGAATTGGCTACCTCTGTCTGACTCAATCCTTTGAGGTAGACCAAAACGGGAAAAGATGTGGTTAATCATCAAGGCAGCTGCCGTTTCTGCCTTGCAATTTGGGGCTGGGAGACATTCCACCCATTTGGTAAACAAGCATGTGACGGTCAACATGTACTTATTCCCCCTAGCCGAGCGAATCACGGGGCCTACGAAGTCGATTTGTAAATCTGACCATGGCAGTGTCATCCCCCTCTTTTGGAGAGGCACACGGTGTGTGAGGGATGATGGCTGAAATTGTGCACACACAAGACACCCCTTCAAGTATTGGTCGAGGTCCTGCCCCATGTGTGGCCAGTATGCAACCTCTCTTAAGATTTCCAATGTTGTGTGAAACCCCCTGTGACCGGCAGTGGCCGCATCATGGGCGTGACTTAACATCAGGCTTCGGAATGAGGTAGGAACCACCCACTGATCGTGGCCAGCTTTGGATTTCCTTACCAGCAAACCGTCTTGGATTCGGAACATTTTTGGACATTTCATCAACACTCTTAGGTCCTCTTTCCCAATGTAATCGGTATCCGTCAGGGGAAAGTTCTCAGGGTCCTCAAGGTGCTGGTAAAACTTACCAATAATTGGATCCCCCTTCTGAGCTGTAATCAAATCAGCATCAGGGGTCTCCTTACTCCATTGTGCAATTGAAAGGTCGTTGTGAGCATTTGTCTGGGACCTAGTGATAGCAGTGACCTGGATTTCCCCCAACAGGGACTCAATCTCAATTAGACCCCCTTGGATGGCCCCGGTTTTGGCCAGCTGATCAGCTAAGTCATTTCCAGTTTTGTCTGGTCCCTCTACTTTGGAATGACCCTTGATCTTTTTCCAATAGATGGTCATCTCATTCGAGGTGACGAGATCATCAATGTTTTGGATCAACTTCCCATGTTTCAAGGGTTTGTTGTTAGCACATAACATGTCTCTGGTTTTCCAATTAACCAGGTGCTCCACAAACCCGTTCCGTACATAATCCGAATCTGTGATTATGACCAGTTCGCGGAGTTGATGCTGGACAGCAGTGAGGATGGCCTGATGCACAGCCATCAATTCTGCCACCGGACTACTTCGGGGACCAATTTTGTATCCAGCGGAGGGTTCTGGGGACTCATTCACCCATGCATTCCCTACGCCGGCCACCAGTTCTTTCTCCCCGTTGTTGTCAACATGGTAAGAGCATCCATCCACATATACAGTGGGCATTCCCTCACACTTGTCTTCTTCAAAGACTTTGTGTGGGGAATTAAGGTATGCCTCCGTGTTGTCCTTTATTTTTAGACTTTCGTCCTCGAGACAGTTTTCTCTGGCACAATCATGCAAGTCAGCCAGACCTTGCGCGAGTGGACTCTTCTTGTTTTGGCCATATCGGACCTCCACAGGAAAGCCTTGCATTGACAGAATCCAGGAAGTAATTCGGGAATTACTCACATTTCCGGCCCGGATTCTGTCACTTTGGAGATATTGCAGAGGCTGGTGTGGAGTCTCCACTATGATGTGTTCCCCCTGGATAAACGGGCGGTAATTCTTCAATGCCCACACCGTTGCCAGGAGTGCCTTCTCACAATCGTTGAATTTTTACTCCACAGAGGATAAAGTTTTGCTCGCATAGGAGATTACTTTATTGACCTTGTCATGCTTTTGGTATAATACTGCAGTCAAGCACGTATTAGAGAACCCTGTCTCCAGGAAGAACTCCGTGTTTCTGACAGGGTAAGCTAGGCAAGGCGCTTGTGAGAGGCTTCTTTTGAGTTGTCTTACTGCCTCGGATTGTTCTGGACCCCATTCCCACTTGACCCCCCCCTTCAGGAGATGAATCAGGGGTCTGGTAATCTCTGCGTAGCCCTCAATGAACTTTCTGCTGTAATTAGTCAGTCCAAGGAGGCTCCTTAGTTCCCGCAGAGTTGTGGGGTCTTTCAATTTTTGAAGTGCTTCCACTTTCTTTTCCTGGGGACAGAGACCCTGAGGAGTAATCTCATGCCCCAAGAAATTAACACGGGTTCTACACCACTGTGCTTTTTGAAAGGAGAGTTTTGCTCCGGCGGCCCTCAACTGTGTCAGAACATAACGGATCTCCGCTATGTGTTCCTCCACAGTTGAGCTTTTGATGAGGACGTCATCTACATAAGCCAGGTTACCCCTCGCACCCAAGTCGGGCATGGCCTTATTTAGGAAAATGTTGAATTCATTGCCGGAGTTGAGGTATCCGAAGGGAGTCCTGGTCCATGTGTACTGCTGGCCCCCAAAGGTAAAAGCCAGTTTGTATTTGTCCTCCCTACTGACAGGCACGGTCCAGTATCCATTGGTCAGGTCTATTGCAGTGAATACCTGTGACCCCTGGATCTGGGCCAGCCCTTGGTCAATGTAGGGAAGAGGCCATCGGGAAGTATGGACCCGTTTGTTGAGCTCCCTAAGGTCGGCGCAGAGTCTCCACTGGCCGTTTGGCTTTAATATCCCCAGCACCGGATTATTGAAGGTGCTGTGGACTGGACGGATTATTCCCCGGGACTCAAGGTTCTTAATTATTTCAGTAAGGGACTCCATTGATGCGAGAGGCAAGCGATATTGCTTCACAAACACAGGAGTCATGCCAGGGTCCGTGGGGATTGTTGTTGTGTGGATGTCAGTGCGACCACAGTCATATGAGTCTACCGCAAAGAGATCTTGGAAATCCAAGAAAACTTGTTTCAACTTTTGCTTTTGTTCCAGAGTCACACAGGCATCAGCTAGGTTGACTCTCTCGTCCACCATCTGCCTGAAGCCTGGAAAGACTTCTGGTTTGGCTATCTCAGCGGCCTCCTCCAGCTGGGTGGAGAAGTCCCTGGTCAGAGTGCTGATTTGGACTGGAGGCTTCAGGTGGGAAAGGCAGCCCTCATGGACCTGGAAAATCACCTCATCCCTCCTGAAGTCACACGTCACATCTTCCTTACCATAAGGACAGGAAGTGTACACCAGGAAGTTCCCCCATGCCGGGTAAAAATCCTGTCTGGTGTTGCGTTGTCATCACTGTCACTGTCAAAACAGTCCTTGGGGATTGGCCCTAACAGTTCATTTCCAAGATCAATGGAGAAATGTCGGTCATCAACCGCCATTCCAATAATGGTGCCTGCGGCTAGAGTAATACTCTTTAAGTCGCTGTTATCCACCTCTATTGGAATGGTGTCATGTTCTATGTTGACTAATGGTGTTGGGTTTACCCCTAACCCTTGCTGTTGGAGAGAAGCATTTAGATGTATGTAAGCATCAGGGTTTTTCAAATGTTGTCCTCTTTTAACTTTCACTTCCAGGGAGAATTGTCGGGTCCTTTCTGGGATGGTGACTTCCTCTTTTATCTGAATTTCAACTGCATAAGGTAGCAATTGAGCTGACCTAAATGCTTTTTCTGGATCATCAAAGCCCATGGGATTATCCGCTAATCGGGACCAAGCTTTGAAGTTTATTAGGTCCAAACTAATGGCAAAGCGATTGAGAATGTCACTGCCTAAGTAAAAGGCGGCAGGGACGTCTCGCACGACCCAACAATTGTGGACTATGCTCTTGTTGCCAATGGAGATTTTGAGCATACACCTGCTTGGCAGGAGATGTTTGGAATCAGGTGCTTCCAGGTCCATTTCCCATTTGTCTATCAGTTTGAAGGTGGGAATGGCTGGATCTTTTGGGAGTTGGCGAAACATGGCTTCGCTGATGAAGCTCTTACCGTTGCTCACACACACTCGAGCGAGAACAGAGTCCTTCCCATCATTTAACTGAACAGGGATGAACAACTGCTCTCCAATTTGCTGAATATCAGCCAGGCTCTGAGCTGATTTCACATCTTTCTGGACTATAGGAGTGGGAGTTTCTGATTGTGGATTAGTATAGAATTTCAGAGTGTTTCCTTCCAGCGTGGAGTACCACTTTAGACTGGAAGGCAGGTTGATTTTCAGAAAGAGAGAGGACCCCCCATCACCAGTCTGTTGTCCTACTGCTATTACTGTCACGTCTGGAATTTGGCTATTCTGGAAGTGAAATTCTACTTGGTCAGATTTTTGTTCAACCATGTGGCAGGTGCCGTTTAAACTAACATGGTTGACACTCTGTTTTAATTTTATTGGTCGGCTAGTATGGGTCCAGAGGACCTTGTTTACGCAATCTATTAGGGGTGACAACCTTCTCAGGAGGTCATTCCCTAGTAAACAAGGGGTGCCCTCTGGGGTCACAACTATGACCGGGTGTTTCAACTTGTGTCGCCCGATCTTAATGTCCAAGTCTGCAGTCCCCTCGACGGGAATTTCCTTCCCGTCAAAGTTCTGGAGTTGTCCAGGAAGAGAGGTGAGAGGAATTCGGTAATTCCCTCCCCTTCCTGCATTCAGTTCATCAAAGGCCCTTCTGGACAGAAGGGTAGCTTGAGATCCAGTGTCCACCAGCGCTGAAATTGTACCCTGCCCCTGTACTTGTACCGGGGCATAATATCTTCCCTCCTTCTCCTCAAGGGGGCACAGATAATGTACATTTTTGGACAACTGGTGGGCTAATTTTCTGGTTTTGGACATCGCTAGCGAAGAGATTTGGGCAGAATTCTGTGGAGAGCCTTGGGAATCTGAAAGAAAAATTTGGCAACTGGAGATCAGAGCCATTGTGGGTTCCCCTGGCTCCGGTTCTGGGCCGCCCCCCCCTTTTTGGAGGCAGTCACCAGGATGGGTTTGAACCAGGGGATTTTCTTGCTGTTGGTTCTGGGATGAGATGGTGGGCGGCGGTAGCTCAGTCTCCACATCTCCCCAGTCTGGATTTGCATCCCTAGGGACCCATTTTTCTTTGGGAGGAGTTCCCCCCTCTCTGAAGGAGAAGATCCTTTTCCCAGGATCCTCCGAGGATCCCTCTCCCTCAAATTGGAAGATCTGTACTTCCTCCTCAAACTGAGTCTGTTTGGGTCTTTTGTTTCTCCTACCCCCCCTCTGCTCCTTAGGGGGCCGACTTTCAAGGGCAGGAGATTTTGTTTCCGGTTCCTGGGTTTCCAGGGGCTGTTTACAAGTGAGGAAGGAAGCTTCCTCCAAGGCTTTACACCCCCCTTCACTTTGTGCCTCCTCCCTGGGAACCGGTGTGTTATCGGGGTGCTGCCCCCGTCATTGTTCTGGAGCACCAGGTCCAGAGTTGGGTACGTTCTGCGCCGGCATGCCGATCTGAGGGTTCTGCTGAGCCCTCAGTATGTGACCCATATCCCGCGCCATGTTTTGAACCTGGCGCTCTAACTGGGAAACCCGCTCAGGCTGATACGGGGCCCTGTTTTCTCCCCTGGGCTGATCCCGGGAAGGGTAGCTGTCCCTCCTCTGGTAGTACCCCTGGTTGGGAAGATTTGGGTACCCCTCCACCCTTGGCCTCCCCTCTCCCGGATTCAGTGGTCTGGGCTCAGGGAATTGGGGAAAGAAGGATGGATGGTTTTGGGGCTGAAAGTCGGGTGGATATCTGGGGAAAAAGTTCTGCCCAGGGTTTGGTAAATTTCTGCCCTCCTGTGGGAAGTTTGGAGGGAAGTTCCCTGGGTTAGGTGCTTGGCTGGATCCCCCCCCTTGGGCTGGAGGAGTCCACACATAACCCAGGATGGGTCGATTTCCCTTGTAACGGGGACTTACATAATCAGGAGGGCGAGGGACCCCATTTGTGGGGCTGCCTCCTTGGCTCCCTGTCTGTGACTGGCCCGAAGACCTTCTGGGCCTAGCATTATTAGGTGCAGGTAGGTTTTTAGGCCCCCCCCCACCTCCAAATCCAAAACGGGGGTGACCTTTACCTCTGCCACCTTGGCAGCAGCAGGGGTGCTGTTGGCTTTGGGGTTTTTCTGGGCATTACTTTTGCTATCTACCGGTTTCTGCACCTCATAGATCCGGGTAGCCTGTTCAATGACCCAGTCTAAGGATCTTTTCTCGTGAAAATCCCTCACGAGCTGGGTCATGATGTATTTGGGCAAGGCATGAAAAAATGTATTAACGAATTCTCGACTGTCTGTGCGCACCCTTCTGGTGGTCTGCGCAAAAGCACGCTTTAACTCCTGCACAAATTCTTGTGGGGCCTGATCCTCCCCACATTGCAAATTGTAGGCTGCCTTGCGAGCCTCTTGAGGATTTCTGTGAACAGAAAAATGTTTCAAGATGGCCGCCTTATAGGTGGACCATCTTAAATGATTTTGGTCCTCCAGCCCTGCAAAGAAACTGGAGTATTCCGGGGAGAAGGTCCACTTTACATACTGAATACAGCTTTGGCTGTCCTTCAAATGGAAAGTCTCCATCATTTGTTCAAACAACTCTAAGTGCTCCCAAACAGAATACTTAGCGTTCTTATGGTAAGGCGTGATGACGCTCCTGATCGCCTTAATCTGCTTTAAGGGGTCCTTTAGCAAGGCCCTTTTTGCCTTATTGGCCTTTTTAGTTCGGGTAACCCTTGTCCATTCGTCCTCGGACTCAGAGGCACTGCTCCCAGAGGTTCCCGTCTGTTCTTCCAGGTTTTCCCGGATTCTGCGAGCCTGGGAATGGCTGGCAGAATGTGGGCACCTGGTCTCCTGTGTCCTGCGCAGTTCAGAGGAGTCTTCAGATTCCTCCTTGCTGCCAGGATTTGATGGGTACCCCCTCCACTGACCTAATTGGGCAGAGGTTTTCAGGATGCCCTTAATGGGCCTACTCTCCTGGGGTTCCCCACTGAACTGTACTGTACTTGGGTGCCCATACCCGGATGCCCACCCCTCCATTCCTGGGTGGTACTGGCCTATGAGCCCCATGCTTTTGGCTGGATAGTAATCTGCCATCCCTGTGGTCCTGTGCTCACATGCGCCAGGGGACATGGGGGTGGCAGAGTCCAGGGACTGAGAGGTATGAGGGCCTCTGGTACTAGGGCTCCTGAGGTTATGCTCCGGAGTTTCCATTTCCCAGCGAACCTCATCTCTATCCGCCCCTGCTCCCTGTTGCAATGCAAGAGCCTGCATTTGTGCTTTCAGTTCCTCTGTTAAGGCCTTACTCGACTCTATAAGTCTCTCCTGCATCGCTACCTGTTGTTGGAGCCTATCATTGTGTTGGCAGAGAGCCTCATTCTCTCTCTGTGCTTCCTGATTGGTCCTGGAGTACTGGGCCAGTCTTTGCTGCAGGAGGGTTACCTCCTGGGCAATGTCCCTATTGGCCTGCTCCTTTCTTGCCAGAGCCTCTTCCACCCTCCTGGTGTGCTCTAACAAGTTCTGGTTTTCTTTTTGGGGGTCACCCAGCCCCTGGAGGGACAGGTGATTTTCTTCCATTTTCCTTTTTAAATGGCAGACTTCCTGGCCTATGGCGTCTCTTTCCTGACTAAGAGCCTGCATTTGTGCCGCCAGGTCGTCCCTCTGCCTTTGGAAGGTACCAGCTTTCTGGCGCTCCTGGTCAAACTCTGTCTGGGTATCCAGGTCTTTCAAAAACAGTTTATTGCTCTCTGCCTTCTCTCTATCTAAGTGGCTTTGCAGGGTGACTACCTGCTCAGCACATGCCCTATTGAAGTCTAGCTGTTGCTACAGCTTTTTCTGGCTTTGCAGTAGGGAGTCCAAACCTTCTTGGTGTTCCTTCTGCAAGGCCAGAAATCTGGTATCCTGTTCTGACTTTTCCTTTTGCAGCACATCCATATCCTCCTTCATTTTAGTGATGTACAGTCTGCTGTCATTTTCTGACTCCTGGCTCCTCTGCAGCCTCTGCTCAGAAGAGACCAGGTCAGATTGGACCTTCTCTAACACCATCTGTTGCCTATTTGCCAGATTTTGGCTTTCAGCACATCTATCCTGCATGTCTCCCATATATAGGTACAGGTATGCTGCTATCTTGGCAATCTTATTGTGTTCCTCTTTGGCTTTAGGAGCCATATATAGTTCACTCAGGGCCACATGTAATGGACCCTGATCTCTCCATAAGTCTGACCCTGTTTCAGTGACCTGTCGCGTGATGGCCTGCAACCAGGCATCCTGGCCCTGCTCAACCCATTCACCTCTCACAAATAGTTTATGTAAGAAGTGCTCTCTGGCTATTTTCATATCTACCAAGGTCGTCATTCTAGAGATTGGTCTCTGTCCTGACTTACAGAAGTTAGTATTTTATTTTTGCAGAACAGAACTTTTCTTGGAGTGTCCCTTTTGAGGAATGCTTCACAGCGTAATGCAGCGTGGTGATCCGACCGGATGTATGTTTCCCCTCAGTTAGCACACTGTATTAAGCTGCACAAGTGGTAAATCTAACCCAACGTCTCGGCTCGAGCCCCCAATTTGTAAGAGGATTCAATTCAGCACTACAGCCAAGTCAACGCCTAGTCTAGAATACTGAATGAAAACCCTTATTGATATATCTTTATGTCCAGTTCATGCGTTATGGATGACTACCCCTGTATAACACCCCTCTCTTGGAATCCTCCTGACCCCACTGAGCCAAGAAGTAGTTCTGTTTTGCAAGTTAAAAGGTTTATTTGATAATTTAAACAATAGATATATATATGTCACACCTTATAATAAATGAATAATTGAATATCACACTTAATCTGATATGATAAAGATTAACAACTGAGAATCTGGCACTAACACGCTTCTCTAAAATCAATAAGGAGTTGACATGAAATGGATAAGGTAGCACAGTGGTAAATAGGTACAGAAGTATAATGTGGTAGAGAATGCTTTATAGAGTTCAAATGGATGAAATGTTGAATGAATGAAATGCAGTATAGAAAATACTCAATATGATTTCAACAAAACAATGTAATCACTTTTCTCTGGCAATCCCCTCCCCCCCTTGATGCAATGCAAGGAAATGGTAGGAAGCACACAGTTCTCAGAAATGCAATCAACTGTAATTCAGTTCACCCCAGCAAGCTTACACTACAGAAAACAGATAGGAGTTTTGAAAACACAGGCAAAATGCTTTGATATGTGCTGGCAATGAATTGAAAAATATGCTAAAAATGCTTTTAATTCCCTTTCAGAGGTTCAGGGTGAGTGATATCTACTCTCTATGAATTCAGGATCACCTTAACAATGCTTTAGTAGTAACTAGCAGGTAAACGAAGTTTTTGGCAAGGAAAAGCAAAACTGCTGTCTTTTTACACGTGAAGAAATTTGCAAATCGCGGCAAAATTTGCGGATGCGCCGAGCGCTATTACAGAGGAACCACAAGGACTATCTCTATCATTTTGGGGTCCTAGGAAAGCCTAGGATCTCAGCTTCCAAATGAAAGTTACTGCAAGTCTCTAAGACAAACGGTCGCGGAGATATGAGCGATTTTGTGAAGGTCGTTTTTCAGATTTTAAATTTTAAAAGCTCAAAATGACAAGTGACAGATTTTGCAGCTAGAATGACAGGTGACAGATTTGGAGCTATCAGGCAGTTCTACTTAGGTTAAATAGATTGAATTAGATGAATTTAAACGAAGAGATTGGTTCTACACAGTTCTGCTGGGTACTCACACTATATTCTTGAATTAAATGGGCCTCATCACAGATCTGGTCAGGGTTTTAGACTGGGCTCTGGTCTCTCTCTGGGCACAGCGTCTGGTCTCTGGAACTGCTCGCTCTCTGGTCTGGTCTCTTAGTTCTGGATAGATTGAAGCCTCTAGTTTGGCTTTCTGTAGGTTGATGAATTTGAAGTCTGGATCTCTGGATGTTGTATGGTCCGGCAGAGCGCGTTGCAGCAAATGGAATTGAAGGTCCCTATCTGTCCTGTCTGTCTGCTTTTATGTGTTTTGAGAGTGGGTGGGTATGTTGGTCATAACTAAACTTGCCCCTCTCACTTGTCATTGGTCAAATTTCCATTCCTCACTTGATTGGCGAAGCTAAGTTGTGTCAGAGTGATGTCATTTTATGGCTTGCAGATAGGACACTCCTCTGTCAGATTGCACACATTCTATATTTGATAACAAAAGACATATTTCACAGTTACACAGTTGCTTGAAATTACATATACATGGTGTGGCTGAATTTAGCCATGTCTCTGTCCAAATCTGTTGTTTCTAAGAGCTTGCATTCAGAAATGGCACATAATTGACTTTTTAACTGATTTTTCAATTTCTGACATTGACCCAACTTTACATACATGTGCGCAGGGAGTATGGACATTAACTGATGAAGTTTCAGATTTTTAACATGCATACATTTAGAGTAATATCCACTTTTCCGCTGACACCCCCCTGAACATACCACCGGTTCTAAAAACCTCTTAAACTGTGGGCAGAAAAATCACAAGAATTATGGTATCATTTATAAAATTTTCACATGTCCGCTCTATGAATGATCCATCTTTTTAAAGTTATGTTCTGGCTCCAAAGGGGTGTGGTTTCCTCTCAGCACAAGGTAGAAATACTGGTTTATCCAGTTCTGCCAAGCCAGCTTCTGTCTCCAGTTTCTCCCCCTCCCAGTTTCTGCCAAGAGTAAGCCACTTTTATGACCCCTGCAATATAAGATTTGCTTGGGTCCTGAAAGGCTCATTGTTCAAGAGGAAGCCATTTATGATCCTCTCAATAAACCCTCTGCCTGGGTGAAGGGAGTTGCATTGTTCACTCTCCTGCAGAGCACAGGTAATTCAATTATCAGATAGATGGTATATTCTTAGTGTGGCCAGCAAAAAGGCAGATAGTCCTGGGAACACAGCTGTGACTCAAGTTTCACTCCTGATGGGGGTAGTTGTCAAGCAAAATCAAGTTCCTTAAGCCAGACTTTCAGCTAACTGTCATGTTTTTTGTTGCTTTTTAAATTAACTTGCAATTTTACACATGCAGCTAGAATGCTGATTCTAAGTGCAAAACTATGACATTTCAACAGTTACAAAGGCATGTGACACCAAACATAGGTCACTCATTTAATCTAAACATTTTCGATTTTAGTTTCTTTAAATCCAGTGCAACTTAAACTGCTGACTCCATAGCTCAGCCAGTTTTGTTATAAGCATTGTTCTGGGCTCTTCATTTCCCAGATTTTGTAGGCACACAAAACTCCATTCTGCCAAATGTCTGCTGGTGTTCAGTGAATATTTTGCACATATTGTAATGTTTGAAAATAGGCATTTTGAGCCTGCCTTCAGAGAAACACAGGGTGGTTTTAAAACGCCGGCTTTTGGATAGTGGTGAGTACTGGTACTGCACCCATTTTTGGGATTTAACAAATGAATTCCCCACAATTCTAAGTTGCATTTGGCAATCAGCATTGCCATTCCCAATGGTTTCAGACTACTGTGCGGGTAGTCCAATGGTGGTTTTAAAGTGCTTTGAAGCTAACCTGCGCTACTGTTTTTCCTTTGGCAACCCATTTCCCTCATGGCAACCCGGCCTTTCATTCTCGCACTGGTGGGTGGCAAGTGAGGCAACCATTTTGGTGGGCGCACAAACTGCGCAGCTTTCCTGGATTTTGGCGCACATGTGGGTTTTCCGCCATCTTGAATTTTCTAAGCCCACAGCACCAAATGTTGCAGCATGATTACTTGCACGTGGGTCAAGACACCCAACAGACACGTTGCTCTTTCAAAGCTTTTACTCTAACAAAGAAACTGTGTGTTTCTTAAGTGTGAACATTGAACTGGGTAACCCACAGTAGGCAATCCCAAAATGGTCCTCGTTGTTATATATACAGTCCCTCTTGTGATAAGCCTGGTTGCTCAACATGCTACCAAAACTGTGTAGTATAGGCTTATACCAAAGGTTGGGTTTTCTATACCTGCAGTCAGAGTTGTTTGTAGTGTTCCCAGAGGGTACTGCATACAAACGTTGCCTAACACCCTCTTCTTGGATCGGATAGAGAGATGGTATGGCCTGTGGTGTAGGCGGCAGGCCCGTTTGTCAGAGGATTTGACTGGGCCTGCCACTTCCATAAAACAACTCTACACTTGCATTTCAGAGAGGCTAGAACAGAGTCATACCAACTGTTTACACTTGGAGGCAGGTTTCAGGTGGATCCTATTGAGAGGGGCCAGAATGTCAAGACTGTTGGTGTTAGCAGATGAAGGTTGGCAAGTATAGAGTCTGTGGGAGAATCAAGAGGAGGGGAAGTAGGAGGGATGAAGGTGGAGGCCAACACAGAAGCTGATACTCGTTTCATTGGTCTGATGACCACAAAGGAGGCTGGCAGTGCTGGTATTGGCTCGACCAAGGGACGGAGACGTCCCAGATTATAAGAGAGGAGAGAGTGATCAGACCAGGAGAGTGGGCTAGTGGGAGGGTCGGAGAGTGGGAGATCAACAGGGATGAAGGCATCACCATTGTGCTTTTCAGAGTGGGTAGGGCCACAGGGGAAAATAGTGAGTGAGAGAGATTTACAGAGATCACAGAAAAAAGAAGAGACAGGAACAGTGGAGTCAGGGTAGATGTTGAAGTCTCCAAGGAGGTGGAGTTTAGTGGCAGAGGAGGTGAAGTCAGCCCATTCCGAAAGGAAGACAGGCAGAGGACCAGCTGCGCTGTAGATAGTGGCAAGGGTGAGAGAGAGAGTTGGTGGGACTCCCAGGTTGCAGGCAAGACTTTCCAAAGAGGAGCAATGCTGGGTGGGTATGAGAGAGGTATGGACCCAATCAGGGAAGATCAGGTATACTCCAAAACCAGGTCAGCGGGATCGGGGCTTGGCAATGTTTGATAGCAGATTGAGTGTTCATAGTGGCTAAGTGTAACCAGTCACCACCTTTGAAGGAGGGGTACAGGGAGATGATACACAAGTCGGATGTGGTGAAGGAGGTGCAGAGAGAGAGAGGAAGGAGGAGTAGCAGAAGATAATAGGAAGTTGGTGAGGGCCAGCAGGTGCCGATATAAGATTTGAAGATTGGGTTGAGAACCTTGGGCTATGACAGTGCCATTGTCATAGACATTAATGATGCACCTAGAGGATGAGAAGTATGCCTACAGCACTCCATTAATCTAGTACCTCCATTAATAGGTGAAGAGAAACAAGGGGAGAGGTTAGAGATGAGATTGTAGGTCTGTATGTCTGGAGGAGGGACAGAGAAGAGGAATCAATGATAGTCTGTCTGGAAGTAGCAGTAACTTAAGTTTCGGCAATAGGTAGGCCAGGATTATAGACCAAAAGATCTTTTTTAAACCCTTTTCTTCCACACTTTGTGAGAAATGAGGGATAGGTGATAGAGTAACAGTTAAAACAGATGGGGGAGATGGAAAGTGCCATAGAGGTGTAGAAAAAAAGGGACAGTTGGAGAGGCTGCCCAATGCACGGGCAAATTCACCAGGCGGCATAGCAGCCGAGGCTGGCAAGAGCATGCACAGATGTAAAGCACACCTAAATTCAAATTTAGCGGAAAACACACAAATGCAGTACAAGCTGGGGGATGCACAGATGTAAAGAACACCTACATTCGAATTTAACAGAAAGCACACAAATGCAGCAATAAAATGAAGGATATAAGGCACACTTAAGAATTATTTTTTTTCAAGCATTGCTTTAAGAAACCAGTAGAAAGCATACCGTATGAGGCACAGCAAGATTCATTTTTCTATTGGTGCAGAGATTAGAATGTACAGATAGGTAAGTAAGGAATGGATGTATGAAGCAATCAAGCAGTCAGAGTGTCCAAGGGAGGTGTGTAGTGCAGACCAAGTGAACTGTGTTGCTTAGCGCAGAAGTGGAAAGAAAATCAGGTCATTTGTGGTCAGAGCATGCAGAGGTCACTGCCAGTATATGCATTTGGGTCATTGTCAAGAGGCAGGATCAGGGAAGTAGTGGCATAGAAAGGGGCTCCTCCAGCGCCAGACAGGGCCAGACAGGGTAGACCCTGGCTCTTAGGAAGAGGGCCTTGAGAAGGGAGGCTGGATACCACCTGCTGGCTCTCTTGATTGGATTAGATGAAGGAGGCCAACAAATCAGGCAATGCAAGGCGAGCTTGAGCTCAACACAAAGGAAGTTAAGAAGAGAAAGAAATGGTGGTGGCCTTAGACAACTGCATCAAATGTACCCTTGCACTGACCTGGTGGAAGGTTGTCTGCATACACCATTGGACGCCGAAGAACTAGAAGAGACATTAGACCAGAGTATAATGATGTCATGAAGAGAAGTTACAAGGATGGACTGAAATGATATGCAAATACCAAACAAATAAAGATGTAATTGAAGTAATAAGAGAAACGTGTATGCAGTGATGAAGAAAAGAGATTATCTCAAATTCAAGTGGCCTATTACCCTGTGATCATGGTCGCATCCATAGTGATTAAGCGCCAGTGTGCTCCCACTGTTAGGCAGAATCCCGTGCAGTGCCCTTACGGATCACTACACAGAATTAAGACTAGAGGTGGCAATACAACTTTACCTTTGGTACAAGCCTGTAATACTAAGTTATAGTGGTAGCAGTAGCAGAGCAGCCAGGCTTATCTCAAGAGTGTATGATCAGTAGCAGAGATTACACAAAGGGACCACAATTACTTTCACTCAAGCAAACACTGACTCAAGGTTTCAGGTAAAAAATATAAGTACATTTATTTTTACACCATCAGTTATAAACACAACACCTCTATTAAACTTTAAAAAAAAACCACACGTTAAATATACTACAACTAACCAATTCACTTTGTACAGTATGTCTCAAGGTAAGTACCCTGTGTTTGAATGAACACAGTGTTATGAACAAAACATGATACCACGGATACAGTTGCAATCACTTTTTGACAGTTCGGTCTACTTAATAAATGCGTATCCGTGACATGAAATGCTACCGGGGCAAAAGCACACTTAGAACCTGAAATACCCAGGTATCAGCCCACGATTTGGACCCATTCATCAACTCATCCTTTGAAACAGGTATTGTCCCCGACAACCTTAAGGATGCATGGGTGATCCCATTGTTTAAAAAACCCTCCTTATACCCAAGCATGCCCACTAACTTCAGACCCATAACCACTGTCCCATTCCTGCTCAAAATCCTGGACCGTGCAGCATACCAGCAGATCCAAGATTACCTGGAATCCAATAACCTTCTAGGTCTTGGACAATCCGGATTCCATCCCAGACACGGGACTGAGACGGCTCTAATAGATTTCAAAACACAAATAGAAGTCTTGAAGGACCAGGGCAAACTAGCCATGTTACTTCTCCTCGACCTCTGTGCGACATTCGATCTGGTCAATCACCAAATCCTATGCAGGCACCTCCACTCTGCTTCCCATTTCTCTCCTTCAGCCACGGCCTGGTTCAAATCCTTTCTAAGTAATAGATCTATGCGGGTCTTTTCTCAGTCTGCTGCTGCAGATCCCTCCCCTATTCCCTGTGGCGTCCCTCAGGGTTCTTGCATGTCACCCACACTCTATAACATCTTTACTAAACCCCTCTTTGATGTACTTGACTATGTGGGTGTCTCCTACACAATCTATGCTGATGACACCCAGATACTCATTCCCACCACTGGAGACTACCTAGTTGACACCAAGGCCTTGAATGACGTCAACCTGGTCATCCAAGCCTGGATGTCCCAACACCAGTTATGCCTCAATGACGACAAGACGGAGCTTCTCATCCTGGGCTCTACGCAACACCTTAGCAAACTTGAGCCATCCTACCAGTCATTTATCATTGACGGCAATACTATCCAAGTTTCAAAAGAAACAAAAACCTTAGGCTTTTACCTTGACGCCACCTTATCCCTATCTCGACAAACAAATGCAGTCAGATCTGCCTCCGCCTACACCGGCAAAATCATCGCTGCCTGCAGGCCATTCCTGACTTCCCCGAATAGTGTCACACTAGCCAGAACCCTCATTATGTCTAAAATTGACTATGGTAGCGCCCTCTACCTAGGAACTAGCCAAGAGAACCTGAATAAACTACAAGTCACCCAGAACAACGCTATCAGAGCTGCCTTAAACATCCCTCGTAACCACCACATATCGGAATCCAGAACCAATCTACAGTGGCTACCCGTCAAACAGAGAATCTCACTGAAAGCACTTGCCCTCACGCACAAATGCTTGGCCAACAAGGCCCCCCCCGATTGTCTGCAACAGGCTATCCCGCCATGCGCCTACCCGGCCTCAAAGAACCGCCGAGACACACTGCTTATCGATCCCTAGTTTCAAACTTCAAAAAGCGGGGGGCACAAGCTTCCCTGTCCTTGCCTCCAAGCTATGGAATGCCCTCCCCATCACTATCAGATCTGAAGAATCCTTTAATGCATTCAAGTCCAAAACGAAATCATGGCTCTTCAATCAGCATTGAAACCAGCTCTGCACACCTCAGCCCTATTAGCCTTGGCCCACTTATCTAACCAGCTGTACACTTGTCTCTATGTCTCATGTAAATCTCTTGCTCTGTAAATTATGTATTCTGATTTACTCGCTGATTATTATGTTTGTACATATGCCCTTGCCTATTATTATGTATGTTTTATATGCTCTGTATGTAACTCACAAGTTGTGCCCGGATGCCTACGGGCCCGATGGTGCGCGTTATAAATAAAACAAATTACAAATTAGGAAGATAAGTGAGGAGAGGATCAATAAAAGTATATATATGCAGAAACGCAAGGTAGATGAGGCATATAGAAGCTTGCTGCAGGCGAAAACGTAACACAATTAGAGCAGCCATGAAGAAAAAGATAGACATCAGACTCGTGTTAAGAATGACCAAACTACCTCAGAGACAGACCAAGGCTGCAGAGCTGAAAGGCACTGAAAAAAAAAAACTTTGTGTGAAGAACAAAGAATATCTATTGGCCTGGGATTAAGGATGCCACATCAAGACATTATTGCACAAGGGGAGTCAAAAAAGGATAAGCTATGTACCCATGACATATTTCTCTTAGATTAAGTAAAGAAGAAGGAGTAATAGCATTCACTTTAATTGAAATAAAAAGCATCAAATAAAAGGTCAAAATTGACAAAATCGCAGTCCCGTAAGATGTGATTCAAGACTCGAAAATATGGCCTATTCGTTAGGCTCTATCTGAAGATAGCGATGTAGCTACACTCCCTTAAAAGTCCCAGAGAATAGAACAGTTAGCAAGGTCAACTACAAAGAAGCAGCCTTGGCTCCTGGCTCAACTGATGAGAGATGGTAGTCTAATTGACCAAGTGGGTAGTAGTCTGACGTTGTTCTCCGCACCTGGGTTTTATTTTTTCATGTGCTGCGAAAAAGCCCAAAGTCCAAGGTTGGGCGAGAATGCCAACCAATCAGGATGGCTTATGGTGCAGTGTATTATACAATGTTGCAGAAGCCAATTTGCTGCTATTATTCTGCTATTAATCTGTATTATGTATATTTAGAGCTAGTTCGAGGCTTACCAGACAATTATGTTACTAACACCTAAACGATATATAGCTACAAATGTTCCCTTAACCCAGAGGTAAACAACTGATTTCGCCAGAGGGTTGCATGTACCTTACATGCTGCTTATAATGGGTGAAAATCTAAATGTGGGAAGAGTGGAAGGTGGGGTGGTTTGAGTGGCGGTAGGCGGGGTGGGGATGTGGCAGGAGGGTTTTTCAACCCTCACTTTTTATTGACCACACGGAAAAAGACCACTTTGTCCCATGGCCACCACCCCACAGCCAAATATGTGCCCCATATCCTGCACCCACACACTATGTCCCATGGCTCCAACCCCCCAGCCAAACACTATGCCCCATGGCCCCCAGCCCACAACCAAACACTATGCCTGGTGGTCCAGAGTGACCAGTGGACTGCATCAGCATAAGCGCCTTTTCACAAAAACAGTGAGCCAAATGGCATTGGCATCAACAAATTAAATTATCTGCATCACTACTAACTAAAGTGTGAGATCCTGGGTAAATCATTTAATCACACTGTGCCTTATCTGCAACTCTGCAAGTGATTCAATTCATAGCTTATGTTAACATATCATGCTTTTATCAAACAACACATCCGAATAACTATAGAGTTGCTGTATATGTTATAATAGGACAATTTAGGTATTTTTCACCAGAAAGTTATTTGCCACTTGGCTTTCTTATGTTGACCTATTCTAAAGTCACTTCCATTGTACCTCCAAGTACCAAAAAGTGATGATGCTTCTTGCAACGGCGTTTCTGTGAAGTCACTTCTTTTGATGCAAGCAATACGCATGTGTAGGAGTTCAAATGACATCTGTCACTAATGTAGCTAAAGAAAGTTGATGGTGGGGTGAAGTGGCGTTGCGCGTGAATGAGGCCATATGAATGGAATCACGCACAATGCATTTGGGGGGGGTGGTAGGAGGACATGTTTGGCACCTCACCCCAACCCACTCTTGCAAAGTTGGATGCTCCTCTGCACCGAAAAAGAATGTGAGGGTGCCCCCATTTACTGGCACTGGGGATGCCATCACAGGTACTGGAAGACGGGCTTGTGCGTGCTAAATGCCACGTAGTTAATTTTGTTCACCAATAGAGGGTCAGTATTTTCCTGGCCAGCAAGTTGAAAAAATACTTTTCTAATGGAAGGCAGCCATTGATACTTGCGGGCCGCTATCCATTAGGAAATTCTGTCATCCTGGCGGACCATGAAAAGAAACATGCTGGGGAGCACTTTGCCTGCGGACCGTATGTTGTGCACCGGTGCCTTAACCAATCCCTCCATTACTATTTGCCACGTAGGATGACATCATAGCTGATGTACATCGAAGCATAAATCTTTTGTATAATCAATATATCGCTGAGAGTGAATGAGCTGCAGTTTGTTTGTTCACCAGGTTTCCCTACTTTACTTGAGATGATAATAAAGTAGTATTTTCCATATTCTTTGAGTCTGTCCAGTTATTTGTGTCTGAGTTCGTTTATTGGTAACTCCATTTGGTACTTGGAATGCTCCAGGTGCTACGCCACAATACCTGGATTTGCACAGTATTTACGGGAAACCGTCAGTACAAGGGTATGAGAAGTCTAGGAGTGGCGTTAATCTGACCAAAATCAAGGAAAAAGCTCAACGGCTATAAAAGCCTACACTAATTAAAAGTGGTTGACTACTGAGAGATGCATTTATGTAAACCTAAATTACAATGCTTAAAAAATAATGTTTTGTTCAATCAATAAAAAAATCTACAGAGAAAGCTACAGAGAAAAGACATCTGCATAAACAGTTCTAGCATTCCCTGCAACATCATGGAGTAAGAATCTACCTTTTCCACGGGTGAATAAAAACGACACTCTACTGTTCATTCCGCCCACTGTGTTAAATGAGTGCCTGCAGGCTTGTTTGACATCTGTGCACCATATGCAATTTGTTGTACAGTACCTAATGTAAGATGGCAGCAACATATATGCATTAAAAATGGCCCAGTAATTTCCGTTACTATTACAATGTATTTTCTTGTTCCAAACTCTATTATTGTACATATACAGATTTCGTTTAGTCACCCAGCACCCTTTTGTGTTTAGCCTGTCTAATTCATTCTTTACGTTGACAGGTCAGCCCCACGCAGTTATTAACAGAGCGAACCAAGCCATTGTGTTCTTCCAGGCAAAAAGAAGGAGATTTCTGCTGGGGAATAATGCAGCACTGTTTATACAAACCGACATTAGGGCAAGTTATTAGCCTTCATTGAACTAGCAGGCCTGAGACACAGCCACAGATATATGAAGGGCTCAAGAGGCAACATACATTATTTTGACGTTGTCCATTATCATAAAGTATATTAGAACATACATTTCCAGTGTTGTGACCCATGATCTTGCTAGTGTCATCTCCTGTCTTCCTTTTCGCAGTTAACTCTGTTCCTATTGTTAGGGATTTGAATCAGATGCTTTTTTTAGCAAGACACACTATAAATACGATACCTGTAATTCACGACACCATTCTGATGAATCTAATATGTACCCTGTTGTGAATGTTATAAATCAATGTCCTAATGAGGGTTGAATTTTAACAAGTACACACCACTCATCTTCTAGAACTAATAACTTTATGAGGAGATATTGTCAATTGCTTTGCATCACTGTGCTCCTTGTTCCATTGAAGGAGTACTCTGATTAGCGACCCTAACGATCTAGGATCCGAAACTAATACATTTCCGCCATGGAAATGCCAACTGTAGATTTCAAACCACTGTTATATTAAGAGGCAATTGATTGCTTTGGATATGCAATTGCATTCATGGGTCAAGAAAGTAGGTCCTGTCCTAACTCAAGCAGCAACATGGCCAGTCTATCTGATAGTTTAATAGACTAAGGTGCACTTTGGAGGCCATGTGCCCACACGTTGGCTTGTATCTCAGGTGCTCTGCCAGTTATGCTGAGAGAATGGGAGGTTTTACAAGGTCAGATTGAGAGGCTGTGTGAAAGGACAGTGGAATTTATGCTAGAGGCCATGAATAGCTGCTTCCTGGTGCCCTTCCAGAAACACACGTAGAGCCTTCAAAAGGCCCACTAAGCAAGGCTGGTGTCTAGAAAAGGAGGGTTTAAACTTCAAGTCAGATCTAGGTAACTTACTTACAGTTTGAATGCTATAGCACAATGGCTTTTGATAATTGGTACATTAGAATACAATTAGAACCATCCTGGAACTGATTGTCTTTAAATTTCATCAGGTAGTGCTTAACAGAACCTCAGGCGAAATGTCTTAACTGCGCTCGAGATTCATGATTCCTCCATCTTGGAGATAAATGAAATGCACAGTCTACTAAAGAGAACATTTTCCCAGACCAAATTAGCCTCTATACATTGACTGCAAGAGTGAAGTATCAAATTGTAAGATGCAATTCTGTGAATGTAACTCCTTTTTGGCCACACTTTGGGCCACTTTAACATTGCTACAAAGAACGCAAGATGATGACCTCTCTTGCTATTTACAGGTTGGGGCATGTCTTCATGAATCTCAGTTAGAAAAGTAGAATAATCAATTGAAGCCAAGTAACACAAGGCACAGTGCCACCGAGTAGCCATCGCTGGACTTTCAGCAGTGTCTACTAAGTGGTGCTGTGGCATGTGTGCCTTGGCTCAAAAAGATTATTGTACTTAAACATTGCTGGTAAAATATATTACTGGGCCCATGGTAACGGCCCTGTAGTTATGGCTATGTTGCTCAACTCCTAGAAAGAGCACTTTTTTGGTGGCTTCAAACTTTGAACCGCCCCCACCCCCTGGATGAATCCTGACCAAACTTTGCAAAATAGGTATGTAGGCCCTGAGAAGGATTTTGCGAAGTTTAGTGCAATCTCATCAAGGAGGGAAAAAAGTTATAGAGGAGATCCCAAAATATGTGGAAATTCTTATAGATGCAAAGGAAAAGAAAATGTGCTCACACCTACAGCTAAAACTGCTGGATGGATTTTTACCAAATTTGCTCCAGAAGCGGCGGCTTGATCCTGAAAACGTGATTTGTAAATTTGGTGTAAATCTGTCAGTAGTTTATTTTCTGTCCAAAAAATGTGTGAGATCTGCGTCGGGTCTGCTGACTCATTTCCTGATTCGGAGTCCGCAGATGCCTCTGGACCAATCAGAGAACAGCATGATGTTCGCCGACATCATACATGCTCGCTGATTGGGCAGTTAAAAATGAGAAGTGTGTCAAAACTTTTGAAATGGAGGCCATGTTTGATTCACAAACAGCACCTGCAGTGTGCAGACATTGCTGTAAAAACATATTAAAAAACACAACATTGCACTTGTCAAACAAATTAAATAATCTCTGGGGAGATAAGAGAGGGACGTCCATAAAAAGCAAACAATTTGGGGTTTTTTCTTCTACAAAGTCTGCAAACGTCTCAGATGTTCGGGGGTCATCCATGCATATTTCTGCATTACACGGTTGGTGAAAATCAGTTTTTTGATGGCTTATAACTTTGGCGCCACTCAATGAAACTACATGAGATTCTGCAATACCATTTCAGACCTGACCTTGAATGTTTCAGCAAAGTCTAGTGCTGTTTCATCATGAAGGGGAAAATTAGAGGTGGGGAGTCCCAAACTATTTGAAAGGCGTGTACATTTGGTGTCAATTGACAAATCTAGATTTGAATGTTTGGTGAGATTTTGGCAAGAGGGGGCAAAATTACAAGGGGGACTCAACCTTTTTAGATGGCTTGTAACTTTGTTGCTGTTTGCAATTCAGCACAAATGTTTTCAGACTCTACCTTGAATGTTTGTGCAAAGTCTGAATGGATTTTGTCAATTGGGGCTAAGTTACGTGACTATTTTTTGTACATATATTTTGACACTTTTCAAAAAAATAAAACATGGACGGATTTGCAGCAAACTGTTTGGCAAGGACCCGAAAGCATGGTTTTGCATATGTGTCCATGTTATATTTTTGGAAAGTGTCATAATAGGTACAAAGAATTGTGATATACCTTTGGTGACTAAGGTATAGCTTGAGGCCATGGGTAGTGGCCAGATTATCTGGTCATGGCCTTTGGCCGTGACCACAAGTAACCAGCAATGGGATTAAAGTGGTCATGCCCTCAAGGGAATGGCTAAGTGGTAATGTTTTTCGAAATTGGGATAGGTTTGAATGGGAAAAAATTTGCTTGTGGCAACAGCCCGAAGTGTTGGACAGGATTGCAGCAAACATTCACAAGGAGCGTCAGCAAGAACCCCAAAGCATGGTTTTGCAAATCTGCCCTGTGTTTATTTTTTCAAAGTGTCAAAATGTAAGTACAAACAATTGTGATATAACTTTGGTTCATGAACAGTGGGCCTGGCCCTCGGTACGGACAAATGTCTACTCTGATTTACTTTTTGGAGCATGCAGCATGGCCAAAGCCCTAGGTTTAAATGGGAAAATAAATTCTGGATGGGATTGTGGCAACCTTGCGCGAGGAGCATCAGCAAGGACCTAAAAGTATGCTTTTGCATATCTGTCCTGTGTTTTACTTTTTTTAAAGTGTCAAAAAGTAAGTACAAAAAATAGTGATAGAACTTTGCTGCCTGCGCAGTGGGCCTGGTCCTCGGCAAGGACAAGGACACATGTCTACAATGATTTGCCTGCTGGTGAATGTGGCATGTCCAAAGTCCATGCCCAATGGAATATGGAGACTGCCATGGCTGCAAGCCATGAGCACTGGCCATTGGTCACATTCTGAGGGTATAGTGACACTGAACTAGGATGCATGGTAGGTGCAGTGGATAACTGAGGTGGTTTGGTGGGGCTAGGGTCATTGTCGAGCCTCATGCCCTAGGCAATTCAACCATGACTTGCATCCACAGCATGCACTGCCAGTAATGACATACATCTGTGTGCGTTGCAAAAAATATGTTTGTTAAAGGAAATTTACAGTTCTTTCATATATGTTAAAAGAGGAATAATTAATAACTTATATACAGTGAAGTAACATCATGAAACATTTTCAGTCATAGAAACCTATGAGTTATTGTAAAATGTAATAGTTTTTGCAATACAAAGCAGGATCTTGCATACAAAAACACATACACATGCTTCAGTAAAATGCATATGATCCAGAATAAGAAATACAAGTGAAAATTAGACACACATCTGTTATATTTTTTGGAGTATGCCACATGACATCAATAAAGATTCAGAGTAATCTGATCAATATGCATATTTGTTCTTTTCTTAGTGGTAAATTCACATTTAAATTATACAACTAGTGGAAACAACTACGTGAGACAATTTGTCTTAATGAATCTGTCTTCTTGGAATTTGACTGCCTTGGGAGTGAAGAGGACTCCTTGGTCAAGCTGAAGCTAAAACTAGGGCCACGGAAATACATAGGATTTTAGGGTCAGCACATAGCAGATCACTGTTAATCATAGTATAAATGTGCTGCCCTTAAGAAGGTTCTAGTTCAATGGTCGAAGTGAGCGGGATGTACCAGAAGCACAGGACGACTTTCTTTATTTTTTACTGTTAAAGGTTCCACTACTTTTTACAACCATTTTTATCACTCCGGAACGGTTGTTTTTTTTTTTTTTTTAATGAAAACATAACTCTTAATATTACCACCCTGCTGCAGTTACACTGAAATGTGTTTTGCCATAAATTCACAAAGCCTGAATGACATCTCAGCCTGGATAAACGTTGTCTGGCTCCATCATAACTATCAGAAGCTGGAGGAGGTTCTGCTTACCATAAGACATTACGTCAGGTAACGCCCCGACGCCCCCTGATTTTTGGAAAACTTGTCAAGTTGTTATCTCAGATGTTACAGTTGATTAAGTTCCAGGCCATTTCCACAGGATTTATGTTAACATTTGGTGGCTGCATAAGATTTTTCCCTTCAGGCCACTGTTATAGTAGGAGCGGTGGTGGCTAGCCACTTGGACTACTTTAATGCATTCCTGTGGGATACTTCAGAACCACAGAATATTCATCACTCGGACTCTGTCAGACCAGAGGTAGCAACATACCGGCACCCTTTCCGGACCACCAAACTGCAAGTCTGCCAGCAGGGGCATGATACTCCTGGCACACCTGCCCTGCCGGGAGTTCAGGCCCCTTCCGACAGGCTTTTCATTGAAGCACTGGCGTCATTACTAACGGTGTTGGTGCTTCAGAGTCCCAATTCCCATAGAGTCCTACGAGACATGGAACTCCATGGGAATGGGGATTTACTGTTCCTTTGCCAGTCATGATATCCCGGTAGCACCGGAATTGCGAGCAGTGGAAACAATGTTGCGGGGTCGGCGGTAGCCTGCCACCTACCGGCAGGCTTTACCGCCATCCTCGTTATGAGGCCCAATGTGTTCACAAAAGCAAAATGAACATCACATTTCAGATTTTGAAGAAAATCCATGTCTGATCCTTCCCACACCACTAACGTGGTCCTATGCAATGGAGTCAGAAGAGAAACCCTATCTTTTAAAGCCTTTCAAATCATCAAACACAAGAACAATTGTTCCCATAAACTTTCATGCCCCCTGAATCAGGTGGCTTGCGTTCTATAAGGTTTTATAATTTTTGGATCAAGTTATTATGATGTTTTCCAAGGGTAATGTTATTAATAATGCAAATACATATGTGTAGTATGTGTAGATTAGTTTGAAAACTTGTTAAGCCCTTGTGTGATTTAGACAAGTCTGCTATCCCAGCCCTCATAGTAGACACCTGGAAAATGTACCTGAGCCCAAAATGTGTTCCTGTCCAAGAATATCTTCATATTTAATTGAGATGTGGCTGGAATGTCAGATGTTTTATATTTCAGTCAAAATCACAGAAACTACATTTTAAAATGATAATTCTAAAGAAAATACTTCTCCCGCTGATGGATATTCCAGGTTTTGCCTTTTGCGTGAATATACGGTTTTACTACCATTGTATACAGTTCTTTGACTGTTTTCCAAATACTATGAGGCGTGAGTTCTTAACAGTCTGTTAAGGTGTAGAGAGAGGGGTAATGTATTTTGTTTCCGGTCGAAGCCTAATATGACCATTTGTTTCCGGTTTCACTAAAGACATGAGTCCTGTGGAGGATATCTCTTTGAATAGCTGTCCTGCTGACAATTTCATGTGAACAAAAGTGCAGCAGCCTACTCAGAATGTTAAACCAAATACACGACCCGTACATACAGTGGTGTATTCTAGCCAGCCAATCCAAGGCAACAATGTCTGCCATCTAGAGTATCATAGTTGCCACTCGATAGACACAGATGGCATTCGGTTTGGGAGGTAGATATCTGTGGATATTTGGTTAGGGATTATGATATCTGTCACAAACGTAAGAGAAAACCCAAACATATATAGATAGTCACGTGCATATACTGTTTCTGTTTGATATACATGGTTAGTACACACCTATGGAACGTCTATAGAATGCCTGATCATGTCTGATGCCCCTTTTGCCCAAAAGATATTGCCCACCCCACTGACTTCTCCCTGTATGAAGGAGACAGAGTATAAATAACAACTTTGAGAAAATGTAATCACATATGCTCTGTCCTGTGAAGGCTCCCTACCATTCATTCAGGACTGGAGACATCTGCCTCCAATTTATAGATTCTATATATATCGGAGAATCTGAACGTATTCAATATAAACCTTGGAATATTAGGACTCTCCAACTGTGGTTTTGAGATTCTTCGCACTTGCTTTCTTGCCCGTTTGATGTTCATTAGCCTTTGGAAACCCTACTAAAAACCTACTGGTGCAGTGCTGCTACACTGAGGAAACTAATAATCAAATAAAATATTTGAGATCACCTGCACTAGTGACACATTACTACTACCAGTGTAAGGCAGAAGAGGAATAACAACCTTTCGAATGTTGTCTGAAAATAACAATAGTACATAATAGTTAGCTAGCCCATCGGTTTAGCTAACTAATCGGGTTTGTGATGTTTACCATGCACCATTAGACAGATTTGTGAATGCATGGTTTTGCCATGTTTCTCTTGGGTTCTCCACAAACTAGCCTTTTTTCAAGAACCTTTAAAAAATGTCTAGCCTATGTTGTAAGATTCGGCACGAAATCCCCATTGACGGGGTGCATGCAGATGGGCTGATTTGCGTTACAATCAAAATCGAAATCTTCCACTTTCTTAAATGTGTACATGTTTATAGTCTATTTTTAGAATCTTCAATTGATTTTGCAATGTAAAAACAATGATATTTTGCTATTTTGCACACATCAGTCTGTTATTCAAAACATCAACACACCTAAAACCTGATTTCCAAAGGGAATGTGATCCCTTTGTTTCCAATGAACCTGCATTTTGCACTACACTATTTTACACAAATCCTACTCTGAGGAATGTAAGATGTCCACTTGGATTTGACACAGTCGACCACCTTCTACGTTTATTCCAGCCGTTCATTTCTAATATGAACTACAAATATTAATATTGAGCCCACACAGACCGAACTAGTCTCTTGAAATGTCAGTAATTATGCTGTTTTATTCATCCGCGATATTGAATGTAACAACTTCACTAAGAGAACAAGCTGATTCAGCACGGCTAGCGTTTAAACCTGTGATCAGCATGCCTCTGGCGAGCTATTCCTCCCACTGGGCTGCGTCATATGCATGTCGAGCAGCTGTTTGTTATGCACTGAGCTCCCCGTTTTCCTGGGGTTGTTTACTTTTGTGTACGGGAAAAGGTCGCATAGCTTGGTCGTACGGCGTTTGCGTTCGGAGGCCTTTTGTGCCAGAAGCAAAAACAGCGTACATGCTTACACATACGGGTATTCGAGTTGTCTGCATGACTGTGGGCTACAGCACGATGTTGCTCCTGCATCCATGGAAACCGTCAGCCCCACAGGCCGGCAGCGGGCGGACGCTACGCCATTCTTCCTCTGCGCAGACGCATAGTGCCGCGTAAGGGCTCGTGGCAATGGCACGGTTCAGCATCCACAGTCGCACGAGTCTGTGAAGAGGGGAATTGATTACCAAACTCCAACGCAATAAATTAGCCTGCACTGGTTTTCTGTATGCAACTTAAACACGTCTGCAGTCATTCAATGGGATGATTTACTGCCTGATTCATGGAAATATTTGCGCCGAAAACTGGGATTTGTGCGCCATTCTGCCTGCAAATCCCTGTTTGACAAATGGGGATTTGCGGACAGAATGGCGCACAAATCCCCGTTTTCGGTGCAAATAATTCCATGAATCAGTCTGTGTGGGTCACAGGGTAGACAGGAGCAGTCATGGCAGCCTTTAATAATAATAATAATAATAATAATAATATTATTATTATGCTCTCTAATGTGATGAATATCGAATTCCCGGGGAGCAAAGAGCGTTGTTTGTGAGACGATGGAAAATGCTTGCATCCGCACCCACAAACATATCACTATTTGCTCCTTGCAGCACAGAATATCTCTCTTGTTTAGGGTGCAGCTGCTTTTCCTTACACACATTATTATTTATGTTTGCATTCTTAAAGCACTCCCAGAGCCGCAGGCATCGAGGCGCTCTTACAGGACTTGTTTTTTTTACGTAATTGTTTTTTTTTCTTAGTTGCGTATTTATAATGCATTTAAATACCCAGCCCTCATTCATGGAATTATTTGCGCGTAAAACACATATTTGCGCTCCATTCTGCCCGAAAATCCCCATACCTCAAACAGAGATTTTCGGGCAGAATGGCGCGCAAATCTGCGGTTTACGTGCAGATAATTCCATGAATCAGCCTGCCAGAGTTTTCTAAGCACGTACCCGGGGATCAAACCTGTGTTGCTTCGTGTCGTCTTGCTGCTGAGCTATCCTCCCGGGACAAATGCACACTGTTAGGACGAGGCACAAGTCAAGGCATACATTCAATGTGCACTTTGCATTGAACTACATTGCACTTTCTAGGAATCTATGTATTGTTATGCACCTTCCAATAAGGCAATGCACTAGTCAATTCACTGGCAGATGTGCATAACTAAGAATCGGACCCTAGTTATTTTAAACTGCAACGTGCCTTTAGAATAATGAAATTATGGGACACAATAGTGTAGCATTTTCAACATAATAATTGATATACAGAATTACCCCAGTGAGCTTGCACAATGACTGATGAAGCCATTGAACCAGTGGTTTGACGGATTGCAACCTGGCAAGGTTGTACAGCCCTGGCTGTTTTTATTTGCATTAGTTAATAAAATGATGCAGGTAAGTCCATCTCTGAAAGGGTAATCTGTTGGTTAGATTCCCATTTTTAACTCCATGCAAGAAGCGCAGTGTGCATCTATGTCCTGCTGCATCAGTATCATGACTTGCAACATCTGCAATACCAGTTGCACAGATCAGGTTCAGAGGTCACAGTTGCCCATTTAACAGCTGCAGTGACAGCCACGTCTTTGCAGTGCAGGGGCTTCATTTAAGATATGCATCCTGTACCAAAACTTGGATGATCATAAGTAGCCATGATGGTGGCAGGGTAAACTCTAAAATGAAGCTATGCCGGAGTTAAGGAATGATGCTTGGCATTACTTATGATTGCAATCACATTCAAATGGATATCACACATGTGTCAGCTCCTGTGAATCGGCTCAGCTGTGGAAGGTGATGTGTACTCTGGCCAAATGGGCTGTGCCTGCCTAATGAAAGTACAGAAACCTGAATGGCCATGCCTCTTCTTTCATCTCTTTTTCAGGGCAGGTAACACCCTCACAAAGCTGTTTTAGACCCAGACATCAAAGGAGCATGCAGAGACATCAAAGGAGCACACCCATTCAAAGGCAAAAGCCTCACAACAGGGTGTTGCATTTCTGAAGGACTTTGATCCTAGTCTGAAGGGAAATGGGCGGGGATTTAGAGTAGACATGAGTGCTCTGTACAATGTAGGAAGACTTCCGCCATCCTGTTTCTCCCTGCTTTTCTCTCTACTTCCTGTCTCCTCCTGTTTCTCTAGAGCAAAGCTCTTTGGGTGTGATGCTAGAAGGGCAAAGTCTTCTTCTTTAAAGAACCGGAATTGGACCACTAAGGCAGACTAGCTTTAATCCAATCACATGCATTTGTTTACCATTCACAGAAAGGGTCTCCCACCACTTCTTTGAAGTATCTTGGAATCATCTTTTTGACTTCAATCATTCAAGATTTCATTTGGACTCTGCTGGGAGACCTGTCCTTTCCAGAGTCCTCAAGTTTTGCAGTGAAGGCAGGTATTCCAAGTAAGAGGTGAGCTATTCCCCTGACCATTGGGGCGAACCTGCTGCTGGAAAAAGACCTGTCTTGCTGCAAGCCATAGGAAGGATACCTGCAGTTGTGTTTGGGAGCCCAAGACGAATGACCCATCTTGTGCCTGAGTCCCTTGAGTGCGGCTTACAAAAACCTGAGAAGTGACTTGGAGCAAGACCTGCCTCCCTGCCAGCCACAGCGGTACCCATTACTTCACTGTGTCAAAGGAACCCTGTGTTTGTGTGCCAGCCTCCCCCGTGTTTGGGAGCATGAAAAAGGTACTTGTCCCTGAGCCCCTGGATTGGGACTCACAGCACACTGAGAGCCAAACTAGCTAAATTCCTAGTGTTTTTCACCTATGAACTGCCTGTGTTTTAAGAACTGTTCAATGCTTTCAAACCACCAGAGCCCTCCAGTGCTGCCTTTGGCATTCTTCCAATCTTCAAATTGCTCTCAAAGAACCAAGAAGTGTGATTCGGCACTGCCCGACCACCAAGAATTGCATATAGGTACTATTGACTCCTAATTGCCCTCTGGTTTAATTTCTGGGCCCTAATGACTGGCTAGGTCACTTTGATCTCTTTTGCACTGAAGAAATATCCCTTTTGAACAATGTTTTATTTATATTTCCTTTTCTCCCACTGTCTCATTACCCAAAGTGCTGCATCTATTCTATCTTTACATATTCTGTGTTCCTTCTACAGGGATATGTTTGACAGTGTTTTCCAGTAAGTTATTATTGTACAAGGTGTTTTTCAATAAAGTATATATATTGACATAACCTTTATTGGACATTCCTTTATGTTAGACTGCTATACTTCGCTGTTAGTGATGCTACTGAATCACATTCCCAACCCTCTCAACAGCATAGCCTTCCCTCGGCCCACGCTACCAGAAAAAGCAAAGGAGGTATATCTCTTAACTGTTCCTGTTTTACCTCTATGATTACATTGTAACTTGGTTTGTAGAAGTGTGAGGGCTGAGTGGGCATTTTCATCTCTACTCATCCTTGTACTCCAGCGGAGAAGAATCCAATTTGTCACAAGTGGAGTGCTAGCTTTCAGAGCTCATCAACTGGTCCTTTTTGACAAGCGTTATTGAAAAAGACTATGGTCTGACTGCACCTTGAAAGGGCAAGCCCAGCTGCTGATGTTCATTGTAACTGTCAACCTATCTCCAATTTCAGTCTTTGAAATTTCTGGAAAAGGTCATGTTACTTTATTATCACCAAGCTGGAATAATGTTTGGAAAGATCTGGTGTCCTTCAGTCTGATTTTACAACAGGTCACAGAACTAAGTCTGCTCTTGTCAGCCTGTGAATAATGTAATAATGTCCAGAGGCAGTGTTTCTGTACATGGCCTATTCAAACTTGCAGCTGCCTCAATCACGGAAGTCTGAGGGACCCCGCTGGGATTAGGGGAATTGTTATTGAAGGGGTATCTGTTTTTGTGATGACATATAGATGTATATCACATTCCAAGTAAACGCTCAGATAGCTGTGGAATCTCTGATAACCTGCTTTGCCAAAATCACCAATTGGATGGAGGAGAACTGCCTTAAATTAATTCTAGACAGTAATGCCATAATTACTACTAATTATGTAAGCTGTGGAGTAGTCAGAAGGATGAAAAAACCTCATGAAGTACACCAACCAAAAATCCTTACTCCATGCTTTGTATCCATACATTTGAACTAAAATGAGTTAAAATGAGCATTATACAAAGTGGGCTATGTGTTTAGCATGGAAAACACTGGTGGTGCTGGGTGTTGATGTTTGAATGGCACAACATTTTTGTGATTGGAGCATTCTATCCTACCCTCTATTGCCTGCACTGGGTGGTCATGGTTTTGCATGTACCATAATAAGGTACCATAATGATTTCCTATGGAAGGGCAACTAACTTTACACAGAGTTGTGCATGCAACACAAGCGAGCGGGTTTGCACATCCAAATTCCTTAAGGGAGATGTGCCTCAAAGAGGGATTTTGATTCAACATTCAGAGCTCAAGTCTTTTCAAGTGAAATTTGTAAGAGGATTCAATTCAACACTACAGCTAAGTCAATGCATAGTCTGGGATACCGAATGGAAACCCTTATTGATATATCTTTATGTCCAGTTCATGAGTTCTGGATGACTACCCCTATATAACACCCCTCTCTTAGAATCCCCCTGACCCCACTGAGCCAAGAAGTAGTTCTTTTTTGCAAGTTTAAAAGGTTTATTTGAGAAGTAAGACAAAATATAGATACCACGCTTTTATAATAAATTCATAATCGATATCGCCCTTATAAATATAATGTTAATCAACAATGGGTAATCTGACACTAGCACACTTCTTTATAATCAATGAGGAGTTAGTATAGGATGGATCAAGTAGCAAAAATATTTTTATGATTTCAAGGGAAAAGCAATGAGGAATAAAATGCAGTACAGAAATACTTGAGATGATTTTAGCAAAAGATAATATAATCACTTTTTCTCTGGCAATTCACCCCTCTCCCCTATGCAATGTAAGACATGGAAGTAGATGGAAAGAGGAGCACACAGTTCTCAGGAATGCAATCAAATACAAAATTCAGTTCCCCCCAGCAAGCTTAGAGAAAACCGGTATGAGTTTTAAAACACAGGCCCAAGTGCTTTGAATGTGGTGGCAATGAAGTGAGAAATATGCTGAAAATGCTTTTAATTCCCTTTAGGAGGTTCAGGGTGAGTGAGAGATACTTGGGATGAGTTCAGGCTCACTTTAGCAATGATTCAGAGATGGTGATTAAGAGGCAAACACATTTTTAGCAAGGAAAGAAATGACTGCTGATGGTTACACGTGGCTAGATTTTTAACCAAATCGCAAATTGCGGTAAAATTCGCGAGTGCGTGAATCGTGATTGCGGAAAAAGTATAAGGAGTAGAAAGTCGGTTCTAGGCTTGTTGGAAAGCTTAGATTCCAAACGGTTCCAGAGATATGAACGATTTTGTAAAGGTAGTTTTTCGGATTTAAAGTAAACTCAAAATGACAGGTGACAGCTTGCAGCTTCAGAATTGACAAGTGACAGTGGTGCAGCTTTACACAATGACAAGTGACAACTTCTAGGAGGCAGTTCTGGTTAGATTAAAATAGTTTGGACTAGATTATTTTAAACTAAGAGCTTATTTCTGTCACAATCTGCTAGGTACTCACAATATATTTTGGAAGGACTGGACCTCGTCACGGATCTGATCAATCAGGCTAGCGGGACTTCACAGCGATCTGGTCTCTGGTTCTGCGGTTCTGCACGGTCTGGTCTGGTCTGGCACTGGTCTGGTCTGTCCGGATACAGCGGTCTCTGCACGGCTCCTGGATCTCTGCACTAGTCCTGGCAAAAGTTCTTGGCAAGGGATTCAAGCAGCTCGCCCCGGCTGTGATTAGCTTGCAATGATTTGAGGCCTGCTGCAGAGAACTCAGCTTGTGGTTTTAGGCCTCTGATTTAGGTTCTAAAGTATAAGTTCTAGGTTCTGGAGTATGTAGCTGGAGTCAGTCTGGAACTGGTATCTTCTGGATGTTGTGTGGTCCGGCAAAACGCTCCGCAGCAACTGGATTTGAATGTCCTCTCTAGCTTCCAGTGGCTCTTTTTATGTCTTTTGAAAGTGGGTGTGTGCGCAGCATTACTAAGCCAGCCCCTCTCTCAACTGATCATTGGTCAAGCTTTTCTCTCTTCCTTGATAGGGGAAAGGAAATGTGAGTCATGGTGATGCTGTTTTATGGCCTGCAGAAAGGACACTCCCCTGTCAAATTGCACATAAATCTATATTTGACCCAAATACATATTCCACAGATACACAGTTGTTTGTCATTGCGTACATACATCATGCATTACTGATAGGAGGCACTGTTCCGATCCTGACATTTCTAGGAGCTTGGGTAAAGAAATGGTAACTTTTTGCACTTTTTGGTAGCTTTCCCCATATCAGATTTTTCTCCAAATTTATACAATTGTGTGCAAGGCATGTGGGCATTTAGATAAGGAAGTGTCAGATTTTTAACCTGCATACATTTAGAGTAACAACCTCTTTTCCGCTCGTAAACCCCCAGATCATACCACCGGACCTAAAACCTCTTAAAATGTGGGCAGAAAATCACACGAATTATGGTATCATTTAGATAATTTTGACAAGTCCGCACCATGAGTTATACATCTTTCTTAAAATCATATTCTGGCCAACAGGGGTGTGTCTTCCCAGGTCACATTGTTGAGAAACCAGTTTGACCACTTTCTTTAAGCTCAGCCTGTTCTCAGAGGGGGCTGCCCCTCCCCGTTTCTGCCAAGAGGAAGCCACTTTTACAACGCCCCCAATATAACATCTGCCTGAGTCAAGGAAGGGCTTTGTTCAAAAGGAAGCCATTTACGACCCCCCCCCCATAAACCATCTGCCTGGGCCATTTGTTTAGTTTCTTGCAGTCCCCTGGTAATTCAATCAGAGAGTGGGTGACCTCCTTTTGGCAGGGGCAACAGAATGCAGCCAGGCCTGGGAATGCATTTGTTGGGCAAGCCCCCACTCCTGTCGGGGGTAGCTGTCTGGCAGAATTCCAGTTTCCTTAAACCAGGTTTCAGCTAAAATGTCACTTTTTGTTCCCCAGTTTAAGTCAATACAATTTTTACATATGCAGCTAGAATGCTGATTCTAAGTTCAAAACTATGACATTTTAACAGTTACAAACTATGTGACACTCAAAAGTAGGTCACTCAGTTAATTTAAACATTTTGATTTTGGTGGTTTTAATCCAGTTTCAGTTAGGCTGCTGACATGCATAGCTCAGCCAGTTTTGTTATGAACATTGTTTTGGGCTCTTCATCTTCCCAGATTTTGTATGCACACATACTTCATTCTGCCAGATGTCCGCTGGTGTTCAGTGAGATTTTTGGATGTATTGCAATGTTTGAAAATAGGCATTTTGAGCTGGCATTCAGAGAAACCAAAGGTAATTTTAAAGCGTTTTTGAGCTAACAGGCGCTGCTGTTTTACCTTTGGCACCCATTCCACTCATGGCACCCTGGCTCATCATGCTCGCACTGGTGGGTGGCAAGTTAGGCAGCCATTTTGGTGTATGCACAAACTGCGTGGTTCTCCTGGATTCTGGCGCACATGTGGGCTTTTTGGCCATCTTGGATTTTCTAAGCCCACAGCACCAAATGTTGCAGCATGATAGCTCAAACGTGGGTCAGGACACCCAACAAGGCTCCCCCACGCGACTGCACTTTGAATTTGAGTCGATGGGGAGTCGGGTGCAGAGAAGGTTTTGACCCACGCAGATGGTATGTCCGCATAATCTTCTTCCAATTCTGCAAATGGCACAGTTCAGCATCTTTTCCTCCATCCGGTACTGATCGATCGGTTCTCCTCGCCGGTCCTGATGGGAATATTGGGCGGTACCCCGGGCCCCTTGGGTCTCTGCTCCCGGTCTCCGGATCGTCCTCCTTGGCCAGTCTCCAGGTTTTCTTTCTCCTAGGACGACAAAGGAAAAGCGGCAATACCTATTCATGGACATTTCTCCCCCACCATTGATATAGTGGGGTGGCATATATATTTTAGAACTCAACAGATATGAACATGCATATTTTTTTAAATTAAGCGACAGGAACACATAAACTTGAGAAACACAGAATTTGATAGGCTATATGTAGGATATTTTAGGGTTGGAATTGAATTTCTCTGGAGCGGTACCCTCTGGGATCACAGAGGACTCATCCAGTTGCTGCAAAGTGTGCCTGGGATGGCAACACTTCAACTGGTTTATGTGGACCCACTTGTCTTCCCCCTCTGCCAAACCGCCTTTGGTGATGCAGATCTTGTAGGCCACAGGGGAGATCTTGTCTATAATCTCAAAGGGTCCCTTCCATGTAGGCAAACATGTGCGCTGTCTTGCCTGGTTTCTTTGGAAGTTGTATAAATAGACCCGGTCCCCCACCTGATATTCCTTCCTGGAAGTTTTCAGGTCATAGTGGGTCTTCATACTCTCGGCTGATCTTTCTAGATTCCGCTGAGGATAGGCAAAAGCATGTTGAAGGTGTTTCCTTAAATTCTCCACATACTCATGGGTTCTGTAGAGCAAATGCTGGGGAAGCACCATCTTGCGTCCAGTCATCAACTCAAATGGTGACATTTTGGTTGCAGATGAAGGGGTAGATCTGATGGCCATTAGGACCAGAGGTAATCGGATATCCCAACTTTCCCAGAATCTGCCACAAACGTCTTTAATATGCTCACAATGGTTTGGTTGTATCTCTCCACTGCTCCAGAAGAAGCTGGCCTGTAAGCAATGTGTAGCTTCCTTTCAACCCCCAGTATCTCCCACATCTTTGTCATTACTTCACTGGTGAAGTGGCTACCCCTGTCTGACTCAATCCTTTGAGGTAAACCAAAACGGGAAAAGATATGGTTAATCATCATGGCAGCTGCTGTTTCTGCCTTGCAGTTTGGGGCTGGGAGACATTCCACACACTTGGTAAACAAGCATGTAACAGTCAACATGTACTTGTTTCCTCTAGATGAGCGAATCACAGGGCCTACAAAGTCGATTTGCAAATCTGACCATGGCAATGTCATCCCCCTCTTGAAGAGGCGCACAGTGCGTGAGGGATGATGTCTGAAATTGTGCACACACAAGACACCCCTTCAAGTATTGGTCGAGGTCCTGCCCCATGTGTGGCCAGTATGCAACCTCTCTTAAGATTTCCAGTGTTGTGTGAAACCCCCTATGACCGGCGGTGGCTGCATCATGGGCGTGACTTAACATCAGGCTTCGGAATGAGGTAGGAACCACCCACTGATCATGGCCAGCTTGGGATTTCCTTACCAACAAACCGTCTTGGATTCGGAACATTTTTGGACATTTCATCAACACTCTTAGGTCCTCTTTCCCAATGTAATCGGTATCCGTCAGGGGAAAGTTCTCAGGGTCCTCAAGGTGTTGGTAAAACTTACCAATAATTGGATCCCCCTTCTGAGCTGTAATTAAATCAGTATCAAGGGTCTCCTTACTCCATTGTGCAGTTGAAAGATCATTGTGAGCATTTGTCTGGGACCTAGTGATAGCGGTGACCTGGATTTCCCCCAACAGGGACTCTATTTCGATTAGATCCCCTTTGATGGCCCCGGTTTTGGCCAGTTGATCAGCTAAGTCATTTCCAGTTTTGTCTCGTCCCTCTACTTTGGAATGACCCTTGATCTTTTTCCAGTAGATGGTCATCCCATTCGATGTGACCAGATCATCAATGTTTTGGATTAACTTCCCATGTTTAAGGGGTTTGTTATTAGCACATAAAATGGCTCTGGTTTTCCAATTAACCAGGTGCTCCACGAACCTGTTCCGTACATAATCCGAATCTGTGATTATGACCAGTTCGGGGAGTTCATGTTGGACAGCAGTGAGGATGGCCTGATGCACAGCCATCAATTCTGCCACCTGACTACTTCGGGGACCAATTTTGTATCCAGCGGAGGGTTCTGGTGACTCATTCACCCATGCATTCCCTACGCCGGCCACCAGTTCTTTCTCCCCGTCGTTGTCAACATGGTAAGAGCATCCATCCACATAGACAGTGGGCATTCCCTCACACTTGTCTTCTTCAAAGACTTTGTGTGGGGAATTAAGATATGCCTCCATGTTGTCCTTGATTTTTAGACTTTCGTCCTCGAGACAGTTTTCTCTGGCACAATCATGCAAGTCAGCCAGACCTTGCGCAAGGGGACTCTTCTTGATTTGGCCATATCTGACCTCCACAGGAAAGCCTTGCATTGACAGAATCAAGGAAGTAATTCGGGAATTACTCACATTTCCGGCCCGAATTCTGTCACTTTGGAGATATTGCAGAGGCTGGTGTGGAGTCTCCACTATGATGTGTTCCCCCTGGATAAACGGGCGGTAATTCTTCAATGCCCACACTGTTGCTAGGAGTGCCTTCTCACAATCGTTGAATTTTTCCTCCACAGAGGATAAAGTTTTGCTCGCATAGGAGATTACTTTATTGACCTTGTCATGCTTTTGGTATAATACTGCCGTCAAGCACGTATTAGAGACCCTGTCTCCAGGAAGAACTCCTTGTTTCTGACAGGGTAAGCTAGGCAGGGCGCTTGTGAGAGGCTTCTTTTGAGTTGTCTTACTGCCTCGGCTTGTTCTGGACCCCATTCTCACTTGACCCCCCCTTCAGGAGATAAATCAGGGGTCTGGTGATCTCTGCGTAGCCCTCAATGAACTTTCTGCTGTAATTAGTCAGTCCAAGGAGGCTCCTTAGTTCCCGCAGAGTTGTGGGGTCTTTCAGTTTCTGAAGTGCTTCCAATTTCTTTTCCTGGGGACAGAGACCCTGAGGAATAATCTCATGCCCCAAGAAATTAACACAGGTTCTACACCGCTGTGCTTTCTGAAAGGAATGTTTTGCTCCGGCGGCCCTCAACTGGGTTAGAACATAACGGATCTCCGCTATGTGTTCCTCCACAGATGAACTTTTGATGAGGACATCATCTACATAAGCCAGGTTACCCCTTGCACCCAGGTCGGGCATGGCCTTGTGTAGGAAAATGTTGAATTCATTGCCGGAGTTGAGGTATCCGAAGGGAGTCCGGGTCCATGTGTAATGCTGGCCCCCAAAGGTAAAAGCCAGCTTGTATTGGTCCTCCCTACTGACAGGCACAGTCCAGTATCCATTGGTCAGGTCTATTGCAGTGAATACCTGTGACCCCTGGATCTGGGCCAGCCCTTGGTCAATGTAGGGCAGAGGCCATCGGGAAGTATGGACCCGTTTGTTGAGCTCCCTGAGGTCGGCGCAGAGTCTCCACTGGCCGTTTGGCTTTAATATTCCCAGCACCGGGTTATTGAAGGTGCTGTGAACTGGACGGATTATTCCCCGGGACTCCAGGTTCTTAATTATTTCAGTAAGGGACTCCATTGATGCGAGAGGCAAGCGATATTGCTTCACAAACACTGGAGTCATGCCAGGGTCCATGGGGATTGTTTTTGTGTGGATGTCGGTGCGACCACAGTCATATGAGTCTACCGCAAAGAGATCTTGGAAATCCAAGAAAACTTGTTTCAACTTTTGCTTCTATTCCAGAGTCACACAGGCATCAGCTAGGTTGACTCTCTCTTCCACCATCTGCCTGAAGCCTGGAAAGACTTCTGGTTTGGCTATCTCAGCGGCCTCCTCCAGCTGGGTGGAGAAGTCCCTGGTCAGAGTGCTGATTTGGACTGGAGGCTTCAGGTGGGAAAGGCAGCCCTCATGGACCTGGAAAATCACCTCATCCCCTCTGAAGTCACAAGTCACATCTTCCTTACCATAAGGGCAAGAAGTGTACACCAGGAACTTCCCCCCATGCCGGGTGAAAATCCTGTCTGGTGTTGTATAGTCATCACTGTCACTGTCAAAACAGTCCTTGGGGATCGGTCCTAACAGTTCATTTCCTAAATCAATGGAGAAATGTCGGTCATCAACCGCCATTCCAATAATGGTGCCTGCGGCTAGAGTAATACTCTTTAAGTCGCTGTTATCCACCTCTATTGGAATGGTGTCAAGTTCTATGTTGACTAATGGTGTTGGGTTTACTCCCAACCCTTGCTGTTGGAGAGAAGCGTTTAGATGTATGTAAGCATCAGGGTTTTTCAAATGTTGTCCTCTTTTAACTTTCACTTCCAGGGAGAATTGTCGGGTCCTTTCTGGGATGGTGACTTCCTCTTTAATCTGAATTTCAACTGCATAAGGTAGCAATTGAGCTGACCTAAATGCTTTTTCTGGATCGTCAAAGCCCATGGGATTATCCGTTAATCGGGACCAAACTTTGAAGTTTATTAGGTCCAAACTAATGGCAATGCGATTGAGAATGTCACTGCATAAGTAAAAGGTGGCAGTGACGTCTCGCACGACCCAACAATTATGGACTATGCTCTTGTTGCCAATGGAGATTTTGAGCACACACCTGCTTGGCAGGAGATGTTTGGAATTAGGTGCTTCCAGGTCCATTTCCCATTTATCTATCAGTTTGAATGTGGGAATGGCTGGATCTTTTGGGAGTTGGCGGAACATGGCTTCGCTGACGAAGCTCTTACCGTTGTTCACGCACACTCGAGCGAGAACAGAGTCCTTCTCATCATTTAACTGAACAGGGATGAACAACTGCTCTCCAATTTGCTGAATATCAGCCAGGCTCTGAACTGATTTCACATCTTTCTGGACTATAGGAGTGGGAGTTTCTGATTGTGGATTAGTAAAGAATTTCAGGGTGTTTCCTTCTAGTGTGGAATACCACCTTAAACTGGAAGGAAGGTTGATTTTCAGAAATAGAGAGGACCCCCCATCACCAGTCTGTTGTCCTACTGCTATAACTGTCACGTCTGGAGTTTGGTTGTTCTGGAAGTGAAATTCTACTTAGTCAAATTTTTGTTCAACCATGTGGCAGGTGCCGTTTAAACTAACATGGTTGACACTCTGTTTTAATTTTATTGGTCGGCTAGTCTGGGTCCAGAGGACCTTGTTTACACAATCTATTAGGGGTGACAACCTTCTCAGGAGGTCATTCCCTAGTAAACAAGGGGTGCCCTCTGGAGTCACTACTATGACCGGGTGTTTCACCTTGTGTCGCCCAATTTTAATGTCCAAGTCTGCAGTCCCCTCAACGGGAATTTCCTTCCCGTCAAAGTTGTGCAGTTGTCCAGGAAGAGAGGTGAGAGGAATTCGGTAATTCTACCCCCTTCCTGCATTTAGTTCATCAAAGGCCCTTTTGGACAGAAGGGTAGCTTGGGATCCAGTGTCCACCAGTGCCAAAATTGTACCCTGCCCCTGTAATTGTACCGGGGCATAGTATCTTCCCTCCTTCTCCTCACGGGGGCACAGATAATGCACATTTTTGGACAACTGGTGGGCTAACTTTCTGGTTTTGGACATTGCTAGCGAAGAGATTTGGGCAGAATTCTGTGGAGAGCCTTGGGAATCTGAAAGAAAAAGTTGGCAACTGGAGATCAGAGCCATTGTGGGTTCCCCTGGTTCCTGTTCTGGGCCGCCCCCCCCTTTTTGGAGGCAGTCACCAGGATGGGTTTGAACCAGGGGATTTTGGTATTGTCGGTTCTGGGATGAGATGATGGGCGGCGGTAGCTCAGTCTCCACATCTCCCCAGTCTGAATTGGCATCCCTTGGGACCCATTTTTCCTTGGGAGGAGTTCCCCCATCTCTAAAGGAGAAGATCCTTTCCCCAGGATCCTCTGAGGATCCCTCTCCCTCAAATTGGAAGATCTGTACCTCCTCCACAAAGTGGGTCTGTTTGGGTCCTTTGTTTCTCCTACCCCTCCCTGCTCCTTGGGAGGCAGGCTTTCAGGGGTAGGAGATTTTGTTTCCGGTTCCTGGTTTTCAAGGGGCTGTTTACAAGATGGGAAGGAAGCTTCCTCCAAGGCTTTACAACCCCCTTCCCCTTGTGCCTCCTCCCTGGGAACCGGTGTGTTATCGGGGTGCTGCCCCCGTCATTGTTCTGGAGCACCAGGTCCAGAGTTTGGGGCATTCTGCGGTGGCATGCTCATTTGAGGGTTCTGTTGAGCCCTCAGTATGTGACCCAGATCCCGTGCCATATTTTGGACCTGGCGCTCAAGTTGTGAAACCCGCTCAGGCTGATACGGGGCTCTATTTTCTCCCCTGGGCTGATCCCGGGAAGGGTAGCTATCCCTTCTCTGGTAGTACCCCTGGTTGGGAAGATTTTGGTACCCCTCCACCCTTGGCCTCCCCTCTCCCGGATTAGGTTGTCTGGGCTCAGGGAATTGGGGAAAGAAGGATGGATGGTTTTGGGGTTGGAAATTGGGTGGATACCTGGTGAAAACATTCTGCCCAGGATTTGGAGAATTTCTGCCCTCCTGTGGGAAGTTGGGAGGAAAGTTCCCTGGGTTAGGTGCTTGGCCGGATCCCCCCCCTTGGGCTGGAGGAGTCCACACATAACCCGAGATTGGTCGGTTTCCCTTATAGCGGGGACCTATATAGTCAGGGGAGCGGGGGACCCCATTTGTGGGACTACCTCCTCGACTCCCTGTCTGTGACTGGCCCGAGAGCCTTCTGGGCTGTGAATTATTTGGTGCGGGCAGGTTTTTAGGCCCCCCCATCTCCAAATCTAAAACAGGGGCAACCTTTACCTCTGCCACCTTGGCAGCAGCAGGGGTTCTGTTGGTTTTGGGGTTTTTCGGCGCGTTATTTTTATTTTCGATAGGCTTCTGCACCTCATAGATCCGGGTAGCCTGTTCAATGACCCAGTCTAAAGATCTTTTCTCATGAAAATCTCTCACGAGCTGGGTCATTATATATTTAGGGAGAGCATGGAAAAATGTATTGACACACTCTTTGCTGTCTGTGCGCACCCTTCTGGTGGCATTGCAGATTCATCCCTTATAGCGGGGACCTATATAGTCAGGGGAGCGGGGGACCCCATTTGTGGGACTACCTCCTCGACTCCCTGTCTGTGACTGGCCCGAGAGCCTTCTGGGCTGTGAATTATTTGGTGCGGGCAGGTTTTTAGGCCCCCCATCTCCAAATCTAAAACAGGGGCAACCTTTACCTCTGCCACCTTGGCAGCAGCAGGGGTTCTGTTGGTTTTGGGGTTTTTCGGCGCGTTATTTTTATTTTCGATAGGCTTCTGCACCTCATAGATCCGGGTAGCCTGTTCAATGACCCAGTCTAAAGATCTTTTCTCATGAAAATCTCTCACGAGCTGGGTCATTATATATTTAGGGAGAGCATGGAAAAATGTATTGACAAACTCTTTGCTGTCTGTGCGCACCCTTCTGGTGGTCTGCGCAAAAGCACGATTTAATTCTTGCACAAACTCTTGTGGGGCCTGATCCTCCCCACATTGCAAATTGTAGGCTGCCTTGCGAGCCTCTTGGGAATTTCTGAGCACAGAAAAATGTTTCAAGATGGCCGCCCTGTATGTGGACCACCTTGAATGATTTTGGTCCTATAGCCACGCAAAGAAACTGGAGTACTCTGGTGAGAAGGTCCACTTTACATATTGAATACAGCTTTGGCTGTCCTTCAAATGAAAAGTCTCCATCATTTGCTCAAACAGCTCTAAGTGCTCCCAAACAGAATACTTGGCGTTCTTGTGATAAGGCGTGATAACACTCCTTATTGCCTTTATTTGCTTCAATGGGTCCTTAAGCAAGGCCCTTTTTGCCTTATTGGCATTTTTGGTTTGGGTAACCCTGGTCCATTCATCCTCTGGCTCAGAGGCACTGCTCCCAGAGGTTCCTGTCTGATCTTCCAGGTTTTCCCGGATTCTGCGAGCCTGGGAGTGGCTTGCAGAATGTGGGGACCTGGTCTCCTGTGTCCTGCGCCGTTCAGAGGAGTCTTCAGATTCATCCTTGCTGCCAGGATTTGATGGGTACCCCCCCCACTGACCTAACTGGGCAGAAGTTTTCAGGATGCCCTTAGTGGGCCTACTCTCCTGGGGTTACCCACTAAATTGCATTGTGTTTGGGTGCCCATACCCGGATGCCCGCCCCTCCATTCCTGGGAGGTACTGGCCTATGAGCCCCATACTTCTGGTTGGATAGTAATCTGCCATCCCTGTGGCCCGGTGCTCATGTGCGCCAGGGAACATGGGGTTGGCAGAGTCCAGGGACTGAGAGATATGAAGGCCTCTGGTACTAGGGCTCCTGAGGTTATGGTCAGGAGTCTCCCTCTCCCAGCGAACCTGGTCTCTATCCGCCCCTGCTCCCTGTTGCAATGCAAGAGCCTGCGCTTTCAGTTCCTCAGTTAAGGCCTTACTAGACTCTATTAGTCTTTCCTGCATCGCTACCTGTTGCTGGAGCCTATCATTGTGCTGACAGAGAGCCTCATTTTCTCTCTGTGCCTCCTGATTGGTCCTGGAGTACTGGGCCAGTCTCTGCTGCAGGAGGATTACCTCCTGAGCTGTGTCCCTATTGGCCTGCTCCTTTCTTGCCAGAGCATCCTCCACCCTCCTGGTGTGCTCTAACAAGTTCTGGTGTTCTTTTTGGAGGTCACCCAGTCCCTGGAGGGCCAGGTGATTTTCTTCCATTTTCCTTTTTAAGTGGCAGACTTCCAGGCCTAAGGTATCCCTTTCCTGACTAAGAGTCTGCATCTGTGCCGCCAGGTCATCCCTTTGCCTTTGGAAGGCACCAGCTTTCTGGTGTTCTTCATCAAACTCTGCCTGGGTATCCAGGTCTTTCAAAATCAATTTATTGCTTTCCTCTTTCTCTCTTTCTAGTTGGATTTGCAGGGTGGCTACCTGCTCTGTGCATACCCTGTTGAAATTGATCTGTTGCTCATGGTTCTGCAGTAAGGAATCCAGACTGTCTTGGAGCTCCTTCTGCAAAGCCAGAATTCTGGTATCCTGGTCCGTCTTTTCCTGTTGCAGGATATCCATATCCTTCTTTATTTTAATGATGTACTGTCTACTCTCATTTTCGGACTCCTGGCTTCTGTGCAGCCTCTGCTCAGAAGAGTCTAGATCGGATCGGGCCTTCTGTAATGCCAGCAGTTGCCTACTCGCCAGATCTTGGCCTTCAGCACATTTGTCCTGCATGGCTCCCATATGTAAATATAAATATGCTGCTACCCTGGCAATCTTGTTGTGCTCATCCTTGGCCTTAGGGGCCATATGTAGTTCACTCAGGGCCACATGTAAGGGACCCTGGTCTCTCCATTTATCTGACCCTGTTTCAGTGATCTGGGGTGCGATTGCCTGCAACCAGACCGTCTGGTCCTGATGAGTCCACTCACCTCTTACAAATAGTTTATGTAAGAAGTGCTCTCTGGCTATTGTCATATCTACCAAGGTCATCATTCTGGAATTTGAGTTCCTTCCTGACTTACAGAAGTTTGTATTTTATTTTTGCAAAACAAGCGAGCGGGTTTGCACATCCAAATTCCTTAAGGGAGATGTGCCTCGAAGAGGGATTTTGATTCAACATTCAGAGCTCAAGTCTTTTCAAGTGAAATTTGTAAGAGGATTCAATTCAACACTACAGCTAAGTCAATGCCTAGTCTGGGATACTGAATGGAAACCCTTATTGATATATTTTTATGTCCAGTTCATGAGTTCTGGATGACTACCCCTATATAACACCCCTCTCTTAGACTCCCCCTGACCCCACTGAGCCAAGAAGTAGTTCTGTTTTGCAAGTTTAAAAGGTTTATTTGAGAAGTAAGACAAAATTTAGATACCACGCTTTTATAATAAATTAATAATCGATATCGCCCTTATAAATATAATGTTAATCAACAATGGGTAATCGGACACTAGCACACTTCTTTATAATCAATGAGGAGTTAGTATAGGATGGATCAAGTAGCAAAAATACTTTTATGATTTCAAGGGAAAAGCAATGAGGAATAAAATGCAGTACAGAAATACTTGAGATGAATTTAGCAAAAGATAATATAATCACTTTTTCTCTGGCAATTCAACCCTCTCCCCTATGCAATGTAAGACATGGAAGTAGATGGAAAGAGGAGCACACAGTTCTCAGGAATGCAATCAAATACAATACGAAATTCAGTTCCCCCCCAGCAAGCTTAGAGAAAACCGGTATGAGTTTTAAAACACAGGCCCAAGTGCTTTGAATGTGGTGGCAATGAAGTGAGAAATATGCTGAAAATGCTTTTAATTCCCTTTAGGAGGTTCAGGGTGAGTGAGAGATACTTGGGATGAGTTCAGGCTCACATTAGCTATGATTCAGAGATGGTGATTAAGAGGCAAACAAATTTTTAGCAAGGAAAGAAATGACTGCTGATGGTTACACGTGGCTGGATTTTTAACCAAATCGCAAATCGCGGTAGAATTCGGGAGTGCGTGAATCGTGATTGCGGAAAAAGTATAAGGAGTAGAAAGTCGGTTATAGGCTTGTTGGAAAGCTTAGATTCCAAACGGTTCCAGAGATATGAACGATTTTGTAAAGGTCGTTTTTCGGATTTAAAGTAAACTCAAAATGACAGGTGACAGCTTGCAGCTTCAGAATTGACAAGTGACAGTGGTGCAGCTTTACAAAATGACAAGTGACAACTTCTAGGAGGCAGTTCTGGTTAGATTAAAATAGTTTGGACTAGATTATTTTAAACTAAGAGCTTATTTCTGTCACAATCTGCTAGGTACTCACAATATATTTTGGAAGGACTGGACCTCGTCACGGATCTGATCAATCAGGCTAGCGGCTATTCACAGCGATCTGGTCTCTGGTTCTGCGGTTCTGTACGGTCTGGTCTGGTCTGGCACTGGTCTGGTCTGTCCGAATACAGCGGTCTCTGCACGGCTCCTGGATCTCTGCACTGGTCCTGGCAAAAGTTCTTGGCAAGGGATTCAAGCAGCTCGCCCGACTGTGAGTAGCTTGCAATGATTTGAGGCCTGCTGCAGAGAACTCAGCTTGTGGTTTTAGGCCTCTGATTTAGGTTCTAAAGTATAAGTACTAGGTTCTGGAGTATGTAGCTGGAGTCAGTCTGGAACTGGTATCTTCTGGATGTTGTGTGGTCCGGCAAAACGCTCCGCAGCAACTGGATTTGAATGTCCTCTCTAGATTCCAGTGGCTCTTTTTATGTCTTTTGAAAGTGGGTGTGTGCGCAGCATCACTAAGCCAGCCCCTCTCTCAACTGATCATTGGTCAAGCTTTTCTCTCTTCCTTGATAGGGGAAAAGAAATGTGAGTCATGGTGATGCTGTTTTATGGCCTGCAGAAAGGACACTCCCCTGTCAAATTGCACATAAATCTATATTTGACCAAAATACATATTCCACAGATACACAGTTGTTTGTCATTGCATACACACATCATGAATTGCTGATGGGAGGCACTGTTCCGACCCTGGCGTTTCTAGGAGCTTGGGTAAAGAAATGGTAACTTTTTGCGCTTTTAGTAGCTTTCCCCATATCGGATTTTTCTCCAAATTTATACAATTGTGTGCAAGGCATGTGGGCATTTAGATAAGGAAGTGTCAGATTTTTAACCTGCATACATTTAGAGTAACAACCTCTTTTCCGCTCGTAAACCCCCAGATCATACCACCGAGTCCTAAAACCTCTTAAAATGTGGGCAGAAAAATCACAAGAATTATCGTATCATTTAGATAATTTTGACAAGTCTGCACCATGAGTTATGCATCTTTCTTAAAATCATATTCTGGCCAACAGGGGTGTGTCTTCCCAGGTCACATGGTTGAGAAACCAGTTTGACCACTTTCTTTAAGCTCAGCCTGTTCTCAGAGGTGGCTGCCCCTCCCCGTTTCTGCCAAGAGGAAGCCACTTTTACGACGCCCCCAATATAACATCTGCCTGAGTCAAGGAAGGGCTTTGTTCAAAAGGAAGCCATTTACGACCCCCCCCCCCAATAAACCATCTGCCTGGGCCCTTTGTTTAGTTTCTTGCAGTCCCCTGGTAATTCAATCAGAGAGTGGGTGACCTCCTTTTGGCAGGGGCAACAGAATGCAGCCAGGCCTGGGAATGCATTTGTTGGGCAAGCCCCCACTCCTGTCGGGGTTAGCTGTCTGGCAGAATTCCAGTTTTCTTAAGACAGGTTTCAGCTAAAATGTCAATTTTTGTTCCCCAGTTTAAGTCAATACAATGTTTACATATGCAGCTAGAATGCTGATTCTAAGTTCAAAACTATGACATGTTAACAGTTACAAACTATGTGACACTCAAAAGTAGGTCACTCAGTTAATTTAAACATTTCGATTTTGGTGGTTTTAATCCAGTTTCAGTTAGGCTGCTGACATGTATAGCTCAGCCAGTTTTGTTATGAACATTGTTTTAGGCTCTTCATCTTCCCAGATTTTGTATGCACACATACTTCATTCTGCCAGATGTCCGCTGGTGTTCAGTGAGATTTTTGGATGTGTTGCAATGTTTGAAAATAGGCATTTTGAGCTAGCATTCAGAGAAACCAAAGGTAATTTTAAAGCGTTTTTGATCTAACAGGTGCTGCTGTTTTACCTTTGGCACCCATTCCACTCATGGCACCCTGGCCCATCATGCTCGCACTGGTGGGTGGCAAGTTAGGCAGCCATTTTGGTGTACGCACAAACTGCGTGGTTCTCCTGGATTCTGGCGCACATGTGGGCTTTTTGGCCATCTTGGATTTTCTAAGCCCACAGCACCAAATGTTGCAGCATGATAGCTCAAACGTGGGTCAGGACACCCAACAAATTCCAGAGATTAAGAATGTGTTGCCGCAGTTCTGGACTGGTTATAGGATCCGTTTCTTTCACTTGGCTTTTCCCAGGTCAAGTACACTTTAATAAAGAGCTTGTAGTGATTTTGTAGTATGCAAAGTGCTTTGTTGTCTTCTTAAGTGGAGATGTTTTAAAGCTTTAAATAGTGCATTATCTTCCTTATTCACTGAATGAATGCATACCAAGTGGCTCACTAGAAGCAGCGTTTTACAATGCCCAGATGCACGTTCTTATGCAGACCATCAGTTGCCACCACACCAATTATGTATGCATAGTGCCCAGTGAAGATACATTTCCATTTACCAGGACTACTAGTCTAATAGTACCCACAGAATTACAGAGAGGGTAACAGTATAATTAGGACACTTCTGTCCCCATAAAAGAAACCTTATGCAATATAATTGCAATTTCATGAAAGGGTTGCACAACCTTTCCTATCCAGTTTTAATAATGGAGTTGGTTAGCTGTTCCTGTACTAACTACCCCGTTGTCTTGGGTGAAACCGATATTAGCCAAAATGGGAAAAACTTCCACAGTGACTAGGATGATCTAATCCTGCAACCCAGTTAGGTGGATTCCAGCTGCCCATGAACCTATCTGCGATAGCACACACTATAAGAACACATCAAAGCTTTAGCCTCATTGAACTTATTTATTCAGACGTTTCAAGCAAGTCCTATTGCATAGTCAGATAATCACTGATAATAGCGGACATATGTATTCCACATGCAATGCATCGGTTCGAATCTTGACTAAGCTGAGTCTTCATTATTTACCCTTCCAAGATGGTTACATTGAAAATCATATAACTGTTCCTAATAGCCTAATAATTTCAGGTTACCTACAACAGAATGGAATGGCAACTAATGCATTGATAGCAAGTGCAACATACAAATAAGTAACATTCTTTATGAAGACAGCACTCGTTTCTGGAAGGCAAGTATTTATATTTAGGATATCAGGTTATTGGCATATTTAGTGAATGATCAATTTGAAAATAACCTTCACCCGTAAGTCTCCCATTGTCCGATATAACCATGTCCAGAAAAGATGATCATGAAGCAGAAATTGCAATGTTTTCTAAAGATTGCCTCTGATAAGCTTCTTAATTAGAAATCCTGTCATAGGGGGTCATTCCGAGTAGGGCGGTAAGGGTTAACGGTCACCGGTAACGAGACCGGTGCCGTTAAACCCTTACCGCCCTATTCCGAGTTCCCTTTGCGGGTTGGTACTTAACGCCTGCTTTTTGCAGGCGTTAAAAAACCAACCCGCAAAGGGACCTAGGAGATAATTACGGCACCGTAACCTGCAAATCAAACACAGATCACAGCAACGAGTGCTTAGCAAACTGAGTCATTTTACGGCTATGAGCCTGTGAGAGAGCCTGTGAACTTTCAGGATTGGTTGAACTCTGTTGGAGAGTCGCAGTTCTTTAAGGGATGGCAGCACTCTTTGGAGGAGCCTGAGAACCTCTGAGTTGCTAGTGATTGTGAAAATAGTAGCATACAAAAAAGTACTAGCACAATAGGCAACTGAATGTGTAGGTCTGCAACTGGTCAAGACATCTCAGTCACTAAGACTCATTTGCTTAACCACACACGCATAATCATGCTCCACTGTATGAAGACATTTACACACTAACAAATCATATTCATTACCCAAGTTTTTGTTGCCTATTGTTAGATATCATCCAATGCACTTAACCACTGAGGTGAGTGTTCACTTTTATACATGTAATTGTTCCACATGCAGCATTATGAGGCCTCTCCGGTGGTCAGCGACAATAGCCCCAGTCACACTAAAAGCTGTCGCCAACTGTAGAAGTGCAGGGTGCATCTTTGTAACTCCACAGCAACAAACACAAGTGCTACTAGCTAAATGGATCACTTGCTGTACCAATTATATTCCCGGTCATCATTCCCTTCCTACCAGTGAAGTGTCCAGTAGATAGGGATTAGAAATTGAATGGTCTGATGTTTGCTCCTCTTGAGGAACCATCTGTATTCAAGTTGTTCGAGTCACTTTTGAGGGTGTCCCACAACCTCTGCTTCTCATAGGCTTTATGCACATAATATGTCAGTGACTCACTCTCTTGTGATGCCTTCTATCATGAGCTTAATAATCACAGTATAGTTAGAATGATTTGGGCTGGTTCATTGTCTTCCTGTTGTTCTATCTTCAACAGAAGTTGCATGCTCTACAGCAAAGCATCCTTGCATATTTGTACAGTATTTACTCCTTGTAATGTTCCTAAGAGTCCTGCTCCCGCAAAACATGCAGATAAAATGGGTCACTTAACCTTAAAGTGTGGTTCAATATATTGATTGATTGATGTAATGTTTGTACAGTGCTACATCACCCATTGACCTCAAAGCGCTTGAACAAAACAGACAAAACAAAGTGGGTTGCCACAACAGGGAGAGAAATAGAATCTGCGGAGGACAGGGGCGGAGCATACTGGACCATTTATAGTGACTAGTCAGCAGTTTTATGAAACAGAAGGGTCTTAAGGCAATTTTTCAAAATCTGTAAGGGAAGTTTATTGCCGAATCTCAGGTGAGAGTTTGTTCCATAAGGTCGGCGCCTGACAGTCAAATGTGGTACCTCCAAAGGCTTTAAGTTTAAATCTCAGCTGACATAACTTTGATGGATCATGGGCTCGTAGACAACGACCAGGGATGAAAGTGGTTTTGACAAATACTGTGGTACCACTCCATTGCGACATTTAAAAGTAACAGAGAATACTTTATGCGTGATCCAATGTTTAACCGGGAGCCAGTGTAAACCTCTACTAGCCTCTGTGTCATTTTCTTTTCTAGAAAGGCCACATACTGCTCTCACTGCCTCATTTTGAGTAACTTGCAAGCTCTTGATATTGGTATTTGCTTTATCCAATAATAGACTATTACAATAGTCTAGTTGTAAATTAATCAAGACTGAGGCCAGTAGAGTGCTATTTTTTGAGAGCTATATTGGTGAATATGGTGAAGAAGTTTTGTAACATATACACAGGATGCATGAACCTGGGCTACATGTAGTTTCATTGACAATTCTGCATCAAGGATGATTCCCAAGGTTTTTACCTTTCCAGATACATTGATTGTTTTCCCCGCTATGAGGAAACGTTCATATTCTGATGGCAATTTATTGAATTCTTTTCCGGAAGCTATAATCAACAGCTCTGTTTTGTCCGCATTTTGGGCTAAGGAGTTCATGCACATCCACTCTTGAATTGCTTCATATACCATATTAATAGCAGAAACATCTTTGTTATAACAGACTGACAATTCAAAGACGACCTGGGTGTCATCAGCATAATTTGTATACTGGACACCCAAGTTATCCAGACGTTTAAGGAAAGACATTATATAAATGTTAAAGAGCAGTGGTGAAATAAAGGATCCCTGGGGGACTCCGCAAGTAATGGATGTAACAAAGAGCTGGCGTTTTCTACAGAAGCTCTTGCATTTTGTGGACCTACAAAAGAAGCAATCCACTGGCTGCCACTGCTGAAACAATGAATCTGCGGACTCAACCTGGAGATCAACAGTGGATAATCTACCAGGTTGAACGTGGCAGACAAATCCAACAGCATGAGCAATGCTGGCTTGCCTTGGTCCACAATACCTGCAATGTTGGACCTAAGGTCCAACAGTGCTGTCTCAGTCCCATATCCGGCTCTGAAGCCTGATTGTCTGTGATTAAGGAGGTTATTATTCTCTATAAAGTCCCTTAGTTGTACATAGGCGATATAGTCCAACATTTTTAGCAGGAACAGGTACGTTTGTGATTGGTTGATAATGTTTTGCTTTAATAGGATCAAGATTATTTTTCTTAAGGAGAGGGGTAATCCATGCTTCCTTAAGCCTAATAGGAACATCAGTCTATGCAAAGGACAAGTTGACCAGTTTGGTGACCCATGGGGCAAGGATAACCATGCATGCCTTGAATATGTTAGCTGGGCAACTATCCCCCGAGCAGGTGGAGGGCTTCATACCTGACACAATGTTCATAATTTGAGCCTCCGAAAAGTGAATAAATTCAAACACAGGACCGGCTGGCTGCTCTGTCACTCCTTTGCCTAGTTGATCTACAGTAACATAAGAATTAGTCTTGCTATTTAGGCAAAGACTATTTTGAATCAAACCAACAGGCACTCTAAGTTACATTAAAATCCAATTACCCCTGGATGACCATGCAAGGCTTAACACAGGTCCCTCACCAGCTTTTCCACATCCACATCACTTGCCACGGGTGAGCCCCTCTCCATGTTGGAATAGCTCAGCTCATGGAAGCACACCAAAGGGCGAACATCATGAGGGGCACATTCTGATGGATAGCCTGCTTGGTGGCATCTTCAAACGTAATAGCACCAAGCAGACATTAGACAGCAGATGCTACTGACTGAACATCAAAAGTGCCATTTCAAGAGCTATGCTTTGAGTGTTGATGGGAGTGCACTTCTCACATAGCCTTTCAAACATGTGAAAAGTAGAGTTTCAATTTCTGACCAGTGAGATCTTCATGTTGTGCAGTAGAAACGTGTGGCTTATCTGCAGTTGATCTAGTGCATTTTTGGCATGGCAATCCTGCTAAAATGTGAGCAAATCTATTTGGATACAGTGACCATTTATATCATAAGCTGCCAGTTGCTGACAAAGTCTGTGATGAGGTAAAGGACATGTGGAAAACAAGTGACTTGCCTTGTAGTGCCAATTTGTAAGAAGTCAAGGATATTTGATCCATTGTTTTCCACAACATGAACTGCAAGCTCTTAGCCACTGTGCCTCAACCTTCTAACTTTCTTCAAGGTGTAAACTACACTGTAGCTTCTGCCCAAAAACCCTTGCATTACAAGGGTGCATGGTGATAAATCGCATATATACCCCTTGCATTACTCCAGGGCAAATTTTTGATGGTAGAGAAAGGAAAGGCCACTCAGTGTGTGGTGATAGTCATGTAGCCAATACTCTGACCACGTGCCCACATGTCCATGAGTAAGTGGATTTTTGACTCAGGGAGTGCTGTAGTACCTCCATCACAGTAGACATACCCTTGTACTGTTTGGTGCCACATTCTGAGACTAAAACAGTGGCTGTGTACCTACCGGCAGTAATGGCTTTTTCCATGAGCTGCCAGGTTTCTGCACACAATAGTACAGCAAGACATCAATTGTAAATATAAAGGATAGATTTGCATTGAGCAGGCTCTGACTGTCATGTGACATTTGGTGTTTCTGGCCATGCTCAAACATTCTCATAACACTGGAGTGAGACAATAGGGGGATCAAAGCTATGCATCACTAGGGTATTGGTGGTAGGGTTTAGTGTGCAATTCCCAAGCAAGGGAAGAGCTGCAGTATTTTCAGGAGTAAGTGTGTGGCCTATGCTGCTTGCCTGTTCTTGAGTGGAGGGATGCACTTCAGAACTTTTGACTTCTTCCTATGTCTGCAGATGGTACTGTAGCACACGGGGCAACACAGATATGTTTCAAAGTTGGCCCTGTCTTTCCTTGTTACCGCAACCTCTGAAAGCATGTGCACATGGCTTTATTTGGTTGCTGTTCATGCTCTATGAAGTATTGCCACACTTTTGACTTTCACTGTTGGCTAACAGCAGACAGGTTGAGCTAATCTGAGCAAATTGATGAAGGTGGTGTTTTGAAGGCCCTGTAATTATGTGGTGGTCTTTCTGATATGTGACAGAATACTGTTTTGGCAAGAGACTGTACAACAATAGGGGTGAGATTCTATTACTACAACAACCTCTTTATCTTAGGTGTCATCCTCAATGTCCTCACTATCATTGCGTTCATACAGCAATACACAACCCTGTACTGTATGATGGTTTCTTATCTTTATAATGATCTGCAGATATCATTATTGACTGACACATCAGAGGATAGTGGGACAGTGCAGAAAGAGAGCTAAAATGTCCAGTCTCCTCTCACTACTTAAATACACCATGCATTCTTCATGCCTTATTTTGAGAAGATCAAATGAGCAGTCTTTATTCCCCCCTTTCTCTCCCTCAGATAGTGGAAGGAACTGAAAATTCAACCTCATCTGTCCATAGCGGTGGATGCTCATTGTTGTGGTGCATATAACTGTACTCACCGCTGAAGTATAGAGTGCATTGTGATGGAGAAGTGGAATGCGAGTTGGATGATACCTTCAATTGACCTTGACCACAAACATAGTCTGTACTCCTGCAGATGTGAAAGTACCATGAGCAGCAGGTCTTCCCCTTAGTCTGACTCGTTTGTGAGTTAACTTGTTGTCCAAATGTGTTGTTCACTCAGTCACTGGTGCATATCCCACGTCCCTTAATTGCTTATATCATTAATAACATGAGTGTGCTTCCCACACAAGTGACCCTGAGGGATTATTTTCTCCTAGTGCTACTGCTCTCAGGTGGCAGCCATTGGCACGCGCCTTTTCAATTCATTTTTAAAAACAGACATTGAATGGTGTATCACCTGCATACCTGATTCTCTAATACTTCCTCCTACAAAAAGAACACAAGCATGAGTGTTGCTTTACGTTTGGTTGAGCACATGCTTTAATCTGGTTCTATCTTTACTGTGAATTGCATTTGTTATCACATTCACATGATGGAAGAGGTCTGATTCCTCGAAAGCAAGGGACTGTTTTAACACGCAGCCTCTACACAGAAGGTTGCTGGAATATGTGCAGCTGTGGACAGTAGTGAAGGTGTGTTACATCAGATAACAAACTTGAAAGAGCTTTGAACAAGCAGCTCTGCACAAATTAAGACCACTGCAGATGGTCGGTACCCAAAAATATAGCATTTTTCAATTCAAATACACCAAAGGGGAAGTATATGTGTACACCTCCAAGGTTTGGCTCCAAATCACCTAATACCATGCAAAGAAAATGTTGCAGGTGTAATTGGTGATATTTTGTTGGTGGTCTGTGAGAGCAGATTGCCTACAGGGGGTAATCTCATAGGCCTATTTGTTATTGCAGTGCAACCTGCAGTAGATCACGTTGATCCAAGTTTGGTGGATATTGGCTACTGGTTTTAACCAATTAAAAAGAAATCTAAAATTGAAGTAAGTGACTTTAAGTAGCAGCTTAGAGTCCTCATGAGTAAAAAAAATAAACAAAAGTAAGCGTTGCAACAGAATAGCCGATAGACTTTGGCAAAGGAAATAGGAGGGAAGTGTGAAAGTGGCTGCACAATGATTTGGTGTCTTCAAGGTACTCTAGGAGATTAAAAGAATACATACTTCCTCTCTTGTAGCAGAAGAAGACAAGGGAGGGATTTAGTGATGCAGAGGCAGGAAATTAACAGATCATTTAGGATTGTCAGATCATTCAAAGGTCACAGATATTTCTTCAATGTGTAATGGAGCAGGATTGGGTCATATATGTGAAAAATTGGGCAGCTATGTTTTGATAGGCCCGAAATAAACATAAAGAAGGAATACATTTCGAAACCACTGCATAGACAATGATGCAGATGAATATGTCACTACTACCTACTGAAGACATTCATGTTGGCCTTATCCCCCACTGTTGCCACAGGAAAACGCACTCATACACGAAGCATTTTAACTGCATCTATTTATACATGAGGAACGAAGATAGCACCAATTGGACATAAAGAAACATTAATGATTAGGCAGCCATCTTCTTTAAAATGGACACCACAGAATGGCTCAGAATTAGCAAGGCCTTCCAAGCCTCAGAAAACTCAATAAAGCTGAATTCACGAAAACACATGCAAATTAGAAGAGCTTGTTGAGCACAAAATATAGTTTAATACTGAACCTCAGGGTTGAAATACGAGGAAAGAAAGGACCCATGTAGGGGTGGGGGGAGGGTCTTGCCTAGAATGCCAGGTGCAGAGAGGCATTAAAATGAAATGCAAAGTAAGAATTAAATAGCAGAAAATACAAATCTCAGCAATGTCTTCGTGAATTTGTTATACACTAAGTAGGGGGAAAGATAGGAAGGGCCAAGAAAACCAATCTGAATGCAATGGGAGGATGTTCTCTCGTCTATTCAACCTTGGATGCCATGGCATGCCTCATGGTATCTTCAAGCAAAACAAAATTTAGTTAAAACCTGTATTTTGCAGCTATTCTCATGGTGATGTCAGTAAAGGGGACGGAGATTTCAGGGTGTGATGTCAGAAATGGGTGGTGTGGATTTTAGTGCCAGGAAATATGTTAGCCAATGAAATCACACCAATGTATGGGGACTATGGAGTGTGCACCAGTGAGCTTGTTTGATCTGCCAAAAACGTAATTAAAGTCTTGTATAAAAAAGTGTTTTAGCAGTGGGCAGGGCGGAGAACATTTACAACCAGTTCCAATCAGGTCTGGTTTTGAATTACTTCTCCCAGCTTTGATGGTTTTTAATGAATGCATTTGTTTCCTGCATGGTGCCTACTTTTACATGGAGTATTTTTATCATGTCTCTGGAGGATAGCTCAGGGGCAACATGCACACCTTGGAAGCAAGACGACACGGAGCAACACAGGTTCGAACCCCGAGTCCGCGCTTAGAAACCTCTGGGTATTAAGCATGTTATAAATAACCTATCATATTATATATATATCATGTTATATCTGCAATATGAGTCCTCCTTTACAGATACAGTCCCATCTACATAACCTCCTTAACCCAGACAAGGTCTAACTTTACTGCAAACTTAAATTCTCTACCAGTGATCCTCTGCATCTATTCTCTCCATACCAAGCTAACCGTATCCTCAATATTCATCTATCCTCCTAATGGGATATTAGCGACCAGAGAACCTCATCTAGCAACGTGCCCAAAAGACTGTAAACTCAATGTTGCAGTGTTATTGTAATAGCCATTCTATATGCCCTCCTACCATCACATTCTGTCACTGTCAGCATGCTGCTCTTCACCTACTGCAGCCATTTCAATGTCATTAGGCCAAGGTGCAGCATGTTGGAGGACTCCACATGTCTCTATCTTTTATGCTCCCCATTTCATCATGAATAACCCCTTGCAGGGTTGCAGCATCCCTTTGATACCACAGTCCTGGTGACACCTCAAACAATGGTAAGTAAGGGGCAAGAGAAGTCTGTTTGAGAGGAGTTTTTGGGCTTGTGGGGGATATCCGGCTAAACCATTGGAAGAAATGAGCAGGGATTCTTGTCCCTGCACTGATCAACTCCTGACAAATGACTGCTTGCCCTTCACAATATTGCCCCTATGCTTTAATGAAGAATTCCAATCAGGACACTGAGCACAGCACAGCACCTGAGCCTGTTAGAGTGTGGTTTGAGGCATCTTTCGAGCCCACCAACTGACATACTAAGGAATTGTCCCTCAAATTTAAAGGAGCTCCTTCTCTGAACCAAGTAGCTTGAGGTAATTGAGTGGAGTTTTCAGACTGCCCCTTCGTCTCATCCATCAGTTTTCAGATGCTTGTTCTGTTGTAAATGGGATGCATATTATCTATTTCAGAGTGAGAAAGAGAGAGAGAGAAAGATAGAGGGATTGATTGACAATGTGAGATAGTGAAATGAGACCTTTCTGCAAGAGGCATGGTGGGAGTGCAGGGTTGCATGTTGTTTTTGCCTTGTAAGACCTACTGAATGCTATGATGACTAACCGACTCCTCTCTAAGATCTCCTGCCACCTCACACTACACACACATACCCCCCCCCCACACAGATGGCCTAGCCATTACAACATCAACACTATCCAGAGAGTGGCTAAGCTCTCCTATCTTGCCATATGGCCGACAACGCAGTGTCACTGCTCGGCGAGCTGCTGGAGCTCGCGTTGATTGCCCCATGTACTTGCAACACATGGCTAGGTGAGGATTCTCTGAGCACTTTGCTCATTTTATACACCTGTTCCTGCAGTGGTGGCAGGGTGATACAGTGTGTGCTGGCCCTGCAGTCTGTCTGTTTCCTGACAGCTTTACTTGTTGGAGGAAAGGCCAATCTAGTTCCCCTCCTTTATTGGGCACACAGTGTGAAAGGGTATTATCTTTTGGCCTGAAGTGAGCTCTCACTTGACCAAATCCAGAATCCTTCATTGGCTGATGTACTGAACACTGTGTTGAACTGCTTCATAGAACAATAATTGCTTCTGTTACCCTAACACTGTGCCTGCCTCTACACTAGCTCTTTGCCCTGATGACAAACGACAGTGAGAAAGGTAAAAGGGGCCCCATGGATTCTTACACAAGTACCCTGCATAGGAATGATGTGGCTAGTGATGTCCCAGTAGAGGACACCGGTGAGGGCCCCTCGATCACTCCCAATATGGATCCCTACATGTCAGCGATGCAAGCCGGCTTTGCATCTGTTAATGCTAAATTAGATGACATTGTGTCCTCTATTCAGTCCTTAAAACAAAGATAAGGTTAGTGGATGCACCATTGATGCAGAAACGCGGGTGGGTGATCTGGAGGACATGGTGGGGGGGGGGGGCATGACCAGGATCTTCAAGCATTAAGGAAGGAGTTCAAGGTGGTGCACTCAAACTGTGAGGATCTGGAGTTACGCTTCTGCCGGAAGAATATGCAAATATTGCAGGTCCCTGAAAAGGCTAGAGCCTTTTGCGGAAAGTATCCTGCAGTCCATCTTTAGGGAGGTGCTGTTTTTGGCCCAGTTTCTGGTAGAGTGGGCACACTGGTCATTGGCCCCAGCCCCAAAACTGGCCTACCCCAACGCACGATTATCGCCAGACTATTATAGTATCAAGATCGTGACCATATTTTTAAGCTGGCAAGGGGAAAAGGAACTCTTCAATATGATTGAACAAGGATTCACATATACACAGATTTATTTTTCGGCCGGAGTCCAGGCGGCAAGGAAAACCTTCTACCAGGTGAAGCGCCTGCTGAGTGACAGACAGGTCCATAGCATACTTTTTTTTTTAAACCCCAGATAAGACAGCAGCATACATTGAGAGGTCTATACCTATTCCAGCGGACCGGGGTCCCAGCTCCAGCTGAAAGGATCCAGCCTAAACCGCGACGTGTGCAGTCTGCACCAGAGGATTGATACCTACATTTCGGTGTACGATATTGGTGTACATTATCCCTAGTTTTAGTCTAGTGTTGTGCTGCACTGGACGCTTTGCTGAACATTTCAACATTTACAGTTCTGTCCGGAGTACGCAGTGCGCTCCCCGGGAAAGCACAAGCTGAGGTATTTGCAGAACACTATCAAGTTGGGGTGGACAGTGAGGGTGGCGGTGGTTGGGTTGGGGACAGGGGTTTACAGTTTAAATGTTTGACAGTCATGTTGTAGGCACTAGTATGCGGGGCAATGTGGTGGATCCTGAGGGCTCTTATTCCAACATTTGGACATGACACGTAACAGGGCGGGCAAGCAGGGGCTCCCACTGTTTGTTTTTACATGGAACTTTAAGGCCCGAAAAGGTTCTTTCTTTTATAGAATAACATGGTCATAATATAATTATGTTACAAGAAACTAAACCACCTTTGCACATAGGCGGGGCCTTTGCTGCATTACACCGACTACTTTTCACAATCCAGGAGGATCCTTATGCTAATACACCACTGTTTGAGATTTAGGCTAGCTAGGAGTGTGGCTGACCTTTTCAACTGTATGTTATAGTCTGGGTGATGCTGCCGGAGCAGCTGCTTGTCCTTGTCAACACTTATGGTCCAAATCTGTCCCATGAGCAAACTGACATCGAAGGGGCCATGATAATATGGGGGGAGCAATAACAGAATCCTAGACTCCCAGCTAGATAGAACTTCAGATGTTCCCAGGGCTCTGACTCAGACTGTGCAGACTCTGCATCAGCTCATGCTGTACTTGCCGTTGGTAGAAACGTGGCATTAGATACACCCTCATGACAGAGAATATACATATTACTCCTCCGTACACGATTCTGTGTCACACATTGGGGGTCATTACGACCTTGGAGGTAACCATGCCACAATTTGCGGCATGGTTACCCCTTACCAGGTACCGGGTCCGGGTTCCTTGAATGAGTAATTACCGGGCCATTCCAAGCTTGGAGGACCCAGTAATTCCTCATTCAAGGAACCCAGACCCGGTACATCCCCATTCCCATTCGAGCCCCCATAGGGCTCAATGGAAATGGGGAGGGAGCTAACAACGGGCCTGTTAAAAGCAGGCCCGTTGTTAGCTCCCTGGTCTGCTAGCGGGACATGCTAAGGGCATCTGGTTTTACCAGGCGCCCTTTTCTGGTCCCGCGAGCAGACTTGTAATGGGTCGGTAACGGGTTGACGGCTCTGGCACCAGTAACGGCGCTGTTAACCCCTAACCGCCAAGGTCGTAATGACCCCCCATAGACTTTTGGTTGCTCTCCGCTGGCTTTATGTCGATGCTTAAAGGCTGTACCATAAACCCTCGTACATTATCTGACCATTGCCCAGTGATGCTGTCATTAGTGCTTGAGGATATCCAGGGACCTCACTCTCTCTGGAGAATGGCCTCAGCCATGCTGCAAGATACAAACTTTGTTGGAACACTACAAACAGATATTGCTGCATTTTTACCCCTTAATGAGGGTTCTGTTCAATTGCACTCCACGCTATGGGAGGCATTTAAGGTGTGCTTGTATCTACATCCTTTGGTTGACTCAGAGACTTGTTAAGGATTTCAATCAGGCACACACCCAGGTCTCGCCTAGCATGTAGTGTGCAATGAAACACTTAATTTATTTGTGTCTAAAAGTTCAATATTCTGAATGATATAACACTCATATCACACCCTTCTCAAAACATCCCCGGGTCACACTGAACCAGGAATCAGACTAGTTTGTAAAGGTAAATATTTATTTTATTTATTTAATATTCAAATCACACATAAGTTTAATATAAATATATAACTTCGTTAAAGGGACGTTATGGTCAAGTTGCGCTGCTAATAACCTTTCAAATTCAGTGAAAAAACGTTGTTAAAGGGACGTTATGGTTAAGTTGCGCTGATAAAAACATATGAAATTCAGTGAAAAAACTTTCCAAGTAAAACCGAAAAACCCTTGAATTTCGCCAGTTATGGTAAGCTAAGCAAGCATAACTCGCGCCACCACCGTGCACTGCTAAGACTAACACCCAGGACATCAAAGATGACATCACAAATGTCATTGATGACATCACTGATGAAATGCGCACAAGCACCCCTATAAAAGACCAAGCCCTAGAGCTTATTTTCATTGTGTTTCTGGCTATTCTTCAGAACACAGTGATTTTTGCTGCCACCTGCAGATTACACCATCATCGAGATGGCATCCCTGCCTGCTGAACTGCCACCTGGTGCTGCACCTGCTTCAGCACCACCTTCACCCCCTCCACCACCACCACCTCCCCAAGGGCCTCAAGAGGGGAACAGGAGTGAGGATGCAGAGGAGTAAGAAGAGGATGATGAGAATGAGGTAGAGGAAATCCCTACTACCCGCACAAGGCGTGAGTCTTGGGTGTGGCGGTTATTTACCATTCATGGGAATATTCCTGAGGCTCATGCGAACCTTGTTACCTGCTATGAGTGCAAAATGATACTCAGTCACGGGAAGCACGGTAAGTACAGCTTTGGGAGCACTACTATGAAGCGACACCTGAGGTCATTTCGCTCTGGGGCTATTCGCAGGGTTGTACCTTGCGAAGAACGTAGCAGGTTGATTTCCTCTACTTCATCCTCTGTTTCTGATCCTGTCACCACAAGGACCACCTCTGTGGGACAGCGTCTTCCTCAAGCTGCCTCACAGGACATACAGAATGCTGATGACCCTTACCTTTCGAGGGTCACAGTTGTAAGTATGTACTGTGACACAGTACTCTGCAGGGGGGAGCAACTTCGTAGTGCTTTTGAGACTATCGTCTCAGAGCACGAGAAGATCTGCTCACGACCCAAATAAAACCCACTCTTCATCTTCCTCTCTCAGCTCGCCCTGTCTTATCCTTGTGGTTGGTGCCCCCCCCCCCCTTTACCTTCCGTTCCCCTCCTCTCCTAGTGTGTCATGTATAAAAAACCAAATAAATACAAAATATCAAAAATCAAAAAAAAAAAGGCTCTTTTCAGAGCTGCCTTTCACAGTTAAAAAATAGAAGTGAAAATAAATGAAGCAGGGCCCTTTGTATTTTTTAGAAGTCCGCAGACAGTTTGTGAACATTTAAAAAATTGGGTTGCTACCCTATCACAAACATTGCAATTTTCTCTGGGATGAAGTGGTGGCTCTGAAAAGAGCCTTTGGGAGGTGTTTGTAAGTCAAAAATTATAAATGCTTAACACCTACTTCAAAATGGATGCTGTAATTCCAAAAAAGGTCGCAATGCATTTTGTACATTTCTCAGAAAAATCTGATTGCCACCATAAGTAAGATGGACTCCATCTTTGCGAAAAATGTTTGTACTATGAAACAGAATATTTTCATTGTGAAAAGAAAACATGCCAAAATCTTTTAGAAAGGCACAAACAGCTTTATTAACATTGGGCTTTGCTTTTTCCATTTGTGGACCAAATGAATAAGAACGAAGCCACATTTGTCTCTGCACAATCCGTGATAATATCACTTGAGAATTAGGAAACATGTCCATAACCTTCCCAAGTCCTTCTTTCATAGCAAATTGCAATAAAATTCCAGTCACATGTCCTAAACTGTTCCCTCCACAATGAATTACAATTATGTCTGAATGTTGCTCTGTCTCCAAAGTAGCACAGAGAGGTAGCAAGTCCAACCACTTCATTCCACGTACTCCATGCCAGTGTACTTCCACATGTGGGAATCCAAGATCTACAGCTACTCCACAGCTTTCTGCATGCACCTTCTACCAATATATCCATGAATCTCCCAAAATCCATAAAATCTTTTTCCTAAAATACACAGACATAGCTATCTGTTGTTCTCTCAGCAAAAACAGTTTATGAGAAACTCTCTTCTGGCACAACACACACACTAAACTTTCCTGATCAATCTCTTTCAGTACTCATTCTCATTTGCATGACTTCTGAACCCAAAAATCCCCGGATGTAACTCCCGATATCCGCGAACTACCGCCATGTCCGCGGACATATCGTAACATGAACAGCCCTTCTACCATTTCCACTTCACTCTCTCTGCCATTCCCTCATTGGATGTAGCTAAGAAGCCACATGACCATGCACCAATCACATTCAAGACCTCTACATCTAACTGCAGCATCATAGATCAGCACTGCAAATGTACTGTTAATCTCTCTGAGTACAAGAGTCATATAATTGGCAAGCACCATCTACCAGAAATACTGTACAAGTCTCCAAGATTTCTACTTGCAGCTCCATGCATATCCATATGCATGAACACACACTTCAGGTATACATATTTTCTGTACAGTAGATGAACACATTTTCAAACAGACTTTTAGCTTGTGTAATCTGTAAAATGAATTTACTGTATTTTTTCAATTTCCTAAAATAAACTATCACTTATAAACCTTTATACTATTTACTTTCTTTATACACACACACACACACTCAAATCATGTTAAACTAACATTTTTTAAATGAAATATATAGACTACATATATTCAAGCAAAATTGCATGCAAGCACAATCTATGTTTAAATCTTTTAAAAAAATACAATTTCATATTTTTGTGTTTTTATTTATTTATTTACTTAATTACTTTAATTTAGACATGACATTGAGGCGCTATTACCTAGAACAGCTTAGTTACAGAAATAGTGGTATTCACTGGTATATTATACATTTCACAAGACATAGTAAAGATATTTTTTTTGCTACAGTTAGTCATTCAATACAATTTGTTCATTAAGAACATATCATATGTACTGAACTGATGCAATGTATCTTATGTAAATAAATTAGTTTACTGGTTTTAAAGAAGGCACTGAGGATTTCAATTAAAAAAAATCAATATCTAAATTAAAAACAGGGCTATATACAAACAAAGTTACTAATTTGAAGCTTTTACAATTGCAGTGAAGACCAGTCTCCTGAAAAGAAGCAGCCGAATTCGAAGAACAAAGAAGAACTAAGAAGTTACCTGTTAATTTAAGAAAAAAAGTAAGTAGAATATCACCATAATATTTGTATTATTACTCAAACATACTATAAAGTTAATACAAGCTAGTTCTGTGCCTAAAAATAGAGATTGTGTACCATTTTGTCCAAAAATCTCCATGTCTTAAACAGCGATTAACAGCCAGAATGGCCCACAAATTCCTATTTTTGGACACACTAATTACCCAACTGAATCGCTACAATTTTCATATTATAGAACAAACAACTGTTTTAATTGTATACATTAGATTTACTATTTGTACTTTTCCACACCACTAGCATACTTTTTTTTTGTCATCTGAACCCCAGTTTAGTAACACATAAATTCACGAATACCTTTCCCTACAAGTTGTAGCTCCCAATGCACAATCACACACCATTACATACATCTTTATCATCTTACTCAAACACTCATGCACACAGCACACATACATTGCAGAACACCCCAACCCATACCTTCTTTATTTTTTTCAACAGACCCTAAAGAATGCCTACCAAAAGTCAAGTCCGTAGAAAGCAACGCAAAAGTAGAGCAAATGAAAATAAAAGTGTCCAACATAAGCATCCATCTCTAGCAGAATTTGTAAAAAAAGTTGAAACAAAACAGCTAATACAGTCATTTAGTGAAACACAAGAAGTTTCAAGTACAGCAACTTTGCCTCCTCTATCAAAATGTAAAACAAACCAAAAAACAATTAACAGAAAATCAGCTATCACTACAGATAAAACTACTTCTTTAAATTTTAATATAGTGCAAAGTAAGCATACCAAGAAAAGTATTTTAGCCAAAATGTACCGTCACAAAGTCCTTCAAAATCTTATAAAAACAGGAGAGAAATCAGGTTCAATGCTTAAAACCTATCGTAGGAAATTAATCTTAGAAGCGTTGATGGACAGTGCAATTCTTCTCAAAAGAAAGTTATTTATTTTACTGTTAAACAAAATGAAACCACTAACAAAACTAATAACTAAATTACAAAAAAGACGTCTCAATAAGCGAAATGTCAACAGAAAGAACTTCTTAAGTATCTGCGGAGGTGAATGCAATCACACTACGAGCACAGAACCATATTTTAATGAAGAAGCGTACAAACAAAAGCAAACAAATACAATTGCCATACATAGCAGTGGTCGAGGTTATGAAAAAGTGACTAATACCATAATGGAACAAGAAGTACTCCTTACAAAAATATGCCCTGAAAACTTAGAATTACCCCTCCATTCAACTGAATCAGAACATCTAGTGTACAAATGGCCATGCACGTCAATTTGTAACATTCCCAAACAATGTTTCAAATCTTTACACCAATTCCTCAATAAATATGTAAAAAGCAAAGACAAAATCAAAATTAAATTACTGCAAAATATGGATACCTGTCCAGTGCGCAAGTACACAGGACTACAAGGACATTAATTGGCCTGCATACAGGACCTACTTGTAAAACCACTTTCATTGATATCAAAAGGATATCAACACATCATTCAACTATAAGAAATCTAGTCTATAAACTCTACTATGCTAAAAGTCCTGCTTTAGCACTAGCAAAGTTAAATAACATCCTTCTAAATGGTACAGCGAAAGACCTACTTGAAGAAATTCACTATATCCAGAAAAAATATTTTGGAAGTGAAAGCCATTTACAGAATGAAATAGCTTTAAACCAATTAAGCAACAATTCTACACATGGCAACCTTTTGCTAAACACATACAAAAAAGAAATACTAAAATTTAAAAGTACATCAGCTGAAGTACCAAACCATGTATGTGTATGTTGCCGTAGAACCTTTTATAAAAGTAACACAAAACTGTAGACCTATCATACAAAATAGAAGACAGTGAAGATTCTAAATGGTTTGAATTAGCTCTCTACCTTGTAGCAGAAAACAAATACGAAATAACTGAGCCCTTAATACTTTGCAGTTACTGCACTACAAAACGTGACAACAACCAAACTCCTTCACCTGCTATCACAAATAATTTGGAATTATACCCAGTACCAAAACCCCTACAACAACTTAATTTATATGAGAGCATCATAATTCAAACAGTACACCCATTTCAAGCAATAATACGCCTTCAACCAAAAACAGCAAAGTTACCTCCCTCTGAATTGGTTAAAGGCATTTGTGGAAAAGTAGTTTATTTACCATTAGATCTAAAAGAAAATGTGCATACTCTAGGAGTGCATCGTCCAATGCAGCAATCTTTAATTATTTTAGTAAATGGAGTACCTACAAAAGACAACAAAATATGGCAACAGCTGGTAGATTTATATAAAGTTAGACAAGCCTTCCAATATCTTAAAGAGAATAATGAATATTACAAAGAAATTAATATTGAAGGAAACTTGAAAGATACAACTAAAATAATTCAAGAAACACAAGAAGCTGGTCACTTTGAGCTACTATATCCTGCTACAATATCAAATACTTTAGACCATTATACAATTCATCCTTTGCACTCTAATGACACCGTAGAAGATGTACTGGAAACATATGAAATGCGTCAAACAAAAGGATCGCCAATCAGCATATGGGAAAAAAGTATAGAAGCATGTGCTTTTCCTCTACTCTTTCCTAGTGTCAAAGGAGGAAGGTATGATGATAGACCTATTCAAATATCAGCTTCACAATACCGCTCATTACGGATGTATTCTGAAGATCCCAGATTTAGACAAAATGTGGAATACATATTCCACCTACTCTTTGATAGTGAACCAGCAACTTTATGTTAAGGAGTTGCACACATATTAAAATCAGGATCACACTTTCAAAATATGACAGCTACACAATTATTAGAAAAAGTGCAATAAAAGGATGAGGTTTTACAATCAAATATTACAAATCTATTAGCAAATATGCGTGGTACTAAATAGTACTGGTTTCGACGTCATGGAGATGTACGTTGTATGATCAGAAACCTTGGCCCACCCACTTGGTTTGTTACATTAAGTTGTGCAGAATATGCATGGGAAGATTTACATGATTTCCTATGCATACCAAATAAAAACAAAACAAACATAAATATACTAACACCTGGAGAACTTTGTTCTTTGGATCCTGTTAATGTTTCAAGATATTTTCACCATCGCTTCATTGCTATGCTACATTTTATTTGTAATACAACTGTTCCTCCCCTTGGAGAAGTGCAACACTTCTTTTGGAGAAAAGAATACCAAGCCAGAGGAGCACCACATATCCACATGCTTTTATGGATTAAAGATGCTCCTAAATTTGGTCAAGACAGTGATGCCACTGTTTTACAGTTTATTGAAAAATATGTCACTTGTGAAATTCCATCAGAAGCCACAAATAGTGATCTTCATGCACAAATTTTACAATTTCAAAGACACAAATGTGGAAAATATTGTTGTTGCAAATACAAAAACAAAGGGAAATACTACACCAAATGCCGATTTGGTTTCCCTAGACCAGCTACAAATACAGGTCAAGTGAACAACCTCATGTCTTCAGTTAGACATAGTGTTAAAGGTAAGTCACCTAAAAATACATATTACATAAAAAGAAAAGAAGAAGAAAAATATATCAATGATTATAATACAATCATTGCCCACTTATGGAATGCAAACATAGATGTGCAGTACATTGCAGACAGTTCTACTGCAGTTGCATGATATGTCACAGCATACTTAACTAAAGCATAAAAGACAGAACTCCAAGACCTCTGGAATGACCTGTCATCAGATAACACAGTGTCTCAGAAATTATACAGCTTGGGCATAAAAATGCTCACCCATAGAGAATGTGGATCATATGAAGCAGCTGATTGTTTGACTGGCACTGCATTGTATGGTAAATAGCATGGCTAAGTCTTGGTCCAGCTAAAATTAGAAAAAGAGTTCTAAAATCATATGAAGATATAGAAACAATAGCCAAACATGATCCCAACAGCCAAGACATTTTAAAAAACTATTTCTTGGACACATACTACCCAAACAGGAGTAATACTTTGGAAAACATGTGTCTATACCACATAGCCCAAAACTACACATACAAAAATAATATGAAGCCTGATGAAAAAAAAGGTAAATATAGAGTGACAAACAGGCAGCTTAGTTAAACTCACTAAACCACATTTAATTAATCATATCAAATTGTCATTAAAGACTCCTCAACAAAAAGAAGTATATTACATGTCCCTGCTACAACTCTTCAAACCATGGAGAAAAGAAGAACAAATACTAGATAACTATGACTCATATGAGGATGCTTTCAAAGCAAATGAAAGCACTATAACTGATGTAAACTTTACACAGTACAAAACAATGTTGCACAATGAACAGCAACACGAAGAGAAACTCCAAGCCCAACTAGATAAGGACACTCCTGACAGTAGTCAACCTTCTGTAACAGGAAGCCAAGAACCACTGGGAGAACCACTAATAACAAATGAGGCAGAATTAGCTATGATAGAAGTAGAAAACCCCATGTGTCAGTATGAAGATAAAGAAGACTTAACTATACTACAATCAAAACTTAACAATGTGCAAAATAGCATTTTTCAAGAAGTAACAAAACAAATTGCACATGGTGTAAAACATGAAAATAAAGAATGTTGCTGCCATAATTATAAACCTATACTACTGTACGTCAGTGGTGAAGCTGGTTCCTGCAAAACATTCCTAATCAAAATAATTTGTAAGTTCCTTAAACAATTGACAAACAACAAACTGTCAGCTGTTGTCACTGCCCCCACAGGCTTAGCTGCCTACAACATAGGTGGTGTTACATTACACCGATTACTACTATTACCAGTAGAACACCAGAACAAATTAGACTATTACAAACTTTCTGCAGAAGCTGCAATGGAATTATGCAGCGTATTGAAACAAATTAAAATGCTACTAATAGATGAAGTGAGCATGGTCTCCAACCTGATGTTAGCTTTGATTCACCTCAGATTACAAGAAGTACTCAAAACAGACTATGAAGAGCTCTTTGCAGGAAAGCACATTATTGTTTTTGGAGATCTGCTTCAATTAACACCAGTAAAAGGTGAGCCCATTTTTAAAACATTAGGACACAAACTCTGCCATAAAACTGTTGGCAGCATTGGAAATGTCAACCTGTGGCACCATTTCCAATACAGAGAATTAACAGAAAACATGCAGCAATCTGCAGATCTCACTTATGCCAATATTTTAAAAAGTATCAGAGTTGGTATACTTTCTAAAGAAGCAGAAGCAATATTGAAAACCCGGCACATTAATGCACTTTATGGCGATAATGCATGTGCTACAGATGTTATGGAACAATTAGCCCACAAAAATGTCAATTGTATGGCCTTAATGCCAACTCTTGCAAGCTGTTTCAAATTCAATGAAATCATGCTAAGTAAAGAAATGCAACCAATCATGGAAATTAGCGCCACAGACAAACTAGATGTACATGGTATGACACTACCCATGTGTGACCAAGCCACAACAAGACTAAATAGTTAAGAAAAATCAATCTCAAACACAGCAGGCTTAGAAAAGATATTAAAATTATCCTTAAATTGCAGAGTAATGCTTAAACGTAACCTTGATGTGGACCAAGGACTATTTAATGGAGCACTGGGTACAGTTGTTGGCTTTCAAACATACCCACGCGACAACAAAATTCAGTTTGTCAATATACTCTTTGACAAACTTTCAGAAGTAAAAAGGATAGGACGCTCAACAGCTAGATTCCTTCTCTTCAAAGATATGTATGTACGCAGAGGACAATTTTCTCTAACTCTTGCATACGCAGTCACGATTCATAAATCACAAGGTCTTACCCTAGACAAAGCAATGATAGATATTGGTAGCACTATCATGCTTAAGTACACTTGACGATCTATTTGTAATCAACTTTGATGCAAGTAAAATAAACGCTGATATTCCTTGCATTTTAGAATACAATAGACTTCGCTCACTATACACCCCCCACCTAAACACATATTCTGTTCCACAAAAAGTAAAACGTTATAAAAGAAAAATAAATCAAACAGAAATGCAACATGATATCACTGCAAATCATCCAAAGAGAGTAAAAGAAACTAATACTTCATCAAGTACTACAAGCAAAAAAGAATCAATTAGGGAAAGTAAACCAGGTACTTCTTTAAAGAAGGAGACACACTCCAAAAAAAGCAGTTAGATACAGAACTACCTGGACAATTTAAATTCTCAAATATAGTTGGTGTAAGTTGCTACGCAAATGTAGCAATGAATATTCTATTTCAATTACCACCAATTGTTGACAACATTTACTTACACAGTACAGACCCATTGTGTTTGCAAATGTTAGTACTTCAAAGAAATGCAGCAAACAAGCCTGACAACACGTATAGTGTTTATGGAATAAGACAACAATTTGACTACTGTGCTGGAATGGTGAAATTCACTATAAACTCACAGGAAGATCAACAAGAACTTCTAATGTACTTACTAAAAGTACTGGAAAACAAAATCATACCTATAAATGAAGTCTTTCAGATTTCATACATGTGGAAAACATACATGCACTCTCTGCAACAATGTGACACAAGAAGAAATCCCCAATGAATGCTTCATATATATATCAATACCAAATTGTGAATCCATTCCATTTCAGCGACTTGTACAAAATGCAAACCATGGTAGATTATGCTCTACCTGCAATTCAGATAATCGCTCCACGTTAGTAATACAAACACATAGTAAATACATAATACTAATGCTTCTATGTTACAATGCAGATGGTACCAAAAACAACTGCAAGCTGACTGGATTCACACATGGTCAAATATCACTTGGTAAGAAAACCTTCACAACAATAGGTATAATCTACCACTCAGGAGCCACAACCAATTCAGGGCACTACACTGCATATATAAAAAAGAAATGTGGATGGTTTGAATGTAATGATAGTACCATTACTCTAAAGCAGAGATTACCAGCAAATCTTACAAACGCTTATTTGATGTTCTTAAAACCAAAACTTGATAACTAAACCGTATTTAAACCCTAAGTAAACTTATGTTAAACAATATAAACTGTTAGAATACTCCAAAATCTATCTAACTGCTCAAAGATTCTACAACAACTAATCAGATAAATGAATACCACTAAATTAGACCAAAAAATACACAGTTAGAATAAGCCAATTGGTATCTAACTGTCCCAAAATTTAACAATATCCAAATAGATAAATCAATACCACTAAAATATATCCAAATAAATAAATAATATGTTACTGCTCCAAAAAAATGCAACAAGCCAAAGTATAAAGCATTAGCCAGAAACAACAAGTGAACACCGAAAACAAACAAACAGCATAATAGAAAAAGGTTTTTTTTTAATCCAACATGGATTTTTTTTTCTCCCACAGACCCAATGATTTTAGCAACAAATACAGAAACTGAGCAAATTGCACAGTATTCTGATTTGTAATCTACTAAATATGAGGGCCCAACAAAAAAAAAAGTATGTTGATTATACAATGTAATAAGTCATTACAAAATACTAATACTAACATGCTATTTTCTTTTATCACAGAAATTAACAAGAAATACATGTACTCCGGTTACTAGACCAAACAGTAAGTAAACAACAATAAGGAGAACCATAGCTGCATATCACATCCATAGTATCTAATACCTTTGTTCCTTATACATTTGTTTTTCACCCAAAGTTATAAGCAAATATGAATGTGATATGCTGCAGTGGTTGAAATGTTTGACTCTATGGATGTGATAAGCTGCAGTGGTTGTTGCCAGGGCATAGAGTCTTGGGTGCATGGCCAAATGGCCAAATGGCCATGCACCCAAGACTCTATGCCCTGGCAACAACCCCCGCAGCATATCACATCCATAGAGTCAAACATTTCAACTATGGTCTATGGAAACTTTTAATGTCTATCGAACAATACTAACAGCATCTTCAGGACACCCCCTATGAACATTTCAGAACAACGCGAGAGTTCTTAGAACACATTCAACTTGACAAAGAACAATACGGACAGCGTCCTCAGGACACCCCCATTTTGTTTATTTGCGAACATTTCAGGACACCGCAAGTGTTCTTAGAACACGTTCAACTTGCCAGCGAACAATACGGACTATGCCTTCAGGGCACCTCCTACGAACATTCCAGGACACCGCGAGTGTTCTTATAAATGTCTTCAGAACACCCCCATTTTGTTTATTTGCGAACATTCCAGGACACCGCGAGTGTTCTTATAAATGTCTTCAGAACACCCCCATTTTGTTTATTTGCGAACATTTCAGGACACCGCGAGTGTTCTTAGAACACATTCAACTTGACAAGAACAATACGGACAGCGTCCTCAGGACACCCCCATTTTGTTTATTTTGAAACATTTCAGGACATCGCAAGTGTTCTTAGAAGTGTCTTCAGAACACCACCATCTTGTTTATTTGCCAACATTACAGGACACCGCGAGTGTTCTTAGAGAACTTTCAAATTGACAAGAACAATACGGACAGGGTCCTCAGCACACCCCCATTTTGTTTATTTGCGAATATTTCAGGACACTGTGAGTGTTCTTAGAACACATTCAACTTGACAGAGAACAATACGGACAGCGTCCTCAGGACACCCCCTACGAACATTCCCCGGACACTGTGAGTGTTCTTAGAAATGTCTTCAGAACACCCCCATTTTGTTTATTTGCAAACATTTCTGGACACCGCAAGTGTTCTTAGAACACATTCAACTTGCCAGCCACAACCCCCATTTATATTTGCGTACATTTCAGGACACAGCGAGTGTTCGACAACGTCTTCAGAACACCCCCATTTTGTGTATTTGCGAACATTTCAGGACACCGCGAGTGTTCTTAGAACACATTCAACTTGACAGAGAACAATACAGACAGCGTCCTCATGACACCCCCTACGAACATTCCCCGAACACCGCGAGTGTTCTTAGAAGCGTATTCAGAAGACCACCATCTTGTTAATTTTCGAACATTTCAGGACACCGTGAGTGTTCTTAGAACACATTCAACTTGACAGAGAACAATACGAACAGCGTCCTCAGGACACCCCCATTTTGTTTATTTGCAAACATTTCAGGACACCGCAAGTGTTCTTAGAACGCATTCAACTTGCCAACCACAACCCCCCCATTCATATTTGCGAACATTTCAGGACACAGCGAGAGTTCGACAACGTCTTCAGAACACCCCCATTTTGTGTATTTGCGAACATTTCAGGACTCTGCGAGTGTTCTTAGAACACATTCAACTTGACAATGAACAATATGGACAGCGTCCTCAGGACGACCCCTACGAACATACCGCGGACACCGCAAGTGTTCTTAAAAGCGTCTTCAGAACACCACCATCTTGTTTATTTGCGAACATTTCAAGACACCGCGAGTGTTCTTAGAACACATTCAACTTGACAGAGAACAATACGGACAGCGTCCTCAGCACACCCCATTTTGTTTATTTGCGAACATTTCAGGACACCACAAGTGTTCTTAGAACACATTCAACTTGCAGGCAGGGTTGCCCGCTTTGCCCCCTGTTATTTGCACTCACGATTGAGCCATTGGCAGCACTGGTAGGGGCTTTTCATGGAAATAGACAGATAAGAATGTCCTCTCACTATATGCAGATGACTCGCTTTTGTTTGTCCGCAACCCAGATCAAAATCTGCATCCCATTATGCAAGATGGGGGGGAGAATTCTCTGTTTAGGCTGAATTTCCTATTCAAGTGAGTCCCCCAGCAGCTTTGCTGGATTTTTGGGGTTTATTTTTATCTCCTGCCAAGAGTGAGACTCTTTTTGCCCTCACTCTTGGGCATGATTTGAGTGTGTTTCTTTTACTCTAGATGTGTTTAATGGGCTATGGGGTCTTTTACTCCATAGGGCTTCATGTGTTTTTGTGATGTTTGTTACACAGCACCCTTAGTGCAGTAACACAGGGGTGTCATAGTGACCCTCCAGTATAGACTCCATACCCTGGGACTGACTACTGTCTCCCAGGGCATGTAAAGTCACCATTGACTTTACTAGTCCTGAATTCTGAACAGAACCAGTACAAACCATCATATTGTGGACGTACTGGCTGGGGCAATTCGATGGCCCCAGGGTCTGTTAGTCGAGGGGGCACGTCTCCGTCCCCCCTGATCTAGTTTTGGCTGGTGGCAGTGGATACTACTTTTTATATTCAACCGCAAATATTTCTCTACGGGATTTTCCCATTGTTCGAGGCTACTATCTTTATTTATTTAATTACGATAGCCTCGAACATACCGCCGGTTTATTTATTTCATATTTTTTGACAAAACTTCTAAAATGGCATTTGTGTTCTCTTCTGTGACTCCAACCCAAGTCGAGCCCTTTGTTCCACCTTTTGGCTGGCTTCTCCACAGAAGCCCTCCAAAGTGGTGCCACTCTGTCTGGGGTACTTAGGAGGGGTGAAGGGGGATTTAGGCACCCTGGACTGAGTTGCCTAGGGAACTCAAGTCGCACTCCGTCCTGATTGGCCCAAGTGGTGACCACTTAGCATGTTTGAGTGACAGCAGGGCTTTGGGGACTGGAACTTCAGAAGTCGCCACAGGACCTAAGAATCCGATGAGGGAGAAGCTGAGCCGAACTGCCACGACGACACCACCGGTGGAGCCCTGCTGGACCATCTCACCACTTTTCCCAATGACAAAGGAGATCTCCCGCCGGAGAGTCTTCTTCCTTTGACTGGTGGGGATAACCAGTTTCACCGTCTTTTCGCCTTCCCGATGCATCTCGTGGCCGCCTTGCCTGTGCCAAGCACCCCGGCAACCGGAATACCATGTTTTACCACAACCGCGAAATAAAGGGTAATACCTTTAACCAGAAATTTCTGCGGCTTGTTTCTTCCCTGGCAGTGCAACGACCTTCATCTTTCCTCCAAGTCGAGATCTTCTCTTCCCCTAGACGACGATGAGACTTTCACCCGCTGCCAGGAACAACTGCCACCGCTGGAGGATCCTTCCCACTTAAGGTACCGTGTCCCGCCTGGCTTCCCTTGCCACCGACTGTACGGGGTAGATTTAGCCCCCGGCTTTCAAATCTGTGTAAGCCTGTGACACCCTGGCTAAACTTTTCTGAGCCTCTCTAAACTCTTTTCGAACTCTCTGCAAGACTTTCTAAGCCTAGTGTAACTGTGTGATCTTGGGCGCATTTGTGCTTTGCTCTCTCTAAGAGTGGCCCCAGCCTATAGACTTTGGCTCACAAGTGACTTCTGCTCTCCTGCCTTGCTAATAGTGTTCCTAAATCTTAGAGTGGTGTACCTTTCCATATTCTGTCTTTTTCCCTCCCTTCTTCATAAACTTACTGGAGTGCCATCTATAGTTAAGCGCTCACCTCTGTATGGAAATAAGTGGTGTTAACTAAGACTTATCTGATAAGGAATAAGGGTTGTATATATTATAATAGTAACTGTGTTTAGAGTGTTTTACAATAAGAGTGCTGGAGTGTTTCAAACAGTGTGTTTTTAAATAAATAATTATATACTTTGATACCAAAGCTCTGGTCAGTGTTTGCTTGTATTATTGTGTCTGAGTGCCTATTGTGTATACTTTGCATACTGCCTAGCTCTTCTTGAGGGAAGTCTGACTGCTCAGCCACAGCTACCAGGTAAATCTGGGTGGTACAGACTGCTACCAAGTGGGTTTACCTCTAACACCTGTAGTCCTATATCTTTTGCAGTGTTCCCAAAGGGAACTGCACAGGTTTCTGCCTAACACTAGCAAACCACAAGATGGATGTAGATCAGGCCCCTACTGGCAAATAAATGCCAGAATTACCAGCACCGGTATGAGCAGTGCTGGTAATTTTGGCAATGCTCCATGGAATCCTATGTCACGCCTCTTGGTCCTTCCTCACTGACACAATCTTTGAAGGAGGGGTCCACTTATCCAAGTCTGTTTATCATCAACATGGTCATGGTGTATGCATTTACATGTAATGTGCTTTCTGGAGAAAAAGCCTACACATTGGAGATCCATTGTAAATGCAACTTTTGCAAGTTATCTGTGACTTAAACAACTATTCTCATTCTTCATCGCAAGACTTGGAATTGAAAGGGCTTAAAAAATAAAAAAAAGTTCTGATATTGTTTTATAATTCCACAGGATCTCTCGGGAATAAACAGACATGTTCAGGTGTTACCCTGAAAACAATACTAATACACCATGTGTCAGCGTTGTATCATTACGCGTGTCATTCCTCCCCACCACACGTTATAGCAATGTATACGCCAACGTGGGCAAGCAATGGATGAACTGACTTTGTTAATGCATCACAAGCTTGGCACGTCCTTTTCCCGCTCCATTTGCCTTGCCTCGCTGTGCCAACCTCTCAGCATTGTACCGACTATGGCAGATGCACTAAAAGCTCTGTGTTGCGTAACACTGGAGCATAACATTTGGCCACAAGCTGCCAAAACATTTTGGATAGTGCTACTGAGCAGTTGAGCAAATTGCATTCATCTCTTTTTACTAGCATGTGAGGACTATCGCAAATTGCATCGCGTTAATATGACAGTGCAATCCAACATCATGTTTGAAGAGGTCTAATTGCTGAGTATTGTCTCTATTATTGTGCTGCGTGTCTCTATCTTTGATGTAAGAGCATATGTATGCATGCAGTTGCACAGGGATGTATGCGCTGTGCATATACCTTTAAATCATTGCTCTTGACGTTTGCAGAGCTATTGTGTCCCATCTGTGATAATGAATTGGCCAGTGGGCTTTGTCGAGCAGAGCATACATACAGATGAAGATTCTAATTGCATATGGCTGTTCTCACGAGCAATGATTTACAAGATGATAAAAGAGTGCTGTTGGCAATTCCAGTCGCATTACAGTGCATGTGCTGCTATTGGGTCAGTGTTCCAAGAAACCTGCACTTCAAGGTGGGGTGACATTTGACAGGGGGTCTACATCACTGACAAGTACCCCGAAGAGCCCACTAAGCAACATTGTCCAAACGTTTAATAACTATTATGTCTATTAAGATATGAGAGTACACGTTTTTTGACAGATCTGAGATATTGAATACATAGGTTAGCAACCAGGAAAGATATACCTCCACATAGCAGAAGAAGCAACAAAGCAATGTGAAAGAGATTCACACATTTACAGGGAGAATGTCAGATACAAAAAAGAAGAGGTATGCCAAAACCATTTACTATAGTGATGTGTTACAACAAAATGTAACTCTTTCTGTTGACTACCAAACTGTATGGAACGCTCTGTCTGAGAAACATTGCATACAAGTGAACCACACGACATTGAGGTACCAACACCAAAGTTATTCTATTCTAAGGTCAATTAACAGCAAAAGCCAAGACTAACACATCAGGAAATAGTAGCATCCTTATGTCTCAGCTCGTAGAGGGACTAGACATTTAGTTCACCAAACAACAGCACTCTAGAATGGAGATTAGTCATCTGTACTGCCTACTTAAGAAAGCGAAATCCCAACCAGGGGTACTTTGCTTAAATGCCCATCTCCTCTCCTATGCCACTCTACCTGAGCCAACAATCTCCATAACAGAGAAAGGTCTTCACCGCCACATCTGAACCGATCTTTGAATACTGACCACACTTGTCCTTCCCTCTCTACTCGATACTTTGCAAAATTCGTTCAACATTACACCACATTGACTGCCCATCAGAAGACAAGATCCAGCACAGTAAAAAAGACTGCTATCCTTTCCTTTTGCTATCATCAACCCTTTTCCAATGAACTCATTGCTATTCTCTTTACCCTGCGACCACCATTATGGCTACTCCGAGTCCAGAGTATCTTCTCCCTGCCTCAATCACCATAAAACTCATAGCCCGAAAGGGTAATGTGTGCTCGCCCACTTGCAACCATGAACAACACAGGTTTCTGCACCTGGCGTCCCCAATCCGTCCCACGAACAAAATCTTCCATTTTCATTAACAGGGCCAGGGAAGACTAAATAAACATTAGTGGCATAAGCCTATTTACGTTGACTTGCCTTGATGCGATTGACAATGTTTATGCATGAAAGCAGACCATTTTCACATGCGTCTTCCTGGAAAATGAGACACTCAATAATAGTATTTCATTTGGCCTTAACACCCAGTGTCTCTCACCCACATTTAACCTAGCCCAATCTATGTCCCTGTAACTCAGCCCTACTTTGCTTTATCCACCTTTTGAAATGCCAGCCTTCCTTAAACTTAGTACCACGATATTGCAGCTAACAAGAAATAGCACTTCATGTACCATTAGAACTTTGCATAGTAGCCATATAGTCTGTGAATTGATTTCTTTAGGATACAGATTGTGAGAAATCCAACGTAAATATAATAATGATAATAATAATAATAATAATAATAATAATAATAATAATAATAATAATAATAATAACAATAATATCAATATATTGTAATACATGTTATCTTGCCACCATTTCTGGAAGGTGTATTGCTGTACACAGTTAGTGTGATTACATAGCATGCTATCGTCTATTATGTTGTGCCCATTTCTAGATTAATTTAATTATTTTCATTGATTTACCTAATAAAAGGAAGCCACCATTCTCTACAAATATCAATATTAATGTAATGGGTATAATCATTTAAAGTATACACCTGTTTAAAGACAGATGAACATTTTTATGGACACCTTTACTTAATATCTGCTTTGGTTTTATATTAAGTGAACCCAAGAGTGACCACAAGCCCCTTCAGGCTGAGCTAAAATGGTGATTCTGGAGGTAAAGTGTTCCGAGGAGATAAAGATGTATAGGTGGACATGGTTAAGTTGGTCAACATAAAACGCATACCTCATGATCAGATTTATGGAGTCTTACTATCTCTGCAGGTGGTTGATTTGGCTGAAAGATCAGAGGACAATAATGCACCCGTAAGGCCTTTCATGCTACCCTGAGGTTGGTGCTCAGTCTACTTTCGGGCACATGGAACCATATGGGAAAGGATATTTCGAAGTTGTTTAAATACTAATTACAATAACAACTGATAAAGCTTCAAATGAAGCAGATTTGGTAGCGTGTGGAAATGCTGCATTCTGAAGGGCAGTGCTGGAAATGGAAAGAATTGTCTGGGGGAACCCTCTCCTCCTTGGGGGGGGCATGGGGAGAAGGACGGGCGCGGGTATCTCTTCATAGAACCCAACCTGGTAATTTGCATAAAAGCAAAGAGCATTGTGGGAACATCAGAACGCCCACAATCTAATCTGATATTAATTCAACAATGCAAAAACTCTTTTGAGTGAGTAAGGGAACTTGGACACGTTTCATTAGTCACAATACTCAACCTGGAAAAATATGTCTGCAAATTGCAAGCTGTAAATACCAATTGGACAGTTGCAAAACATTGAGGTTTTGGCTGTTTCTGCATTAAGTCTCCCACGCCAACTCTTCTGAAGCATGCACTATGAAGCTTGGCTTGCAGACATATCTGTGAATTTCCTGTGCTAGCCATTTATGTAGGGACGTAACAGAGTTCCAGCAGTGCTCCAGCAATACAAACGTTGCCAGAGCTCCACTCTGTCTTGTCCTGGCCCATTTCCTACCTTGCTGAAGGACACTCACAATTTACACTTCACAGGAAATCCCATATTGCATGAAGATTGAAATAGATAAGATACTTTGAATGCTCATTTGATGAGCATGTAGGGCTACTAGCAAGAGCCGCTCTCAGGTGTGGTATTATATGATACCATATGATATGATAAGTCATTTATAGCGCGCCTGTACAGAAGTGTTTCTAGGCGTGACAAGACAAGGGAGGGAAGACAGAGGGAGGACAAGACAAACAATCTTACTAGGTCTTGTGTCATTCATATTGTGCAAGTGCGAGAACCAGAAGCGCAAGGGGAAAGGGAGGGAGGTAGTGCAAGGGCCAGGGGAGGGGAAAACAGGACAGCAATGCTCTGAGTAAGTGCAGCCAGGGCAGCGTGGCTCCGGGTAGTGCAAGGAGAACCACGGGCTGGAGGGTTACAGTTACAGCTCCTAAGTGCGTGATAGGCCTGGAGGCAGTGCAAGGATAGCTGATCAAGAAAGAGCCTGGTACCCAGTGATATTCTGAGAGTAGCCAAGAAACCAGTCAGTACAGCAGACAGGTAGATCAGTTAGCTCAGCAGGGGAGGGAGAGAAAGAAAGCAGAGGCAAAGAGGGAAGTTTTGAGCTGCTTCCGGAACTTCAGGTGGTACGGCTTAACTTTGAGAGGGGCAGGAAGCCCCTTCCAGAGGGAGGCACCTGCAGAGGAGAGAGATCTACACCCCACTCTCTGCCTGGAGAAGCGGCTAACACTTAGAGAGTTGTTGGCATCAGAGCGAAGGGCTCAAGAAGGAAGGTATTTTGGAAGAAAGCGTTTGATGTAATGTGGGCCCCTTCCCCATAAAGCATGGTGGGCAACACAAAGGGTCTTGTACTTGATCCTTGCAGCCACCAGGAGCCAGAGGAGAGATTTCAGGGCTGGAGAGATATGGCCCCTGGGCTTGAGGCCAGTGATAAGTTTGCAGACTATTGTAGATTAGTTGCAGAGGGCAGAGAGTAGAAGAAGGCAGATTGAGAAAGAGGCAATTGCAATAGCCCAGCCTAGAGAGAACCAGGGCTCTGGAGACAGTGATCTAGTGGGGGAAAGTGAGAATGGGAAGAGTCCTTTTGAGGAGGTGCAGCTGGTAGTGGGTCTTCTTGGCAACGTCTGAGATGTGAGGAGAGAAAGAGAGAGGAGTCTAAAATGGCACCAAAGTTTGTTGCCTTGCAGGAAGGCGAAGGAAGAGGGCCCAAGGTGGGTGGCCAAAGTGAGAGAGGGAAAGTAGGGGTCCCAATGAAAAGGATCTCTGTCTTACTGGCATTAAGGAAGAGACCATTGTAGGCGCACCAATCTTGAATCACAGATAGACAGTCAGGAATGAACGAGAGAGGAGAGGAGGCTGAGGGGAGCCTGAAGGAAAGCTGAGTGTCTGCTGCATAACACTGAAAATTATAGGATAATGAATAGATCAGATGGGCCAGAGGGGGCAAGTAGATGTTGAAAAACCAGAGTGAGAGGATGGAGCCCTGGGGAAAGCCACAGGTAGAGTGAGAGGTGGCGGAGAGAAAGGGAACAAGTGGACCTGGGAGAGACCATTCAACAGGAAGGAGGTCATCCACTCCAGGGCCTGATCAGTGATGCCCAGGTTCTCACGGAGTAGATAGATCAGGATGGCATGTTTGATCATGTCCAAAGCAGAGGAAAGATCAAGCAGGATGAGGACAGAAGGAATACTGTAATCAGGGTTAGAGAGAAGATCCTCATGGGTGTGTTGAGAAGAGCAGTTTCCATGCCTCATGCAGCTCTGAAGCCAGATGATGGGCATGGAGGCAACCAACAGATTCAGTGAGGAGAGCAAGCTGTGAGAGTTTCACTAGGAAAGCGGTGATGATGATTGGGTCCTAGTTGCTGGGAAGGTAGGATTTGCAGACGGCTTCTCGAGGTGGGGGTGCACAATGGAGTGCTTAAGGGGAGAGGGGAAAGTTCCAGTGGTGAAAGATTGATTACAGAAATCGGCCAACACTGGAGCGAGGGTATCAATATGTTCCTTGATGGTTCTGGAGGTGCAAGGGAGCACCTGTTTGGATGACACTTTCATAGCTCGGACTTGTCTAGAAACCTTGTCAGGTGTTATCAGAGAGAAAGAGGTGAAAGGAGGAGGAGCGGGAGAGATGGTCAAAGGCAGGCCAAGAGAGGAAGATGGAGAGGAAGAGGAGATATAGGACAGGATGTCCTGAGTTTTAAAGGAGAAGTGAGAGGATAGAGCCATACAGAGGGCCTGAGAGGGAACAGAGGTAGGGATTGCAACAGGATTGCCCAGTTTCTTGCAGATTTCCAAGAGTTTGACTGTGTTGATAGAGGCTGCAGCGATGCCGACTTGAGTAGGTGTTCTCTTCTTGGACAGGACAGAGAGTCTGTATTGCCTTTGGATCAGGTGGCAGGTCAGTTTGTCAGAGGATGCTCCCAAAGCCCTCTACTTCCTCTCAGCCACCCTGCACTTACTTTTCAGGATGACGAGGTTGGAATCATACCAAGAGTTGCACTTTGAGGTAGGTTTCTATGACAGGGGCAAGGATGTCCAGGGTGTGAGTCAGGGTGTGAGTCAGCTGCAGGAGTAGGAGGAGTAGACAAATTGGATGCAAAGGCATCCACTGGCACACGCTTCATCGGCCTAAGGACTGAGAAAGTAGGTGGCAGTGCTGGGGGGGTCTTTGCCTGAGGCATATAGAGCTTCAGATGAGAGGAGAGTAGAAGATGGTCAGTCCAAAGAGAGGTGTGGTGAGAGGGTTAGAGAGGGGGATATCTGACATGATGTGAACATCCAAAATAGGTCCGGCAGAGGTTGCCAGGCCAGAGGGCAGTATGGAAAGAGAGAGAGTGTTGCAGAGGCTGTGGAAAAGCCCAGAGGAGGGATAAGAAGCATCCAGGTGGATTTTGAGATCTCTGAGAAGACGTTGAGAAGTATAGGCAAGCAGAGAAGAGGACAGGTCGGCCCATTCAGAGAGGAAGAGGGTGACCTGGCCAGGAGGCCTGTAGATGTTGGCCACAGTTAGAGAAAGGCCAGGAGGGATGGAGATCCTACAGACAAGGCATTCGAAGGAGGAGTAGGCCTGCATAGGAATGGCAGAGGCCGGGAACCACTTCTGATAAATCCGGCTACTCCATCTCCAGGATGGTTGATTCTGAGTTCAGAGAGGATGTTGTAGCCCACATAGTGGAGATTGTCAAAACTTGTGACAGAACTGGACATAAACCATGTCTCAGTGACAGATGTCAGAGTAGTGTTTGACAGACGAACAAGAGTAAAGAGTAGCAAAGTGGAGCAGGTTGCCACATTTGAAAGACTTCCCTGGAGGGGTGCAGGCTTGAGGTACACCCTGCAGAGGTGGTAGAGGGGCCCGAGGGTAGACAGAGGAAGGAGATGAGGGTGCCAGAGAGGTGGTGGAAGGAGTAGCAGGGGAAGGGAAGAAGTTGATAAGACACGGGAAGCGCCTATCAAAAAGGAGGAGATTGGACTGAGGGCCCTGAACCAAGAAGGTACTGTTCAGATAGACATTAATGATGGTCTTGGAGGAGTAGAAGGGGGGCCAAGAGGACCTCCCACCTAGTGCCACCATTAATGGGAGTGGAGGAGAAAGGAGAAAGAACACACACCATATGAAGTGTCCATAGGTCAGTAGAGTGGACGACAAAGAGGATGTCAGTGAGAATCTGCATGGAGGAAGCACTGGTGTAGGTATTAGCGATATGGAGTCCTGTGTTGGAGACGAGGATGTGCCTCTTGAACTTCTCCCTTCCAGGCTTAGTGAGAGCGATAGAGCAGGAGATAGAGTAGCAGTTACAGAAGATGGGAGAGACAGAGAGCACCATAGGGGGTGTGAAGGAGGTAGGCGGAGGAGAAGGGGGTGGGAGAAGAGATAGGGCCTCATTACGACCCTGGCGGGAATCGAAAAACGATGGCGGAAATGCAATACCGCCATCGAATAGCGCTCAGTGCGATCATGACCCGTCACCGCAAAGTACGATGCCATTAGCGACACCGTAGTGAACGCCAACGCTAACTGCACCAAGTACGCGCGCGCGCGCCATGCCAAACCGTAATTACCACCATGGCGCAACGGTACGCGAATTCCGACCCTAGCGGACATGCACCTAACGCCATCAAGCACGGCGGAAAGTACCATTCCGCCATGGTGAGAAGTACGGCATCGCGAACCAACCGTAAACGGCCCTACTGAGTGCTTGTACACCGCTCCCTGGCCACATTGTACAACCCCCCGTAGGTGAAATGAAGTCACACAATGCAACCAGTGAAATGTACTAGTCATCCATGCCTGCCAACGAACAAATGAATCTCAAGAGGGGCCAATGGGAGCTGCAGGGCACAGATGGCACGAATACAGAAGCTATACAAATGGACATGACCTCAGTCTCCCACCAAGAAACGCACGCAAACACAGGCACCTGTGACCAGCAATATTCCGATAATCACATCATTCCACCAATCCAACTGGCTGACCGGCATCTGTTACACAAAAGCTAATCCCCCGCCCCTGAGCATGACATCATCAAAACAGTCATAATGGCAGCCCTTATCCCTGACCTCACTGGGCTTCGTAGGCAAACGCGCCCAGCACAGTACCACGCTACTATACCCCGAAGCTGGAACCCAATGCAGATCTCCTCACAATACATCGCTCCCCAAATAGTAATATGCCACATCACTTGCAAAGAAGAACGCTACACGGTTCATATCAGAATAGAAATTTAATGCACAACAAATTCTCCAAGCCCATACAGCCATTAGGCCATGAACTCCAAAATATATTTCATTATTGTGGGCTGCATCCGCAATAAATGACCAGCTACTTCTTGTGTGACGCCCTGTTCCTTCATGGTACACAGGGGCTACATTCCCGTACGAAAAGGCAACATGGAAGCGCCTAGAACCGCAGGGCCGTCCCAATAGGGAGGCACTAGTCCAGCTGAAAGGCCGAAATGTTGCTCCTAGCCACTAGTACTGCGAAAGGGCATGTGGCCCATTGGCGATCGTCCCATAAGATCGTAATGCTGCTCCACTGATTAACACGAAGCAGCAGGTGTCGGGAGTAAAATCCATCTGCAGGAGTGGCATACAGATGGCAGTGGCAAAAGGGGAGGAGATACCTGTCAACCAAATGAAATGAAAAAGAATAGTATGGCCATCAGAACTACATTTGAATTACTCACTTCAATGATCACACCAAATCCACAGCCATATGCATGCTAGCCCACTCCAAAGGATCATCACCACCCAAAAACCACTTGCGAATCATAACTATCTATATCGAGGTGAAAACACTATCACAAACGAGTGTACCTGTGCATGCGTCTGTTAAAACAGAATCCATCAGATGGGATTGGTAACGTGCATAGACACAAGTGTCTGAAGGCGCGTCGAGACAGGGAGGGCTCAACAAGGCCAGATAGACGATGGTCCCACTATGGCAGCCCTGCATCACATAGCGCAGGGGAGGCGGATAGATTCCAAGAAGCCCTGTACATGGCAAACTCTGTATCAAATCATCTGTCCATGCATCCATACATCATTCCCTCATCCTGTAATGAAAACGCCTGTTTCCATACTCACATAACATGTGAAATTTCCATTGAGTCTGTGCGTTATGCAGCCTGCAAAATCCACTGTGCCCCAGCCCGTTATTCCAGTGTTGTGAAGTAACATGTATTTGGGAACGTCCGGCCTCATCGCCCACGTCGCTATTGCGCATCCCAAACTATTCATATCAATCATTGCATCCTCGCCATGGCCCCTGTCCCAAGGACATTGAACAATAGAACGTTATATTTGCAGTCAGACCTGTGGGCATCTCCTCGCCGCAAGTGCTCGATGCCCTCCTGAAGCACGCAGACGACTACATCTCTCTACCACGCTCGGAGCAGGAAATTACCAACATAAAAGTGGGATTCCATGCACTTGCCGGCATACCGGGTTGCATTGGTGCCATCGACTGCACCCATGTGGAATTGGTCGTCCCACATGCCATGGAGGCCCAGTACCGCAACCGAAAACAATTTCATTCCCTGAATGTACAAATGGTGTGTGACTCCAACAGGATCATTACACATTGTTGTGCCAGATTCCCTGGATCAACCCATGATTCTATGGTCTTGAGGAACTCTACTATACCACGCTACATGGAGCGACACGCAGGGAACAGATCCTGGTTACTCGGTGAGTCTCATTTCATGCATGATGATGTGGGGTATGTGATGCGGCAATGACCTGGCAGGAAGGGGGGGGGGTGCGTACGTAGCAATGGCATTCCTCAATATTCCTTTCTTGTCCACATACAGGTGATGCCGGGTATCCACTGAAGAGATGGCTCCTCACACCAGTCCGGAACCCACGGGACTAGCATGAGGAGGACTACAACCATGCCCACTCACGTACCCGTGTAGTCATAGAACAGGCATTCGGCCTACTGAAGACTCGTTTCCGCTGCCTCAGCAGGTCTGGCGGGGCACTCCTGTACCGCCATGTGAAGGTTGCAAAGATGGTCATGGCATGTGTCATGCTCCACAACATGTGCGTACGTAGAAATGTGCCCATGCCCCCTGACGCAGAACTGCAAGCACCTGACGATGGTCATGATGAGGGTGGGGATGTGGCAGCACCTCAAGGAGTCTGCGAGGCACAGGAGGGCCGTGACATTCGTCAGCATCTCATAGATGCATGCTTCTAGCACTCACGCCTGGTGGCTGATACATGGACACGGGACTCGTGGCACTGTGTGTGTCTGGAACATGCACAATATGGACTGTACGCCTATAATGGCCTCGTACACAAAGATCAATGTCCACACATCTCATTGCATGATCGTGCATTGTTTATGGCATATGTGATATCATGTTAAACACCCTATCAACCCGCCACCCAAGTGAGCCCAACACACCCCCTCCACCCTCCTACCTCCCCCCCGAACACCAGTGTCCAAAGATGCTCATTGTCAGTGGGCTGTCGCTATTGCAAGCCCCCTCTGCGGGTATCAGGGGCACCCCTGCCTGTGGAGCGCAGGTTCCTCCCAGATCTACGTTGGGGGCTGCCCTGGACGGAACTTGCAACGGATGATGTCTCTGCCTGCTCACGTCCATGCATGTCCCTAAGGGTTTGTGAGAGCTCAGTGAGCACACGGCGCACTGCGGCAAGTTCGGCACATACGTCTTTGGACGTCGCATGCAGTTCCCCCCTCAGGCTCTCGGTGCTTCTCTCCATTTGTACTCTCAGGCTCTCGGTGCTTCTCTCCATTTCTACTCTCAGGCTCTCGGTGCTACTCTCCATTTGTGCCCTTAGTGTCTCTGTACTTCTCTCCATTTCTGCCCTAAGTGTCTCAGTTGATGTTTCTATGGCTGCCTTAGTGCCCCCACATTCATCAGCATGGTCCTTGAGGAGCGTGGCCAGTTGCTGCTGTTGCACGATTACCTGGTCGAGGGACTGTTGCCTCTGCTGGGCCATGGCCATTTGCGGTGGTGTCACAGAGGGGCTGATCACCTCATGTTGCCTTGCCACAGGGCTTGTGGGGGATGGCCAGTCGTCGTCTTGTGGGTGCCCCTGCGTGGTATCCTCATGGTGTACGGGATGGAACAGACAGGGGGATTGAGACAGGTCATGGATGGATCTGACTTCGACATCCCCGTTTTCTGTGTCGGAGCATGCTGCCATTAATGCAGTGTCACCTATGGTGCTGCTGCCACCAGAAGCAGTGCCTACTGTGGCATCCATTGGGGGGACCTGTGGTGGTGTTGTTGTGGGCATGCTGGCTGCTGGGGTGCCTGTTGGAGTTCCCTCCTGTGTGCTGTCACTTAATTTGTGCTGCTGCCGTGTCTTGATGCGTGCAGCTGAGGTGGAGGGTCTTTGGCCGTTGGTCTTGGCCCTCTTTGCAGGTGTGCTGGTAGGGGTGTCCTGGAGCTCGTCGTTTGGATCGGACCCTGTGGTGGAGTAAAGGAGGGCGAGCGTTATTTATGGGTCTGTGGGAATTGGAATGGCAATGCATCACATGCATTGGGGTGGTACCTGAGGGTGATTTGGGTCGGGGCCTTGGAGGTGCTTTCATTTGTGTGTGGAGTGAGGGTGCAGTTGTTTGGCAGCCTGCAGTTAGGGTGTGCCTGCTGCACGTGTAGAGGGTGTTTTTAGGATTTTTAATTATTTATGTATTTGATGTGAGTTTTAAAGTGTGCTATCAGGCCTATGTATGTGGACGTTCTCCTGGACATGTGTTCCTGTTGCACTATGTAGGCACGTGGTACTTCACATGATTGGACATTGTGGTTTTGGCATTGTTTTATTTGGGACACCTACCTGAATCTTCGGATGTCTGCACTCCTTTCTCCATCCCTCCGACTCCCTCTATGCTCTCCATTCCAATGGTGGAGGCACAGATTTCTTCCCAGGGGGTCAACTTGATGGGTGATTCCGATCCTCCCCCGGTAGCTGTGGCAATGTTGCGGTTGGCAGAAAGTATGCTACGGACGCGTATCCGCAGGTCGTCCCATCGCTTTCTGCATTGCTGTGGGTTGCGGGGTGCGGTCCCCACCGCACTTACCCGCTGTGCCACCAGGGCCCATATGGCCTTCTTGTTCGCAAGTGCCGTCCTGGTCATTTGCGTGGAGAAGACGACGGCAGCATTCTCCTGGAGGGTCTCCGTGAGCACCGTGAGTTCCTCACGGGAGAAGTGGACCTGCCGCTTGCGGTCGCACGCTTTCTTCGCTACTTTTCCCATTTTTCTTGGTTTCACTAGGGTGGATGACGGGTTGGGATGTGTCTCAGGGTAGTATTTTTAATGGTTGTGTGGAATTTGTGGTTTTATAGGTGTACGGCGGGACCATGCTTTTACTTCCGTTTCCGTATATTTACGGTCACCGTACTTTCCGGTTGGCGCTCACTGCGGTGTCCGCTGAGATGGGTGGCGGTATTGCACCTATGGCGCCGTACGGCGGCGGTGTGGGCCGTTTTGGGGTCATTTCCGCCATCGCGGACTTTGCACTTCCGCCATGGCGTGGTGCTCGTGCCCGATGGGTCGGAATGAGCCGCACTTTGCTCCATCGTGCAATGGCGGAAACGCTATTTACACTATGGCGGTCCGATCGGTTGATTTCCGCAAGGGTCGTAATGAGGGCCATAGAGAGGTACAGCCCTGTGGCACACAACTAAGAATGTGCAGGGTAAGAACGAGGAGGGGAGCCAGTGTCACAACAAAGGAAAACACGGGAGGGGAACAAGTAATGCACAACAATGAACAGCACGGCTTCCGGGGGGATCAAGGTGGGAGCCTAGAGAGAACCAGCAACAATGCCATAGATACCGGAATGCAAAAACACCCTTATTCGACTTTCCCAGAAGGGGGACACAATGCTATGTTTTTCGCACAGCACAAAACAACACACCTAGATTCAACTTACTTGATCAGTTGCAACAGGACGATGGCTGCAGGCTATCTGCACCATGGAGGACACCGGCAGACACCACTGAAGCTTTCCTTAGCATTTGGTGCTTGGCCGAAGGGGCTGCCTCAGCAAGGGGGGCCTTGGGTAACTGATTTAAAAGAGCCCGCCAACCAATGGGAGCACAGTGGGGGGGCCAACAAACAAGGAAGCAACTGGGACAAAGGGAGGTGGTTGTGTCATACACACACTGCGTCACGAGAATACATTTACAAATGCAAAACTTACTGTGCCACAGAGTTGATATTGGCCTTGCTAATGATGGTGGGGATGTCCTGTGGGATTATTCTACAAAATAATACTGAAGCAAAGTTCACAGAAAAAAGTAAAATGCTTTGGGAGAAGTTGGGCTAGAGCCTGGAAGGAGATACATTCACTCAGAACCAATCGGCGTGGCTTGATAGGCTTCATAGGGAAATGTGAGAAATGCTCTTCTCTGTTTTCTTTGTGAATTGGGTGTGCTTTGTTTGTATACACATTAATCTCCCCGCGGTGTTGTATTGGCTTTCGGGTGCAAGCTCTCCTTTAGTTATTTGTCCCCAGAAGCATATTCATCAAGTCTACGTGATTTTTCAGTCACGGAAAAGTCAGCGATGGAAAAGTTTACATGAGAAATTTTCTGAGCAGGGGCTTGGGCCCTGGTTAACACCTGGACCGAACAGACACAAAAATGAATTGCCCTTTTCTTTGTCTGCCCTTTGCCTCGGACCCCTGAGCAACATATACCTGTGATCTACAAGTTAAGAGCAGAAAGGAAGAGGCAGGGCTACCAAGGTGGGTTGTGTTTAGGTCAGGTGACCTAGTCCACTTGCACCTGCTCAGCAACTGCAAAGGAAAAGAAGCTGGTGTGCTGCTGAAGTACAGAAAAAGAGCAGCAACCAGGAAGGCACCAACAGTTTAGAGTGATTGACAGGTCAGTGGGGCTTAGATCAGGTGACCTAGATCCACTTACACCTGCTCACCAACTGCAAAGGAAAAGAGCCTATGATGGCTGCTTGAGTAGAAAAACAGAGCAGGAAGTGTGCACTACCCTTGCTCCGCACACAATCTGAAGCAGGGAGTATGGAGAGCAAAGAGAGCTTCGGCAAGGGGCGCCGCAAGGCCACAGGGAATGAATGGCATTCAAGGGCTGCATGGTGAGGGGGAGACAGACTATGAATGAAAGGGCTGTGGGACTGGGTGGCATCTTGGGATAAGGACAGAAATGGTACACTAGGTGTATCCGGGGACCACAGTAAGTTGAGGGCTTGAGGCTGGAACATCTGAAAACAGAAGGATGCATCCTGGAGCAACGTGGTGCTAGACAGGAAAGCATCCAGGTGAAAGAAAATGGGTATTTTATGGAGTGGCATTAAGGGGGTAGCATGAAATACAACTGCATGCACAGGGCAGCAGGAATACATGGAACCTCAAATTTGTAAGAGGAGCTTGAAACCTTAAACGAACGTCCAAAATTCTACAAAATAATCCTGAAGCAAAGTTCACAGAAAAAAGTAAAAGGCTTTGGGAGAAGTTGGGCTACAGGAGATACATTCACTCAGAACCAATCAGTGTGGCTTCATAGGCTTCATAGGGAAATGTGAGAAATGCTCTTCTTTGTTTTCTTTTGTGAATTGGGTGTGCTTTGTTTGTATACACATTAACCTCCCCGCGGTGTTGTATTGGCTTTCGGGTGCAAGCTCTCCTTTAGTGATTTGTCGCCAGAAGCATATTCATCAAGTCTACGTGATTTTTCGGTCACGGAAAAGTCAGCGATGGAAACGTTTACATGAGAAATGTGCGAACCACAAAAGGTTTGAACATTTCCCATGCGAACACACATTCAACACCCCTACATACCCACACCCCCACCCACACCCTCAACACACCCCCACCCACACCCCCAACATAAACAAACCCTACTTAACTTTTTTACACGCTCAGTCGCTGTGGTGCCAGTTCCCTTTCAATTCCGTGATCGGGAACCGGCGCCGCAGGGTCCTTTTCTTTTTTTGATATTTTTGTGTTTTTTTTGGTAGCTGCAGGGGTGTCCCCCGCAACCTCCGCTCACTATACCACACAGTATAGTGATCAGGGTGTTGCGGGGAACACCCCTGCATCATCCGCAGTCTTTTTTTTTATATACTTACCTACAATGCTACCACCAAAGGTTCAAACTTTTGGTGTTCGAACCTTTGGTGGTAGCATTTTTTGGACTTTTTATACGGTCAGACCTTTTTTTTCAGTCCGATCATACAATTTGTATTCATCAACGGCCTGAACTAACTTAGTTTATGGATCTTTCATGTTGTTCTGAAGTTACCTTAAGTAGCCTATTGACACTATCAACAAATAATATAAAAACAAATTTAAAATCATAGTAATTGATGTATACGCTTTTTGTATGCTCTACCATTTATTCAAGGCACGTCTCTGGAAATGTATAATGACCTAGCTTAGCCTGTATGCACTCTTGAAATAGTTTGCTGACTTTGTGAAATTATAAGTAAAATTAATTTTGGTGACGAACATGTGTCCTAATACGACATGTTAGTTTTTGAAAAAGACGCATAAATATATTTGTTGATTTCTATCAGTCATTCGATCTCAAATATAGTAGTCCCAACTTCAGTATTGCAGAGTTTGGAAACATGTTGTCGAATTATTAAAAGTCATTATTGACCTCCAGTCAGCTAACAAGAATGCTTGGAGTGCAGTCAATAACTGCTGGTATTTATTTGACTTTTGTTATTGTTTGTCATCTATGTTTTTCATGTATTATTCTTTTTAATTAATTTGAGGTGTAGCATTTACATACATTGATTGTAGCACTTTAGACATCCTGCCCAAGCATAGCGTCAGTAAGGCTATTAGCATCCTGATCCCTCGCGGGTGGTAATATTTGTTTATTGGAAACTTTCTGCACATGACTGCTGAATGACAATTATTCATTAAACAAATTGCAAACATAATGGCAGGAAACAATGTTTCTTTAATATTTCCCTGAGGAGAGGGGAGCAGCAGGGACACAGACCTGCAGCTGCTGAATTTTCAGGCAAGTCAGGGACCATGGGTAGGGTGGTGGTTGCTGGAGCAGGTTTTGTTTTGTAAAATGCATGGACAGGATCTCCAGGGGGTATCTTTCTTCTGGGCAAGAGGAGAACTGGGGGTCTGGATGGTTGTAAACAAATGGTCTCTCGTGGTGGTGCAGGAGAATGGAATGGAATTCAGGCTTACTTAAAAGATATAGCTCAAAGTCATAGCCTTCTTTTTGGCTGATTCGTCTCTCCTTGGTGCTAATGTAAATTATAACTATTTATGTCACATTTTTTATCTGCTGTGACCAAGGTTAGGGCATTAGGGTGAGGAGTACCAGGGCGTAAAAGGAAAGGGTCAAGTGAAACCATTATGTCCAGAATGCACCTTTTCTTGGACAGATTACATTGTAGGGCATAGGTTAGTATTCACCTAGATTGTTCCCATAGGGAGTTAGAAAGGGCATTCACCCTTAGGTCATCATGAGCAGACAGACATCATTTTAAACAATAGGGTTTACTAATCTAGAGATCATTCTGGGGTTGAGGAGTGCCTGGTCTAGGGACGGAACTGCCTGCAATAGACGAGAGAGGGGAACACACCTTACTAAGCTCCTTTATAATTTCTCTAATAAAAACCCTTGAACTGTCTCTGAGAATTGTTGTTTTCAGTGACACTATTTACTTTTCTGAGAATCTAAACAATTTTCATATAAGACAACTTCTTAGGCAACACCCTGAAATTAATAACCAAATTAGAAAATGAGATAAGCATTGCATGCTTTACTGAAGTGTTCTATTTAAAGAGTGAAGTGAAAAATCTCAAATTCACAAAATTAGCAAAGATATAACGGTGTCTCATGTATCTATTGATAATCAAAAACACCAAGACTAAGAAGAGTTGGGAAAATATATGTTCAGTAGGGCCTCATTATGAGTCTGGTGATAACCCTGCCGGTGCTACCACGGGTTACCTCCGGACTCATAATATTTTACCAGTGCTTGACTTCCCGGTGCCACCGGGCTATTACGGCGGCCCGGGAAGTCAGGCGCTGGTAAAATGTAAGTCCCCATTTCCTTAGAGTCCGATAGGACTCAGGACTCTATGGGAGTGGTGACACAGAAGCTCTGGCACCCGGTGCTTCTGTGTACGGTCTGCCTACCATGGCTGAAGCGCCCAGCAGGGTCAGACCTCTCGGCACAGTGGCCACGGCAGGCAGACATGTAGTAAGCTTACTGGCACCCTTGTTTCTGGAGCGGCAAACTTTCAGCAATAGTACAACAGTTACACACTATAAACACCTCCCTGTAAAAGAAGATAGAAGAGGCCGAACATCTATGTATAAGTACTCTGCATGCTTTGTCATAGTGGAAAATAAGTAAGAAATGCAACAATGATTTCAAAAGAATTGTCTTGCAGTAAAACGGGTCAAAAGGGATGTCACCAGTGCTTAGGGCCCCAAGATGTGGAACAGGGGACAGCGTCACTTGAGATACCTGATTCCAATATTAGGCAGTTCGACTGGGTCAAATCATGATTCGTGGTGCTGTAGATGAGAATTAAACCAGATTTGGGTGCCGTGAGTCAAACTCAGTCAAGCGGCGACATGGCGTCAAGTCTTTCAGAAGCAGGTGTTTGGTCCAATTTGAATGAAATATTTCAGCAATGCAGTGTGGATGGGTTACCTGGGTCATTTTGAAGGTTGGTAAGCTTGAGATGTTAGTAACCACTTGTTTGGGTTAACAGTGACATGCCTATGTCATATTCGATGAGGCAGCCTTTGAAGTCATCTCTAGCCGCAAGCTGGTTGTTTCGTCCGAAGAGGTGACATGCGCTCCTTGGCATTATGCAGCAGTGAGCTAGTTCGATGGATTCAAAACTATAGTGGTTCAAAGTTTGAGTGAGTGCCAAAGGTAGCACCAATAGGACCTGCTGGCTCGAGTGCTGCGCACATGGCTCAAATGTGGATTGATTGGTCCAATGCAAAGATAATAATTATCCTGGCTCTTCTAGCTCTCTCTCTGAATGTTGTGATGCCCACTTCAGGGGGTTCTAGGACACAAAGAGTCCTCCTTTTCAGTATTTGTTCTTCCAGCCTAGTAAAGTGTGCAAGCACAGTGGTAGGTCTTGGTCCTCAACAAGAGTCCCAGCCAATGTGCCTAACACAGACCCATCCCAGCCTGCTGCTTCAATGGCTTTCTTGTGAAGCACCCTATTTTGAGGCAGGCCTTTGTTATGGACTAGGCTCTCTGAAGCCAGGCTCACAGGGTGCCTCCAGATAGGAGATGCCAGGCCTGGCAAGGGAGGTGTTTCCTTCTCCTTGCAGAGTCAGAAGTGGCAAGCATCCTGCCTTCACTGGAATGCCGACAGAGAGGTGCTAAAATTCACATAGCCTCCCATGGCTATCTGAGGTCACAGGGATGCCATGGGTATGCTATGAATTATATTTGGCTGTAATAAGTATGGGAACTACGAACCACCATACCAAATAGATAAGGCTTATATTTTTAGATTATTCTACCACCAATTGGGTATTTTATTATAATTATGATGATTTTGAACACGGGTATAGACTTAAAAGCAACCTGTGCACTGCAGTGACCTGGGTAAAAAATAGCTGTCAAACAGGGAACCGGTGAACTCTCATCCTGTTCCCTGCCACGGAAGATCAAGGGATGCAGATCGGAATACTGATACAGCAGGGCACAGGATTTTACTGAAAGGGGGTCTGGTTAGTAGAACACACTTTCTGAGATGAAATGACCTGCATTATTTTATTATTTAATGCAGATTATTAAAAGCAAGGTCTATTACAACATTGCGAGATGAGAGTTCCTCACACACTGATACTCAATGATGAAGTAATCAATCAATAATTTTTGTATTTCTGTAACTTGTACAATCTACACAATTATTATACAAAACATGTTCTCACATATATACAGCATGCAAATACAGAGGTGTATCTATGAAAAACAGCATAGTATGGATTAAACTTTTCAAGCAAGTCAAATAGCACAAACATGCACAATTTCACTGGAGAAAAACTCCTATATACCTCAATTTAATTCATAAAGCTGTGTTCATCACTGCATTTCTGCATCCCTCTACCCAGAAAAAAATCCTAATGTCTTACCTTTCATATTCCAGTTAGATAGAAATGAAATGCAGACCCAGGTTCTGGGATTTGGTAACCTTGGTGGGCACAACACTTTCAATAGATGCTTAGCAGATATTCAAAATCAGTTTTCAAAAATGTTAAAAAGATCAGCTTAAAAGGTACATTATCCTGTTACTTCTAGTGGACATTCAATGACCCTTTTAAAAAATCAGGCAAGTATTGCCTTCTTTCATGAGGCCAGATATGTTCCAGATGCAATCAAATAGTTAAACCTATTACATAGATGCTGTATCTGAACTTCTGGGTGAACTCTAAAGAGATCTGAAGGGATAAGGTCTGGCCCTGGATGCATTGAGTTTCACATTTCTCAAGGCTAAGATCACATCTGCCAAAGAAATTAAAACATCACTCATTTACCAGCTAATTTCGAGGATTTGGTACCAACACAATCTTTATCGGTTTAATGTTAAATCCTTTTCTTCAATCTGCAAATTTTTAGATACAGGCCACTTCCACAAAAACACACATTTAATGAAAATATTATAGAAGCATTATAACTCCAAACTTGTGGTTATATTTGAACATCTACGCAGATTAAAAACAAACATGAGATATATAATCAGAGAATATAATAAATCAGAGAACTCCTGGATGGCCTCTGATTAATTTGATGCAAAATCTGCCAGTTGCTGATCTTAGACCCGGTTGGTATGTGTGTTTCATCAGGACCAAACCATGCTTGTTTGACCTGTTATCTGATAATAATTTTTGGGGGTCATCTGTTGCATCATTTTCTCAATGATAAAATAAATCAATGGGGACAAGTTTGCCAAATCTGCAATTAAAGTCACCACAAAGTATCATGATAGGAGAGCTGCCTGTAGCTATGTAACAATATGCATTCACAGCACAAATCAAACTAATCATTATATATTATATGTTTACTTACTCGCAACAGGTGTAAAATAATAATTTAGTTAACAAATCTCCCCCACCTGATGGGTGCAATTTGACCAGATGCATATGAAAGGTATTAACTAAAAGTGAGAGAGAGACAAACCACTCCAGTGATACCATAATATGACAACCCAACTTCCTGCCTCATTTCTGAGACTTAGCTTAATCACAGACAGACATATATCCATCGATATAGATCTGATCCATAGACAATATTAACTTCAATGACCTAGACCAACAATTTTCTTAGGTAAATGTTCAGTCATTTGGCCAGTTATTGGATATGTAATCCTTCCACATGAACTTGGATAATTGATGACAATGTATTAAGAGGCACACAAGATGAAGGATTCACGAGGGATATGTCTCCACACCTATGATCAAAGACCACCTTCCTAGTCAGTCAGTCATTCTAGCGGAGCACCTGTCAGTGGAGCAAAACGTGATAGCGTACTGGAATTTGCATTACCTGGTAGATTCCAGCGACTGGAAGTTGCATCCAGCAGTCTTTACAAAGCTGCAGGAGAAGCGGGATCCATTCGACATCGATCTATTGGCATCCAGATTAAACACGTAGATTCCCAAATTTTTCAGTTGGAGACTGGATCCAGAAATCCGGAAGCTCTGGGGGCAGACAGCTTTCTCCACAATTGGTCAGGAATAGTCCATTACATCTTTCCCCTGTTCCTCATGCTGACGAAAGTCTTATCAAAGGTACGTAGGAAAGCGGCGGAAGTAGTGCTAGTAGTGCCATTATGGAAATCTCAAGCATGGTTCCCAATAGCGATGGAGCTTTTCTCAGATTTATCGACATTGATTTCACGCAAGTCGAATCTACTGTGCAACACAGTCAGCCAGACACAACCATTTGTGGACTCATGGAGCCTGTGATTATTAGCGTGCAGTGTTTCAGGCAAAGATGGGAATTGACAGGAATTTCTTAGATCGCTGCTGTATCCAGGAGCTGCAGCAACGCATGGGACAAATGGGAAGGTTGGTGTAGCCAACATGGTTTTCATCCCATTTCTGCACCTGTAGTGCAAGTTCTCAATTTTTCTAGTAGGCCTGTCTCAGGATGGGCACGAGTTCAGGACCCTCAGGGTTTACATGTTAGCCATATCAGCCGGTCACATAAAGGTGGATGGACTGCCAATAGGGGGGCACCCTGCAGTGGTGTGGCTGTTGTGAGGTGCGAAACTGCGTATACCTTTGGTGCTCAGGTATGCTGTACTCTGGAACATAGCGGAAGTGTTTTGATTATTTCGTAGCTGGCCAGACAATAGTCAATTGCCAGTATCTAGATTGTCAGGGAAGCTGGCCGTGTTGCTCTGTTTAGTGGCCTGAAGGAAAGATTCAGATGTAAAGGGGCTGGTATTGGACAGGAAGATTTTCTATCCGGAGGGCGTCACGTTCAGTATAGCCAAACACACAAATAATGCTTCCAAAGAAATCTCTTATCCTTATTTTCCTGATAACCCAAAACTCTGCATAGCAGAATGTATCAAGGACTATGAGAAGGCAGTGGCTAACGTCAGTCCAGCAGGAGTGACACAGTTGATAATAGCATGCAGGAGGCCTTATCATGCAGTGGCTTCAGCAACAATAGCTAGGTGGGACAGGGAGATAATGCATTTGGCAGGCATTGACTTGAGTATATTTGGTGCACATTCAGCTAGAAGTGCAATGGCATCTAGAGCATTTACTGCAAGTGTGGCTTGCAGGATATTATGAAATCAGCTAACTGGTCTTCTGATATGACATTTAAGACCTTTTCTTTAAAGCCAGTACCATAGATTGCTGCAACAGTCATAGGTAGCTTTGAACAAGCATAATGCTTGCCTCTGGTCTTGACATAGAATGAAGATTACCCATGTTTAGAGCTCAGGGAATTCTTGATTCTATTAAAGACATGGAGACAAGCATTATCCCACCCTTGATACACTGGTGGGACTCCCTATTCTAATATAATGTTGTGTCATGTTTTGTGATATGGTTGGCGTATCCGAACCCCAAAGGTATAATTTTCTTCTTGCCTGATAGGGGATGACCAGAAGAACTCTTGAACCTTCATGTACAGTCGTTTGACTGGCATCTGGATTTTGTTTGGATTTGTTTGGGAATATTCAAGTTTCTTTGAGTTTGCTTGTCGGTTCTTCCTTTCAAGTTTCTTTGAGTTTGCTTTTAGACATGTTGGCTGTTTTTCCCAGGAGTGGGGAATGTGTTCATTGTCAAAAGAAAGAGGAAGAGACCCAGGCAGAAAGTGAGACATAGCAGGAGCTGAGCCATGATTGGTGGACGTTGGTGGATTTGAGGCTACAGTGAGGACAGACTTATGGGGATTAGCAGTCCCTTTTTTATTTTATTTTTTTAATTGACTCAAAATGTTTACACATTCTTTTACAATCTTTATACAAGCATTTTCTGTCCAGATTTTCCCAATGTCTTCCCAATATGCCTCTTCGTGGTCCGGTTGGTTTGGAGAAAAACTAAAGCGAACCACCTGGGAGTTTGACATAGTTCCACAAGACACAGGGTCTATTGACAGATTTGGTTGGTTTACCTGGTCCTGATACGTCAAACCTGTCCATCCAGAGGGAGGCAAAGTCCGGCTACGGGGAAGAGAGTGGGGGTGCTTCCTGCCCAACCTCCAAGGGCTTTCACAGAGGATTTATCCACTTGTAATCCTACAGGGATCAAGTGTAAACCTATTTCTGTGTTTTTTTTAAATTTATTTTGTTTTTAATCTGTTTAGATTTTTACAAAGACGTTTTGATTCTAGTGAAAAAGAGGTTTAGTGTTCTGATTGTATGTTCACTTAGTAGGCCTCTGTGGTTTTGAAAAGTCAATGTGATGTAGAAATTGAACTACTGCAATGGTTTCGCTGATGTTGTCGCCCTCCATTAGACGATTTCACCAACTCTCTTCTTCATAGTGGTAAAGGGCCTTAAAGATGTGGATCATGTGAATGTTTCTTTCTTTCGTGAGGCCAATACAGTTTAATAGAAGATGTCTCAGGGATTCCTTAAGGTCAACTCTCCCACAAAACCGACATCCATCTGAATCTGATGTGCCTCTAATTGCTCGTATTTCATTTGTTGTCAGAATGTTGAGGCTGGCTTTCATGAAGGTTTGACGATATTGCTTGTTTGGGGAAGTCTCTAAGTATTTCCTTGTGTAGTTTATTTTTCTGCTAGCTGAAGTTATATGAGCAGCCAGTTTGTAGGATCCTGCTAAGTCTTGAGTCTTTATCCAGTCCCAAGGTTCCAACTTTGTTGCCACTTTTGTTGGGTTTAGCACTAGTTCGTCTTCTGAGGATTCTATTTCTTGTAGAGTCAAACTAGCGCTCTCTAGCCAGTTCTTTAGCGCTTTAGAGTTTGCCCCAAAAATGTCCTTGCGAATTGTGTTAAAGATTTATGGACGATCAGGCATAAATCACCTTTCTGAAGAGCATCAGTTTGTTCCTCTCAACCACTGCTTGTAAAGATACAATGCATAATTCCCTTCTTATAACTGTCATCGGGGTAGAGGGCGGTAGAGTTAATAGCTCTCTCCAGAAATGGCTTTCTAATTTCAACCAAAGTCTTTCTGGTAGATTTAGGTATGCCTCCACTCCGTAGGTTAATGATGGAATCACCTTAACTCGGTAGTATTGGAGAATTGGCCTCATGGAAAACCAACAGAATTTTCTTTTGCAGTCCCTTGAGTGTTTGGTATTTGAAAGAAAAAAAGAAAAATTATAAGAAAGTTTAAGTTTTGAAAAGCTTCTGATGAGCAAAATTAAAGAAAGTTACACATAATGCTTGCCTCTGTGTCTTTAATAGAATGAAGACTTCCCTGAGCTGTAAGCCTGGGTAATAGTCATTAGTGTTGACTTCACTACCATAAAATTGAATCAACCTAAAACCAGGCTAGACATGTTTCAGAGGAAAAGTACTGTAGATCTACAGATACTTTTTGGTGAGTGATGTATCAACATTTTTGAGTCTATAATAAGAAGGTGCATTTTAATATCATATTAGAGTGATTTATTAATCCCAAATTCCTGAAAGAGTTGTTCAATTTTCACTCCAGCTGTGTAGGATTCTGTTGTAGTTACCTAATCCAAAAATAAAATGCTGTGCAGACTTTTGTATGTTATTTGTCTTCTTCGGGTGACCAAACACAGGGATAGGGTAATGCAATCAGCCATTTGGTCTAGCCAGAGCATTACCCGGATAGAGACACATGGTGGAAGTCTGACCTTGATTGTTTATGGATACTTCTCTTTGACAGCATAAGTAGTTGTGAACTGGAGAGGACAAGATCTAGTGTTGCTTGAGAAATTCTTGCAAAAACATGAAAACTGAGAAAAGCTGTGAAGCAAAAGGACACAGTGAATGTTCTTTGATGAAAGTCCACAAAAGTAAGACTGCCTCTCCACACTGGCACCTGGTAATTGTAATTATCCATACTGTCTTGTGGTTAAAACCTAAACTGATGATAACTTCTCCATCAAAACTGAATTGTTTATATTCTCATCAGCAAACGATTTATTACATCAGATCAAGTTTACCCAAATGTACTATATCTTCCTTTTTAAACATGCTTCTTCAACAATTTCAGGCCTGCATGCCAGTTGGATTAGTCTACCTAACACGTGCCTTGGTATGTGTGACTTTCAAGATGACCTATGTGCCTTCTTCAGGCGGTAGCGTTTATGATGACCAGAATATGCATAGCTATCTAGTCTACTTGTGATCTAAAAGGCAGTTTTTATTTTGGCATTATTTTAACATGTCTCAGGAGGATAGCTCAGAGGCAACATGCTCGCCTTCGAAGCAAGACGACACGGAGCACCACAGGTTCGATCTCAGGTTCCGCGCTTAGATACATCTTGGTATTAAGTGCATTATAAGAAAACCTATTATATCATTCCTACATCTAAATTCTAAAAGAAACAGGAAAATGTGCATTGCTCAAGATGCAGGTCCAACTTTTCGTAATCACACTTAATATTTCTGAAGACAAATCTTTTGCTTCATATGCACAGGTATAACAAACAATTATGCAAAACACATTTAAATATATCTGGAAGTGTGTGCCATATTCAATGCAAATTAAATATGTATAATTAGACCAACACAAATAATATGCAGATGTGATTCAGTAGGTGCATTGTGGATTTGGAAGCCTCTTCAATCATGATGGAACGTATGACAAATGAGGCCCTGATTTACACTTGAATAACTTGGCCTTTAAACTTTGTTTTTCGAAAAAAAATATATTCAAAAAGAAAGCAAGATTCTAACATGCAGCAATCATTAGGTGTAATGGTAGAGGGAATAGTTAGATGTTCATAAAAGGGGTTTCAGTTTAAGATAAGCTAGTTATGTTTTCTTATGTTAAAGGATTTTATACCGCTCAATGTTGCCGCCTGCGTGGTTCCTTGGCACTCTGGCGGATCTGTAAAGCAAGGGAGGCAGGGGGCAAGTTAGTAGGACTGAGGGGGAGATTGAGCAAGACAGCTGTGGTGTGCTGGTGGCAGCGTCAGTGCGGTTGACACTGAGCATAGATGTGTTTTTCGTTTGGTAGCCACAATGTTCTGTTGGTCGAGGATATATGTGGTTTGTTTAATTCTTGTGGTATTTATGCACATTTTTAAACCTGAATAGGCAGAAAGATTTAGCAAAGCTCAGCGAAATGACACATGTTCCACAACACTATGAGGTTATTGTTTCACATGAAGTCTGTAGCATGTCTAAATGCACTTAAAACTATGTTTAAAGGGAACTTCTGAAACATTTGAAATGCTGTAGATGGATGTCCTGTGATCTTATAGGAAGCCACTAACGCATCTGTGATATCACAGCAATATACAATCATAGACGAAACGGTACTTGAAGGCATAGAAAAATCCACCCAAACTCGCCCTGACTTTCTTGGTACCCATCAGGGTTTTCAAACAGACCCTATAGAACTCCACTCTGCAGTTTTACCTATGCAAACTAAGTCTGTCAGGCCGGTTCCTCATTTGCTGGGGGAACCAATATGGGAGGTCGTCCATCAGGGGGGCCATAAATCATGCCAATCACCTGCCAAAATGAGAGCAGTGGAGAACGCCAAAATTAAGCAGGTGACTCCAGGTAGTCTGTTTGTAAGGAAATCACAAATGCCTGACATCGAGAAGAGAATGGCATCACCAAATCTTTTGTCATGGACCAAAGGAACTTTGTGATCACCAACATCAAAAAAACTGGATGGGAGAGAGACTAGAGAAACATTGAGAAATAAGGTCCTCGCCTGGTTACGAAAAAGGACAGGCCCTGGGTTGGTCAGAATGTTTGACGTTAAGGTCCTACGCAGGATAGATTTCAGTGATTGGTGCTCTGAACTCAGCTGAGATTGTGTGTTAATGGGTTGTGGGTTTAGCACTTTACCCCTCTATCTTAGAGCATGTAAACCCCCTCCCATGAGAGGCAAAAACTGTAAGCTTGTACTCTGATGTGTTCCAGCATAACGGTTCAGCTTTACGGACATTTCCTTGGTAACCTATTTAGTAGCGCGTTAGACTTCTTTTTTTGTTATTTCTTTTGTCTATTGTGCTGTTTTTGTATATCAGGTAGTTTTCCCTGTTGATTATGTTTCATGTTATATATTGTTTGTGATTGTTTGTTATGTTCCGCCATCATGCCTATGGGTCCATTGAGCAGGGTATAAATGTAATAAAGTAAAGTAAACATAGAGGCTTTACACTACGTCCACTGCCTCCACATCACAGATGTGTACAACGGTTTCCCTCCAGCTACTCCTGGAACAAACAAGGTCCTACAGCCTCTTTCGCACAGCAGCACTAGAGCTGTACAGATCGCAAAGATGTGATGCAAAGACGAAGACTAGCCTTGGCACCAAATCCTCATATCCCCGTATCCCATCGGGCTTAACATGTCTGAGGGAAGCAGAAGAGAGGCAGGGGCGGCAGTGCTGACTGTATCCCTCTGGCCGCCTCGTTTCCCATCTGGATCTAATGACACTTCTTGACAGGAGTGACACGGGCGTTGCTTCACATCCTTACACCACCTTCCCCTCCATCTTCTGGGTCTAATGCAGAAGCTTTGTCTGACTGACAAAAGCACCACCTGACATAGTAGCTGATGCTGCTACCCTGGGCATGTATCCTAGGAACCCTGGGTGTAAATATCCACATTGTTCCCACCAACCGAATAACAGCTCTATATGAATTAGAGTATTTAATGCCCCCATGAAGATATTACAGTAGCTATTGTCTAACTTACCTTGCTACAAGAATTCCTGATCTGCAACCTTTCACACAAAGGAATAATCTCTCAAAGAATCTTCAACATTGCAGTGATACTATGTGCAAAGAATAACCTGTTATTTATGTATCACTTTTATCCAAAGCACTTTTACATAGAACTTATTTAGAAACATGAATATTACCTGCTCGAAATTGGTACTCATTTTATTGACCTCGAAAGGATGGAAGGCTGAGTCGTCTTTGCTAGGATTTGAACCTGTGACCTGCAAATCAAACACAGGTCACAACTCGCTGAACTATTTTACTGGCGGTTATGGATATATGTCATACGCTCGCTAATGATTTTAACTCACACTCCTGTGCTCTACCAGACCACACTATGGTTCCTAAAGCACAAATGCAGATTTGTTGTAGGTTTCCAATGAACATAAGACGTAGTTGCTCAGCTGTGCTTCAGACCATAATTGCACACAAAGGTGCGATGATGGATGGCATGGTACATAACTAAAATATAACCTCAACCAGCAAGAGCATTAATTGGAAGGTTGTTCAGTCCCATTTCAGAATTATTATTTTTTTAGGGCTGCCAATCCTTGCTGCACAGGCCCGTTGATATTTATGTGACGCCTAACAAAACATTCAAATCCAAACAAATTAATTGTTCTATTCTCTCTGTCCCCTTGTCCTGTAGTAGCTGCAGTGAAACTGATCCCCCCTTTTAGTTTCCCTTCTGTCTCAGCAGAGTCCTCTGTGGCATCTACATTTCTTTCTCTAGTCTGCCATAGTCGCTTATTATCCTTTTGGCTGCTGAGGTTTTATGGAACCCCAATGAGGATGGTAAAGACCATGTGCCTCATTACGAGGTGGGCGGTAAGGGATTACCGGCACCGGTAAGGGCACCGGTGCCTGTAATCCCTTAACGCCCTACTACGAGTTCCCTTTGCGAGTTCTTCCTTAACGCCTGTTTTTTTCAGGCGTTAAGGACGGGACCCGCAAAGGGACTCTAGAGCTAATAACGGTACCGCAATTTGCGGTACCGTTATTAGCGCCTTCCCCATTCCCATTGAGCACTACGGTGGCTCAAATGGGAATGGGAATGGCCCTGGTGAGTGGGGAATTATCGGTCCCTCCAACCTCGGAATGGACCGGTAATTGCTCCATTCACCAGGGTGGAGTCGGAAGGGTTTTGGAGGCAGCCATGGAGCTAATAGCTCCATGGCTACCTCCAACCTCGTAATGACGCCCCATATGGTGCCAAGCGGATGTGGGTTCAGCAGTGTGGCGCATTAGTGGATGAAGTGCTCTTTGCGGCTGATGCTCCCACCATCAATGGTCAGAATGTGGGGCATGAACTGCATAGGCCATGTGCATGGCTTTGGGGTAGGAGGGAAGTTCCCATTACCTCAACCTTATTATGCTTGTGGTATCGACCATGCACATTTATTGTCATAGGCAGACAGGTGAATCTGTAATTGACATCACTTGTAATTATGTAGATCAAAAACGACAGTAATGATAGCTTAACATTTACATGTGGGATTAAAGGGACTTACAAGCATGTGGTGCTCTATTGTATTGCTTTTTCTGGTTAGGGTAAAATGGCATTAGCACCATTAACAAAGACCTTGCACAGATGTCCCAGAGATATAGCTGAGTCTAAAACCCAAACCTAGAGGTGGCCACATTCAGTGTTGAGGTGATCGCTTGATCCAACGTTCATTGGCATTGACAGGCATGAGAACTGACTGTCCGTGCAGGCGATATACTAATTGTGTGTGATTTATATAGTGAAGAATGTCAATGATACGCTGCTGTGTTAACACATAACATGCATGAGTTGCTTAATGTATGATGTTAGAAAACATGGAAATAACGACAGAGGGACGATGGGGGCAAATGCATTCCCCCAGTTTAAAATACCATGGTATGCTGAAACGTGTTAAATTGTTCCTCCAGGTCTGTGGGTATTTTAAATAAACAAACAAGAACAAAAAAAAAAGCAGTTCGAATATACTTGTCTTTTTCTATTAAATTGATTGTGGCTTTAAATTGGTTGTTGTTGTACTGCAATTGTGCTTAACACGTTTAGAACTTGTGTTGTTGGACTCCGGAGAGGGGGATATTTAATTCAATGATGTTATTTTCACCAAAAGAACAGAAGTGGCCTTGCAAATCATTCGACCATTATAGCATAGCAGGTCTCAACTTCAATAAGGTAGTTCAGACATCCTACAATAACTATGACATTAGTTATATAAGTTGAAAACATCAATGACTCATATCCTGTGCCCAGACATTCATTTCATGTTCCCATTGGAAATTTAAGGGAGACATACACAGTTGTATAAATATTCTAGCAGCACTACACAACCTGACACAGGGCGAGTCCCTCATAGTGCAGGAGTGCTGCCAAAACATTCAAGGGTTAAAAGACGAGTGATATCAGCTTATGACAATTGGCACTTCCGCCCTGGGGAGAATGTTATTACACGTGCGTCTGTTTATCTGAGACATCTAATGAATTTCACTTTCAATTCATGTGTTTACAGACATAGTGCAGAAGGATCTGCTTCTGAATGATACACAGAGCTAAGCAGGCAGCAGAGGCGCCCTTGTTCATGGAAATGGCACAGTGCGTGTTTAGTGTGTAAGCCATTCCCAAGCAAATAGCTACATTATCTGCTCACCTCACGGTCCCTGCACTGTTGTTACCAATAGAGCTGCTTTGCCACTGCTGCAATCTACTCCAAAAATGGTGGCTATATTCTGTTACTGGAATCTCTCTGGAGATGACTTTATGTTTACTAGGAGATTTCAAGATGCACGTTCTAGAAAAGAAGCATATCCAATCTTTCCCTGAATGCCAGATGAGAATTCATACCTCGTAATTTGAAGGGCAAAGAGTTCTGCAGAGTAGCTGCCAGATCCTGCAACGAGTGTCCAATTTCACTCGAGAGTTTCAAGAATGGGACAAAGACCAATAACTTAACTATGGTCCTTATATGTTTCAAAAGGCTATCTATACCATTGAATCAAGTTAGGCAAATAGGTAGGCATGTTGCCAAATAAGGTTTAGTGTACCACGGTTATGGCCTTGAACTTGACCTTACCATTGACAAGACGGCTCTGCAGTTTCCAAAGCAGTGGGGGGATGTGTGCCCTCCATAGAATGTTATTCAGGGTACGGGCTGCAGAACTGAGAAGAATGTGAGGGCATTGTATGGTATTCGTGTTTGCCTCCAGGATTTATTATGATCACATCTTCTGTGGAAAGAAATGGGCATTTCTGTTTCACTGTAAGCATGGCAAATGTGGGCGTAATCTGCCGGCAACTTCTGTTTCAGCTGGTCTGAACATACCAGCAACAATCTAGTTTTTGATTGATTCTGACTAAGGCATTAGGCCTCATTACGAGGCTGGCGCTCCTGTAATAAAGGGTGCCGGTACGGGACCGGCACTGTTCATTACGGGATGCCTTATTACGAGGTCCTCTAGCGGGACCCGGAACAGATGTCTGGTAAAACCAGACATCCTTTCCGGGTCCAGCGAGGGAACTAAGGAGCTAATAATGGGCCTGTTATTAACGGGCCGTTATTAGCTCCATCCCCATTCCCATTGAGCTCTATGGGGGCTCAAATGGGAATGGGGATTGGTTTTGTGAATGAGGAATTACTGGGTCGTCCAAGGTCGGAATGACCCGGTAATTCCTCATTCACAGAACCCGGAGCTGGAACCCTCGTAATGAGGCTCATTGTCTCTCATCCAAGACTCATGAAACCTACCTTAATCTTTGCTGGCATTTTTGAAGGAGTATCATAATCTTAAAACACAATCTGGGAATCATCTGCATAGTTATGAAACCTAACTCTGAACTTCGAGCAGAGGAAAATGATTCATGAACTTTTATTTCAAGTTTCGAAAGTCTTTTACTCAAAAAAGAGAGCAAACAGCTTATCATCTGATCCAATCCTTGTTACGTTGTAAATTGACCCATCAAAATATGCTGTCCAATAGTTTCAAACACTGCTGATAAGTCTAACAACGTAGAAAAACTGGCCTCATCAGTTTCCAATAACTGGAGGAGATTATCCTTGATGTGTACTAACACAGTTTCTATAGTATGCCCAGTTCTACACCTAGACAATCTTACTCTGCATAAAGTCTCTTAGTGTATTATATGCAGCCTTCTTGAGTATTTTCAGTAAAGTCATTTATAAATTGGGCGACAGTGTGAGAATACAAAGGAATGGGGTGACCCAACTTCTTTCAAGAGCAACAGCCAAGAAGACATCTATGGAAGAAGTGTTCACAATGTGTTTTGGGATAGGAGACAGCATCTTTAGATGGCATTTTATTACATCTGCTGGACAGTGAGTCAGCTATTGAGTTCACGATTGCTCAAAGGTCCTCAATAACAATTGGCTGCAAAGATAACATAGGGAGAGTTAAAGTCAAGGCAGCAGATGTCATAACCTCTGGAGCTCTCGGGAGCTGTGATCATTCGTTGGTGGAGGAAATGATGGGTAGCATGTTTATGAAATATGTCTAAAGATTCTCTCAAGTAGCACTTGATGGAACAGGGTCAGTGTGCTCCCGATAGGCAAAACTCAATTGCAATAATATCTTGAACAGCATCTTGGATGAATTGATGGCTGATTCAATTTGCGAGTTAAAGTAGGACTCGTTTGCTTCAAGAATGGACTTTGTATACATTTTCATTCACATTTTCAACTCCTAAGTGTGCAGGAGTGAGGTTTTTGCAATCCTCGTAGCCTTTCTTAGTTTTAAGGATAACAAGTGCCTTTGTGAGTCAAGCTTTGGTATGCTCTCAGCGTGAATTGGTAATGGATTTCAGCGGGGCCACAATATCCAATGACACCATAATTAAGGTATAACATGAATTTTCTAGTTTTTCAGGATGCATGTTAGCATTTATGTGTGATAGGCGCTTGGCCCTATCATCAGCTGATTGCAGCAAGCACATATCGAACATATCTAGTAAATTAATGTTCAATGTACCATTGCAATGCATTCCCCAGAGCAGTCACAATATGAATTGACCTGTATTTCTGTGAGAAACCATGTACTCTGATGTTTGAGGTTTATCAATGGCTGTAATACAGCACAAGACTAGAGATGTAGCCCCCACACCCTTACTCCATCACATCCAAACTAACCACCCAGCTGACATCTCCTTCATTGTGCCCTCAGGACCAGAACATGTAATGCAAAATTGGGTACGCTCTGGCCTCAGGGTATCCATGTTAATAATATGATGTCAACCAGTCTTTATTCATGGTATAAATTCCAATTTTTGCCAAGTATCTGCCTGGTATACGTCACTCAGTCAAGCAAAGGCAATCACCATATGGAAAAGGAGAGGCCATAAATGAGAATTTAGTGACACAGAAACTTCTCACCTGTAAAAATATAGATGTCAATGATAGGTCTAAAAAATATAGAAAAACATATTGGAACATTTCTATGTGTGACAATATAAAAAAGGTGTGCATCAACATAGAATCAATTAATCAGGGTTGCAACACATGTTTCAAACGTTAATGTAAATGAATTTGTGATAAATCAAATACATAACAATGACAGATCATCAGCACCCCGACCAACATATATAAATGTGCATCAAAAGGAGAGAGTACAAATGCAAAACCTTTAAATAAATAAATATATATATATATATATATATATATTATATATGCATAAATATATATATATATATTTATTTTTTTATTTTGGGGAGGCTTGCATAACCATACATCACAGAGGGGGTAACCGGTCCTACAGTTATGTCACCTTGAGACCAAATTAATTCTAGACTTTGACACAAAGATGCCTCTTGGCCACAATGTTGATGAAGAAAAGTACACTTTTATAGGCGTGTAATTCATGTGTTTTCGATTTGATCAGATAACTAAATGTTGCTGGACTCTCACATCATATAGGGCCTCATTACGACCGTGGCGTTAAGGGTTTAACGGCGCCGTAAAAGGTGTCGGCGCCGTTAAACCCTTAACGCCTGATTACGAGGTCCCTTTGCAGGACCCGACCTTAACGGCTGGTTTTTCCAGCCGTTAAAGTAGGGACCCGCATAGGGACTTTGGTGCTAATAACGGTACCGCAATTTGCGGTACCGATATTAGCACCTTCCCCATTCCCTTTGAGCCCTATGGGGAAAAAATGGGAATGGGGAAGGGCGGACACCGGCATGGACCATGGTGCTAATAGCACCATGGTCCTCCGCCTGGGTCGTAATGAGGCCAATAGTCTTTTGATATCAATTTTGAAACCTCATGCAATCATTTGAAGATGATAGATTTCTCCCCTTTCTTTTGATGTTTGCTGTGATTTATGTGTAGATATATTCTGATTTATTCGGCTGCCTCTTTTTAAGCTGTTTAGTACATTGAGGATAGGGAGGATTGATCAGGGGCAACACGCTCAACTTGGAAGAAAGACGATCCTGAGCAACACAGGTTCGATCCCTGGGTTGGTGATTAGAAACCTCTGGGTATTAAGCGTGTTATAAATAACCCATTGGAATTACATTACAATTGAGCTATATTTGTGTCCCATTGTATTTGTTTCTGTTACATGGTTATGTATCCAATTTATTTTTCCTTTTTTCTTTCCAACAATGGGTCATCATTTGTGTGCATATTATGCCCTGTTTCCTCCCTGCCCTGCTGTGTTTGTTGCCTTTCAGCCCCTGGGCCTTAACCTTTTTTAATTTGTTTGACCTGGGCTGTCCACTGGGTTCCCATTTGGCTTATTATCTCTGTACCTCACATTAGATGGGGGAGTCCGAGACTGATTGCTCTAATTTTGCTTAATTTACATTGTTGGCATGTTGCTGGTGTTGGTTTGCTTTCATTGGCATTGTCAGTTGTTTTAGTTTTTGTGACTTCAGTCATGCAGGCGTAGAGCACACATTCTGTGTGCCTAGAGATTCTTCATGATGATTTGTTGCACACATAAAATTATCGTTCTGTAGTAATACTTTTCAGCAACTAGCTGTAATTTTAACTACATATTTATTTTAGTGTGTTGACATTTGTTTTCAGTGTTGCACTTGCACTTTAGACCTTGGCAGATATGTGCACTTGCACTTTATAATGATGTGTGCTTTTATAACATTCTTGCATTATTGCTGGCACTTGCGCTTTATTCTGAATCATTCTTCTTTCACATATAGACACATGCCTCACTTATTATTGGGCATGGGATTTGAAAGGTTCATGCACTAGTACTTTAGCTTCATGCTGCTTAATGCATGAACACTTTTCTTTAGCTTGTTTGCTATTTTGGCATTGTTTTGCTGCTGGCACTTGCACTTTATCAATTCTGTCCATGCATGTGTTATGTATTTGTACAACGTTTCTCTTATGTATGTGTTACCCATATATTTGGTAGTTGTTGCACCCCCTTGTATTTGTCTGCATTTTGATTTGATTATTTGGATGCATTGCTATTTGTAACTCATGTTCGAACGCCATTCTTACTTGTCTGCCTGCTTTTCACATTGTGGCTGTCTCACTCGCCCTGGTTGTCAACATGGAAAAATGACTTTGCATTCAACATCACTTTTGTTACCCTGTAACCCGTGTCTGATCAAGCGCTCTGTGAGTGTGAAATGCGTCAATCTGAACATTGTTGCTGCTGTATCCTGTTTTTGCTGTGTTTTTCCACAAACACATTTCCAAGCATTCTTACTCTGGATTTTCGTCAATTTTTAGGCATTCTATGAGCCTGGAGGGTGGTCCTCCTGCCTTTGGCAGTTTTTGTTCTCTGTTTATTTATATATAATAGTGCACTTGCACTTTATCTTTATGCAAGTGCCTGACCGAACCGCCTGGTCTGTGCATTTATTTCGAATGCACTGCTGCTGCAGACCAATTAAATTGTGGTACCTTCTGCGTCATGTAACATTAATAGTTTGTAAGTGGCTGTGGTTGCTTTCCCAGACTGGAATTCTCATTGAGACATTATGTGCCGGCCCTGAAAGCACTTACACTCCAGGAACCTGACCTCGTTAGTTTATTTTTATATCGGAGTTCCAATTTGGTTTTTTACATCAAAACCCTCCCTTCCCAAAGCCACCCCTTTATTTGTCCTGTCGTGACAAATGCCTTGCATTCAACAATGTCTCTTTTTATTTTGTCGCAGACTGTGTTTTTGCTTCCATGTATACCGTATATGGCATATACATTGACACTTACCATGTATTATGGACTCACTTCTCCATTCAAAGATGTCTGCCTGCTTTGCACGTTGTTCTCAGGACACTGATATTCAATGTAAATATTGTGAAAGGACTGCTTTTGTATTTTGCAGCCCATGTTGTAATGCTCCTTGCATGTGAAGAAGTGCTACGTTAGTGCGAAACACCATCATGCAGGACTTGTCCCTGTGTTGTCCTGCCTCTGCTGTATTCTTTTTGGTTAATAAATAACTTCTTTGCCACGCGACCCGAAGTTATGATGAGTAAATGATCCTTTATTTAACCTAAAGAATCACGTCGTTTATCGTTTCCCCTTATTTCCTCTTGGTATCTCCTGATCCGGGATGCAGTTCAGACTGGCTATGGCAGATTTTTCCTTTTTCTTCATATATATATATATATATATATATATATATATATATATATATATATATATATATATATATACGGTAGTGGCCATGTAGTTATGGTTAAGTTGCTGTTTCCATAGGAAGAGCACTTTTTGGGTGGCTTATAACTTCGCTCTCCCTGGACGGATCCTCACCAAACTTTGCAAAAAAAAGTAGTTGGGTCACTCTGAATTGTTTTGCAAAGTTTGGTGAGGATTCGTCCAGGGGGGGAAAAGTTATAGGGGGGGTCCCAAAACTTTTTTTTTCCCATAGACTGAATGGGAAAAAACTTTGCGCACGGCTACAGCCCGAACCGATGGACGTATTTACACCAAATGTGCGGCAGGAGCGGCGGCCTGGTCCCAAAAGCGTGCTTTTGTAAATTTGGTGTAAATCTGTCCAGTAGTTTTTTTAAAAACGACTAAAATGTAAGGCAAAAAAATTAGTGATATCTGCGTTCGCTTCGCGGACGGACTTCCCTGTTCGCTCCGTGGACAGCACCCCGATTGGCCCATGGGCTTGCGTCATGTCCGCGGACATGCGACGTGTTCGCTGATTGGACAGTGAGGGGCGTGGAGCGCATCAGATTTTCTGTGGCGCCCGCCATCTTGTATTCGCAGTTGACCGCGTACAGCGCAGTGAAACGTGGATAAAAAATTGTATTTAGTGCCGTGTGTTGGTGTGTAAGAGTGTTTGGGGAGGGTGGGGGAGTATGAGATAGGTTCAATGCTTTGTTTTTTTATGTGCTAGACCTTGTTGTTGCGTTCGATTTGTCCGCGGAGAACACGGCTGTTCTGACATTTTGTAAATAAACTAAATGGTGGGGTGTTTAGAGGATGGAGTATGTGTCATTTTTGTTCGCAAGGAAGGTAAAAATGAGCTATCAACACTCGCGGTGTACTTAATTGTTCGTAAATACACAAACTGGGGGTGTCCTTAGGACGCTGTCCGTATTGTAATCTGTCTAGTTGAATGTGTTCTAAGAACACTCGCAGTGTCCCGAAATGGTTGCAATTACACAAAATGGGGGTGTTCTGAGAACGTTGTTTGTATTGTTCGTTGTCAGGGTGAAAGTGTTTTAAGAGCACTCCTTTTGTTCGCTAATAGTACAATTTCCTAGGGACTTCAACCGACTTTTTTTCCACTAAAGAAACGATAAATCCGGCTGGTGTGCGTCGACATTATGTGATAATCCTATGACTGGCGCTATTGACCTGGCTGCCTTGCTTTTGCGACACTAAATCATATCTCCCGCCACTAAGCCTGATATTATCAAAGCATTCATATTCCCCACCTTTCTCCGTGACGTTACAGGGTGCGTAATGAAACGCGCCCAGTCGTTTCCAGTACTACGCGACTTTACACAGAACCCGGAAGACAACACACATTATGTCACAACACAGCGCGCCACAATTCAGAATATGAAACTGTGATTTAAAAGCAAAGAGCAAGATTGTAAATGTTGTAAAGTACATTTATTTGACATCAAATGTTTAGAGAATATTCAGCAATTTGCATTTGTCTTTGTTGTCGATCCGCAAAAGTTCATGTTGAGACACGCGATGTTCCTTTGCGGTACAGAGAGTGTTAGATCAGGTTACAACTCAGTGCGCCACAATTCGGAATATGAAACTGTGGTTTAAAAGTAAACAGCAGGATTGTACATTTGGTAAAGTACATTTATTTCACATGAAATGTTTAGTGAATATTCAGCGATTTGCTATTGTCTCTGCTGTCGATCAGCAAAAGTTTATTTGGAGCCAAGCGTTGTTCCTTTGCGGTAGATAGGCTGTTGGTTTATGATAAAAGCAGTAAATGGTCTCTCTGATAATCGGAAGGTTGCTCCAACAACGAGCCATTAGACCACCGTATTGGTTGGTATGTTGTTTGTAGCCGCTAGTACTGCGTAAGGGCATATTGGTCCTTAGCGATTGTCCCATAAAATGGTGAGGGTCATGAAGTTGCATATTTGGACTTGCACCTGGCAGTTGAAGACCCCATCTGCTGGAGTCTGTAAATCGTGACATAGACAAAACGGGGCCACGTACCTGTTTTAAAAAACATAAATTAGTCTCACCAGCCGATCTTCATTAAAAATCATCATTTTATTTATTAGGGCGTGAAACTATTTGCTATCGAAGATAGTGCAACAGAGTATGTTAATAATAAAATTTTCCCATTCCTATAGCGCTAAAAACTGTGAGGTATCTAAGCGGTGCTTATTATTAACCATGGTGTGTGGTGCTCATTTATCGACCATGGAAGGATGATAGGCTGAGTTTGGGCTTGCCGGGATTCGAACCTGCGTTAGCAAGCTGTGCACGGATGTCAAAGCGAGCGCTGTACTCGCTGTGCCACTTGACAGGCTACAGTGAAGTGGCACAGCGAGTAGAGCACTTGACCGTCTGTAGACCGGTTAAATTATTTATATTAACCCACTCTGTGTCGTCTGCCTTTTTCAGAGCCCTCTAAACGACAGGGGATCAATTCGGCGGTGATAGTGCGCAGTAGAAAACATTATGCCACTTTCAACGAACAAGTTCAACTTCAGCGGTCTTTAATGCTACGCTATTGTAATTATATTTGGTATAAAGTAATGTAAAGGGTTACTTACAGTACTATTGCCATTTCCATTGTCTACGAGTGGTGCAGTCCGAAAATACGACTCCGCGTGTGCAACGATCTTTCGCATAGTGATATAATATGTAAAAGTGGTTTTGTTTCAGAAATTTCATCTTTATCTTCTCTTACGTTTTAGCAACACTCCTTCAAGAGAAGTCTTTCATCACAATCTCTGTCTGTCAAGGTCAAAACACAATACAACCTTATAGTCTGCTTCGTGAGCCTCTCCGGGGCCCGAGAAAAAAATGAAGCAGCTGACCTTCACTGTGAACGAGCATAAATTCTTAATTTGCAACATTCTGTGTAAAGCCATCTGTAGAAGTTGGTTTTTGCATGCCATGTTTGTATATTGTTTGCGTGATATTAAAAAAAGTTTGTTTAAAGGACGTTATGGTTCTAAGTACAGCCGAAAGACCCCTGAAAATAGCAGGTTATGGTAAGCTATGAAAAATAACTCGCGCCAACACCATGCATTGCTAAGACTAACACCCAGGACATCAAAGATGACATTGCAAATGTCATTGATGAAATCACTGATGACATCACATGTGTATGTACTTTTCATGGAATTTGTGTACTAGGGATTTTCATTATAATGTTCCGAAAAAAGTGTCAAGGATATTGCAATAAATATCATACCGTTATTAGTGCTTTGAACAATGCATTTATATCAATAAATAGCATTATATTATGGGATTCTATGTAGTATACTGAGCTGCTAATGGAGAAAGATAGCATTGTGTCAGAGTACAAGATAAAAGTATAATATTTGTAATGTTAATATGTAGAATAATGAAATGATAATTGTCCTGAAATGTTGGAAAATTCACAAAATGGGGGTGTTCTGAGGACGTTATTCGTATTGTGTGATTGCTTAGCTGTATGCAATGAGGGAATGGTACAGAGAGTAAAGTGGACGCCGTCCGCGGACACCACGGCTGTTCGTGGACAGGGCGTGGTAAATCCGTGTTTTTCCAGGAAATCCAACATGGAAAGAAGACTGTACGGATCAGCCAATCAGATGTCAAGGTTGTGGATTTGTGTTGAAAGTGACTGTGTGTGGTGAAGATGGCAGAAGTGGAGAAAGTCAGGGTGTTGGTGCTCGGAGATATGTTTGTGCATGGTTTACAGCAGTACGCTGAATGCAGGCATGTTGCAAAGAACTTTGATGTCAAAGGAGTGGAGGTGGTGTGGAGCACTGTGCCTGATTGCAATGTACAGGGAATTGTACAAGTTTGTGCAGATATGGCCACGATGAACAGTCTGCATGTGGTAGTTTTGCACTATGGTGCTTTCCATTTGGGCAACGTCAGTGCCCCTACTTTGTTGGCTGATTTGGAATGCTTGGTTCAAGCCGTTGTGAAGATCCTTCCAAATGCGAAAGTAATTTTTTCTGGATTACTACCTAGGGCAATATGGGACAATAGTTCAGTTTTTTGTCCTCAGCAAAACATTGCTAGGTGTGTCATCAACCGAGGCATGTGTGCCTTCATGCTTAGAGCTGGTATGTTCTTCTGTAACAATGAGAATATTGATGCCAGTAATGCTGTTAATTTTAAAGAAGATGGCATTTCTTTATCTTTTACCGGAAATGCCTTTTTATTTTGGAATGTAAGGGTTGCTTTGGAGAAGGTTATGTGAAGATTTTAGGAGTAAAGTAAGAAAAAAAAACAAGAAAAAAATATAAAATAACAGGTGTCTGTCAAGCATCTGTAAAAAAAAAATGGCTCTTTTCAGAGCCAACTTCAAAGGGGAAATGGGGCACACTATTTAAATTTACATTCACCACGCTCAGATTTTCGATGTGTCCGCGGACATGGCGGTAGTCCGCGGACATGAAAATCACTACGAGGGGGTTAGCATGTTCTATGTTACATGTCAGGGATATTATGGTTAAGTTGTGTTACTAAAAACCTATGAAATTCAGTGAAAAAATGTTGTTAAAGGGACGTTATGGTTCCAAGTAAAACCGAAAAACCCTTGAAATTCGCCAGTTATGGTAACATAAGCAACCATAACTCGCGCCACCGTGCACTGCTAACACTAACACCCAGGACATCAAAGATGACATCACAAATGTCATTGATGACATAACTGATGACATCACATGGCTGGCTCTCCCTTTTTATCCTTTACTGACATATCGAAGCCACATAGTTTTCTACAGTAACAGTCAAGAAGTAAAAATTGAAAAGGTACTATATTTGTAGACTTGGGGTCCTGTCACATCATATATGAAACATGTACATAGCGGAAGATACAGGCTTCAAAGAGAGGAATCCTTTCTGTGCATGAAGATAATCATTATGGTTATCAGCACTTTGTCATAGTTTTATTTGTATTACTCTACCTTCCCTCTATATGCTCATATTTGTATACATTATACTCACTCTCCATAGAGTGAATGGGAAAAAAATTTTGCTCGCGTCTATAGCCCAAACCGCTGGACGGATTTCCACCAAATTTGGACCAGGAGCAGCGGCTTGGTCCCGAAAGCGTGCGTTTGCAAATTTGATGAAAATTCGTCCAGTAGTTTTTTTTTAAAATGACCAAAAAGTAGGTCAAAAAAAATTTGTGATATCTGTGTTCGGTTTGCGGATACACTTCCCTGTTCGCTCCGCGGAAAGTGTCCTGATTGGCCAATCGTCTTGCGTGATGTTCGCGGACATGCAAAGTGTTCGCTGATTGGACGGCGTGGAGCGTGAAGCGCGTCAGATTTTTCGGTAGCGCCCGCCATATTGGATTGGCGGACGTCCCCGGACAGCGCGGTGAAACTTTGTTCAAAATGTGTATTTTGTAGAGTGTGTTGGTGTGTAGGAGTGTTTGGGGGGGGTGGGAGTGTGTGAGATAGGATGAAAGTTGTGTTTTTTATGTGTTAGACGTTCTTTTTGTCTTCGATTTGTTTGCGGACATCACGGGTGTTCTGAAATTTTCTAAATAAACTGACTAGGGGGTGTTCTAAGGAGTCAAAATGTGTCAGTTTTGTTCGCAAGCAAAGTGAAACTGTTCTAAGAACACTCGCGGTGTCCGGGGAGTGTTCGTAGGTGGTGTACTGAGGACGCTGTCCGTATTGTTCTCTGTCAAGTTGAATGTGTTCTAAGAACACGCGTGGTGTCCTGAAATGTTTGCAAATAAACAAAATGGGGGTGTTATGAAGATGCTTCTAAGAACACTCGCGGTGTCCGGGGAGTGTTCGTAGGGGGTGTCCTGAGGACGCTGTCCGTATTGTTCTCTGTCAAGTTGAGTCTGTCCTAAGAACCCTCGCGGTGTCCTGAAATGTTCGCAAATAAACAAAATGGGGGTGTTCTGAAGACGCTTCTAAGAACACTCGCGGTGTCCGGGGAGTGTTCGTAGGGGGTGTCCTGAGGACGCTGTCCGTATTGTTCTTTGTCAAGTTGAATGTGTCCTAAGAACACTTGCAGTGTCCTGAAATGTTCGCAAATAAACAAGATGGTGGTGTTCTGAAGACGCTTCTAAGAACACTCCCGGTGTCCGGGGAGTGTTCGTAGAGGGTGTCCTGAGGGCGCTGTCCGTATTGTTCTTTGTCAAGTTGAATGTGTCCTAAGAACACTCGCAATGTCCTGAAATGTTCGCAAATAAACAAGATGGGGGTGTTCTGAAGACGTTTTTGAGAACACTCCCGGTGTCCTGGAATGTTCGTAGGGGGTGTCCTTAGGACGGTGTCCGTATTGTTCGTTGTTAAGTTGAAAGTGTTCTAAGAACTATCGCGTTGTTCTGTAATGTTCGTAGGGGGTGTCCTGAAAACGGTGTCCGTATTGTTCGCTGGCAAGTTCAAAGTGTTCTAAGAACACTCACATTGTTCGCGGACATTAAAAGTTTCCCATAGATCATAGTTGAAATGTTTGACTCTATGGATGTGATATGCTGCGGTGGTTGTTGCCAGGGCATAGAGTCTTGGGTGCATGGCCATTTGACCATGCACCCAAGACTCTATGCCCTGGCAACAACCACCGCAGCATATCACATTCATATTTGTTTATAACTTTGGGTGAAAAACAAATGTATAAGGAACAAAGGTATTAGATACTATGGATGTGATGTGCTGCTATGGTTGTCCTTATTATTGTATACTTACTGTTTGGTCTAGTAATGGGAGTCCATGTTTTTTTTCTTCATTTCTGTGATAAAAGAAAATAGCATGTTAGTATTAGTATTTTGTAATGACTTATTACATTGTATAAGCAATATACTTTTATTTTTTTTCGACCCTCATATTTAGTAGAGTACAAATCAGAGTACTGTGCAATTTGCTCAGTTTCTGTATTTGTTGCTAAAATCATTGGGTCTGTGGGAGAAAAAAAAAATCCATGTTGGATTTAAAAAAAGCCTTTTTCTGTTATGCTACAGTTTATTTGTTTGTTTGTTTTCAGTGTTCACTTGTTGTTTCTGGCTAATGCTTTATACTTTGCTTTGTTGTATTTCTTTTGGAACAGTAACAGATTCTTCATTTGTTTTGATATTATAAAATTTTGGAGCAGTTAGATACCAATTGGCGTATTCTAACTGTCTATTTTTTTAATATATTGTAGTGGTTTTCATTTAACTATTTGGATATTGTTAAATTTTGGGACAGTTAGATACCAATTGGCGTATTCTAACTGTGTATTTTTTGGCCTAATTTAGTGGTATTCATTTATCTGATTAGTTGCTGTAGAATCTTTGAGCTGTTAGATAGCTTTTGGAGTATTCTAACAGTTTATATTATTTTAACACACATTTATAATTTTGGGACAGTTAGATACCAATTGGAGTATTCTAACTGTGTATTTTTTGGTCTAATTTAGTGGTATTCATTTATCTGATTAGTTGTTGTAGAATCTTTGAGCAGTTAGATAGCTTTTGGAGTATTCTAACAGTTTATATTTTTGTAACACAAATTTACTTAAAGGTTTAAATACAGTTTATTTATCAAATTTTGGTTTTAAGAACATCAAATAAGCATTTGTAAGATTTGCTGGTAATCTCTGCTTTAGAGTAATGGTACTATCATTACATTCAAACCATCCACATTTCTTTTTTATGTATGCAGTGTAGTGCCCTGAATTGCTTGTGGCTCCTGTGTGGTAGATTATACCTATCGTTGTGAAGGTTTTCTTACCAAGTGATATTTGACCATGTGTGAATCCAGTCAGCTTGCAGTTGTTTTTGGTACCATCTGCATTGTAACGTAGAAGCATTAGTATTACGTATTTACTATGTGTTTGTATTACTAACGTGGAGCGATTATCTGAATTGCAGGTAGAGCATAATCTACCATGGTTTGCATTTTGTACAAGTTGCTGAAATGGAATGGATTCACAATTTGGTATTGATATATATATGAAGCGTTCATTGGGGATTTCTTCTTGTGTCACATTGTTGCAGAGAGTGCATGTATGTTTCCACATGTATGAAATCTGAAAGATTTCATTTATAGGTATGTTTTTGTTTTCCAGTACCTGTAGTAAGTACATTAGAAATTCTTGTGGATCTTCCTGTGAGTTTATAGTGAATTTCACCATTCCAGCACAGTAGTCCAATTGTCGTCTTATTCCAAAAACACTATATGTGTTGTCAGGATTGTTTGCTGCATTTCTGTGAAGTACTAACATTTGCAAACACAATGGGTTTGTACTGTGTGAGTAAATGTTGTCAACAATTGGTGGTAATTGAAATAGAATATTCATTGCTACATTTGCATAGCAACTTACACCAACTATATTTGAGAATTTAAATGGTCCAGGTAGTTCTGTATCTAACTGCTTTTTTTGGAGTTTGTCTTCCTTCGTTAAAGAAGTACCTGGTTTACTTTCCCTAATTGATTCTTTTTTGTTTGTGGTACTTGATGGAGTATTAGTTTCTTTTACTCTCTTTGGAGGATTTCCAGTGACGTCCTGTTGCATTTCAGTTTGATTTAGTTTTCTTTTACAACGTTTTAGTTTTTGTGGAACAGAATATGTGTTTAGATGGGGAGTGTATAGTGAGCGAAGTCTATTATATTCTAAAATGCAAGGAATATCAGCGTTTACTTTACTTGCATCAAAGTTGATTAGAAATAGACCGTCAAGTGTACGTAAGCGTGATAGTGCTACGTAGCTCATGCCTTCTTTAAAGACTGTGTTACCAATATCTATCATTGCTTTGTCTAGGGTAAAACCTTGTGATTTATGAATTGTGACTGCGTATGCAAGAGTTAGAGAAAATTGTTCTCTGCGTACATACATATCTTTGAAGAGAAGGAATCTAGCTGTTGAGCGTCCTATCCGTTTTACTGCTGAAAGTTTGTCAAAGAGTATATTGACAAACTGAATTTTGTTGTCACGTGGGTATGTTTGAAAGCCAACAACTGTACCCAGTGCTCCATTAACTAGTCCTTGGTCCAAGTCAAGGTTACGTTTAAGCATTACTCTGCAATTTAAGGATAATTTTAACATCTTTTCTAAGCCTGCTGTGTTTGAGATTGATTTTTCTAAATTATTTATTCCTGTTGTGGCTTGGTCACACATGGGTAGTGTCATACCATGTACATCTAGTTTGTCTGTGGCGCTAATTTCCATTATTGGTTGCATTTCTATACTTAGCATGATTTCATTGAATTTGAAACAGCTTGCAAGAGTTGGCATTAAGGCCATACAATTGACATTTTTGTGGGCTAATTGTTCCATAACATCTGTAGCACATGCATTATCACCAAAAAGTACATTAATGTGCCGGGTTTTCAATGTTGCTTCTGCTTCTTTAGAAAGTATACCAACTCTCAAACTTTAAGAAATGTTGGCATAAGTGAGATCTGCAGATTGGCGCATGTTTTCTGTTAATTCTCTGTATTGGAAATGTTGCCAAAGGTTGACATTTCCAATGCTGCCAACAGTTTTACGGCAGAGTTTGTGCCCTAATGTTTTAAAAATAGGTTCACCTTTTACTGGTGTTAATTGAAGCAGATCTCCAAAAACAATAATGTGTTTTCCTGCAAAGAGCTCTTCATAGTCTGTTTTGAGTACTTCTTGTAATCTGAGGTGAATCAAAGCTAACATCAGGTTGGAGACCATGCTCACTTCATCTATTAGTAGCATTTTCATTTGTTTCAATACTCTGCATAATTCCATTGCAGCTTCTGCAGAAAGTTTGTAATAGTCTAATTTGTTCTGGTGTTCTACTGGTAATAGTAGTAATCGGTGTAATGTAACACCAACTATGTTGTAGGCAGCTAAACCTGTGGGGGCAGTGACAACAGCTGACAGTGTGTTGTTTGTCAATTGTTGAAGGAACTTACTAATGGATTTGATTAGGAATGTTTTGCCAGAACCAGCTTCACCACTGACGTACATTAGTATAGGTTTATAATTATGGCAGGAACATTCTTTATTTTCATGTTTTACACCATGTGCAATTTGTTTTGTTACTTCTTTGCTCATTGTTTAGTTTTGATTGTAGTATAGTTAAGTCTTCCTTATCTTCATACTGACACATGGTGTTTTCTACTTCTATCATAGCTAATTCTGCCTCATTTGTTATTAGTGGTTCTCCCAGTGGTTCTTGGCTTCCTGTGACAGAAGGTTGACTACTGTCAGGAGTATCCTTATCTAGTTGAGCTTGGAGTTCTTCTTCATGTTGCTGTTCATTGTGCAACATTGTTTTGTACTGTGTAAAGTTTACATCAGTTATAGTGCTTTCATTTGCTTTGAAAGCATCCTCATATGAGTCATAGTTATCTAGTAATTGTTTTTCTTTTCTCCATGGTTTGAAGAGTTGTAGCAGGGACATGTAATATACTTCTTTATGTTGAGGAGTCTTCAATGACAATTTGATATGATTAATTAAATTTGGTTTAGTGAGTTTAACTAAGCTGCCTTCACAGTCTGTCACTCTATATTTACCTTTTTTTTTCATCGGGTTTCATATTATTTTTGTATGTGTAGTTTTGGGCTATTTGGTATAGACACATGTTTTCCAAAGTATTACTTCTGTTTGGGTAGTATGTGTCCAATAAATTGTTTTTTAAAATGTCTTGGCTGTTGGGCTGTTGGGATCATGATCATGTTTGGCTATTGTTTCTATATCTTCATATGAGTTTAGAACTCTTTTTCTAGATTTAGCTGGACCAAGACTTAGCCATACTATATTTTCAGATTTACCATACAATAAAGTACCAGTTAAATGATCAGCTGCTTCATAAGATCCACATTCTCTATGGGTGAGCATTTTTATGCCCAAGCTGTATAATTTCTGAGATACTGTTTTATCTGATGACAGGTCATTCCAGAGGTCTTGTCTGTCTTTTCTGCTTTAGTTAAGTATGCTGTGACATATCGTGCAACAGCAGTAGAATTGTCTGCAATGTACTGCACATCTATGTTTGCATTCCATAAGTGGGCAATGATTGCATTATGATCATTGATATATTTTTCTTCTTCTTTTCTTTTTATGTAATATGTATTTTTAGGTGACTTTCCTTTAACAGTATGTCTAACTGAAGACATGAGGTTGTTTACTTGACCTGTATTTGTAACTGGTCTAGGGAAACCAAATCGGCATTTGGTGTAGTATTTGCCTTTGCTTTTGTATTTGCGACGACAATATTTTCCACATTTGTGTCTTTGAAATTGTAAAATTTGTGCACAAAGATCACTATTTGTGGCTTCTGATGGAATTTGACAAGTGACATATTTTTCAATAAACTGTAAAACAGTGGCATCACTGTCTTGACCAAATTTAGGAGCATCTTTAATCCATAAAAGCATGTGGATATGGGGTGCTCCTCTGGCTTGGTACTGTTTTCTCCAAAAGAAGTGTTGCACTTCTCCAAGGGGAGGAACAGTTTTATTACAAATAAAATGTAGCATAGCAATGAAGCGATGGTGAAAATATCTTGAAACATTAACAGGATCCAAAGAACAAAGTTCTCCAGGTGTTAGAATATCTATGTTTGTTTTGTTTTTATTTGATATGCGTAGGAAATCATGTAAATCTTCCCATGCATATTCTGCACAACTTAATGTAACAAACCAAGTGGGTGGGCCAAGGTTTCTGATCATACAACGTACATCTCCATGACGTCGAAACCAGTACTCTTTAGTACCACGCATATTTGCTAATAGATTTGTAATATTTGATTGTAAAATCTCATCCTTTTGTTGCACTTTCTCTAATAATTGTGTAGCTGTCATATTTTGAAAGTGTGATCCTGATTTTAATATGTGTGCAACTCTGTAACATAAGGTTGCTAGTTCACTTTCAAAGAGTAAGTGGAATATGTAGTCCACATTTTGTCTAAATCTGGGATCTTCAGAATACATCCGTAATGAGCGGTATTCTGAAGCTGATATTGGAATAGGTCTATCATCATATCTTCCTCCTTTGCCAGTTGGAAAGAGTAGAGGAAAAGCATGTGCTTCTATACTTTTTTCCCATATACTGATTGGCGATCCTTTTGTTTGACGCATTTGGTAAGTTTCCAGTACATCTTGTACGGTGTCATTACAGTGCAAAGGATGAATTGTATACTGGTCTAAAGTATTTTATATTGTAGCAGGATTCTAGTAGCTCAAATTGACAGCTTCTTGTGTTTCTTGAATTATTTCAGTTGTATCTTTCAAGTTTTCTTCAATATTAATTTCTTTGTAATATTCATTATTCTCTTTAAGATATTGGAAGGCTTGTCTAACTTTATATAAATCTACCAGCTGTTGCCATATTTTTTTGTCTTTTGTAGGTACTCCATTTACTAATATAATTAAAGATTGGTGCATTGGACGTTGCACACCTAGAGTATGCACATTTTCTTTTAGATTTAATGGTAAATAAACTACTTTTCCACGAATGCCTTTTATCAATTCAGAGGGAGGTAATTATGCTGTTTTTGGTTGAAGGCGTATTATTGCTTGAAATGGGTGTACTGTTTGAATTATGATGCTCTCATATAAATTAAGTTGTTGTAGAGGTTTTGGTACTGGGTATAATTCCAAATTATTTGTGATAGAACGTGAAGGAGTTTGGTTGTTGTCAAGTTTTGTGGTGCAATAACTGCAAAGTATTAAGGGCTCAGTTATTTCATATTTGTTTTCTGCTAGAAGGTAGAGAGCTAATTCAAACCATTTAGAATCTTCATTGTCTTCTATTTTGTATGATAGGTCCACAGTTTTTGTGTTACTTTTATAAAAAAATCTACGGCAACATACACATACATGGTTTGGTACTTCAGCTGATGTACTTTTAAATTTTAGTATTTCTTTTTTGTATGTGTTTAGCAAAAGGTTGCCATGTGTAGAATTGTTGCTTAATTGGTTTAAAGCTATTTCATTCTGTAAATGGCTTTCACTTCCAAAATATTTTTTCTGGATATAGTGAATTTCTTCAAATAGGTCTTTTGCTGTACCATGTAAAAGGATGTTATTTAACTTTGCTAGTGCTAAAGCAGGACTTTTAGCATAGTACAGTTTATAGACTAGATTTCTTATAGTTGAATGATGTGTTCATATCTTTTTGATATCATGGAAAGTGGTTTTACAAGTAGGTCCTGTAATGCAGGCCAATGAATGCCCTTGTAGTCCTGTGTACTTGCGCACTGGACAGGTATCTATATTTTGCAGTAATTTAATTTTGATTTTGTCTTTGCTTTTTACATATTTATTGAGGAATTGGTGTAAAGATTTGAAACATTGTTTGGGAATGTTACACATTGACGTGCATGGCCATTTGTACACTAGACGTTCTGATTCAGTTGAATGGAGGGGTAATTCTAAGTTTTCAGGGCATATTTTTGTAAGGAGTACTTCTTGTTCCATTATGGTATTATTCACTTTTTCATAACCTCGACCACTGCTATTTATGGCAATTGTATTCGTTTGCTTTTGTTTGTACGCTTCTTCATTAAAATATGGTTCTGTGCTCGTAGTGTGATTCCATTCACCTCCGCAGATACTTAAGAAGTTCTTTCTGTTGACATTTCGCTTATTGAGAAGTCTTTTTTGTAATTTAGTTATTAGTTTTGTTAGTGGTTTCATTTTGTTTAACAGTAAAATAAATAAATTTCTTTTGAGAAGAATTGCACTGTCCATCAATGCTTCTAAGATTAATTTCCTACGATAGGTTTTAAGCTTTGAACCTGATTTCTCTCCTGTTTGTATAAGATTTTGAAGGACTTTGTGACAGTATATTTTGGCTAAAATACTTTTCTTGGTATGCTTACTTTGCACTATATTAAAATTTGAAGAAGTAGTTTTATCTGTACTGATAGCTGATTTTCTGTTAATTGTTTTTTGGTTTGTTTTACATTTTGATAGAGGAAGCGAAGTTGTTGTACTTGAAACTTCTTGTGTTTCACTAAATGATTGTATTAGCTGTTTTGTTTCAACTTTTTTTTACAAATTCTGCTAGAGATGGATGCTTATGTTGGACACCTTTATTTTCATTTGCTCTAATTTTGCTTTGCTTTCTACGGAGTTGTCTTTTGGTAGGCATTCTTTAGGGTCTGTTGAAAAAAATAAAGAAGATATGGGTTGGGGTGTTCTGGAATGTATGTGTGCTGTGTGCATGAGTGTTTGAGTAAGATGATAAAGATGTATGTAATGGTGTGTGATTGTGCATTGGGAACTAAAACTAGTAGGGGTAGGTATTCTTGAATGTATGTGTCACTAAACTGGGGTTCAGATGACAAAAAAAAAGTAAGCTAGCGGTGTGGAAAAGTACAAATAGTAAATGTAATGTATACAATTAAAACAGTTGTTTGTTCTATAATATGAAAATTGTAGTGGTTCAGTTGGCTAATTTGTGTGTCCAAAAATAGAAATTTGTAGGCCATTCTGGTTGTAAATCGCTGTTTACGACATGGAAATTTTTGGACAAAATGGTACAAAATCTCTATTTTAAGAAACCAAAATAGCTGGTATTAATGTTATAGTATATTTGATTAATAATATAAATAATATGGTGATATTTTACTTACTTTTTTTTTTTAATTAACAGGTAACTTCTTAGTTTTTCTTTCTTCTTCGAATTCGGCTGCTTCTTTTCAGGAAACTGGTCTTCACTGCAACTGTGAAAGCTTCAAATTAATAACTTTGTTTGTATATAGCACTGTTTTTAATTTAGATATTGATTTTTTTAATTGAAATCCTCAGTGCCTTCTGTAAAACTATTAAACTAATTTATTTACATAAGATACATTGCATCAGTTCAGTGTATATGATATGTTCTTAATGAACAAATTGTATTGAATGACTAACTGTAGCGAAAATAAAATATCTTTACTATGTCTTGTGAAATTTATAATATATTAGTGAATACCACTATTTCTGTAAGTAAACTGTTCTAGGTAATAGCGCCTCAATGTCATGTCTAATTTAAAGTAATTAAGTAAATAAATAAATAAAAACAAAAAATATGAAATTGTATAAGTATTTTTATAAAGGTTTAAACATAGATTGTGTTTGCATGCAATTTTGTTTGAATATATGTAGTCTATATATTTCATTTAAAAAATGTTAGTTTAACATGATTTGAGTGTGTGTGTTTAAAGAAAGTAAAAAGTATAAAGGTGTATAAGTGGTAGTTGATTTTAGGAAATTGAAAAAAGTACAGTAAATTCATTTAACAGATTTTACAAGGTAAAAGTCTGTTTGAAAATGTGTTCATCTACCATAGCTCTCAAGTCACACGCTTTTGGCGGGTGTCACACGCCTTGTAAAGGGCAGACTCACCCGCCAAGCCTCCTGCACGCCCATTCATTCCAATGGGCGTCTCACCCGCTAAAAACAAAATCGGGTGATTTCACCCGCCTGTAAAACAAAAATGGTTGAGAGCTATGTCATGTACTATACAGAACATATGCATACCTGAAGTTTGTGTTCATGCATATGGATATGCGTGGAGCTGCAAGTAGAAATCTTGAAGACTTGTACAGTATTTGTGGTAGATGCTGCTTGCCAATGATATGACACTTGTAGAGAGATTCAGAGTACATTTGCAGTGCTGATCTATGATGATGCAGTTAGATGTAGAGGTCTTGAATGTGATTGGTGCATGATCATGTGATTTTTGAGGTACATCCAATGAGAGAATGGTAGAGAGAGTGTAGTGGAAATGGTAGAAGGGCTGTTCATGTTACGATATGTCCGCGGACATGGCGGTAGTTCCAGGAGATCAAGAGTTACATCCGGGGATTTTTGGGTTCAGAAGTCATGCAAATGAGAATAAGCACTGAAAGGGATTGGTCAGGAAAGTTTGGTGGGTGTGTTGTGCCAGGAGAGATTTTTTGAGATACTCTTTTTGCTGAGAGAACAAAAGATAGCTATGGCTGTGTGTTTCAGAAAACAGATTGTTTGGATTTTAGGCGATTCGTGGATACATTGGTTGAAGGTGCATGCAGAAAGCTGTGGAGTAGCTGTAGATCTTGGATTCCCACATGTGGAAGTACACTGGCATGGAGTATGTAGAATGAAGTGGTTGGATTTGCTACCTCTCTGTGCTACTTTGGAGACAGAGCAACATCCAGACATAATTGTAATTCATTGTGGAGGGAACAGTTTAGGGCATGTGACTGGAATTTTTTTGCAATTTGCTATGAAAGAAGGACTGAGGAAGGTTATGGACATGTTTCCTAATTCGCAAGTGATATTTTCACGGATTGCGCAGAGACAAATGTGGCTTCGTTCTTCTTCATTTGGTCCACAAATGGAAAAAGCAAGGCGCAATGTTAATAAGGCTGTTTGTGGCTTTCTAAGAGATTTTGGCATGTCTTCTTTTCACAATGAAAATATTATGTTTTGTAGTACATACATTTTTCGCAGAGATGGAGTCCATCTTACTTATGCTGGCAATCAGATTTTTCTGAGAAATGTACAAAATGCATTGCAACCTTTTTTGGAATTACAACAACGATTTTGAAGTAGATGTTAAGCATTTACAATTGTTGACTTACAAACACCACCCAAAGGCTCTTTTCAGAGCCACCACTCCTTTCCAGAGAAAATTACAATGTTTGTGATGGAGTAGTAACCCAATTTTTTTAATGTTCGCGAACTGTTCGCAGACTTCTAAAAAATACAAAGAGCCCTGCTTCATTTATTTTCACTTCTATTTTTTAACTGGGAAAGGCGGCTCTGAAAAGAGCCTTATTCTTTTTTGATTTTTGTAATTTTGTATTTTTTTTGGTTTTTCAGACATGACACAGTAGGAGAGGAGGGTAAAGGAGGGTAAAGGGGGGGGGCAACCACAGGGATAAGAAAGGGCGAGCTGAGAGAGGAAGATGTAGAGTGGGTTTTATTTGGGTAGTGAGCAGGTCTTCTCGTGCTCTGAGACGATAGTCTCGAAAGCACTCCGAAGTCGCTCCCCCCTGCAGAGTACTGTGTCACAGTACATACATACAACTGTGACCCTCGAAAGGTAAGGGTCATCAGCATTCTGTATGGCCTGTGAGGCAGCTTGAGAAAGACGCTGTCCCACAGAGGTGGTCCTTGTGGTGACAGGATCAGAAACAGAGGATGAAGTAGAGGAAATCAACCTGCTACGTTCTTCGCAAGGTACAACCCTGCGAATAACCCCAGAGTGAAATGACCTCAGGTGTCGCTTCATAGTAGTGGTCCCAAAGCTGTAGTTACCGTGCTTCCCGCAACTGAGTATCATTTTGCACTCATTGCAGGTAACATGGTTCGCACAAGCCTTAGGACCATTCCCATGAATGGTAAATAACTGCCACACCCAAGACTCACGCCTAGTGCGGGTAGTAGGGATTTCCTCTACCTCATTCTCATCATCCTCTTCTTCCTCCTCCGCATCCTCACTCCTGTTCCCCTCTTCAGGCCCTTGGGGAGGTGGTGGTGGTGGAGGGGGTGGTGGTGGTGCTGAAGCAGGTGCAGCACCAAGTGGCAGTTCAGCAGCCAAGGATGCCATCTTGATGATGGTGTAATCTGCAGGTGGCAGCAAAAATCACTGTGTTCTGAAGAATAGCCAGGAACACAATGGGAATAAGCTCTTGGGTGTGGTCTTTTATAGGGGTGCTTGTGCGCGGTCCGCAGACATGCGCACTGTGCACGGACAGATCGAACACAAAAAAAGGATTGGAAAGTTTCAAAAGGTATATAGAAAGTCAAGATTGCTATGTGGGACTTGTGGCATGGTGTGATTTTATTGAAAAATATTATGGATTAACTGAAAATGTACTTTTAAATTGTTCGGGGACACGAACAGTGTCCGCATTTCAGGACACACGATGAGCGTGGGCGCGGTCATATGATCTGTTTGCGAACTAGTCTGCGAAGGAAGCGCCTGTCCGCAGGACACCAAGTGCACAGAGATTGGTTAGCGCATGCGCATTGATGTCCTACGGACACTGTTCGGGTTCTGAAGTAATTAAAAGTGCGTCACACGTGAAACGAATATTTCAGGACACCGCGTGTGTTATTAGAACAGTTTAAACTTGGTAGCGAACAGTAAGGACAGATATAGTGTTCTTCAGGACACGTGTAATTTAGTTTATGTAGGAAAATTTCAGGACACCACTTGTGTTCTTAGAACACTTTCAATTGGGTAGCGAACACTACGAACTGTTGTACTGTTGTTCAGGACACATCATTTTCGTGTATTTAGGAACATTTCAGGACAGCAATTGTGTTCTTAGGACAGTTTTAAGTTGATAGCGAACATTAAGGACAGATATAGTGTTCTTTAGAACACTTTAATTTTTGTTTCTTTACGAACATTTCAGGACACCACGTGTGTTCTTAGAACAGTTTCAACTTGCTAGCGAACAGTACGAACAGGTGTGGTGTTCTTCAGGACACCTCCATTTTTGTTTATGTACGAACATTTCAGAACACTCGCACTGTCCGCGGACACTTTTATTGTTTTTAAAAAAAAAAACGGAAACTGTTAGCAATACAATATAAAAATTAAACTTTATTTAACATATATTAATAATTTATGACAGAGAAGGTGAGGCAGAAACAGAAACAAAAACAGGAGAATTTGGGGTTTCAACATGATTGGTATTAGGTGAGGAAGGGATGGAAATCTCATCAAAACGTTTTGGATTATGGAGAGGGTTTGGGGATAATTGACTGGGATATGGTGAGGAGGGACAAGTACATGTGGGGCAATGGTATGACGTTTTTGTTTTAAAATGATCTTCAACAAAAGTTTTTAAATTATTAAAATTGGTCAACAGTAAATCAATTTTTTCTTTTATGTTGTCAAGCGTGTTTTCCATAACAGCTTCTTCAGAGGTAGTTTCTATTTTGTTATGGTCTGTATAAAAAAATATATATATGTTAAATGTATACAAAATAATAATATTTAAATGGTTTATATTATAAAGTGTTTACCATTAGTTTCACTATCTTGTGACATTTCTTCATGTGGGAAATTGTCCTCTAGCCATTCCAGAGTACTAGACATTTCTGTGAGAAAAAAAAAGAAAAGATAATATATTTTTTAATCTAATACAGAAAGTTTATAAATATATGAGTAACATGAAGTACACTTACTATTTCTGGTAAGATAAGTCCTATGTATTCAGTGGGTCTGGTCTTGTTCTCAGTTCTGTTGTGTCTGTGAGGTAATTATGTTGGAAGCCAATTTATGTTCTTTTGGTATATTCCATTTCAGAACATATTGTATTTAAATGAATGGTTAGTGTGTTACATATATGGGTTACATTTCTTATGTATTAGTATATATAATGTGTTTGTGTGCTGCTTTTTGAATTTGTTAAATGTTCTTATATTATGATATAACAATCAAACATACCCCCCCCCAAGTTTTTAGGTAGTGGTACTGTTCTCCGAACATGTCCGCGAACATTAAATAATTTCGCGGACATCAAGTTCATAAGAAGAGATCTAGTCAGTTCCATATGACATGTATATAAAGTCAAAGTCATTATTGTTAAGTTTTGCTACTAAAAACCTATGAAATTCCGTGAAGAAACTTTGTTAAAGGGACATTATGGTTAAGTTGCACTACTAAAAACCTATGAAATTCAGTGAAAAAAACTTTGTTAAAGGGATGTTATGGTTAAGTTGCGCTACTAAAAACCTACGAAATTCAGTGAAACAAACGTTGTTAAAGGGACGTTATGGTTAAGTTGCGCTACTAAAAACCTATGAAATTCAGTGAAAAAAACTTTGTTAAAGGGACGTTATGGTTCCAAGTAAAACCAAAATTCGCCAGTTATGGTAAGCTAAGCAACCATAACTCGCGCCACCACCGTGCACTGCTAAGACTAACACCCAGGACATCAAAGATGACATCACAAATGTCATTGATCACATCACTGATGACATCACATGTGTATGTACTTCTCATGAAATATGTGTAGAAGGGATTCTTATTATGTTGCGAAAAAAGTGTCAAGAATCATTGCATGAAATATACCCTAATAAGTGCATTGAACGATGCATTGATATAAATAGCATCCTATTATGGGGTTCTATCTAGTATACTAAGCTACTCATACAGAAACATAACATTGTGTGCAGCGTACAAGATGAAGGTATGATATTCGTAATGTTAATATGTTGAATAATGAAATGATAATTGTTTTCTTAATAGATTTTTGTGAAATATGTAATAAGTAGCTAATAAAATTCATGTATTACATAATTGCATTACTATAGACAAAACACTAAGACACAAGAACACATACCAATATGGGTATATACAGGGAAAGTGAAGTTAGCAAAAAAGCACAAGTAGTAGCAGAAACAATTCATAACTTAACTGATTAGTTTCATGCAAATAAATGATTGTTCTGTTTCAAAGCTGCTATTTACCCTATGTATATGTATCACTTGATGTGATTGGACCCTAAGGAAAGTAGTGTGAGTACAATGTATACAAATGTGACCATATACAGGGAAAGTACAGCCATAAAAGAAAACAACAGAACTATCAGAAAGTGCTCATAAGTCTAGTGATTATCTTTATGCACAAAAAGGATTGCTGTCTTTCAAGCTTGTGTTTTCCCATATGTATATGTTTCATATGATGTGACTGTACTCTCAGGGAATTACGGTAAGAACCTACTAGAAGGATATGTCTACAAATAAACTAAAATTCTTAGTTTCTGACTGTTACTGAAGAAAACCATGTGGAATAGATATGTCAGCAAAAGAAAAAATAGTGAGCCAGACATGTGATGTCATCAGTGATGTCATCAATGACATTTGTGATGTCATCTTTGATGTCCTGGGTGTTAGTCTTAGCAGTGCACAGTGATGGCGCGAGTTATGGTTGCTTAGCTTACCATAAATGGCGAATTTCAAGGGTTTTTCGGTTTTACTTGGAACCATAACGTCCCTTTAACAAAGTTTTTTCACTGAATTTCAAAGGTTTTTAGTAGCACAACTTAACCATAACGTCCCTTTAACAAAGTTTTTTTCACTGAATTTCATAGGTTTTTAGTAGCGCAACTTAACCATAACGTCCCTTTAACAAAGTTTTTTTCACTGAATATATATATATATATATTTATAGTACATATATATCCATACTAAAGCCACTAGTTTCTTAATTCGTCATTAACAATAGTTTACAACCTTATAGTAATACATATGATGGAATTAACAGACGTACCACATCTAATGTATACATTCTGTGAGCAGCTGATCGTACATGTTTCTGTCCCTAATACTATAAATTCTGCATATCCCTCAGAGGGCTGAACCAATTAATCTCCTCATATGGTTTTACGTAAAGACACATGTGCCGCTCTCTTTTATTGCCAACTCTCTGTTCGAACTTGCACACTTTTCTTCAATAAACACAATACAATTTGAATACTGAGGTTTCTTAGTTACCTTTATTGTAGAAGCTGGACCACAATAAAGTTGGAAAAAGGGAATCTGGGAATTATGATGTTTTGCACGTCCCGTTCCATTAAAAAATAAAAACCCTGATTCTTGGATTATTTGCACCGAAAAAAACGAAATTCTGCCCACAAATCCCTGTTTAACAAATGGGGATTTGCGGGCAGAATAGCGCACAAATCCCGTTTTTTTAGGCGCAAATAATCCATGAATCAGTGTGAAAAACGTGATCCTTTATTTAACCTAAAGAATCACGTCGTTTATCGTTTCCCCTTATTTGTTCTCAGCTGTATGCTTTTTATAGTGGCCCTCAAATGATGCCCAATTTTTCCTTGCCTCCAACAACAACATATAGGAAAATAACTAGTATTTCCTCCATTTCATGACACGGGCTTCTGAATGATATTCACACAGCATCACCCCTGCATAGTGGAACAGAAATGAAAGCTGACTTTTTTGTGTACATTCACATTGCCTGTCATGACACAGATGATGGAAGGATTATGGTGGTGGTGTGAAGGTTGAAACTGTGCACCGCCTCCATTAATTTTGTGCCACTGCTATCACTGTCCCTATGTTGCATGCATTTGATTGACAATAAAACGGAAATCTTAGCGAACACAACAGATGAAATACGTCTGTTGCTCAACACTTTCTCTGGTGAAGGCAGTTTCCGCATACAGGACTATTATATCCTTTGAAGGTAGTGCTGCATTATTTATACCCTCTGATATTATACACCTATGCGTGAAAGAGTGGTCAGCCTTTTATACCATTTACGTACCGAGCAAATAGAATATGTGATTCTTTGTAAAACAACATTAGTTTTTAAGACAAATGCGAGCACTGGATTCTCTCATTGACATCTTCCCAGAGTTAAATGTTGCATTATATCTAAAAACATGGTTGGGTTTGGAAAAAGTAGCAAAAACCACGATAAGTGGCACAGGTGGCACCAACAGGACCACTGAGTGCAAAAACTAAACTGTGATCTATTTTATATCATTTTATTTGGAATTTTGAGACACGTCTGATGAGGATGTCTTGCACCTAGAAACACTTGTGTCCAAGTGTGTTATGAATGCCACATCATATCATGAGCAAGCGGCTTCAGATCTCAGATCACCTTTACGTAAGGTGACACAATGGTAATTCCACTGACTAACACTACAGGATGGGAGTCTTTACTACGTTTTCATACGTTATATACAGTAGAGTATTGCGCATGGGCAGAGTTGAGACTGGATTACGGAACCCAAGATATGAGTGTGTGGGGACGTGTGTAATTGGGTCAGTACTAGACAGGCCAGACTATAGCTGTGTTTTACATTTTTACACAACTAATAAAAGCAATTTGAGGAAGGGAAAGTAATTGCCCCAGGATCACAAGATATTTTTCAGTAAACTGCTGAATCCGGGATTGGATGCCCCATCTTCAAGCTCCATAATCAGCAACTCATCAACTAGACCATGCACCATAGCAGATCCTAAGTTAATATATCCTTATAGACTGAGGGAGTGGTTGTAATTCACCTGCGGCCATAACTTTGCGGTGGGTCATTATACGAAGTGAGAATGACAAATCCTTGAGGTATATTAGGCTGTTCACACATGGTGGTAGCAGCAATACATGTTTTGGAGTTTTCGTAGTGAAGTAAAACATGCTGCTTTAAAAGTAAGTAAAGCAAGCAGACAATTAGTAGGAAAAAGGAAAATGTTTACAGCCAACAAAGCTCTCCCTTGGCACCAACTCTAATTGATTTTAATCGTGATGAAAGTTTAAGACTAAATTAGTCTAAAAAAATGCAAATTGGGGCAAGCGTGGTTGTCAGCATGAGTGTTTCCCAAATAATTGTGTGGCTGCTACACAAACAATTTGCAGAAATATAAGCAGATGAGAAAAAATACTCAAATGTGCCAACCCAATTTTAAGAAGTATTCATTGGTGAGTCAAATGTTTATAAGGTTAACATTGTAAACTTCAGTCCGTATTCAGAAAAAAGAAGAGAAAACTTGAATCCAATATGAATGATGCTCTCAAAATGATTTTTATTATTATTTGGAACAAAAAGAATTGTGTCTGTTGCGGTGTTACCATCACACCTATTAGTTCCCAAAATAATTGTCACTTGAGCAAAGGATGGTTGCTGCTTCGATTCTTGGGTCTATCGATTATTGCAATGGAATTTATCTTGGCCAACCAGGTTTCTTGGTCCACATATTGCAGCTTCTTCAGAATGCTGTAGCCCACTGGCTCTTAGAGCTGATTCAATGTCTCACGCCCAGTCTCTCTTTCGGCAATTGCACTGGCTTTAAGACTCTCTGTAAAACTCATCAGGCCTTCTATCAGCTTGGAGGTGAGTATTTGCCGACAGACTTATTCCTTACATTCCTTCAAGACTGCTCCGCTCTGAGTCACAGAAAACTTTGGTAGTCCCTCGTTTTCGAAGAGCACAGGTGGGAGGCCAAGCTTTCTCTACTCTCATACCTGGCATGTGGAATTCGCTACCAGATTAACTTTGAAGTATTAAAGATAATTTAGCATTTCAGAAAGCCTTGAAGACATATCTTTTCTAGTTTCTGGCCTCGGTTTCTGTAGGTTTCCGGAGTTGATTTTCTCCCATGATGTTCTTTACCACCCAGATGCCATTGGGACATAGTTTGCACTTTATGCATGTTATAACATTACATTACAAACAGGTGCAGCTTTATTAGCAGTAGGAGCATATAGCAGAATGTTATTAAGTGCATTAATATCTTCCTACAAGTTTTAACTCATTGATAGCACCACTACATTACAAAACAAAAATGCTGCAAACTTGTATGTGCTGTTTTAATGTATCTTTTAGATGTTTAAACTAGAATGTGGTATCATTAATTTGCACACAGAAACATTATCACATTATGCAATCCCCTTTTTTCGGGGCATTCTGGGGGATGGAAAGTCATGTGAATGTTAGAAAAATGTATTTTTTTTAATCAAAGCTCTATTAACAGTGTTAAATAATTATACATTTTTTTAACATGATCTTTATACTTGCTAATCCCAATATTTGAGGAATACATTGCTGTGCCTCTCCACCTGGACACACATACACACATACAAACACACACACACGCACACACATTATCTAATGCTTCAGCCGAGTTTAAAATGACTTCCACTGAGCAATAAATGCACGACTTTTCACGTCACCACCCAAATATCCCAGCTACAAAATGGGCACATAACTGTTACCATATTAACACTGAAATAGGAGCACAGATTACCACTAATGGGCATCTTTATTTGTGTAATATTAACATCAGAGCCTCCCTATCTGAATGCAGTAGAAGTTACAAAGGGCGGGCAGCTGCAAGCAACAATTAAAATTATGGATAAGGGGCCGATAAAAGATTACTTTTTAATATTAAAAAATAAGATTAGTTAATGTGAAGGAGGAGACATTGGTAAACATTCATCCTTAATGGAATATTTGTTTTGTTCATTTGTTGGCAGAAGGCAGCAAAGAGAATCATCTCTTGGCAAATCAGTTTTGTTTAAATAAAACAAAACATAAAGGGCATTGCATGTGTCTTTTTCTATTTTAAATCTGATCTGAACTGTGCGGTGGATGATAAGGTCAAGGCATGATTCTGTGATTGCAACGTGTATTTTGCATCAGGTAACAATCCAGTGCTTGTATTGCATGCTCATGAATATTGACACATGTGTATGTGTATTCGATTTATGTAAGGGCAGAGCATGCAAGTTGGTAAGCAGCCGAACAGATGGACCAGGAAAAGCCAATGTTGCGTAAATTCCATACAACACAATATTTTTGCATAATTTCCTTGGGGCTCCTTTGACATTACAATTAGCATTTGGGTGTGTTTTTAGTTTGTTTTCTTAATAGCTCAGCCGTTTATAACAACGTGCGATCCAGGCCTGTCAAATTGTAAGTTGTGCTCATGAAAGCATTGACTGTACTATTTGCTTTTCAGGATCGCTCGTGGTAATATTTACTCTGCTATCTGCATGGGACCGGCAGTGTGAATACTCCAAACCTTTACAGTGTCATATTTAAATTACACGTCCTCCCTTTCTACAGATCTTCAAATGCATCCAAATGTTAATGTGAACAGATGTCATCAACCAGATCCAGGATTGAGAGTTTGATATCTCTTGGTCGAATCTGTGGGTGATAGTGCATGGCTGTTATGGGCAATGCTGCATGGGCATCCCACAAGCGAGGCAGGGTAACTGCTGTTACCATCGGCAGATGGGAGAGGGGCAGACCCAACCTCCCCGCGCCTGCTCCTCTCCTCCCCCTCCTGCTACGGAGACACGCAGTCTCGGCAGCACAAAAGCCATGGAAGGGTAAGGTGCGAACAGTCATTGCACCCTTCCTCCAAACAGCAAGGAGCTAGGCGCCATAAGGAAAACAATCATCAGGCAGGGCCCAGGTTCAAAGATCTGCCTCCACCAGGGGGTCAGACAGTCGGCTATCCGGCCGGGGGCTGCGACAATAGCAGCCCCCACCACATACACAACAAAGACCCAGGGCCTCCCTCAGTCCTATAAATGAGAGCAGCATGCTCAGAGCAATCACAATCTGTTTGTGGACCCTGAACGGGGACCCAAGCAAACAGGAGGTTCACTGTTTACTCAGTGTCTTCCAAATCTTCTTGCGTCTTTACCACAGAACCCACCCACCCTACAAAAACGAGAGAAGAGCAAAAAGAAGTACAAAGCACTGCACGGTGCCCACAAGTCGTGGGACACAAGAAGGCGGCACGGGTCCGAGGGGGTAACCTCAGGACCCGGTGCCCAAAAGTATGATACCATCCTGATATGTGATATTGTTATTGTCATAACCCATATCTGTACAATAAAATCCTATGGCCTTTTTATTGCCAACACTTGAAACAAGTTGTGAGCCTATCATTATGGGTGAGGGTTTGGGGTTCGGCCATTACTAATGCATGCATATGGGTTCAGCAGTTATTAGTATCATCCTCCGTTGGCTGAGATTCTTAATAAAAGACTGGTTTTCCAGAGGGAACATTTGTGAAGCACACTAAAGCTGCATTTACACTTACTTAATTATTTCGCCACACAACAAATAGCATATCTGTCTTTTGAACATTTCATCAACCAGTGAATAGGAGGCACTTTCAAAAGCCAAACTGGTGATACATCAGTCAAATCCGTGCATGACACATTTTGGTCGCATAAGTAGTGGATTGAAAGCCTCGAAATCCAACATGAATGCCTTAGTCAAATTAGTGTCATACATTACGCAAGCCTATCATGGTATCAAATGATCAGTCCTTGTCAGTTCACAGGATCAGCACAGTCATTCTATGAATATAGCTCTGATTGGGCAGTGAAGTGCAGCATAAAGTCACCATAGATGTCCTGGGGGCATTTATTTGGGGGTGCTGGGCTCCTGCTGGCTTCCTGCAGATTGTTGCTGTCAACTTAATCCAGATTCATCTGATACAATCTGGGGGAATCAATCTCATCCCATATAACAGTGTACATCTCTTTGCTTACATGGTCACCATAGCTGCACATGTTGTCTAGTCTGGCTGATGGCCAAGGGCATGATTTAATAAATGAACAATGATTCCTTATGTGTTGACTGACTTACCTAATATGTTGTGAATCTTTTAATTCATTCTACCAGAACTTCATTGCTAATGAGCACTGCAAAAGCAAGTGCAGAAGCCCTGTTATTTCGCTGATACATTTGACACAACTTGCTTTCATTGTCGGATAGCTTCAATTTAGCATCATATGGGACTAACACTATTCCACTACTGAAACGTGTGGTTGTGGTGTTCTTATGTGTTCTTTCCTGCCTCTGCTACTCTTTAACATTTACTTAAATCCCCCTCATGATCTTTTAAGTGAAACTGATATTAATTTCCAGAACTTTGCTGATGACAACTGTACGTTTGGTAAAGATCACAAGTTGAACATTTCTAAAACATCAATAAAAAACAAAAGGTTTTTTCCACAATAGAAACATGAATGGGTGACCACCCTCTACGTCTAAACCCTAACAAGAATGAACTACACTGGTATCTTCCAAGAATCAGCTGCATTGCTTGCATCCAGAAAACCTGATATAGGCCTTTCTGGATCCTTAGTACCTACATAAAAAGACAACATTCTGAGAGTTATGTTTGACTTTAAAGCCTAAGATAAATGACGTGATTAGTTCCTCCATCTATTATATAATGTTGCTTCGATAAAGGCGCCCATTACTCTTCCAGGCACATTGTGCTACCATCGCTGGAGCATCTCAGCCTTCACACTTATTTATTTAAATGCCCTATATGCTCACTTAAATATGATCTAAAATCTTTGAAGATGCTCCTAAACTTGGCTGTCCATGCTGTCATTAATACTCGACATTCCGACATAAATATCACCTGGAACAAACTGCTTTGCCTAACAGCTAGGGCCAGAATTTCATTTAAGCTCTTGATTTGAGCTCAAAAATCATTATTTGGCAATTGCCTTCTGTTTATCAGGAATTGTATGTTGACATATACTCCTTCATGTTTTCTTGGATTTGCAGGCCCTCATGTCATCAGCATTCCTCGATTTCGATACACGTACAGCTTGTCTCAGGCGTGTTCTTCTAATGCCATTAGACAATGGAACCTGCTCCCTGAAGATATTCAAGTCATTACGAACTTGCTGGCCCTAGTTTTAACTCTTTGACATATTCTCTTGGGCTTAAATGAGTGCTTAGATACCTTTGGGTAGTGGCACCACCATCCAATGAAATTAAATTAAATGAATCTCGGGAGTGTAAAAGATGGTGGCTAGCATTTAGAAAAGCAACTATTCTTTGGATGTATCTTTCACTCGCTGTTCTTCTGTTGTTGGTACATTACGTTCATTGTTCCATTTCTCCATTACACATATACAACGTGTTGACCTAGCTTTGATAGACTTCCCATATCTTAAAGTAACTGGGTCCCTGCATCCCTCCAATGTTAAGAGATGTTCCAGCAGATCTTTCATTTTGGGATTCATGGTGAAACCAGGTCAACATTTTGGAACCATTGCTCTCAATTGCACACATCTTAATTATGCATATCCTGGCCTTGAATATCATTCACTAAATTGCATCCATGGAAAAGTGTTACCTCCAGATTGATGGTCCATCAACTATTGATAACAATTTGTTGTTCCATTCTTTTCCTGTATGTTGTGTATGAATTTGTTTGTGAGTGGTATTCCCTTACGTTGTTAAGTAGGTCAAATAGAAGACCACACCGGATGTTTTTTTAGAGAGTTTGTCTAGACTGTGAGTTTGTTATGCTCACATTCTACAGGTTCCTGGAAAGGGTATCTAAGAGCAAATTTTAAGTGGGCCATACTGTTCCTTTTCTATGCAAAAACACATTTGGCTCCTCATTCAGCCAAAACATTACATTTTGAGCTGCGCTGCCAACCATGATGGGGATTGATAGCCTCCCTCATCAATTGGCAAGGAAATCGTATTTGGACTCATTTGAGCCAACTTCTCTCCCAAATTAGAGTTCCAGGCCTTCAGCTGCTATGAGAAAAGTTTGATTTTGGTAGATAGTCTGCAAGGTGAGAGAAAACATATATGAGCGTGGGTAACAGGAAAATCTTTTCTAGCAGAACTGTAACAGCAAGAGGAGGTGTTATTTTGTTACTTCTCTTTCGACGTACTTATACCTTAAACTGTTAATAACTATGTTGGTGTCCGGGGCTTCTCCAGGATCCTGGTAAGGGTAAGTCAGAGTGAGGATGGACTGTGCCTTTTCCATGCAAACATATGGAGAGTGGGGTTCGTTAGACAGCCCAAACACCACATTCTGAAGCTCTGCTGCAAAGTAATTTTCCACCATTTCAAGGATGGATAGCCTCCCCCCACATTATCAATTTGCAGACATGGTATTTAAGTAATTTGTATCAACATCGCTACAGGTTTAGAGCATTTGGTTGCTATGCAAGAACTCTGATTCTGGTAGAAAGTATGTAAGGTCAGAGAAGACATATCCATGTTTTGGATGATTATCTTTGCTAGCTGAACTCTACCAGAACGGGGAAGTGTAAGATAGCCCATTGTTTGACTTCCCTTTCCAGTGCTGCTCTTAACATAAGGACATTTTATATGATGTATCCTTTTCCGAGTGATATATTTTTATCCCTAAACATCGCATGGAGTTGGGTGGCCATTTAAACTCAGTGTCCACTGAGTATGTTTGGAATTTGGGATATCTCTCCAAATGCATCTGTGAGATTCATTATTGTGCATAACCCTCTTCCTAGTCCGTCTCAAAGATAGAAGGTTGCTGTCCATACACATCAAAAGTATGTTTTCTACATTCCCTGCCTCCCATCTCTAACTTGAGCTTATGCACTAGTTGATTGAGTGTTAATACAGCATCCCCACCTGGTTCCAATGTATAAGACTCAAGCGTGTAATTCTCAACCTAGTGACCTGGAGATATTTGCATATTCATGTAATCTATCAGGTCATATTCCAGTCCATTCCTATTCAATGTATCATTTGCAGGAACTATACTCAGTATGCTGTGTTGAACGTCTTCCCATCATCTAATGTGGCTAGCACTGTTCTTGACTTGGTGTCTCCTAGGTGTGGTACAGTAAAGAGTCTTTAAATGTTGGCTTCCATAGATCTGTCTGGAATAATTCCAGACTGGTCAAAGTGAAAAAGCTTCCTAATTTGTGGATTGGTATGAATACCAATGATCTTTGAGATTCATCCTATGAATATTGATCAGAGTTATAAGAGCCAATTTGGTGTTTTAATGTATGCTTCTCAACGCATGGCAGGGTCTTCTCCCAGTGCATGTTTAATACTTGATTCAGTTTTGGGGACAGTTTTAGGGCATGCCACTTATACGGTTTTAAACTATCAGAGACAGGGCATTCCTTTGTTTACTAGAGTACTTACTTGGCTTAGATATTTTCTTCCACTATGATTAACTAAATAATCTGTCTTCTATGCAGACAGTCTGCTAAGTGGTGTCTTGTACATAGGTATCCATCTCAACATTGAGGATAAGGATTGTTTTAACTATTTAGATGATGTTAATATCTTGGAAACACTGTCCAATGTTGCTATCCCTTTGCTGGGGATTTCCTTTCCTCATATTTAAAATGTTGAATATTAGGTTTACTTAATTAATCTCTTACTAGTTATGTTAGGAACCTGCTCTGCCACTTCCCCTTTGAATATCTCCTTGCTAGGACATCCTGTGATGTGAACATAACTTCAGTATATGCTGCATCATCGTGCATCATTTTTGCATTTGGCTCTCAGCTTGTGTCTCATTATCTTTGCTGTCTTCATTCCTTTACTTCAGTCTACCTATCTCCTCCTCATTTTCCTGCAATTCAGGTCTGACAGTTTTCAAACGCCAATCCTTAGCAATAGGTATATTTATTTTGCATAGATAAACATTTAAGGTTTATGATGCAACAGCTTACCCCATATCCCGGGTATTATTTTCCATAAAGAGACATGTTATCTTGTGTTCCAATTCAGGACAAGCACCAGATGACTGAGTGCATTGCATATAAATCTCCAGAATACTGGTCTCAGCAAAGCATGCCTCTTGGGTAGCACCATGCATGTTCCACCCATTCCATACCTGACGAAGTCAAAGTGAAGAGTCATGCAATCCAGAATAGAATGGAAATTGCTTAACCCCCCAGTGCAATGACTGCCGTATTTGATTAAACCAATAGAATTGGATTGCACCAACAATGGATTTAGCTGCACTAGAGAAAGTATGTCCCACCTTCGAAGATGTAGTGTTAGGAGTCTAATATTTGTTTGATGTCACCCTAGTAAGACATATATCATCGAACAAAATAGGCAAAATAATGAGCCAAAGAAATAGGGCCATTGAATATTAGGACTCTAAACATTAATCTGACCAATCAGAACCATTGTGATATTACATTTACTATTAAACACCTGACCACGAAAAGTGTGCAACATTTTTGGGCTAAACCCCCTTCCCCATGAAATTCTGGACCATTGTTGAAGGGAACTGTTCACCTTGAAATCTATTAGTAGCAGTAGAAAATGAAGATGCTAAACAGTGCCTGGTTCTACACTACCAGCACCTAAACAAGTTCTCATAACTTAATCTGTATCCCAATTCTTGTGTTACCGGCAGCATCTTTCTTATGCACAAATATTTAAGCAATTGCACTCTGATGAGATGTTTCCATCTGGAAGTCCCCACGCAGTTCCAGTTACCTACCAAAGCTGTGTTTGCTTCCAGGTCAATTAAAGTAAGGAACACCATAATACTCTCTTTTACATATACTTGTATATTCATTATGCCTGCCAGCTTGACATGCAAAAAAAGGGATTATTTTTATATTGATAGACAAATATTCATAAAATCAATCTGGATGTTTTTAACAAAGATCGCAATACCCAGGTGGCATTATAACAACATGTACTTCGATATGAATCTTAAAATGTACAGTGGTGTAAAACAGGAGAGTTTTCAGGCTAACATTATTTTGCATTTTTGGACTTGTATTCTTCATTCAAGATGTGGCAAAGAAAACTAAAATGATATTGTTTTGACTTAAAATGCGGCTATGAGATTTAAATTGTGTCAGGTTAGTCTACTATGTGATTTGTGTATTTTACACTTTATACAACGGTATTACTGTAGTACTTGAAATACGAAATTTAAATATGTGTTTTCATTTACAAAATAGAGATTGGAATGTTTATGAGCAGCATCCCAAATTACACAGTGATATAAAATTCCAGCCTCACTACTGAAAACAAGTATTTGACCCTGGGCAACTAATTTAATTTCATTGTGATTCAAATGCAAAAGGTTCAGTCTTCGATTTGATTCATTTCACGCTATTTTTAAAAAAATAGTATCTTACAATAAGTAGGTTTAAGGATTTAGGGTCAACACTGTTTCCCCTCGTGCTCCTCTTTTAGTGGCCCCCAAGATCTTCACTTAGTATTGTAATATTGTTGATCAGGCTCTCTCTCAGTGCCATTTTGCTTGATTTGACAAACAGTCATATTGTCTCACCATTCATTAATTGCACCAGAGATTCTAGTATAGAGTATAGGGGACTGACTGCTTCAGAACTGACAATAATGTCCTACCCTATTGATGTCAGTCACTGTGGTTGTTTTTACTCTCTCAAAAGAGAGTGAGTGAAACATTTTGCTATGTCCTGTCATCTTAAGCACACCTTCCCCCATTGTCAAGGTTTCTTGGAGCTGTGTGATCTTGAAAAGGTTTGGGTAGGGGGACTGATATAGGGGCCGGGGGCTGGAGGCGTGGGAGTGCAGTTCATGTTTGATTTCTTGCAATGTTGTGTGCCGATCTGAAAAGATAGAGCAATGTGTGTTGTGTAAGTTTTAGATATTTTTAGTGAGAAATATATAGCAGTGGTTAATGCAAATTCGTTGTGTCGTTGTTTGCGGTGTCTGTCAGAGTGGTGTTTAAGGAGTGTGAATAGTTGTATTGCTGAATATGTGGTGAGTTAGTATGGTATTTAGAGAAATGTAGAGACCAGACAAATTTGTTCTGTATGGTCCGTAGTCTGACCTGTTTTTTTTTTTTCAGACCTGGCGGTGTGTATTGAGATGTGTTGTCAGTTTGGGTGAATGGCATCATGAGTTGGAGGGAGTTACTGTAACCGTGCCTAGCCCAAAAGAAAAACCAATAAAACTCGAGACAACCGTCTTCACTTTGGACACATCACGGTTGGTCACGTTATTTGTTTATTGTTATTGTTATTGTTATTTTGCACTTATATAGCGCCTTATATACCATTGGTATGGTCTGAAGGCGCTGGTAGGTTGAACGCCCTTGGGAACCGAAGTTCAAGTCAGTAGAGAGAGTGGGGAGGGTCAAACGGCGCGTGTGCGCACCGGGTATGTGTGCAGCTGGTGCGTTATTCGTGAAATAGCTGCTTCTTAGCGGTAGGTGTGGTGGTTGATGTCAGGGGTATGTGTTAGTTCTGGCAGGATTTATCCAGACCGACTGTGGCTGCGTTAGGCCTGAGGAGAACGCCTGGCTGGGGGGTGTGTAACCAGCGGTGTTTACTTAGAGTGATGGGGAGTGAGCGAGAAGTGTTGGTATGAGAACAGTTATACCGAATGGTGTCATAGTATCTCTGTGTTCTATTTGAGTGGTGATGTAGAGGAGAGAGTAAGCGAGGGGTGTGATATGGTGGGTTTACATGCTCTTCCAAATGTTCCCTGCATTCCAGACCATACTGGAACCAGCTACACTTCTAAATACACATAGGCTGTTTGATACGCGTCTGATACGTTTATATTCGAGTCAATTGTTCCTTCTCCAACTTTTAAGCCTTATTGTGCCATATTATCTGTTGTTAGATTAAGTGATGCAAGGCCAGGTGACACTATTTGATGGCACAAATTCAGGTCGTACAGTTTGTAATCAGTTGCCACATACCCCCCTTCTGACACTCACTGACACTTCAAAGACACTCTAGTGCAACATGGGATTATGTGTGATTATGGAACAATGCAGTTGGACATGCACCACGAGCTAGTAACTGACAAAACCAACCATTCCCCAATCATTGGAAGCCACTGCCTCTCTGCTCCCAGTTGACCCCTGTGCTGTAAGATATTCCGATTTCATGGAGCTCTGATAGTAAATGGTGACATGCTACACTGGCCCACCATACCCCATCACACCCACTTTATGAGCACAGTGACATAACATTGATTTCATCATGGAAACCCTACCCTACCCTCCCGCTAGTCCCAATGAACCTTTATGTCTTTGGACAGGATCCATCAGAAAAGAAAGTGGAGAATCACTTATGGAGAGAGGGGAAAGATGACTCATGGGCTCAGCATGCGCTTCAGGCTCATGTAGCCTGTAATGGGTCACACAATCCTGGATGCAACAGCAATTAGGATAGGTACATCAGGGCAGAAGATAGGGCAGCCTCCACATACTTGGCTTTGGAACCTCCCAATCTCATGCTCATCCTTCACCCCCAGAAGGGGTTCATCACAGTTAATTACACATGTGTGGTTAACGAGGTATTGCAATGTCCCCTTCTCTCAGGCATTCTCTTCAGTGCTTTCAGGCTTTGTGACCACAGGTGGTGTCTCTGTGGGGGGAGTCAAACACCATCTAGAGTAGCAAGGCATGCAGAGCAGTCTGTCCATGAACGCGTGCGCTACCTCAGGGGCTGTGCACAAGTGCAGCTCGCCATTTATGATGGTTTTGAGCTTTGCTGGATGTAACTGGTCTGCAGTTCTCTTTAGAATCAATGGAATTCATCACAAGGGCATTGCACCACCATGTGAGATCCAGGCAGAAGCTTACCTGTCTCTCTAACAGCATTATCTTTTCCTTTTCTCATGAAGTCCATAACGCAGCATCTCAGTCTTTGTATTTTAAAATGCAGGCTACTATGGGTGTCAACTTTTCCGCAGGGGGTGCAGGTGTGAGCCTAAACATTAAGGTGACCATTCAACTAAAACGATCTGTGACAGCTGGGCCTCTGGGAGTAGGTGTCACAAAGGATCTACTTTTATCAGGAGTATAGAGTATGATTTCAAGACCCCCAAAAGCAGACGCGTTGGTCATGCACATCCCTCATGGTCCTCAAGGTAGGCTGTTGCCAATTTAAATTCCAATGTGAGGTTCCTCACAGTTTGCCTACAGTGGCTGTGTTATCCTCTATGGTGTTCAGCATCATTTCAGCTTCTGTGATGTGGGTGGGTGGTTAGGGTGTCTAATCTCTGCTGCATCAAATTAATTTACACAACAGAGTCCACTTTTGTTGTTCTTTCATTTTTGATTTTTCACCAGGCAAATCTCTCTCAGAACTGTTAAGAGTACCAGAATTGTCTGCCAGCACATCAGCAGCCAGCCCCATTCTATGATTATTCTCGGACCACGCTGCAGTAGGTAGGGGGTACATTGGAAGCAAATAATTAAGGACATCTGGCTTGAGCTGGATCGCCTTAAATTCTGAAGCTCCTCAAGACCCTCCTTTTCTCTCCCTCCTCCCCTGCTAACACCCCCATCTGCTGCAGTGACGGGGCTGGTTGGTTCCCTCTGAGTTCTACAGGGCTCCAGCCCCCTGTCGAGTCCACCTCCCTCCTCGTACTTAGCATGTGGACCTTCAGCACCTGCACCCCATGCAATCCCTAGCGCTTGCCCTCCTGTACTCCCCTTAGCAAGTGCCTGGCCCTTGTGACCCTCTCCCCGTATGCCTCCCTTTCACTTAGATTCTCTCATCTTTACCCGGCACTTCCCTTCCCTTCCCGCCCCAGCCCTTCACATTTCACACAGGCCAGCACCCCTTCCTTCCCTCGCACTTCTTGTTACTGCACTTGCACAATCCGAATGTAACAAGGCCTAGTGGGATTGTTACTGTTATCTTTCACCCTTGCCCCCCCCCCCTTGTTTGTCTTGTGGCGCCTTGAAACACCATCTGTTATATAGACGCCTTGCAAATATCCAAGAAATTAATAAAAAATAAAAACAAATAAAATAATTCAAGCTCTTCTGCTACTTATTCCCGTTTTTCAACATGCTGGAGATGCACTTTGAATCTTTAGAGTGTAAAATAAAGTTCAGTGTTGAAGAACTTTTATCTGAAAATATTAGGTTTCGAAGTGACTGACAAAGCTTTATTCCTTTCCGGTGGAAACAATAGTAACGCTTTGGTTGGCTTAAATAATAATAGAAAAGATAGAAAAGACTGTCCATAATTGGGTACATAGAAGCCACACTACAAGCAACATTAGTTATCACATACAATCAATTATTTTAAAGAAATGGAAAATGTCTATAGAAATTATCTGAATTATAAGATCTATATTGACTAAATTGACCAAATTCACGATGAAGAAAACACTACCAATGGCAAAGAGTAGTACTATTGGAAGCTTTATGCAGCACCTGATCTGCATAACTGATTTTCTCATTCATTTGAATTGTGCAGATTTTACATGGGTTTTACAATTTGCTATTTGTTGCATTGACATTTCCATTGTATTTTTGGACTGAAAACTGTATTTCTAGAAATTAGAATTTCCTTAAATTACTTGTTGTAGCAATGTTGGTCGAAACAGCTTCTAGATCTCACTAAATTCTCTGAATAATGTAATTGATGAGGGATTTAATCACTTAACTCTGGCAGAACTTTCAGCCTGAAATGCAGGACCCTCAATTAAAGCAGTTGTGGTGAGGATGTGGCCTTACATGTCCCAGGCAAAACACAGGGCTAACCCAGAATATGGACTGCCGAATCCTTAATAATAGAGCAGTTAAGGAGCTCTTCTTCTGGAGACCAATATGCCTCTTTTGCCTCATAAACAGTTTGCCAGACATAATTACTGATACCACCATATGGTCCTGCAGATTTACAGCATGATTACAATTGGTGATAGGGCAGTGGAAGTTCCATTTTTTTTGGACTCCATTGGGATTTCAGCAGAATTACCGTTGGTGGTAATTCCACCGGCACTAATTCCACCAATTTTACTGATGTTTGGTGGTAATCTGGAGAATTTACCTCCAGCTTTTTTTTGTAGGTTTATTCTCCAGTTTACCACCAAACTCATTGTATGGCGGTGTGATAATGTAGTGCTAATGCAGTGGTGACGGAGTTACTGCTGCATCATTGCTGTTTAAACTGCATCACTGTACTCATAATGAGGCCATTGTGTTGTATTTTGTACAGAAACTACATTTTCTGCATTGTCCAATATCTATTCATGAAAGACTATAGAGGGTCAATACATTATTGACGTTATCAAATAACGGTCCCGTTATTAGCTACTTGGTCCCTTAGCGGCAACCGCTAAAGGCGGCTGGAAAAAACAAGCCGGCCCTAGTTGGACCCGCTAAGGGACCTCGGAATGCAGCGGTAGGGGGTTAACGGCACCGGCATCCTTACAGGTGCCATTAACCCCTTAACGCCACACTCGGAATGAGGCCCTATGTGTTCATAATGTTTTTACTGGCTGTCTTTTCAGCTCTTAAATATATATGTATGTTTTAACTATACACATCACAACATCTTCACAACTGTTACCCATTCAGAGCTCCACACATCAAAAACTAAGCATATTAGTATTCTGGTATCCATGCACAAGCCAAGGTCATTTTGATCTTCAGGGTGGGCGTGGGGTCTGAAATAGCAAACCAATCTACAGAACAGAAGGTTAGAAGAAGGTATCCTGTACAATAGTGTTATTTTACAAAATTTGAATTGTGATTTGATCTAATAGATACATTGAATTTAGAATTAAACAAGGTTGTGACCAGGTGTGTGTGATTGTCTTTGAATACCTTTAGTGCAATACGGCTTCATTATCTCACCCTTGGTTCCATTTGATCGGTTGCATCTACAACGACTAGAAACAGCTTTATTCACATCATGAAAACGGTGTCCTCAATCTAAACGTGGAGCCGCATGTAATGCACATTACATTGATTCAACAATACCAAGAGTTTCGGATATCTAATGTGCGTAATTGATCTTTGAAGAACTGTCTGCATACACTAGACTGCTCCAATTGATAATAATCAATCTTGGAGTAGAGACATCAAGTTCTTTTTGCATGAAAAGCAGTGGACTCATTTTCAGTTGGCTGCAGAATTAGTACCTCTTAATATAATATTATATTGGGTATTTTGACATTTGCTATCGTTCAAAGTCAGCTACTGTGAAACAACTTGTCCGGATATCAGCACTTTGCAAGCAATTAGCATTGACATAATGAAGGGGAATGATATCATTAGTATGTTTCTAGACTACAGATGCAGACATTCAGAACAAAATAAATGAGCCTGATGAATATAATAGAAATAACATTATATCAAGTCTAAGAAAGTAAGTATACCTTCAATAGAAACCTTTCCACACAATACATATTTAGGAATGCTCTATTCCAGTGCTATCAAGTCAAAAAAGTGGATTATAAAAACACATTCAACTGGTGTGATGTCACTGTGGTAAATAAGCATGTGGTCTACAGATGAAGCTTGAATACATTGTCAGTGCGCACGCACAGCATGCCCGCCACAATGGCAAGTGCGTCAACAGCCAAGAATGCCCCTCCTCTCTATGAGTAAGCCACCAACACTATGTTGTTGGGCAATATAACTCTTGCTGAAAGCACCTCCAGGGCCTGGCACATTTCCCTGCCCAGCAGGAGCACTGCCACACTTTGCAGTAGGCCGGTCACAGTGACAGCCCAACTGTCAATAAAGATGGTGCACTGTTGTATGATCAAATGAGAGCCATAAGCACATCACTGCAAATGTAATGCCGCTCCCCACGCTGTCAGTGAGCAACACCACTCTGACGGAATTGAAGTGGTGGACTCTGGTGGATTTTCATTTTGTTTTGTATTTCTCAGAAAGACACATGAGTGAGGTGGGGTAGGGTGTCAAGTTGCAAGATATCTGGTTCTCATTTTTGGAGGGGGTGAGAAACAAGAGTGAAGGTGGCAGGAAGCTGCATGTTTCTTTTTTTTATGCGAGATTCATAATATTAATGGGAGCGGGGTGGCACCTAATGAACTATTGCTTTTAACATGCCACCCTGAATTCCTGCCCCAACTATTCCTCCCCAGCACCACAGCCATTCTGGTCCATGTGGACAGGTTATCAGGAAGGCAACTGATCTAACACTGGGAATGGGTATCAATCAACAGGTTTATTAAATTAAACTTTTCTGTCGTCACTGAAGTAACTCAGATATCCTCAATGGAATCAATTCCAGAATTGATAACTACCCTTCTAAAATTCTATGTATTGCACACACCAACACCAATATACAGAGATGGGGGCACCTGGCACTTCATTGTTCTTGGAAAAACCTTCTTTTCATGAGCCAAGTCATTGTCCTCTGTATTTCACATTGGGTGTAAATAGTGGGATATATATTGAATTCACTAAGAGACTTAGCAGGATCACGAAAGCGGTATCAACCAAATCCATTCCACCAGATGAGTTTGCTCCATATAACCCAATGGAAGATCCACCTCAAGCCTGATGTCAAGGAATGGTTGACAAGGTTCACTGAGCCCATGGACTGGCCTTTTGATGGGAGTGAGTCGTGTGAAGCATTTTGGCGTATTTTGAGGGACAACTCGTTCAGAATACGCTTCTTACAGGTCTACTTCAGATGTGTTCCTATTTCTAATAGGATGAAAAAGACTTCGAGTATTTGATTAGATCTTCTGTCAGATAACATATTTTTGTGATAAACGAACAACATCTGTGTCTGTTGTCAGTGACAGCAATTCCACACAGATCAAGGCAATGGAATACTGCAGACGGTTCACTTAATCTGTGAAAATTCCTAGAAAAGCCTGAATGATCGAATTTCATCACAGAAAAGTAAGATGTGCCCAGCCAATAGGCTCTGAAAATCAGTTTAGAGGACACAATGCAGCAGGGCTGCAGAAATGTTTTGCTACCTAGAGGATTGTGCTTGTTTTATTAGTGTCTGATGTAATCAAGTTGGCTAGAGATTTGCCTTGAGATTATACAAATCTGTATGGGCAGATGCTTCTGTTGTGTGCGCCAGGACCGAAGGGCAGATGTTTCTATAGCATGCATAAGGGTGTGTGTTTATTAGACAGGAGAACACAAATGCCTATTCCATGCAAGTGGAGAACTAGGTGTTACCTCAAAAAACGCCAAAGAAATGCTGAATGTGCATTTAATGTGCATTCAGCTGTAGAGAACATGCAGAGTCCGATTACATCAAAGAAGGAGAGTGGGCATTGCGGGAGTGTCCCCCGCCCCTCTTGTTCAGTATAATGGGAGCATAGGGTGCCCCCCCATAGTGACAACGCTGGAAACAGGGGACTTGCACATAGATGTCCTATCTATGTGAGCCCACCATTATCGCATTCGGACTTTGCGAAATTATGGGCCGTGCAGTGATCACATAGATCCGAGCACTATATCAGTCAAACGAAATTCTTGTCACAATACATTTATATTTTATTGTACACTGCAATACATTTCAATATTCTTGTTCATCAGTCAAGGCCTCCTATACTTTGTTTCACTGTAGCTCACCTGGCTGTGTACAAAGATCCAAAGGTACATTTTTGTTAAGAGCGTGAGGCAGTTTAGCTACTTGGTATTAAGATACACTGTGAGCAGAGTGATCGTGTAGAAATAGAGATGGATATTCTGAAAATGTAAATTTGAAGTTATCCATTTAAAACAATGTTTTCTTGCAACAATTACAAATGAGGTGATTGTGCTAATAAAATGCATGCAAATCATATAGATGTCATTCCTGGCAGAAGATACTGACTTAATAGAGAACATAAGTCTATTACACAGGGGGCATCTCCTTTAGGACATACAAGTGTCCATTTTTGTCTGGAACGTGAATAACACTGAAACTAGGAGCCTACAAAATCTGCTCTTTTCAGCTGCACGTCCTTCCAAAAGATGTTTTTTTTTTTCATATATACTTCAGTTTTCCTCTAAGCCCTACAACCATCATGCTGACGTCTTCCAAGACCCTACACAATTCAGCTGCCGAGTTGATGAGGGGCGCACAAATTTGAAGACAGTAGGCCTCTTCTAAGTTTTAATAAATGCTTCTTAATGATCATACTTGTCATGATTTGCTATCCCTGCATACCAGGAAATAATACCAAATATTTATGCTCATAGACTAAATTCCTGGATGCAAGCGTTACAGACTCACGTGTCAGGCATGTTTACTGCTTCTGGCCTGAGAACTTTGAACTTCCTTCTTGTGACATCAATCTTCTTCCCTCCTGTTGCAAGTGTACTTAGTTTCTATCTTCTCCTTATTCTATGTTTTTTCAAACAATGTATTGACCTGTGTGATTTATTATTTTATCACTGAGGACCTGGTTTTCCTTAATTTCTTATCAACTGTATGTATATACACATTGGGTCTCATTCCGACCCTGGCGTTAACCAAGGCGCTATTAGCGCCTTGGTTGACGCCGTTATCACTCCGACTCCGCCATGGTGAATGGCGGAATTACCGCCCCATTCCAAGGTTGGCGGGGGCGGTAATTCCCCATTCACCATGGGCCCTTCCCCATTCCCATTTTTGCCCCATAGGGCTCAATGGGAATGGGAAAGGTGCTAATTACGGCACCGTAAATTACGGTGCCGTAATTAGCTCCAAGGTCTCTTTGCGGGTTGGTTTTTTAACGCCTGCAAAAAGCAGGTGTTAAGTTCCAACCCGCAAAGGGAACTCGGAATAGGGCGGTAAGGGTTTAACGGCACCGGTCTCGTTACCGGTGACCGTTAACCCTTACCGCCCGACTCGGAATGAGGCCCATTTTGTCTGAGGCACAAGGTAGAAATGTCAAAACCAAATCCTTCGCTGTGGCCCCATTCTTATGGAAAGGAAAAAGGAATGGAGTAGACCCTTATGAAGTTTCAAGTAGGCCCGTGTCTCCCATTAAAGTAGATGTGTTTTCGTTTTGTTTACATTTCGGGGGTACAGGGGAGGAATGCGGCCCTAGGAGCTGCAAGAATAGGTAAAGAATAGGTTAACGTGAGAACACTGTCACTTATCAGGGATTCAGCAGAGGAATTACGTAAAAGTCCTTCCTGTCCATTTGGTCAAAACATGTGTGCTACTTGTAATTATGTCCGTAATTAACGCAACCCACTGCAATGCCAGGCAGCTGAAAACAACAACGCTGCAATTCTCATTAGATTCTCATTAGATATGGATAGTTAACTTGCGGTTACATGTTATATTTCTATGTTGCTGATTTGGAAAAGGTATCAAATGTCAGTTTTATTACATGAACATTTATACAAACATGTTACCTGGAAATATACTGGTACAAGGGTTTCTCTCTCATAGAGGTTCTTGATATAAGACTTGCACATGAACAAGAATATATAATCCATTGGAAATTTCTTTTACACATGCTGTGGTCTTTTGACATAGCTTAAAAACTGTCTAATGATCCTTGCGTGAACAGCCTGCCAGCTTTTTAACACTATGTCTTGGAAAAAAAACATATGTGCCATAACTGACACTAGACAGTAATTATTGCATGCATTAACTTATTATAGTGCTATAGTTAAAGGACATTTACAGAATGGTGCCTAAACCAATAAGGTGCATTAATTGTGATGAATCAGTGATGATTCCTCCCAGAAACCTGGTCTGGCACCCTTGTCATGTGGCCAGGGAAAGGCAGACGCTTCCTGACCCCTACCCTGGGGGTGGTGTACTACAGGTGGATCACATGGGGGTGGGAGGGAACAGGCCAGGAAGACTGGGAAACCCTCCTGTTTAACTGTTTCATAATCCCACACTGTTGATGGCTTAAAATAACAAACTTTGTTGTTGGGGATTACAAGTCCCATAATCCCATAAATACTCGGATGAGGAAGAGGGCTGAAGAGGTATGTTGTAGCAGGAGTAAGTTGACACAAAAGGACCAAATGGAGAGGGGGGATCTCATACCTGAGTCTACCCTTATATGTTCACACATTAAAGAACTCAGATTAGCCAATTCTAAAAAAGTGTTCCAAAAATATATTATTTTTCTTTTTTTAGATTCAATTCGCCCTCTTGTGAGGTACTTGAGATTCCTTTAAAAGCTGCTTCAAAGATGAAAAAAAATATTTTTATTAAATTTCTCTGTCCACAGGGTGTTAAAAAGAAATACATGTAACCGTGTTCCTATTGGATACCTATGTTCATTTATCTCAGAAGGTAGTATCCTGTTATGTGTATGTTTTCAAATTGTTTTCTTCAAGAGTTCAAATCCCCCATGTTTTACTTCTGTTCTGATCTTTATTACAATTTGTAGTATCCGGTTCAGAAATCTTGATGATTCCCATCTGTTTTTAGGGGAGTCAAAGATCAGGAAGTCCGGCGATTCTTAATTATCTATTCGTCTAGGACTCATCCTGCTATGGAAGCCACAAAACAGCCTACCGGTTTCAGTGGCAAGAGCGCCACATTCATCAGGGCTGGGCGGACACTTCTGGTTTGGTGTGTCTATGTATGGGTAACTGGTTGGATGGTACCGGGAAATCCCACCTATTTGTAGAGATCCCCACTTGTATCCATGTGGATGGGAAGATAACGTGCTGAACTTCCCAGGGAGGCATGAGAAAATGGTCATGCTTTTGGGTCTTCTCTGTGATTCTACGAAGGCCCAGACGGGGAGTCGGCTCACGATGTGATGCCGGTCCGTGTACACTCGTTTGTAGTTTACACGGACCTGCATCACATTGTGACCCGAAGTGAATGACATTGACTGGCAAATGCAAGTCCTAGGAGACAGATTACAGAAGGTGGTTTCAAGCAGCCAGGTGCATATATTGTACATTATCCGTCCCTCCCATGCTTTCTTTGCTTATATGATTTACATGGCGATGGAAAAGTGTACCACTACTGTGATCGAACACTTCCATTTATAGACAGGACATTGATCAACAGAGACCTTCCATTGATAGACAGGACCTTAAGGTCCTTCACTTTACTATGCCACACAGTAAGTATGTTGTAGTTTAGTTTGCATAACATCACATCACATTGGATTTGTGACATCAACATGGCAGGTTGTGCTGATAGAGAATAATGAATTTCTATCTATTCTCTTTTGCTTAAGATGTGTGGGTGGATTTGCAGGTTACCCTAGACATCCCTGCATGCCCACTTTGGAAAATGTGAGGGGAAAGTGTGTTAGGAGGTTAAGCACTGTGCATGTCAGAGCATGTTCACATTTGAAATGCGAAGAATTGAGGGAATTCATCCCTTCTCCCTAAGGGGGAGCCTTCCCTTGTGAAACTAGGGAGGTGAGACCGTTCTGCTGCACCCTCTCTATGGGTTGAGGAAAGTGTGACTTACTGGTACTCAATGACTCCTGTTACTGTGAGGAACTCCCTAACTCATATCTCATGGTGACAAACATGGGAATAGCAGATGCACAGAACAGTATACAATCCTGATTCTTGGTTCAGGAGAAAACACAAATATAATGTTGTAAACAAGAAAAAGGATCTGTCCTTTTAAACAGAAATATCCATTTAACAGGGAAGAGGAGGCTGGGATAAGAGGACACACCAAAGTGAGTGAAAGCAGAGAGACGTGTAAGCCAGCAGGGGAGGCCCCCTGGCAGCATGACACCTGAGAGGGATTGAGTCACTGAAAGCCATGGAGTCCACAACTTTGGAAACACTCGCTGACCAAAAGCAAAACACCAGATACACAGCATCCACACAGAGGGTGAAACCGAGGAGCAGAGCGCTCACAGAACAATGTCAAAATCACTACACTGCGAAAGCAACAATCCGTCCAGGTGCCAGCAATGTTACCAGCTCACATGGAGAGAGAGCAAGGAGAGCGGGACACTGGAGAATACAGGAACATGGAGAAAACAAGCAACCGAAGAAACCCAGAGTGAAGAGAGGCCTGGAGACATTCCCCCACAGAATCCAAGGTAACAGGGACCACGGGAGAAATGGGAAGCCACTGTGGGATCATAAAGGAGTAGCAGGAAATTGTCTCAGTAGAATTGACAACACAGTAAGATTGAAGTCGAGATAGTGGAACTAAAAGAATGAGAAAGCGTGAATCACAAAAAATATTGGAAGAGATATCATTAAGAATGAGACTGAGATACATATACCCTGGGAAGAGGAGAGTGTACAACATATGTTAAGAGTAGAAAAAGAGGTACAGGCGACACTCTGTGAGAACAAACACAGATTAATTACCTGTTCTATGGGAAAGAGAGTCTGCCGCCGCATTTGAACTTCCTGTACCTTTCACAAAGGATGAATAACCATTTGCATATCAGTCTTTGTCTCGCCCACTTGAGCAGTCCAGCACCATCTAAGTCTAGATAACCCTAGGTAATTTAGGGTGACCAACCTTGCACATAGAAAGAGAGGTAGGCCCCTCTGCAAGACCGGACATGGCCTAATGACCTGTTCTTTGGCAAGGTACCCACTTGAGAGTCCGCCACCACATTTTACCTCACTGTACCTTTCACAGTGGAGGCCAGTTGATATCCATTGGTATATCAGTCTTTGTTCCGCCCACTTGAGCAGTCCAGCACCAAAATGCTAGGCAATCCTCCTTTGAATAAGAGTGCCAACAGCAACCCCAGACACGTGTTTCGGCCTAGTCGGGCCTCATCAGTGAGGTAGAGCAGTGCCTCTCTGAGCACAATGACCAAGGGGTCCACCTGTGGGTAACCCTAAGAAACTTAGGGTGACCAACCCCAAGTTCCCTGAACATAGAAAGAGAGGTATGGGTGCCCTCTGCAAGTCAAAAAAAGGAATACAACATTGAAACCCTTTGGGGGTTACAGATGAGAGCAGGACAGCAGGGCAGCAGAGGACTGCATCTCTAACAATTGATTTTAAAAAGAATGCTTGTTCGGGGCGTACAATATTTTGAATATGTTGTGCATCCTTGTGTGCCTGTTCCATATAGGTGCAGGGGGATGCCTGGCTTTGTCGTGCAGAAAGGCAGCGCCTGTTTTACAATTGGGAGGTGCTATTTGTGTGTGGAGGACCGTGCAGACATATTCACAAGGTGTTCTGACTATGTGCATCACATATTCTGCAACTTGCATCCTTTCACTGAAGTGAAAAGGGGTTTAATGGATGTGCCCCATGCGTTTATGTCAATTTCTGGGTCTTATTTTGTTGCATTTGTTTGTTCGTTATTTGGAGTGCATGGAGTAGGCATGGCTACAGTGCTACATGTCCTTTCTTGAGGTCCATTTTTGTAGGTGTCTCCCTTTTTTCTTAAAATGCTTTAGATTGGGGCATTGACCACGCCGACTGCCCCTGTTGCCTGCAGGGCTATATGGACTTGGATAGGTGAAACCCTATTGATGAACCATGGAAGGACCATGCCAATAACAGCCACCCATTACACCTGGATCACGACATTTTACCCTCTAACATGCTTACGCACTCTTTCACTGACTAACTGTTCAGTCACCAAAGAATGCATATGTAACTTCTATGGAATGTACTAAGGGGATTTGTCAATGGCCCTTGCCTACCATGGCATCATATCAAGCTTCCACTAGTCTCTAATTTTATTTTCAGAAAGTAGCTGATGAGGGTTGGGTACCCACAGTGGTAATCTGCAGCAATACCTAGTGGATGGATCACTCACGGTATACCAGGCTCATAACAGTGCTGTCATTCCACAATAGTGACGGCTGCATGATGGACAGGAATTTGTGTACACAGTAGCTACATTGACAACTCTTTTATTGGCAAATGCAACATTGCACCAAACACTGTTGCTATTCTCTCCACAACATGCAAGAGGAAACATTAATATTGGCCCATGGTCATCTTAAAGGGGTGCTTCAGTTTCAGCTTTCTTTTCTTAGTTGCATACATATACTGGGTTTTTAAATGTGTTTGGCCCAGCTTGTTTCACATCTGAATTACATGAACCTTTGTTTTTAATAATATTTGTGTTTGAGAACTTGTATATGTTGGATTTGGGATTCGGATTAACCAAGATTAGTGACTGCATGGACATTCTTGCTTTTCTAATCAAAGTCTTCCATCTCTTCCATAGACCTGATGAACTCTGGTGACATGCTTGGGAGTGCATCCCCTTCTTACAGTTTTAAAAGCATAATTATATGCATGTGACTTTGGTCTCCATTGCCTTATTTGCAGATGCTGGCAATTCAATGCTGTAGCTTTGTAGACTCAGGAGGGGGTCATATTCGTAAGTGATAATGACCCCTCCTGCGGTCTATAGCCTATTAGCACGTGGTGGTCGTAACAATACATGTTTTGGCATGTTCGTGTTGAAGTTAAAAATTGTATTTTAAATGTGAATGAACTAAATAGGCAAACTGAGTTAGTAAATTCAATGTAATTTTATTTTGTAGTATTTAAATAACATGGATGTCTTAATAAATTAAGTATTTTAATTGCACCTTGGTTGAACTGAACAGTTTTTACATGAGCATGCATTAGGTGTCATGTAAAAGTAAACCGTTTCTCTAAGAGAAAGTGAAAACATGTTCCCATGTTCTATCTTTCTATTTTGTGTGTTATTGCGTTTTGCAGGAACAACAAACTAAGTCCTGCCAGAGGGGAATTGTCTTGTTGAAACTAATTCTTGCCTGGAAATTGCATTGATCTTTTCCTGTCTGCTTCTGGAGACAGAATGTTCAGAATGCAGTCGATACCAGTAGTTATTGACTGCACTCTAAACAATCTGATAGGCTGAGAGGAGGCCATTAACAATTTCCATGTTCTAATATGTTTTGGCTTAACTGCCGGGCTTTAAAAATAAGCAAGGACCTCTGACAGTGTAGAGCATCTATCTCCACTGTCACTATAAATACATTATAAGATTTTTTTAAATAGCTTATAAACACTTGTGAGAAACTAGTGGGATTTTCTGAACTTTATATGAGCGTATATGACACTGAAATATTAATTACATTCTTATAAAATCTTCTAAGTTTGAAGTAGGGTTTATGTAAGATCTTAGAACATTTTTATAAGATCTGTACAAGAAAATCACTAAGAAATTGTTGTATGGAAGGTTTCATATGCAAGTTTGTCACAGTGAGGAGTTCTAGAACATAAGGAAAGATTAATCGTTTGCATCCCTGTTCCTGATGTGAGCACAGTCAGCCTCCTCCAATGCTGATTACTCTTGTTTCCGAGAACAGTGTAATTGAATCAACAGTCTCAGCTGATCCGGGGCTGCAGGTCAAAAGTGATGTGCTGTCCATTGCCCCGAAAGCTGAATTGAGATAGCAAGGGGTTTCTCTCTACTGTGAAGTTTCATGAGAAAACGCATCCTGCCAAACTTGGACACATTAAGGAGCCAGTTTTTCATACTAATAGAGCCCATTTGTATAATCTAAAGAGGTGGCTGTTGTGGTCATGCCGAGGATCCCAGTGAAATCCTGCAAATCTAGATCCTATGATGAGAATGCTGTGTTTTATTTGCTATCAATATTCAAATCATTGGCTAATTCAAATTCTTATAACTACTGCAGAATCATCAAATGTTAAACTGTTAAGGAACTCTCAGGGGCCACTAGACACAAGGGCAACTGTGATATCTGTGAAGTCTCATTAAACAGTATCTGCAATATAGAGAGAGCATACTTGGGACAGAAGTACAGGAGGAGTACATACTTGCATTCCCATATCACAATCGGCTGTGGAGCTTGCTCTTTACTAGAAGAAAGGGTTAGAAAAGGGAAGGGTTCAATTATTGAACATTAATACTATTATTATTATTATTATTATTATTATTATTAATTATTATGTATTGTGTACAGAACTAGTGTATGGAAGCAAACAAGTATTTTACAAGTCACGGTGATAAGTACATGGTGAGGAAAGCAGGTTTCAAGGGATCAATACAGGAGGACAGGAAGCTAACCACTGGGGAGAGGTGGGATGGGAAAATGGCATCAAGTAACATACAGGCAATAAGAAGAGACAACAGTGGGAAGCAGATTCCCCAGTCTTAGGTTAGGTGAAGGGGTGGAGGGGTCGTGGGCCTAGGTGTTAAGGAGACGCCATTCCTTGGGGAATAGGGTCTTCTGCTTCTTGCTGAAATGTAGAAGTGAATTGGGCAAGTCTGGTGCTGATGAGGAGCAGGTTCTAGAGGCTGGGGGCAAAAATAGAGAAGGCCAGTCTTTTGGTTATTTCCTTCCTGCAATATGCAGATTTCATGTCCGAACATGAGCTGGATTCTGGTGGATCATAGGCCTCCTGAGATGCTGAGCTTCTCATTGAGTGATCTTGAGCACTTAAGGGTGGTGACTTTGTAGATAATGCAGCAATGGTTGACAGTGATACGTGCCTACAGTGGGGGCCAGTGAAGTACAATGAGGGTCACGGTGATGTGGTCAAATTTGAGGAGTCCTTTGATGAGTCATGCTTCACCCTGTAGGACACATTTGAGGGGTGCCAAAGTAGTCACTGGAGGCCTCCTCAGAACACCTGACCATCCAGGTGGAAGAAGGTCAAGGCTTGAAGAGCATATTGGAAGTTATTTGCTGGGATGAAGTGCTTTATTTTCCACAGGTGGAAAATTGGTGCTACTCTGTTGCTTCCTTGTTATGTGCTACTTGAAGTAGAGGTGCCTGTTGATGTAGAGCCCAAGGAATGTAGCGCACATGGTTGGATTTGAATCAGCTGAGGATGGTCTCTCTGTTCACCATGCAGTGATGAATAATGTTGATAAGTGTCTGAGGGTCTGCTTTGTCAATGTGGCTGAAAAGTCAAGTAGAACCAGGTGGTAAGGAAAAACAATCAGGATATAAAATCCACCCTAGTCTGTAGGAGGAAAATGTCCCTTAAGCTTACCAATGCATTAGTTTCTCATTTCAGTTGTTGGAGTTTGATATTATTATAAGAGACTAATTTGAAAGTTGTTGCTGATAGTTTTAAACACCAAACAATCATCGTGTTTGTAACCTACAGAAAAGCAGTTAAAAATCCGTGAAAGCCTTCAAATGATCAGAACATTATGTACTGCAGAAACTAACACTTAACATCAGTGTCCATTGGCAACTGGGTGAATAAGCTCAAAAACAATGACATGACATTTATGTAAATTGTAATGTCTAACAACCAATATTTGATCTTTTGGGAAGGTATTTTAAACTGGTAAGAACTACCACTAACACATATTCAGTGTTGCCGTCTGACAAAGATAATATGTACTTTGTAATGAATAGGACAGCTACGACAGCGCCATGCATTTATGAACCTGATTGTAAAGCATCAAGCAGAACAATCAGTGTGACACATATCAAAGACCCAAACAGTGTTTTGTGTATTAGGAACTCAAAATCAGTTGTAATCTCCCTTATTAAAAAGAGCAGTGTGAACACTTGTGATAGTCATTTCACACAACTTTAATAGTGTTGGTTCGTGCGCTTGTTGCTTCAATCTATGTGAACCATGTAGCTCAAGGCCTACAACATTTACTAGGACAATCTCACACTTCATCTTTCTAGGGTTTATATGTTATGTATCATTCTACAATTGTTGCATACATACAAAAGAGAACAAATCACTAATAGCAGGATGGGTGGCGTACCTGTCTGCATATGTACGAAAAACACATTTCCAGTAGCTTCTCTGCATTAGGAATGCTGCTATGCCCTCATATGAACTGAGCTTCCCCTTTAGCTCTACAGTGGCTGCAAAATCTTCTTTATGCTTTTTGTCTGTGCTCTTCATGTTATTTGTCCACAGAATGCACCCCGGTAGCCCCAAATCTACTCTATTCTTCATTTCACATGTTGTGTTGGATTGGGCAACTATATACAAGAACTTTCTTTTGGGGATGACTTTTTAATTATTGATTTTCTTCTCTCTGTGAAATATTTTTGAAGGCAACCATGTGTTTGTGCTGAACTATAAATATTTTGCATCAAATGATTATTGGTAATCATACAATTATTGTGACCTACTTAGGAGCAAATTCTAAATGTGCGGTTGTGCTTTGCCTCTTTGTGTTTTGGTTCAAAACCAAACTAAAAGCATACCTCATAACTTCCGAGTTACCCTCTTAACCTTCCTCTCATCTGCCTGCTAGCTAACATTTTCCCTCACCTCAAACCTGCCTCTGGCACTCACTTCCGTGGCCTCCACTAACACTTCAACCATCATGATCACATCCCAAGCACAGCAGCCCTATCCTGCACTTCAAAGTGCCCAATGTTGGTTGTCTTTAATCCATGTATGTCCACTTATGTATTGTCCCCAGTGACTGTTCCATGTACTCCTCTCCACAACCTGATCTGAATGCCACTCAAACTGATCCTATTGTAAGAAGCTCATTGCCTATTTATTGTACATTCTTTTTTGATCAAAAGAGCACTGTTCCTCCTATGCATAAATAAATAAATAAATAAATAAATAAATAAATACACAAATAAATGCATACATACATACATACATACATACATACATACATACATACATACATACACTCTTTTTTCTAGTTCCTGATTATTATACTGGCCCTTATGACTGAGGTTGCCCCTTTTCATGAGCCTCAAAAATGTTGTGAGTTGGTATTATTTTGGAAGAATTTATTCTTGGAATATTGGTGTGTTGTGTTTCTCTGTTTTGGTGGCACCACAATACTGAATAGATGTTGACTCTCCATTGGGTGCCTCAAACAAATATCTCTGACATTCAGAGAAATAAATGAGACAGTTATTTATTTCTGTCTTCAGCACTCAGACTTGTCCTTACCTGTTGTTTTTTAACATGCCATACACTTGCATGAAGAGTGCTCCGACAGCTGCATACAATTACACACTCTCACTGACCACCATGCTTAGAAGTGAAATGCAAACCAATGATGATCTTAGAAGGGTGCAAAAATACAATATCAGCTATTACTGGGCCAGGTTATGCTACCTCTATACTTCTGCAGAAACATACCCCTCTGCCAGTTTAGCTCCACACTCTAATGAACCTTTAGTCATTTCAAGGCAGATCCACTGCTAGGACACTCCCTGGCTGACATATCTGGATTGTCTCCGAAACTAACCTTCCAACATACCACCGTCTCAAGCGGATAGCTCAGGGGCAACGTGTTTATCTTGGAAGCAAGATGACACAGAGCAACACAGGTTCGATCTACGGGTCCACGCTTAGAAACCTCTGGATATTAAGCGCATAAAAATAACATATCATATTATATAATAGATACACACAGCCTGGCAGAAAACACACCTTGACACACAGTAGAAATTAGGAAATGGCTGTGTGCTGTAAGTGAGCGGATGGATGTTAAAGTCCAGTGTAATATTCATTTCTAAGGAAAAGGAAACTCTTTGCCACCATCTTAGATTGTCTTCATTCATGAATGTGTTCCATAGCCCCATGCATATAGCCTACTATTGGCAACTGCTAAGCACAGTATTCAATATTGCGATAGAATGTGTATGGCACTGGCTTCTAACATATTAATCAATTTCAACAACCACATTTTAAAATGGCTTGCTTATTTCTCTATCTAAAAACAAGAGAGCTCATTACAATGAGGACTTCAATGACTCAAAAACAACACTATCCTCTCCCCGGCTGTCTCATTTGTCGTAAGCCAAGACCTAAATGAATCAGGGCATGTTATATCTTAAAGAAGAAATCCATCATTTTGTGTCAAAAGTAACTTAAAACCTGTAAGGAAGCTTGCCTGTGATGACTAGTAAAGATTAAAGTAATGAAGCAATGGGTTCTCCTTCCCCTACAGAATATGTTCACTCTACTGAAAACCAACATACTGTCTAAGAACAATCTCAGCTCATCTCGAATTCAGACAATCCGGTTTTCTTTTTCTTTTAGAATTCAGTTTATGCAGCTTTGTCATTACAATGGCATCGTGTTGTTCTCCTTCTGCCGTCATTGTTGATTTGCTACCATGGCCGGCCTTGTAGTATGTGTCCACTGGTTTCAAATCAGCACCAGTATATTGGAGCAGCTTTTGGTAAAGACAAATATGAAATAAACAACATCTGACAAAAGATCAAATAATGGGTCCTTGCAAACAGGCAGAGCCTCTCAACAGCACGATCCTTACCAGACTAGATCCCTCAGCATCAGATCAATCATTGTTGAATGTTCAATGGGGGATTCATACTAAAGTGGCCTTTTCCCATATCAAGGGGTGCTTCCAACGCTTTTTTGAGAGGTTAATTCTTAGATCCATTACAGTTTCATAAGTTGAATGGTTGCACGTTTCACATCAATAAACCCCCTAAATGAGAGAAGCTGCCCTTAATAAAACTAGTACATACCACGAAGGTGCCTCAATGTGTTACATACTTAACTGCTGCTTGACTTCAGACCAGCGATCACATTATCACATAATCCTAAACAAAAGTGATGTTGAGCAACATTTTCACTAAACAACACAGTAATAGCATACACTTTTAGAATGTCATAGAACTTTAATCCTTAATCTTTATAAAATAAGGCAATATTCCAGAAAAAGTGATACACCCATGAACTGAAATCCGAAGGGACATTGTTTTACAATGTAAAGCTGTGGGGCCGATTATTGAACATCCCATATGAAAGCTAAACCCTTCCAGATAATTTGGCTACAGTTGCAGGTCACACAAAGAGTTTTAACACTACTACCAGCAGCCAACAGGCTGGTCCATTGTGAAAGTGCTAATAAAATATACGTCTCACTCCTCGCCATCTTCTGTTCGCTATATATGTGCATGTGTACTAAATGAAGCAGTGTTGATATCTGCTGCCCAATTGGATGGCCTCCAAAAGTCCACACTGTACAATGTAAACTATATTAATAGCTTCTATCTCAATAAATCAGCATTGTCTCACCAGCAAGGTATGCTAATGTGCCCCAAGCATTGACCATTCATTTCCTTTTGTTGACGTGTAACACAAGGGGTCTCATTTTTATTTCCCCGGAGAGCTAAAATAGGTGCTAAAAATAGGTTAAAGTCAAACACAGGTTTCTCCGCATATCTTAGCATTACCGTGGATTTTGTCATTTTTATTTGCATCCAAAATGTCCTTATCTTCCTGTCGCAATACTCGGTGTACAAAAAATGCATGGTCTAACAGCATCACGGTGTTATCACCCGGGTGTTAAACCAATGGATTCCTAGGGCATCCACCTGTACTAAGCACCAGCTAAAGGCAGGACGATTCCAAAGGAATGTATTTATTTATTTCTTTATTTGTTTGTATTTGTAAAGCGCCTAAATCCTGAGGCACCAGGGCACTGTTTCAACCAGTCACATGAAACAAACTTAGCTGATGCAGTGTACATATTGGCATGGGTATAAAAAAAGATTGTCAAGCGACAGGTGAAAATCAGAACAAAGTGAGATGCATACATTAAAACAAAGAGGGTCAGATGTAGACAGTTTTAGGTGGGAACTCAGTTTGAGGCAAAGAGACAAGTGTGTAGTGCCTTACGGAAGGCCCAGTAAGAGGTTTCCGCTCTCAGGGTTGTGGGTAGAGAGTTCCAATGGTGTGCTCCTAACGAGGGAAAGCTCACCCCGCCACCCTTGTCTCTCCACACTTTGGAGAAGGTGAGTCTATGCTGTTAGGTACATGTGACTGGTCTAGAAGAGTTTGTTCTCTGTATTTCATGCACCAGGTAGGGTGGGGGTGGTGTTACCAATTGATGGTGAGTCGTGGGAGACATTTGAACTTTTTTGCACAACGTAGTGGGGAAAAAAGCACGTGCTGCCTGTTTTTGCCAGGATGGAAACGTGTTTCCGCTACTTTGTGCAAATGACAACATTGCACGGTGAGGATACAATTTCACAGCATAAGGCCCATAGCGCCTGCTTTACAAACAAATGAACATGGGAAAGTCCCAATGAAAACCTGTTTGTCAATCAGGCCCATAACATTTATGGGCCGGATTTAAAATTGTGGTTTTCAATAGGAAAATACCATTGAAAAAACGCTTTGTAATCAGGCCCTGTGAGTGAGATGTTGTAGATATGCATAGAATTCTGGTAGCAGGAGGCCTTCAGGTTTATGCAACTTCAGGAGAAGCAGACTGTCAATGTATAAAATGCTGTGTTGTGCCTTTAGTAACCAGCGAGTGCTCAAACTGTCTTCCTGCGATGTTTAGTTGCCCAAAGACCAGTTACATGTAATGTAATCCTATGCTTGTTCAAATGAATCATTTCGAAGTAAAACACAAACTGCATTTGTAGTTAACATTGTAGATACATGACATGTGTGTGCAGAAGCCTGGCGTGTTAGAAGGCATGCTCTGACCAGACTGTGCCCTTAATAGCGTTGCTTCCAGTGGCCTCATTGGTGCACCTCATCCCCGAGAACAGAGAATTAAACAGAGATGCAAAAATAAAGGATGCATGCTCGCATGTCCGATATTGCCTCATAAACATAATTATTACTTGCAAGCTGAAAGCGTCTGCTGTACAGTCCCCACCCACGCCCTGTGATTATGGTGCTTGAGATGACTGGCTTCAGGGAATGTAGGCAGGCTGTACAATTCAGGGGTATAGCTAATGCCTCCCTGAAGAAATCTACAGCTTTTATTTAAAACTAATGAACTCATTACATTTTAATTACATAGACAGTGATATGCTTCCACTATTGACATTTTTTGTGCCATTAATTCGGAGCAGATTTGCGTTGCTTGTGCAGCCTGTTCATTCGTTTTACACTGCTGATTCCACCGGGGAAGAAAGAACTGATTGGGCCAGTCTGGCACAAATAATAGGATTTATGACGCTCGCGGTTTTGCATTCAGCGCTGCGTATGTCCTGCAAAACATGATAGGGTGGCAGCGTGTTTTGGCTGCTTCACTTCGATCAACCATCTCGGACAGAATATGTAAATTGCAAGAATGTTACTCTGCTACCTTCTGTCTAATGGAATACACCTTGCGGGTGCTTGATAGGATGTGATAGGACGTTTGCCACGAAGCAAGTGCTCAAAAGCATGGCATTGAGTCCAGTATCTTGTTTATTTATAACGCGCTTAATACCCAAAGGTTTCTAAGCACGGACCCAGGAATCGAACCTGTGTTGCTCCATGTCGTCTTGCTTCCAAGGGAGCACGTTGCCCCTGGGCTATCCTCCCGAGACTTGATTGGTTGTCATTATCGATCTGTGCCAGTTCATTTTGCACATGATGCCACTTTACATAAATAAATATGTCCTTACACTTGCTCATGCCCAAGCCATGCTGGGTATGGTTAGGTCATGTCTGGCAAGCATCGCTAAACCAGAGGCCTAGGCACATAGGCACACTTAAAACACTCGTATTTCAATTCACATAATGAGATCCCATGTTGAAAATGCCACGCAGGCCACTTAAACCTCACCCATCGCTCCAGTGCTTAGCATCGAAGCCAAAGCTGCCACCATCCCTGGCAGCCTCCTTGGACTCGCAGCACATATCAAAGAAAATGGCTGTGTGTGTGTGCTGTTGGGGCAGATGTGTCTTTTGTCAGACCCAGAGGACGGCAGGAATCGGCACATTCAAAATGAAAAAGAAAATAGTGGGGGGGGGAATGCTGTTTGGACATGCTGGCAGCGACCCAATCGAAAACACCCCTGATTGCCTGTGCCAGCAGGGGGCAGTGCAACTACTAAGCCAGTCGCGAGTGGCACACGGACGGTGCCTATATCTTCCCCTAGATTAGAAGCTGGTGCGGAGCTCTCAAATGGCAAAGGCGGCTGGCAGTGCGTACTGCAGTGCGCAGGGCAGGGTGGCTTTCTTCAGCTCTGATCCAGAATGACCAGTAATGTACTAGTGATCCGAGGGAGCCGCCATAAAACGCATCTACACCGACGGCAGCCTCAGTGGTCCAGATTGCACAGGGAGAAGCAACACCATCCGCGTGATCAAGCAGTGGTCTCTGGGAAGTTGTTTACCCAATATTTATGAATCCATGCCGGTGTATTTGACAGCCTTACGCGCGCCACTATAAATTGTCCTCTCTGGGGGGAGAGCAGAGTCGTCAATCAGTGCGGCCGCGCTCGGCAGGCACCACAGATGGCACTGAAGCTTACAGTGCGAGCATCACCAGGGCTCATTAGGGTCCGCCTAACCCGGGGCACCCGCGCTTCCAGCGAAGCGGAGCGGGGGTCCCCCTAACTCAAGCCAGCGCCAGGTGCGCTTAGCTTGGCCATCGGAGAGGAATCAATTGGGCGCGAAAGGCAAACCGTGTCACGCGCGCTGCCACCTTTGCCCACCCAGTCGCCAGCGCAGCGTCGAGGTAGCCACAGGCACCATACGGGAAATGCATTCATAGCACGAAGCAGCCTCCGTCTTAAGCGCATAATCGCTATCCCTTAATGGCATGAAGCAGAATTGGATTTGGCCCTACTTTTAGAAAGCATCCTTCTAATCTATAATGATGCGTGGCCAGACCTTTACAGTGTGTGCTAATGTACGATCTGATTCATCACGAACAACCGCTTAAAGTTTACGTGCCCCATTCACGACATTTCGTTGTGATCTTCTTGCAGCCGGATAGTTTCGACGTATGTCCACATAAAAAGAAAACTAAAAACATCGCTATTTTGCTTTGTAACTCAAGCGTTGATTCGACGATCGGTCCCCAGTTCATACCCATTCAGCGGGCAGGTCATTCACCCCAAATGCAATCCAAATGACTTGCCCGAGAAAGGGGCGCCGCACTTATAAAACAAACCACCACACCCTTTCGATCAAAGCAGCATGCATGGTATGCATGTCTTGAAGCGTGTGGAATGTCCGCGGTATGCCGTGCGAAGTATTGTGATATTGATATCTGCAGGGGTGTGTTAACAACACGCTTTCACAGATGTGCAAACCTGTATGTGATTGTGATGAAATGGGGCGGATCTGGCATGCCCCAATGTGTGCACGCATGTGTGAGTGTCTTCCAAGAGGCGGTCTGCCGACCTTTGAAGTACAGTGGTCAGCAGCACTACCACCTCTGACAGGCTACAGGGTGTGCGGTTGTGCCTCAAAGGGGTGGCTCTGGTGGTGCTGTTGAGATGTGGTGAGCTTCGGTGGTGGGGGGGGGGGTGGGGAGGGTGCGTTTTTGAACCATGCCCTGCTGAGAAATTGAGCTGCGCAATGGAGACATGCTAGAGTTCGGCGCCAGAGCAGTGCCTGAGGTGCGAAGCGAAGACGATGACCCGTGACAACTCTCAGCACGCCGTTATTTTAGGCACACATAGAGCGCTCCGCACTGACCCGCACTTCACTCTCACAGGGTTAAGCACCCGTTGGCGTTGTTTCCTGGGCTCCATAACTCCACACGCTGGCGGCAGCAAGGAGGCTCGTGCCCACCTCACACCCTGCAAGAAACATACACTACGCAGGCATGGCTATGTTTATTTCCAACTCAGTGCGACGAAGAATCAGGCATGAGGCTGTGTTCCTACCTAAGCATGGCCGTGTCTCCTTGCTTGACGAACTGGTTGTCCACACCTGACCAGGGGAAGCCCGGGCTCTGGCCAGTGGGGCGGCAGGAGGGCAGCAGGCAGCACAGGCTGAGTATGAGGGCGGCCAGCCACTGGTTGGAGCAGCAGGCGCTCTGCACCAGGAGCATGACGTCCATCCCGGGCGTATACACACACAGCGCTGAACCAGTGAGACCAGTATCCAGGGGGCAGCCACCTACAGTATCCAACAGCAGCAGTGGCGACTTCCAGCGCCTAGAAATGCCAAGACTCCAGCAGCAGAAGCAGCAGCAGGGATTATCTCCAGCTTCAAGATGAGTCCAACCTCCAGCTACAGCAGCAGCAGCAAGTCGAGCCGGCCCCCGGCAGCCCGATGCTGGTCGCCAGCAGCAGCAAAGATCCTTCCTTTCAGTCACTGTCAGCGGCTCTCCACAGCCCTCCGCTGCACAGTGCGTACACGCTCAGGAGGAGTGCCTGTGTCCTCGGGTGGCTCGCACACCATCTAGCGAGCAGGAGTGAGTGAGAGCAGCCTCAGTCAGCGGCACACCACTGCCATCCTCCGAGCCGGTTGCCATGCGGCCGTCTCCCTGGCAACCCGTGTGTACCGGTGGCTGGTGATGAAGTAGGAGGGGGTCGGCCTACACCAACAACAACCCGAGGCCGGCGCACAGACACACCGCCAGACACACGGGCTGACACGCGCGCGAAGGCAATTAAATGTATTGATTGCACAATGATGCCAGCCCTGGGAAATGGCCGTCAATCAGGTGTTTTCCTGGTCCTTAACTCCCTCAGTGAAGGAGGACGCGCTCCGTTAGTCCGCTGTACGGTGTCACTGAACGCTCTGCGAGAGGGCAACTCAGTTTCTCAGTAAAGAGACAGTGCTGGCCTGGGCAGCACGGTCTACCATCTCAAACGGCAGAGACAGACACACACCCCAGCCTTCATACACTAGATTTTAGAATGAGAGGCAGAGAGAAGGCAAATACAAAACAATGCTCCAGTTAAGCCTCAATCAAACAAATGGAGGGAAAAAAAGAAAAAACGATGTTTCAAGAAACATATTTCTGTCACTGAACAGCAGCTGTAGCATTCTAAACGGACGATTTATAAAGAGTTTACTATGAGATTGAACCATTGTAAAAAAGCTTTTGTAAATGAGGCCCTTAGTTTGAAAACACACTATTGTCAGTTCCATTAACATGTTTATTAGGTGTACAACATTCGTTAAACTGATTAGTAATAATGTATCGGATTGGTAGTCTGAATTGCACTTACAATAAGGCAGAGTTTAATCTTATAACTAACTTGCGTTTTGATCAATAACCATAGGTAGGGTAATTCTGCCATGTATCTGTGATAATAGGATTATTGCCCAGCAATGAGCTGTGGTTTCTAAACCTTATGTTCCACCCAGCACTAATACTAGCACAAAAGTGACGACGTCATGAAGGCGAAAATGACACCGGCATTATCTCCTTTGGCTATAAAGTAGCATGGGTTGAGGGCATCTTATTCGCTCAAAGAATATGTGGACCAGTACGGACGCCTCCAAACAACACTAGCACTATGTTATCATCATAAAGTGAGTGTCCACAAAGGGGTCATATACAATATAGACGTTTTACTAAAAAACAGTAAAGTGGTCAAAATAATGATCAATCTCACTCCTGTGGATTAGATTGATTAAAGAGTCTGGTCCACATAGAACCGCAGGCTTGTCTCTCCCTGGCTTGCTTTGTTGATCAGCTCCGGATCTTCAGGCTCTACTAGCATCTCTGGCCCTCTCCTTCCGACTTTCAAAACATAGAGAAGGGCATGGGACCTGGGCAGGGTTTCGTTGGTGACCCACAATCATTTAGGTCAAAACCCAGGGCCTGTAGATCATCAATCGCGTTCACCATGAGGGCTGTCAAGGGAAGCGGAGGCCATATGCAGGCATACTCGATCATTTTCATTCTCATTTGGAAAGTCAACTATCCTGATGTCTTTGGATTCAATCACTCGCAGTCACGGGACATGATGAAGGAGACTCATTATGTTTAAGCGATTCAGTATTAAACCGTCATCTGCCTTCAGTTCCTTTTCCAGGATAACCTTTCGGCTGCCGAGGTTCGGGTACTGCTTTTTAACACTCTGGGCTGGACGGTATGGTCAGAGCTGGAGTCCCAAGCCTTGTTATTGTTATCTTGCTCTCTACCTGGTTCATTTGTCTGTCTGTTATGGCGGAGTGCTCAATCATTCTGTCCAGCAGTGAGAGCAACTTCTTTAATGTGGCTATCCTTGTCGTTGCTCTGCCCCTTTTGTCTTCCAATGTTAAAAATGATGGGTTTTGTTGGGTCACACTGTTGAGTTGAGGTTCTGCCCTTTCTTCTGCAAGGTCCGGGTAGGTTAAACTGGTTGCTATCATATTTTCTTTGGTGGAGTCGTCAAAATTCGTAGTCCTCTTATGTAGATAACTGCATACGTGGATCTTCAAATTTTCCACATCGATTATCAGGTCCTGTACTGGTGGAGTCCTGCGAACCTTCTCGTCTGATCCCTGGTTCATGGTATTTTCCGTATAGCATCCTGTACAACGTCTTTCCATTGGAATTAAGGATTTCGCTGGTTCCACTAATACTTTTCTTAAATTTCTAATGAAGTTCAGTGCACCACCAACCATTGATGTTTGCGACGTGGACATATTTTTTGTTTTTTTGGGTTGCTCAGGCTTTTTCCGCTTTGCTAGCACTTTGACCTGTTTTTGCAGCTCCAGGTTAAAAATTGGGAAGTGCTCGGGACTCATCAATAGTCTCCCGACAGTCTCCTTTATCCTGGCTGCCCCTGTCCTGGCCATTAGATCGGAGCTATGGCCTGCTCGGGCAGGATGGAGGGCTGCAGGTCTTTGAGTGAAGGGCTGCCTCCAGTTCACCAAAAGTTCATGCAGGACTACTTGCTCCCTAGGGGATGAAACTCATAAATCCTCAATCTTCTCTCCAGTGAACAAAGCTTGGGCTCTGTCCACTAACACCACCAGGCTAAGAATGGTTTCTAACAGTGGTGGCATTAGAGCTGTCTCTACAGGCACTTGTTTAGCCTCCTGTTTTCTATCCGGAATGTTGACTTGTTGCTTCAATAATATAATGGTGACCCGAAACCCCCACAGGAAAGCTTTTTGTCTTCCCTTGCTTCTTGAATCAAGTCAATAAGGGTTTTAATAATCACCCCCTCTGTCTCCCTTTCCTTTGTTCTTTTGTCTCTAGAAGCCTCGATAAAGGATTCAATGAAGACTAATGTTTAATGCATTAAATTGAGTAACATCGCCTGATCTTTGAAACTTTCATTTTAATTTTCATACAATTTTTAAAAGTTAACAGTGTGATCGAGACCATAGAGTCAATGGAGGGCTGTAGCTGTACTGTTTGAGCGTCCTAGCGACCTTTCTTTGAGGAAGTTTCCACAGTGTCTCGCACACATATGGTAGGTTTTGGCACGCCTATTTCTTTTGGTGGTTTTTCAGATTCCAGATTGCATCCAAGTCTGAATCTTCACTAGAGTCTTCACTCGAACTTGGCAGGTAGCACCATTGCCCCCTTAAGCCTTATCCACAGAAATCTAATCTAGAAACGTTTCCAGTTGACGTTTGGGGTACATTGAGCCGGGTAGCCATTCTTAGCTTCTGTTAGGGAGAATTCTCTGTTTAGGCTGAATTTCCTAACCTAGTGAGTCCCCCAGAAGCTTTGCTGGATTTCTGGAGTTTGTTTTTTTCCATCCTGCCAAGAGTGGGACTCTTTTCCTCCCACTCTTGGACATGAATGTGTGTAATTCCTTTAATATCAATGTGTTCTATGGGCTATGGGGTCTTTTACTCCATAGGGTCTCATATGTTTTTCTATGTGTGTTACACCGCACCCTACGTGCCGTAACACTGGGGCGTCCTAGCGGACCTCCACCATAGACTCCATACCCGGGGACTGACTACTGTCTCCCCGGGCATGTAAAGTCACCATTGGCTTTACTAGACCTAAATTTACTAACAGAACTAGTACAAACCATCTTATTGTGGACGTGCTAGTAGGGGTAATTCGATTAATCCTAGATCTGTTACTCGAGGGGGCACTGTCCCGTCCCCCCTCGTCGAGTTTTGGCTGGTGGCAGTGGAAACTACTTGTTATGTTCGACCCCGAACATAACCCTATGGGATTCGTCCCATTGTTGGAGATTGATACTTTTCCTCGTTAATCTCTAACGTACCACCGGTCTACTTATCTTAAATAAGTTTATCGGATGGTATTTTCTGCCAGAACTCGGTTTGCAAAATGGCGTCTGTGTTCGTCTCTGTGACTTCTAAACCAAAGGTTGAGCTCTTTGTTCCACTTTTGGTGGGCCTCTGGACAGAGACCCTCCAAAGTGGTGCCATTCTGTCTGGGTTACCACAGGGGTGTGGGAGGGGGTTTAGGCACCCTCGACCAAGTTGCCTTGCCAACTCCGGTCGCACTCTGGTGTGATTGGCCCAAGTGGTGAGCCTCCCCGCTCACCACTTAGCGTGTGTTGATTGACAGCTAGGCTGAATGAATGGGGGTTTTCTGCATAAAAGCAGGGCTTTTGGGACTGGATCTTCAGAAGTCGTCACAGGACCTAAGAATTCGACGAGGGTAACGCTGAGCCGACCTGCACGACAACACTCCCGGTGGAGCGCTGCGGAACCGACTCACCACTTCTCAACGACAGAGGAGATCTCCCTGCCGGAGAGTCTCTTCCCCTGACTGGTGGGAACAACCAGTCCCCTTTTCCTTTTTCTTCGCCTCAGGACGCAGTGGTCGAATTGCCCGTGCAGAGCACCTCGGCAACCGGATAGCCACTACCCCTGTACCGCTACCAAAAGGTGGTGCCTCGTGACGGAGCACTCCGCGGCTGGTCTCTTCCCTGGTGGTGCACCGGACTTCACTTTTCTTCAACGACGAGATCATCTCTACTCTTGGCAAAGACCCGACGTGCATCCACCACCAGGAACAACTGCCCCCGCCGGAGCTGTCTCTCCACAAACAAGGTACCGTGTCCGCCTGGCTTCCCTTTCTGCCGGATCGAGTGAGGTGTCTTAATCCTCGCCTTTCCATTGGGTTGCCTCCAAGCTTTCTTTAACGTGTGGTTCTGAACTTGTTCCAAACTTTCCAATAAAAATTTGCTATACGGGCTCAAACGCATTTCCACAAAGAGACTTTTTGGGACAAATCGCCTTGCCTCTCTCCGAGTGGGCCTGGCCTCTGAACTTTATGATCTATTGTGGTTCTTGTCTTCTTGCCTTGCATTTTTTTCCCGTAAAGTATTGAACTGTGTTGACTTCGTAACCTGCCTATTTTTCTCTCCCATCCTAACTGATATTAGAGTGCCATCTAGGTTGAGGTATACACCTCTGTCTGAAAATAAGTGATACCGATAGAACCTGGACTTGTCGAAATATTGTTAGGGGGATTGATCGTTTTCTTCTTCGTAGAGTAATTGTGATTGAAGTGTTTGCCGTGATAGTGCCATAGTGTTTTCCATAGATGTTCCGTTATAAATAAATACCTTAATATCTTTACACTGAGCCTCGTTGCGTGTTTGCTTGTCTTACTGTGAAGAATTGCCCTATATTGTATACTCCACATACTGCTTAACTCTTCTTGAGGGAAGTCTGACTGCTCAGCCACAGCTACCAAGTGAATCTGTGTGGTACAGACTGCTGCCAAGTGGGTTTACTGCCAAACACCTGTAGTCCTAAATCTTTTGCAGTGGTCACAGAGGGAACTGCACAGGTTTCCGCCTAACACGGGTGTACAGCGGTGGGATTTGTATCGAGTATACAGTTTATAGTGCTTTTCGACACTTTAGGATAACTAACCACGAAGCTTAGCACTAAAAAGCAACTTTCAAAAACATATCTACGATGGAAACTTACAGTCTAGAATACTTGTCAGGTGAAAATACTGAGAGTTTGCGAGCTCTCTGTAGGCAAGAGAGTCTTTCTGTAAGAGGCAAGAAGTTAGAACTAATAGAGAGATTGCTGGCGAACCAAAGTCTGGGTACTGGTTCAGAGGAGCCAATTTCTCCACCAAATGTAGATAACAGTGATGGTGTTGATCTGAATCGTAATTCTGATAATAGCGATGAAGAGGCCGACAAGGACGGAGAGGCTAACGAAAATGTCTCCCCTGCTCCTCTACCTGCCTTACCAGCTGCTCCTACGAGGCCCATACCAGGTCCCACAAGTAACCCTGCTTATTTTGAACTTGAAAAAATGAAGCTCGAATTAGAATACATACGGTTCTTGGCTCAATGTGAACGAAACCAAGAGCTCGAGTTCAGACGGATGAATGCCCAGGCTGAGCAGAAGCAAGCTGAATTAAGACTCAGAGAAATACAACTTAATCACGAGCTAGAGATGAAAAAGTTGTCTATAGAAAATGCTTCTCTCTCCTCTGGTTCCTCTAGGAGCTCCAGTCCCAAAAGACCCCGGATGCCGAAGGAATTAGTGGGTATGTATGAACCGAGATTGGATGTGTTGGATTGGTTAAAACTGTTTGAGTACAATCATGGGCTCCAGGACATCACCGGGAATTATTTACTTCCCTGGTTGTTCTCTAGGCTCCCTCCTGTTGCGACTGATGTGGTAATGGAGTTGGGGGAGGCGGATAAGACGGATTACGAAAGTGTGAAACTAGCTTTGATAGCTAGATTCGGGAAGACCCCTTCCCAGTATCTTAAGAAGTTTAGAACCCTCAAAAAGCATGATGATACCCCTTGGGCTACCTGGCTGAGTGAAGGGTTGAAAAACTTAGAGGGATGGATTAAGGGTTACAAAGTGAACACTTATGAGGGTATGACGAATCTTTTTATGTTGGAGTCTATTTATGATGCCTGTTCTCCCGAGCTCAGACAGCACTTGGCTGATTCGAAGGAATTGGATTCCCGGACGCTAGCTAAGGCTGCTGACTTGTGGGTTGCCAACAGGGCTACTCACAAGGATTCTGGGGTAACTCAGAAGAAGGATGAGGGAAAACAGCCTAAAAAAGACTCAAAAGAGAATTCGAATAACTAAAATTCCAAAGAGGGCCCCAAACAAAACCAGAAGGGTAAGCCACAGGGAAAACCACAGCAGCATAGTGTGTCTTCTGGTGCCAAACCGGAAGGAGGTCAGAACAAGCCACCATTCCAAAAAGCATTCGGTAAATGCTTGTTTGTGGCTCTACTGACCACGTGAAAGGAGATCCCAGATGTAAGGGTAAACCTTCAGGGGTCCAGCTTGTCTCCTTAGCCTTCGCTCCAGAGGAGGAAGTCCAAATGGCAAGTGGAAACTTTCTACTGCTAGCTGACAAACCCATTGGAGTCTCAGCCAGCGTTTCTTTAGTATCTCTGGGGTTGTGGGAACAACATAATTTAGATGTCTATAATTCTATCCCCGATAATACTAAAGAGTATTATAAGGACAGTGTCCAGGTGAATGGTCAGGTGACTCCTGCCATTAGGGACACTGGGGCCAGCATAACTGTGGTGGATAAATCGTTTTTTCAGGCTGAGGATGTTGCTAAGGCACCCAAACGCCTCACCAAGTTAGCTGGAGGGCCTGTGCAGATGCTTCCCCAATTACCAGTTCTCATCCAGTGTAACGACATGACTGTGAAGATACCTGTCAGCATACAGAGTGAGGTACCAGGATGCGTACTGTTGGGTAACGATTTGAAAACTCTCGGAGTTGTATCGCATACTCCCAGACCTCCTAGTAAACGGTTACAGGAGCTAACCAGACCCGCAAGAGAGAGGACCATGCGCGGTACTCTCCAGGAGATGATGAAGAAAGAGATCACTCCTGCTCCACTGGAATTGTCGGCAGCTGTCTCCAAGAAATCAGAAGCGAAAGGGAAACCTAAGACTTCTATCCTGAAACCAGCAGCCAGCATTTCAGTGCAGCCAACACAGACTTCCCCGCGGTTGTCCAAAGTTACACCCGTAACTCCACCTCCAGCTGAGGCTGAGAGGGAGGTACAACCCTGTGTGGTAGAATTAGACTCTGAGGAAGAGCTAATGGAAGGCCAGGAACTCATTGGAGATTTGGATCCTGTTGACCATCCTGAGTTGCAGTCTTTACTGGCAGAAGGTGGACCCAGCAGGACAGACTTCAGTAAGGGACAGAGAGAATGTCCAACTCTGGAAAGTCTTCACCACCAGGCAGAAGCTCAGGCTGAAGGGCAAGAGCCTGGGAAATACAGGTTGCACTGGGAAGATGGCCTCTTCTACAGTGAACCGACCAAGTCTGCACCTGGAGACTACCAACAACTTGTAGTACCCCAAGAGAACAGACCACAGTTCTTGCAGTTAGCCCACGAGATTCCTTTGGCTGGTCACTTGAGTTTCAAGAAGACTAAGGAAAGGCTCTCTCTCTACTTCTATTGGCCGAAGATGGGGGCCGAAGCAGAAAAACACTGCAGGAGCTGCCACACCTGCCAGACCTCTGGTAAGGTTGGCTCCAAGAATGTGGCACCTTTAGTGCCTCTCCCAGTTGTGGGAGTCCCGTTTGAGAGAGTAGGGATTGACATTGTTGGTCCCCTTGATCCTCCAACCTCCTCAGGCAACAGGTTTATACTTGTAGTAGACCATTCTACTAGGTATCCTGAGGCAATTCCTATGAGGACTGTTACAGCTCCGGCTGTGGCTAAGGCCCTCCTTGGTATTTTTACTAGGGTCGGGTTTCCTAAGGAAGTAATCTCTGACAGGGGGTCAAACTTTATGTCCCACTACATCAAAGCCACGTGGAACACCTGTGGAGTTACTTACAAGTTCTCAACAGCTTAACACCCACAAACCAATGGGTTGGTAGAACGGTTCAATCGAACCATGAAGAGCATGATAGGTGCTTTAGAAGAACCCCTTAAGCGTAAGTGGGACCTTCTACTGCCATGCCTTCTCTTAGCGAAGTCCCTCAGGAGGGAGTAGGTTATTCTCCCTTCGAACTTCTCTATAGTCATCCTGTCAGAGGTCCATTCGCCCTGATTAAGGAGGGGTTGGAGAGTGCTCCTTCCCCCAAGCCAGTCAGAGTGACTGACTACGTGCTAGGTCTCCGGAGGAGAATGTCGCACATGATGACGGAAGCAAGCGATAACTTGAAAGCTGGACAAGCATTGGTCAAGCACTGGCACGATCAAAAGGCTAACATGGTTGAGTTCGCTCAAGACCAGCTCGTTCTCGTTATGATCCCAACAAGGCAGAGGGCCTTGCAAGATAAGTGGATGGGACCCTTCAGAGTTGTGGGTAAACTCGGAGAGGTCAACTATCTGGTGGACTTGGGCAATCCCAAGGAGGCTCCGACAGTCTTTCACACCAACCGACTCAAAGCTTATGTCTCAAGACCCGATGTAGGGGCATTGCTTCCAGCATCATCCGAGGAAGAAGAAGAGAGTGAAGCTCTTCTGGATCTCCTCAGAGGCTTACCTTTAGACGAAAAAATTGAAGGAGTAAATCTCTCCTCCAATCTGACACCCGAGCAACAAGAAGAGTGCAAATCCATGTTGAATCAGTTTGCCTCTCTGTTCTCGCTTTCGCCAGGCTTGACCCCTTGGGGCCAGCACGACATACTCACTGGTGACTGTCTGCCAGTCAAAAGCAGAGGATACCGAATGTCAGAAAACGTACGAACCCACATCAAAGGTGAGGTCAGCAAGATGCTTGATCTCGGGGTAATAGAGCCCTCTACTAGTCCATGGTCTAGCCCAGTTGTGTTAGTACCAAAGGCCGGATCTAAAGAGCTTAGATTCTGCGTGGATTATAGAGCTCTGAATGCAGTCACCAAGACTGATGCCCACCCTTTGCCAAGAACAGATGAGTTGGTGGATAAACTTGGCGCCGCCAAGTTCCTCATCACATTTGACTTGACGTCAGGCTATTGGCAAATAGCCCTGACAGACCATGCCAAGGAGAAAACTGCATTTTCTACACCCGTTGGCTTATACCAGTTTAAGGTAATGCCTTTCGGATTGAAGAATGCACCTGCTACGTTTCAACGAATAGTAAACCAGGTTCTGAATGGGATGGAGGACTTCTGCATGGCATACTTGGATGACATCGCAGTGTTCAGCAATTCCTGGGAAGAACATGTAACCCACCTGAGAGATGTTTTGCAGGCTCTTGGATGAGCCAATCTGACCATAAAGGCGAGTAAATGCCAAATTGGACAGAGTAAGGTAGTCTACCTTGGACATGAGGTAGGAGGTGGAGAAATAAGGCCTTTGCTCAGTAAGATTGAAGCTGTGCAAAATTGGACAACACCTACTACTCAAACCCAAGTGAGAGCCTTCCTAGGCTTCATTGGGTATTACAGGAATTTCATAGAGAACTATGGGACCATAGCTTCTCCACTGAATGTCATCTCCTCGCCCAAATTTCCTAAAACGTTTAAATGGAACGAGGAGTGCAATCAGGCTTTAGAAAACCTGAAAAAGGCTCTTTGCCAAGCCCCAGTACTCAGAGCTCCTGATTACCGCCAACACTTCATTGTGCAGACAGATGCTTCAAATGTAGGGATAGGTGCCATACTCAGTCAACTGGATGGGAAAGGTAGGGAGCACCCCGTTTGCTTCATCAGCCGCAAACTGAAGGATCCTGAAACAAGGTGGGCAACAATCGAAAGAGAGTGCTTTGCTATCGTGTGGGCTCTGAAGACGTTTAGGCCGTACTTGTATGGTTCTACTTTTGTCATTCAGACTGACCACCAACCCTTGAGATGGTTAATGCAAATGAAAGGGGAAAACCCAAAACTATTGAGATGGTCGATCTGCCTGCAAGGGTTTGATTTCACCATTGAGCACAGGTCAGGATGTCACCACCAAAATGCTGATGGTCTCTCTAGGATGTATGTCATCGACTAGAGGTATAAGATTCATCCAGGAGTGGATGAAAATCCTCCTGTCCCTTAGTCTGGGGGGGGGGGGCGAGTGTTAGGGAGAATTCTCTGTTTAGGCTGAATTTCCTAACCTAGTGAGTCCCCCAGCAGCTTTGCTGGATTTCTGGAGTTTGTTTTTTTCCATCCTGCCAAGAGTGGGACTCTTTTCCTCCCACTCTTGGGCATGAATGTGTGTAATTCCTTTGAATATCAATGTGTTCTATGGGCTATGGGGTCTTTTACTCCATAGGGTCTCATATGTTTTTCAATGTGTGTTACACCGCACCCTACGTGCCGTAACACTGGGGCGTCCTAGCGGACCTCCACCATAGACTCCATACCCGGGGACTGACTACTGTCTTCCCGGGCATGTAAAGTCACCATTGGCTTTACTAGACCTAAATTTACTAACAGAACTAGTACAAACCATCTTATTGTGGACATGCTAGTAGGGGTAATTCGATTACTCCTAGATCTGTTACTCGAGGGGGCACTGTCCCGTCCCCCCTCGTCGAGTTTTGGCTGGTGGCAGTGGAAACTACTTGTTATGTTTGACCCCCAACATAACCCTATGGGATTCGTCCCATTGTTGGAGATTGATACTTTTCCTCGTTAATCTCTAACGTACCACCGGTCTACTTATCTTAAATAAGTTTATCGGATGGTATTTTCTGCCAGAACTCGGTTTGTAAAATGGCATCTGTGTTCGTCTCTGTGACTCCTAAACCAAAGGTTGCGCCCTTTGTTCCACTTTTGGCGGACCTCTGGACAGAGACCCTCCAAAGTGGTGCCATTCTGTTTGGGTTACCACAGGGGTGTGGGAGGGGGTTTAGGCACCCTGGACCAAGTTGCCTTTCCAACTCCGGTCGCACTCTGGTGTGATTGGCCCAAGTGGTGAGCCTCCCCCCTCACCACTTAGCGTGTGTTGATTGACAGCTGGGCTGAATGAATGGGGGTTTTCTGCATAAAAGCAGGGCTTTTGGAACTGGATCTTCAGAAGTCGCCACAGGACCTAAGAATCCGACGAGGGTAACGCTGAGCCGACCTGCACGACGACACTCCCGGTGGAGCCCTGCGGAACTGACTCACCACTTCCCGACGACAGAGGAGATCTCCCTGCCGGAGAGTCTCTTCCCCTGACTGGTGGGAACAACCAGTCCCTTTTTCCTTTTTCTTCGCCTCAGGACGCAGTGGTCGAATTGCCCGTGCAGAGCACCTCGGCAACCGGATAGCCACTACCCCTGAACCGCGACCAAAAGGTGGTGCCTTGTGACGGAGCACTCCGCGGCTGGTCTCTTCCCTGGTGGTGCACCGGACTTCACTTTTCTTCGACGACGAGATCATCTCTACTCTTGGCAAAGACCCGACGTGCATCCACCACCAGGAACAACTGCCCCCGCCGGAGCTGTCTCTCCACAAACAAGGTACCGTGTCCACCTGGCATCCCTTTCTGCCGGATCGAGTGAGGTGTCTTAATCCTCGCCTTTCCATTGGGTCGCCTCCAAGCTTTCTTTAACGTGTGGTTCTGAACTGGTTCCAAACTTTCCAATAACAATTTGCTATACGGGCTCAAACTCATTTCCACAAAGAGACTTTTTGGGACAAATCGCCTTGCCTCTCTCCGAGTGGGCCTGGCCTCTGAACTCTATGATCTTTTGTGGTTCTTGTCTTCTTGCCTTGCATTTCTTTCCCGTAAAGTATTGAACTGTGTTGACTTCGTAACCTGCCTATTTTTCTCTCCCATCCTAACTGATATTAGAGTGCCATCTAGGTTGAGGTATACACCTCTGTCTGAAAATAAGTGACTTGTCAAAATATTGTTAGGGGGATTGATCATTTTCTTATTCGTAGAGTAATTGTGATTGAAGTGTTTGCCGTGATAGTGCCATAGTGTTTTCCATAGATGTTCCGTTATAAATAAATACCTTAATATCTTTAAACTGAGCCTTGTTGCGTGTTTGCTTGTCTTACTGTGAAGAATTGCCCTATATTGTACACTCCACATACTGCTTAACTCTTCTTGAGGGAAGTCTGACTGCTCAGCCACAGCTACCAAGTGAATCTGTGTGGTACAGACTGCTACCAAGTGGGTTTACTGCCAAACACCTGTAGTCCTAAATCTTTTGCAGTGGTCCCAGAGGGAACTGCACAGGTTTCCGCCTAACAGCTTCTTGGGGGGTATGGCCAGAGATGACTCGGAATCCATTCGACTTCCGAAATCGGGTGCTTTTCCCCCTAGAATTGGCATCCATACTTAGTTGTAGCGTCAAACTAGCAATGTCTTTAGTAAGTCTGGCCACCAGTGCATTTTTCTCCCATAGAGCCAACTTGTCCACACCCAGATCTGGTCTTGGTTCCGTGCTCAAAATTGGTGTAGCAGTAGATTGAGTCCTCAGGTCGCACCTTTTTCTTGAGTATGATCTTGAATGATGCTTTAGTCTTCAGGTTGTTACGCACAATATTTTAATGTAGAGCTCAATTTTCTAAAAGGCCTCCTAGGTGGAATGGCCTCATCCAACAAGAGAGGTCTGATCGTGGTTTCATTCTTTCCAGTAGGTGACTCTTGCGGACCAATCTGGGAAGTAAAAGCAGGTCGGCATCTGGAGGGTAGTTCCACTCTTCCTCGCGAGTTGGAATCACTGAGCTACTGGTGGTAACTTCATTAGTTATGGCTTTGCAGACCTCAGCTGCTGATACGGGTTGAGGTGTAACCGTTTGCTTAAAGTGCCATTTTACTTTGGCATAGTCCGTCAGTGATTTTATCACTAATAACTGTTGCTGGTGTAGGGGCTGGAAATACTTTGTACTCCATCACCTCCTCATTATTCACTGCCAAGGCCGAAAGGGCTTCACAGGTTAGTGGCTCAGTTAGAAAGGGAGAGGCACCAGACAGGCATGGAATTTGTCCTTCCACCGCGTTGGCTTCCTCCACTCCCCGACGTCTGTATATATTGTTCTGTTATCCAGGAGCCCGGAACACGTGGCTGTCATCTGAGAATCATTGTGAATGTAAGGTGAAGCTTTTGGAATGGCACTTTGTGTTTCTACAGGTACGGAAGGGGGCATGAGGAAGGAGGCATGGATTTCAGGCGTCAGTGGGCAGGGGGCAAGCATGGAGGATAGCCCTGATTTCTGTTCCGATGTCGGGGCTGAAGGTGGAATGTTCCAGGAAGAACCCACCGCTCCTGGAGTTCTGTAGATGATACAGTCTGTATGGCTTTAATGCAGGACAAACAGTTTGTGTGTGAATCCCTGTTGTCTCCATCCTGCAGGCTCTTTGCTTGGCTGTGTGTTCTTTAAAGCCCTCGGAACTTCTGCATCGACACTGGCTCTATGGCCTCCACGAAACCTCCGCAAACACGTTGTCAACACTCTGCAATGCTCTGCGTCAGGAGTGGAGAGTGTACGGTTAGAGCTCTTCCTTCTTTTGCACAGGAATGGTAGACAGATGCAGGTCCTTCAACAGCAATGCAGCACAGCAAGCTCAGTGGCAGGCCAACACTCTGCCAAGACTCTGCGATGCTCTACATCGGGAGTGGAGAGTGTATAGTTAGGGCTCTGCCTTCTTTTGCATGGGAATGGCACATAGACTCAGGTCCTTCAACAGCAAGGCAGCATAGCAAGCTCAGGGTCAGGCCAACACACTGCCAACACTCAGTGACGCTCCATGTCGGGAGTGGAGAGTTCATAGCTATAGCGCTGCCTTCTTTTGCACAGGAATGGCAGACATACTCAGGTCCTTCAACAGAAACGCAGCACGGCAAGCTCGGGGACAGGCCAACACATGGCCAACACTCTGCAACGCTCTGCATCGAGAGTGTATAGTTAGAGCTCCACCTTCTTTTACACAAAATGGTAGACTGACTCAGATCCTTTACAGCAATGCAGCACAGCAAGCTCAGAATCAGGCCAACACTCTGCCAACACCCCGCCTTTTGGCCACCATTAATTTACGTGATGAACTGCATGCATTTATAGACTTCAAACCCAAAGGGGTATTAAGTAGGCAGTCACTTGGCCTCATACAGTTTCCCTGGTCCAGAAATATTACTGGGAAATTTGCCGGTAATTCCGGCATTGTCAATTTTACAGGACCAGGGAAACACAAGTTTGCTGGTGGGGGCACTGACTTACCTCAAAGCCTGACCTGCTGGTAAATCAGGCCACCACCGGCAAAAACATTCTGCAATTACAGGCACCGGTAATACCAGTGCCTTTAATTGTGGCAATCGCCTCCAAGGAGTTTAGTAATACTGGGATATCAGGCAGTTGAAACAGTATGCTCAGTTTGCGTATAACCCACTGGAATTACCAGCGCATACCGGCAAACTCATAATAACCCGCAGTATTTCCCTATGAGCCAAAGGAAGGGATTTGTCATCACTGGGGCAATTACATTCTATTTCGGTTGGATGGCAATGAGATAGAAGGAAAACAGCAAATTGAGATAGAGGCTGAGATGCCAAGATACTTAAGAGTGGTGTCTGTCCAAAAAGATACTGGCCCTCATTAGGACCCTGGCGGAGTGGGTTTCCGCCAGCGCTAATCGCGGCGGACCCGTCCACCGTACTACGAGTTCCCTTAGCGCCATGGAGGTTTTCTCCGCCTGGTTTTGCCGGGCGGAGAAAACCATGGCGCTAAGGGACCTCGTTGTTAATTACGCCGCCGTACTTTACGGCGGCGTAATTAACTCCTTCCCCACTCCCATTATACCCTATGGGGCAAGAATGGGAATGGGGAAGGGTAAAATGGGGATTGGGGATTTACCGCTCCGCCAAGGTCGGCATGGGGTGATAAATCCGCCAACCCCCATGGCGCTATCGACGGCTTTCCGCCGTGCTTCGCGGTGCATTTAGCACCGCGAAATCCGCCAGGGTCGTAATGAGGGCCACTGTCACAAAATTAGAAGAAAGCACAGATTCCCTGAATTTTCTAAAATGGTACAACAACAAATCCACGCTGCAGATGCATGTACAAATGATTTAGAGAGGGGCCAGTTGAGGAAAATATATGATTGTGGGCCAACATATATGCATGTAGTCCCAATACCAGAAGTTTATGGTAGGGAACCTGTCTTTGTGTGCAATATAGGCTACCTTTGGTCTGTTTGGAGTCATTGATGGAAATCATTAAAAACCTAGATTCCAGAGAGATCATTAGACCTATTACCAGTACCCCAGAGACACCTACATTGGTCTGTCTCAACACTAATACTGTTCATAAATTTCTAACGAAGTTCAGTGCACCACCACCCATTGATGTTTGCGACGTGGGCGTAGTTTTTGTTATTTTGGGTTGCTCAGGCTTTTTCCGCTTTGCTAGCACTTTGACCTGTTTTTGCAGCTCCCGGTTAAAAATTGGGAAGTGCTCGGGACTCATCAATAGTCTCCCTACAGTCTCCTTTATCCTGGCTGCCCCTATCCTGGCCATTAGATCAGAGCTATGGCCTGCTCGGGCAGGATGGAGGCCTGCAGGTCTTTGAGTGAAGGGCTGCCTCCAGTTCACCAAAAGTTTGGGCAGGTCTACTTGCTCCCTAGGGGATGAAACTCATAAGTCCTCAATGTTCTTAATGGTCAGTGGTGGTTATGTATGGATTTGAGAGAACTTATCAAGAGAGTACCAGTGCCAAGGTGGCCACTTCCATTCATTGACCAGGGTCTTGCACATATACAAAACCTATTTGCATGTACATTAATTGAAACAATGTGCATGGGAAAGAGTATCATTTGGCTATATCAACAGTGGGAGCGAGTTTGAAATCTTTCTGAATAAGGCGCTTCCGAATACAACCAAGAGGAGAACTGTGGTTTATGTGGATGATATCCTGATTAAGAATGAGGACATAACATGTAATTTCAGTAAAGTAAGACATGCACTCAGCCAATTACAAAAGGCTTGGGCAAATGTATTGTTGCAGAAGGCTGAGTGGTGCAGAAAAGGGTACATTTCTTGGGACATGAAGCCACGCAACAGGGATTAAACCAGCAGAAGAAACATTTACAAGCAATTCAAAAGTTGTACAATCCTGCAAATGTGACGGTTTGAAAGGTTTGTTTGGGGATGACAAGTTACAACAGAAAATTAGTAGAAGATTATGCTGAAATCACGCAACCATTGACTAATCCACTCAAACAAGGTGTGCCCTGGAAATGGGGACAGGAATAGTGTGAGGTGTTAGCTAAGTTAAAGAATTGTTTCACAAGGGCCCCATGTTTGGCCTATCCAAAGAAGTATCAGGATTTCTTTTTAGAAACAGCATTCACTGACCTGTGCATGTCAGCAGCCTTGTTTCAGAAGCACAACTCAAATAACAAGACGATTGCATATGCCAACAAAACTTTGCTTTAGATTGAATAGTCGCAGACTCTGTACTGGATTGTGGCCAAAATCTTGATTGGCAGTCCAGTTGCAGATATTGATGAGTGATCCTTTCATACAACTTCATGGCAATGGTCATCTCGCTACTTTGCAAAAAAGGGGTGATACATGATTCATCGATAGTCAGTCAAGTCATTTGGGTTGATTTTGGATTTCTTCAGTATGGGGAGTATCTGTCCAATTTTGGGATGGCACCTTGCATGAGGAATCTGTTGATGTTGTTACACAGTGGTGGGAGTGCTTCCGCCGTGATGTCATCCTTGTAATTGGTGGGTTTGAGAGGTACAACTAGGTCAACACCTCTAAACGTATATCTTAACCAGACACTGGGTGAATTGATCTGTTTTATTTTCTCCTGTGGTTGTGTGTAGATGTGTTGCCGCCCAATCACCTACCCACTCTCTACCCCATTGTTAATTCCCCACTTACTTGTATTTATAACTTGCAATCTGCTTCTCTTACCATGTACTTCACCCAATGACTTGCAAAGTGCTCAATTGCCCATACATGCGATCTGTGCTCAATCAATATGATAATAATAATGATAACAATAATAATAATATTCATTTCTACATCTAATTCTATTTAAATTCATAACATGCCTAAGCCCACAAGTGTCAAAGTGCAAAAAAGATGTTAGACAACAAAAATGAAAGGACAAGTACTAAGAAATGAACAGAACCATGTGGTAGGAGGTAAAAACAAACTAAGGTATCAGGTAAACAAAAGGGTCTCAGTCTCTTGCAGAACACCAACAAATTCCTTTCCGTGCAAAGTTCCACAGGGTGAGAATTCCAGGCTGTAGAGGCATGCACTGGAAAAAAGCGGCCAGTACCTCTTTATAGTTTAGATCTAGGACAGATTAATCTGAAGCTGTTAGAAGACCGAGTCAATCTGGTCTCCAGTTGTTGGGTAAGGCACAGCTTGAGATACGAATGAGCTGCGCCAAATAAGCATTTGTGGACCATGATGTTTAGTTTGAACTGAATTATGGAAGGAATGGATAACCAATGGAGGGCTCTTCTATGGTCCATTTTTAACAATCTGTACTGTGTCATTTTGGGGAACTTGTAGTTTATGTAAGGCAAGTTAAAGGAGAGAGTTGCAGTAGTCAAGTCGGGGCATAATAATTGCTCTTAAAAGAGTTTCACAATTTCTGGAAGACACGCAGGGCTTCACTAGCCTCAATAAACTCAGATGATACTGATATTTTTAAATAATGCATTCCACCTGGGTGTCAGCTCCCATGGACATATCAAAGATCACCCCAAGGGTATTTACCTTTCTTTTAACAGGAATAGCACCCCCCTCGATGATAAGATTAGAAGAATAAGAATCCAACTTCGCTCTCGCAAGAGGTGAACCTAAGATAAGAGTTTTGTTTTAGAACAATTCAGGCATAACCACTTTGCCACCATCCAACGCTTCACTAAATTGTATATATTCTGTAGCTTCATAGAGTCATCAATATAGTCACCCGCAAGTTCGATCAAGATCTGGGTGTCATCAGCATAATTAGTGAATAAAACACCCAACTCATCTAGCAGATTGCATAAAGGTTGAATATAGATGTTCAAAAATGCTGGTGACAGGCAGGCGCCCTGAGGGACACCACAAGTAATGCTCTATTGAGGGGTAGATGCTTGGTCAAACTACCCTTGACATGTGATTACCAAGAAAAAAGCTAAGCCAATCAATAGCTTCTTGTGAGCATGCACCAGTAGTCAACAAGGTTGACAGTAATCTTTTGTGATCCACCAAGTCAAATGCTGATGATAAATTCAAAAGTATGTCAAGACCGGATTTGCCTCTGTCGATTATATCTTGCATAATCAAAGCACTTTCTGTGCTAAAATTGGAACAAAAACCAGACTGTCTGGAGTCTAAGATATTAGAAGATTTGAGATGGGTTTGGAGTTGGCTGGTAGCCACTTTGTTAACAATTTTCAGCAGGAAAGGGATACCAGTGATTGGTCTCAGATTGCTAGTATTGGATGTATGCAGCGATTTTAACAAATTTAAAATAACAAAAGAAATTATAATGAACAAAAAATCAAAAAAATAAATAGATATGGGGTGGGGTCAGGGATGTTTCGTGGGGGTTCGAGTGGGGTTAGAAATGTGGGGTAAAAGGGGTAATAAAATAAAAAAAACTCAGTATTTCTTTACTTTATAATTTCATTTGTTTAAATGTAATTTGTTAAAATCATATGTAGCCATATTGGAAGGGTCAAGGCCTGATTTTATTTTTTATTTTTTTTTAACAGGGATGGCACTACAACATTTTTGATTTTGTCTTGTACGATTTTGTGATTAAAATCTGCATTTGTAAAATATGTAAAAAATTTAGCTACCATTTTCAAGTTGTTCAGGATGAACTTTGGCAAAATCAAATTATTTCGGCAGGAAGTGGGGCCCTTTTTTGCAAGACGACCTCCATCTTGCCAATGGAGATGGGATTGAAATAGAAAAGCAAGCCAGGCTCCGTATACATAGTGGCTGCAGACCTCAGTAAGGCAGCATCCCTAAGGGAATCGTCCACAATTGTAACTCTAGTTGCATTGATCTTGTCTAAAAAAAAGCCTGCTGGATAGCTGTGAAGTCATTATCCATGTGAAATGGTATTTCGGTAGGAAAAATTAGGCTTTTCTAACTGTTTAAAAATAGAAAAATAAATCTTGGTGCAGTTATCAGCTTTCTCAAGTTCACTGCTAAAAAAGTATTTTTTAGCATTGAGGACTTTTTGTCTATAAGACTTTTCTAACTTCTTCGGGGCTTGTCGATTTTCCTCTGTTTTGTCCTTTTACCATACCTTGGGATGACGCTTTTCCAGCTTCTGATCAGTGAGAAGAGTAGAATACTGTCAGATTCAGTTTAGCATCAAAGGATGCTGGTGCAGAGCTTCAGTCCTCCAGTCATGCATCGGTAGTGGCTGCCCTGGTTCTTAGTGTACTGGACTACTGCAACTCATTATACCTTTGTGCAACCCGGCTATCTTACTGGACATTTGCAGTTGCTTCAGAATGCTGCTGCTAGATCTATCATCCATCTGCCTTTTGGAGCCCATATGACTCCTCTGCTTAGACAACTACACTGGCTCCCCATTGCCCATCGGATTTTGTTCAAGTCCATATGCATAGTGCATCGAGCCTTTTATTATGTGAGAGCATAATATCTGCAAGCAAAGTTCACTCCCTACTTACCTACTCGCACTCTCCGCTCACAAACCACCCGGCGGGTGGCAGTACCTCATTTTAGGCTAGCCCTTAAGGGAGGCTGTGCCTTCTCGGTTGTTGCCGCAAAGGCATGGAACAACCTACCCCTTCTTTAACATGACACCACCGATCACTTCGCCATCCGGCGAAAATTAAAAACCTTGCTTTTCTAACTGCTACTGTAGGGTATTTTGTGGAGATTTGGGGCCTGACGGTATTTTATTACCGCCGAAAAATAACTTAGCAATAATCACTCTTTGTATTCAGATTTGGCCATGTGCAACAATAATACAATGGACATGCATTATTTCAGCACCCAGACCTGCATATTTGGTATACGTGGTTGGTGGTATTTTGGTGAGCATAATTCCCTTGTTTTATTTGTGGCCCCAATGTCCAGAATCCCTTATCTTTGCTTAGATTTTTCGTGTGATCACTAGAGAGACCTCAGACCTGCATTCTAGGAATACCACATTTCCAGTGATAGTGTTGGTGTGCCACCATGGGCGAACTCACTGACTTATTTACGACAGAGAGCTATATGTGGTAGTCTTGTGGCAATTTCCACTACCTTATATACGGTAGGGAGCTATGTTCAGAGAGTCTCTCTTCCCGTTGGCTCATGTACCTCCAACAAGTTATGCTACAGTCACTCACAATTATTCATACTGATTCTGACATGCACACATCTGTCTTAAAGTGACCATTGCACTGTTTAAAAATCTCCCCACATCATCGGCATTGTAATGGTAAATAGAAAATAAAACACCCATCTGTTTTCAAATATTTTCTGTATTATAAAAGCTGCATTTAGACACGATCTCATTCTTTACAGAAATAAATAAAATGGTACAGTCAAAGCATTGTCTATGACACACTGCAAAGAGCGTGGCGGAGAACAGAATTCAAATTGCAACATTGGTATTTGATTAAGACACGCACAGAAATCCTACACTGACTGCATATTACCGTACACACTCAGCTCCCACACTTCTCATTACCTTATCTTTTTAGTTGTTCTCTTTGTGAATGTGGCTCTCTTGGATTAACTCCAGCAAAAAGGAACGCTTGCCTTCTCAAGCCGGGGTCATTGCCTGGAATTCTCAGCTTTTTCAGATAGGAATGCCTCAGCCAGTGGAAAGGTTTTTCTTTCAGCTCTCCCCAATCTCGACTGCAGCAGGACACAGGAATCTGCATTCAGTCAGGACCCCACAGCCAGGTCTTCTCCCCAGTAGTGCAGAAAGATGTCTGTCTGTCTTTTTCCCTGATACTGCCCACTAAAACTTTCCTCTCAGCCCTCTGTATGACCTCTCCCAATGAAATCCATCATCTCTCATCCTCCTACTCTTCAACAATAGCTTCGCTTATGCATTTGCAATTGTTGCAAATCTGACTTCCTCCTTCCTGCAGTTACTGTGCACAAAAACACGGAGAATCAGGCAGAGAAGAGAAGAGAAAAAATCTGCACACACATTTAAATGGTTTTCAGAGTATGCCTAATTCTGCAGTGGAGAACACATTTTATTAGTGGGTTATATTAAAATAAGGTTTTATTAGTCAGGTTAATGGTTAATAGGTTAGCTGTTAATTTTCAAATGTGTCTCTAGCAATATAGGCATTTCAGGTGAAAAATAGTGTGCATTTTTAAATGAACACGTGTGCTTTTAACTGTAAAAATAGATTTGCATCTTATATGTTAAAATCGTTTTTGACTGAATAGTCTGTCTTTCCTTGTTAATCTGCTAACCCATATAGCAATGCACCGCACCCTTGTGGTGGTGGTGCTGCAAAAAAATTTTGCTACTTGTGCAGTATTGCTGTACTCTGTACTGTAACACGCCAAATATCCTTACATATACCCTCCTTTTGTTTTTAGAACTTGGCTATAATCCAAGCCAATTCCTAAAAACAACTTGTTCTATTTTTTTTTTACAATATAGCAATCCAACAAAATGAATATTCATGTGCATCAATGAAAATTTGCAATCAACATTTCATCTGAGTCCATCAGTTCATAAAATGTTCCACATTTGCCTTCTCAGTGGAAGTGGCATTACTTTAAGTTTAAATTTTCCAAGTCAATTAAAAACAATGAAATAAAACAACTAACTAAAACAAATAAGTAATATAACAAGTTAAAATAAATAATTAAAATAATAAATACGTGGAACTTCATATGCCGGAACTTTTGTTTTGTCTCTTTTGGTATGTCCCGACCAGCGATGTTATTCGGTTCATTCGAGTACTCTTTCATCTTGGCAATCTTGAATCCACAGTAGTCATCTCTTTTGGCATTCCGGTTATTTTGTCTTCACCTCCACCTGGAGGCAGGCATCTTTTGGTCTTCATCCAGGGGACTCCAGGACTCCATCGTCTCCCGTGGCCTCTGATCCCGGAACCTCCGACCAAATAATGTTAATTGTCTAAATCAAAATAGAAAATAAACAGATTAAGTACATAGCACAATACTAACTTCATCCTTTTGCCAAAAATAAAACATGCTTGGTAAAAATATTTCTTTTCTTTTTTTTTTTTCTGAAATTAAACACAAGTTAAAAGAAAACAAGCATATATAAAACAGCATTCAATATTTAATACACTTTCTCTCTGCACACCAACCATGAGCTTCCATTATATGTGCATTTATTTATTTATTTATTTATTTATTTTATATTATATATTTTACATATACTACAGTGTTTATGTGCCATCATAACAATCAACTTTTTAACTTCTTTGTCACTGCCTCCTGATTGTACTCATTTATTTTCTCAAGGGACTCTATCTGTTTCTACATGCTCAAGCTGCCTGATCTCATGCCTGGGATGGCATGGTTTGATTTGATTTACATGGACAAACTGCTCTATTGCTGTTTCACCTTCATTTTTCAAAATTTTATACACTACAGGAGAGACCTTATCTATAATTCGAAATGGCCCCTGCCAGGCTGCTAGAAATTTAGAATTTTTCTGTTTACTTTTTCCAAAATGAAACTTGTACACCTGATCCCCTACATTGTATTCCTTTACTGATGTCTTTTTGTCATAATATGACTTAGCACTGTCAGCAGCCCTTTCCAGATTTCTCTGCACAAAAGCAAATGCATGTTGCAAATGCCTCCTCAGTTCATCAATATATTCATGAACCGTGGATGCACTCACTAGAGTTTGCTCATGTGTTCTGTATAGTAGGTGTTGTGGTAACACCATTTTCCTACCTGTTAAGACCTCATGGGGGCTAACACCTGTTGCTTTGGCAGGAGTCGACCTGATTGCCATCAAAACCAATGGTAAACGCAAATCCCAGCTGGAACCTGCTTCTGCCACAAATTTCTTTAAAATATCCACAACAGACCTATTGCTTCTTTCAACTGTACCTGAAGACGCCGCCCGATATGCGATATGTAGTTTCCTTTTCACACCTAGTATTTGCCATACCTTGCTCATTAGAGTACTTGTGAAATGACTTCCTCTGTCTGACTCAATTCTTTGCGGCAAACCAAACCTTGAGAACACATGGTTCACCAGCAATGTGGCTGCTGTTTGCGCACTACAATCTGGTGCAGGAATGCACTCAATCCACTTCGACATCAAACATACCACACTCAAAATATAACGGTGTCCCCTGCTCGACCTTTTTAAAGGACCTACATAGTCTATTTGCAAATCTGACCATGGGAGAGTTAGGCCTCTTTTCATCAATGGTGCTCTGTGCATTGGTGAAGCAGGTTTAAATTGGGCGCATACTAGACATCCTCTAGTATATAATTCCACATCTTGGGACATATGAGGCCAGTAAGCATAATCTTTTAGTATTTCTAATGTTTTTTGTGAACCTCTATGGCCTGCAGTTATGGCATCGTGTGCATGGTGTAGCATTAGTCCTCTGAATGAAAGGGGTACTACCCACTGTATTTGCCCTGTTATGGACTCTCTAATCATGAGTTCATCCTGTAATCTAATTTGTGTTTTGTTCTTTAATAACACCCTCAACTCTTCTTTTCCCATGCAATCTTTTTCTGTTAAAGGATTTTGTTCAGGATCTATCAAATGATTATAATAGATTCCCAAAATTTGATCATTCTTTTGTGCCTCAATCAAATCTTGGTCTGGCGTGTCATGACTCCACTGCACCACCGGTTGATCTACCTCCTTTGGTGCTTTAGAACGTGTGACTGCATCAATTTGTATTTCACCCATTAAATAATCAATAGGTAGCAATTCTCCCATCACAGCCCCAATCTTAGCCAGATGGTCTGCCTTATCATTTCCCTCCTTATCCTCTCCTGGTGTTTTTAAATGCCCACGAATTTTTCTCCAGTATATTGTTAAATTATTTTCTGACACCAATTTGTCTATGGCTTGTATCATTTTTCCATGTTTAAGTGGCTTTTTGTTGTATGTAACCATGCCTCTTGCTTTCCAACCAGGCAAATACTCCACAAAGCTATTCCGTGCATAGTCAGAATCAGTCACCAGGACAATTTCACTGAACTTTTTATCAACTGCAGTAGCAATTGCTTTATAGATGGCTGCCAATTCCGCCACCTGACTGCTCCTATCTCCAATCCTCATCCCTATACTAGGAACGCCTTCACATTTCAACCAGACATTTCCTATTCCTGCCACTAATTGTTTATTACTGTCATTTTCAATGTGAAAAGCACAACCATCCACATAAACAGTTGGCAAATCCTTGCATGTTTTTTCATCAAAAGCTTTGTGTGGTGATTGTTCAAATTCCTGTAAACTAGCTTCCACTTCCATTTCATTTGGTATTTGTTCAGCTGCACAGTCATGTAAGTCAGCTAACCCTTGAGCAATTGGGCTCTTTTTATTTTGTCCATATCTTACTTCTACGGGAAAACCTTGTAATGCCAGCGTCCATGAAGTGATTCTGGATTGCGCTAGATTGCCTGATCTAATTCTTTTACTCTCTAAAAATTGCAAAGGTTGATGATTTGTTTCAATAATCACCTTTTCTCCCTGAACAATGGGGCGAAAATGTTGTAGCGCCCACACAGTGGTTAATAGGGCCTTTTCACATTCATTAAATTTCATTTCAACTTGGGAAAATGCCTTACTTGCATATGCAATGGTTTTGTGATTCAAATCGTGTTTTTGTGATAACACTGCTGACATACAATGTTCAGAAAAGCCTATTTCTATAAAGAAATCCCTGTCCTTTATGGGGTATGCTAAACATGGTGCCTTTACAAGACATTCCTTCAATCTAGCCACTGCATCAGACTGCTCTCTTTTCCATCTCCAGGGAGTATTTAGTTTAAGCAGTTTAGTCAATGATTGGGTGATTTCTGCATAATTCTCAATGAACTTTCTGTTATAGCCTGTCATCCCTAATAAACTTTTTACTCCTTTCACATTTTTAGGATCTTTTAATCTTTGTATGGCCTCTATTTTCCTCCTTTGTGGATTTAGCCCATGTTCAGTCACTTCATGCCCTAGAAAGTTCACTTTTTTCTTGCACCATTGTGCTTTTTGCAAAGATACTTTGGCGCCTGCTTTCTGCAATTGGCCAAGCACATGTCTTATTTCATCAAAATGGCTTTTAAGGTTTTCATTTTTTATCAGGACATCATCCACATAAACTATTGTTCCTCTTTCCGCTGCATCCGGCATGGCCTTTCTCAAAAATATGCCAAATTCACTCCCACTATTGATGTACCCGAACGGAGCTCTAAGCCAGGCATATTGAGTCCTGTCAAATGTAAAGGAAAATAGGTGTTGTATCTCCTCTGCCAATGGCACACACCAATATCCAGATGTGAGATCTAATGTGGTAAATACATTTGAACCATGTATCTGAGCTAGGCCCTGATCAATGAATGGTAGTGGCCATCTAGATACTGGTACTCTTTTATTTAACTCTCTTAAGTCTGCACACAGCCGCTATTGACCATTTGGCTTTAACACACCTAAAATAGGCGTATTGGATGTGCTATGAATGGGCCTAATTATTCCCCGTGACTCCAAATTTTTAATAATCTCTGCCAATGATTCTAAACATGCCAGCGGTAGTCTATACTGGCGTACAAACACTGGATTTCTGCTACAACCTTCTTGTAGTGTGGCCACATGTAAATCAGTTAAACCACAATCATAAGCATCTTTTGCAAATACATCCTTAAACTCCATAAATATTTCCCTCAGGTCGTTTCGATCCCCATCGCTGTCACATGCATCCGCTAAGGAGATCTGCTCTTCTACCATTTTGGAAAATTCTGGAAACTCTTCTGGTAAAGGAATCTCAGCGCTTTCCTCTAACTGTGTGGCTGTGTCTTTTTGTAGAGCTGCCACTTTCAAATATTTTGGCATATCAGCTTCCACTTCAATGGGCTGATTTCCTGTTTCATTTTCATTTAAATTAAATATTATGCAATCCTCTTGATGGCAGCACACTGTCTCATTTGAATCATAAGGATACACAGAATGAATTTTAAATATTCCTTTGGGCTGAGAGTCCAGGTGTTCTGGCAACTCGCCCTTGGCATCTACATATTTTTCAGGAATATTCCCAATCACCATGTTATTTAAATCTGCCGTATAATGTGATTTTTGTATGGCCATTCCTAATGGGGAGTTTTCCTCTAAATGAATATCCTGACAACCTTTATTATTTACCATGATTTTTACAGATCCCTCACCAATGTCTACCAATGGAATGTATTCATAATACAGGCCTTGCTGTTTTATGGATTCATTCAGGCATACAAATGCATCAGAGCCTTTCATCTGCTGCCCATTTTTGCATTTCAGTGTTATTGCAAACTGTTTTGTAAATGCAGGAACAATAGTATTTTTCCTCATTTGTAATTCGACTGCATAAGGAACTAGTTGTGCACAATGATAAGCCCTTCTTTTGTCTTCAAATTCAGGTGCCGGACCACCTAGGCGTGACCATATTTTTTGATTAAGGAAATCTAACACCATACACATTCTGTGCATGATGTCATTGCCCATGTAAAATTCATTTTGTGCTCCACTCACTATCCATACATTATGGTAAATTATTTTCTGCCCAATGCTAATTTTAAGCATGCATCTGCCTGCAATTCGGTTTTCAAAGTCTGGACTGTCCAACCCAGAAACATATTGGTTTTTAATCCTAAATTTCGGGATTTCTTCCCTCTCCATAATTTTTTGCAACAATTTCTCATTAATGAAACTCCTTTCATGTTCAAGCGCTAAAGTGGCTTTTATTGTTTTAAGATAATCATTTATACCAACGTGAACCCATGGTTGCTCATCTTCCATGTGTATTTCTGCCAGAGTGGTTGTGTGTTTTTCTGAATCTGTTTTAGGAACAATATTCTGTTTGCATGTATTCTCTTTTAAGTAAAAACGTAATGTGTGCTCATCTATAGCAGTCTGCCAATCTTTCCTTGGGTCCAAGTATATTTGTACAGGTAGTTTTTCATTGTCGCTCTGATCTTTGTCTTGACACATTAATATAACAGTGACACTAGGTATGCAGCTATTCTGGAGATATACCTCCACAGCATCATTTGTTTTGGCAACGGTGTGACATTCTTTTATATTGCTGTTTTGTGATTTTAGTTTCTTAGGCCTCAATGGTTTTTTGGTTAAGGACCACAGCACTCCATTCACCCCATCTATGAGAGGAGACAATCTTTTCAGGCAATCTGTCCCCATCAGAAATGGAATTTCACAAATAGATGTGATCAATACCTCTTGTTTCATTCTGTGCTTTCCTATTTTTATGTCAACCTCAGTTACACCTATGATGGGCACCTCCTCCCCATTAAAGTTATGCACTGGGCCTTGATTTGCCTTCACTGTGATCTGACTCTGTGGAGGCCTCCCTTCATTGATACTCTTTACCAGCTCCTTGGACATAATTGTGGCCTGTGCGCCAGTGTCAATCATAGCGAAGGTGTGGCATTTTTCTTCTACAGTGATGGGTGCATAATATCTGTCCTCAACTTCCTCTAATACACATAAGAAATGTGAATTCTTACTGATTTCAGGGCTCACCTTTCTCAGGTCTTTTTCACTTTTGGCTAAGCACATTGGTAAATGAAAAGACATTTTTCCCTCCTTTTTACCCATTTCTGTGCGAGATATTTTATTCATTTCTCCATGATCAGAAGTTTTTTGGAGTGTGGCCACTGTTCGCCCATCCATCTGGGTAACATCAGAGACCACATTACAACCTCCCAACTGAACATGTGTAACAACATCATTCAGCAATTTGTCATTTTTTAATTCTGTGCATTTGTGATCATTTAGTGTAATACCAGCCCTTTCAGCCTCTTCAAAAATATGTGGCTCAAAGAATTTTTCAGGTGATTGACTTGTACCCTCCTTGTGAGTATTTCCTTTTTCTGTCTGTGTTTGGTCATTGTTTTGCTTGCCCAGGGAAGGAGCTATGGCATCCCCACTTACTCCCTGTTCACTGGTATTCCCCATGCATGAGTCATTTTTCTTAAATCTGTCCCTTTGTTCTTTTGGAATTCCTAATGTTTCTTTTTCATTTGTGCAAATCTTTACTGTTTTATTTAGCTCTAAGTTAAACCGTACCTCTTTTTTAGAAGTATTTGCACTTTCTATCACAATTTCATTTACTGGTACTTTCATTTTTAATCCATTAGTCACCTCAGAGTTGTCATGCAAAATTATATCAGAGCAATCTGTCATTTTGGCACTGCGATTATCATGAGTACTTAGTCACTTTTCGGAAGCCCCCCGGTCATTGCTATGGCCATCAGCCCCCTCTTTGGAAGGTTGTTTTTGCGCTGTATAGAGCTTTCCTATTTGCTCAGCTAACATTTTCACTTGGGTCCTCAAGGCACTGGAACCTTTCCATCTCTCTAGGATCCTCTTTCTGTGGCCTAGGTCGATATTGGTTGTTTTCCCCCTGATTGGATCTATTCTGATACCTCTCAGGTGATTGATACCGGTTGGGATGGTTTCTGAACTCTTGATTCATTTGTGGAGGGGAGCGGGTTGCACCCATCCTTTGATTATAGTCCCCTGGTGGGGAATCATTGTACTGGCGTGGACTGTAGTTCACGTTTTGCCTCATGTCCTGTCTCTCAGATTGTGGGTACTGGCCCCTATGTTGATTTCCATTATCAGTAAATCGATCCACATATCGGGGCCTATCCTGATTACCATATATCATGGTGTTGGGATCAAACCTACTCTGTGTCCCCAATGACTGGTAGGGACCATCATTTCTTTGATCTTGATTTTGTCTCTGGTTATTGTTCATACCTGCCATATCAGGCCGATATCTTACCCGGGGTCTATCCCCTAAATATCTAGGATCATGTGTTTGGAACATTGGTACAGGAAATGGCGATCTTTGTTGATTACCCCTTTGTTCAGGTGTCACATTATTTTTACCTTGGCTTTGAGCAGACTCAAGGGACATTTTGGCTGACCTGATTTCCATTACTGTGGCTGAGGGTTCTTTAGATTTAGGCCTAGTATCTTTCATTTTATCACTTTCTCTACCCTGACAATAGAGTACCTCATATAGCTTGGTGCTTTGATGTACAATCCATTCAAGGGACTTGTCACGGTCAAATTCACGGACCAATTGGGATATGATGTCTTTCTGTAGCCCATAGAAGTATGCGGTTTTAAACTCATTGGAATTTGAGTCAAAAGATACATCAAAGCGAGAGAATGCTCTTTTTAAGTCTTGTAAAAATTGGCGAGGGGATGTATTAGGTCCAGCAGTAATTGTGTACCCGACTTTCTTTGCCTCCTGCAATGACTGAAAAGGAGAAAAATGACGCCTAATTTCTTTTTCAAACTCCAGCCATGTCATATTCTGCTGTTCATTTAATCCCCTTATGATGCTGGCCGTCGGGGCATCTAAAGTTAAATGAAAATATTGTCTGTACTGTTCCCTAGGTATCTGGAGTGCTTTAAAAATGTCATGTACCGCTTCTAAGTGATCCTCAATGCAGCATTCACCTCCCTTTTTAAATGGTTTGATCAGGGCTTTAATGGATTTCATTATTTTTATGGGGCTACTTGTTGCAATGCATGGAATTGCACTATTTTGTGATTCAATCCTGTTTTCAGGTGTATGAGATTGGTGGCTGCCCCCAATGGGAGTATCAAATCCCCCAAGGGCGCTGCAACCAAGTTCAGTCACCGGCCCAGTCACTGGAGCACTAGCTCTTTGGGCAGAGTTAGAATTCACCTCCACTCCATTGAATGTGGTACCCTGCCGCCTCTCCTGGGACCTGGGAATGCACATTTGCTGTTCTAAGTCCTTACACTTTTTAAGGAGTCTAGTTGCTTCATTCTGGAAATAATTATTTTCATCGCTCATTTTATTAATCGCCTCCTGCATGTCGCACATTTGCATTTGGCATTCATTGAACTCTTTATTTCTTTTGTCTCTTTCTTGAATCATTTTAATCATTTCTTGTTCTGCACTCTGGAGATCACCTTCTTTTTCACAATGTTCTTTTTGTAAAATCTGCATTTCTGAAACAACCTCATCTTTATCCTGCCTAATGTGATCCACTAAGGCTTTTAAGTGTGTCAATTCTTGCTCACTATCTTCAAATTGTTTCTTGCTTTTGGATAACTGAGTATCAAAGTCTCTGCATTTTAATTGCATGTCTTTTTGGCATACATCCAATTCTGCTCTCAACATTTCCTGATTTTTACTTGCCCCATCTAATTCAGTCTTTAACCTGTTAATTAGCTGAGTATCATTCTCTTGCATTCGCAGGGACTTGTTTAAAATAAACCATATTTTGCCGCATAGCCGTATTAAACAGTCTTTCTCTGCACTTTTATCGGCTGCATTCAATAATCTTGTAAGGCAGACCTGAATTATGCTGCCTTCTGCAAAAATATTGTCTAGTTTTTCTTTCTGCACCTCACCCTGAATGCGGTTACTCCATTCTAACGTGGTATTCGAAGACCAATTCCCATGTGCAAATAACTTTGCCTCTAAATATTGCACTAGATCTGAGAATGTGGTTTCCCTTTGTGACATTCTGAAATTCGTTTTTAGTGGCACTCTGCTATTATAAAATGGGTTCCCTTTAATGTGCAAATGGCAGTGTGAGACACGCTTGCCACGCCCAGTAGGTACTCTATAATCACTTTCCCGGCCAACGCACCATAAATATGTAGGGTATTTTGTGGAGATTTGGGGCCTGACGGTATTTTATTACCGCCGAAAAATAACTTAGCAATAATCACTCTTTGTATTCAGATTTGGCCATGTGCAACAATAATACAATGGACATGCATTATTTCAGCACCCAGACCTGCATATTTGGTATACGTGGTTGGTGGTATTTTGGTGAGCATAATTCCCTTGTTTTATTTGTGGCCCCAATGTCCAGAATCCCTTATCTTTGCTTAGATTTTTCGTGTGATCACTAGAGAGACCTCAGACCTGCATTCTAGGAATACCACATTTCCAGTGATAGTGTTGGTGTGCCACCATGGGCGAACTCACTGACTTATTTACGACAGAGAGCTATATGTGGTAGTCTTGTGGCAATTTCCACTACCTTATATACGGTAGGGAGCTATGTTCAGAGAGTCTCTCTTCCCGTTGGCTCATGTACCTCCAACAAGTTATGCTACAGTCACTCACAATTATTCATACTGATTCTGACATGCACACATCTGTCTTAAAGTGACCATTGCACTGTTTAAAAATCTCCCCACATCATCGGCATTGTAATGGTAAATAGAAAATAAAACACCCATCTGTTTTCAAATATTTTCTGTATTATAAAAGCTGCATTTAGACACGATCTCATTCTTTACAGAAATAAATAAAATGGTACAGTCAAAGCATTGTCTATGACACACTGCAAAGAGCGTGGCGGAGAACAGAATTCAAATTGCAACATTGGTATTTGATTAAGACACGCACAGGAATCCTACACTGACTGCATATTACCGTACACACTCAGCTCCCACACTTCTCATTACGTTATCTTTTTAGTTGTTCTCTTTGTGAATGTGGCTCTCTTGGATTAACTCCAGCAAAAAGGAACGCTTGCCTTCTCAAGCCGGGGTCATTGCCTGGAATTCTCAGCTTTTTCAGATAGGAATGCCTCAGCCAGTGGAAAGGTTTTTCTTTCAGCTCTCCCCAATCTCGACTGCAGCAGGACACAGGAATCTGCATTCAGTCAGGACCCCACAGCCAGGTCTTCTCCCCAGTAGTGCAGAAAGATGTCTGTCTGTCTTTTTCCCTGATACTGCCCACTAAAACTTTCCTCTCAGCCCTCTGAATGACGTGTCCCAATGAAATCCATCATCTCTCATCCTCCTACTCTTCAACAATAGCTTCGCTTATGCATTTGCAATTGTTGCAAATCTGACTTCCTCCTTCCTGCAGTTACTGTGCACAAAAACACGGAGAATCAGGCAGAGAAGAGAAGAGAAAAAATCTGCACACACATTTAAATGGTTTTCAGAGTATGCCTAATTCTGCAGTGGAGAACACATTTTATTAGTGGGTTATATTAAAATAAGGTTTTATTAGTCAGGTTAATGGTTAATAGGTTAGCTGTTAATTTTCAAATGTGTCTCTAGCAATATAGGCATTTCAGGTGAAAAATAGTGTGCATTTTTAAATGAACACGTGTGCTTTTAACTGTAAAAATAGATTTGCATCTTATATGTTAAAATCGTTTTTGACTGAATAGTCTGTCTTTCCTTGTTAATCTGCTAACCCATATAGCAATGCACCGCACCCTTGTGGTGGTGGTGCTGCAAAAAAATTTTGCTACTTGTGCAGTATTGCTGTACTCTGTACTGTAACACGCCAAATATCCTTACACTACCCAGTAATATTCCTTGCCTTTTCAGCGCCATGATGCCTATGGGCCAACGTGTGCTCTATAAATACACTTAACATAACATAACATAATATTGAAAAGCCAGCCATCCAGGAGTGCGGGTAAAGTGTTCCAGCAGCATAAAAGCTGAGAGCATAATGAGGACCGTGTTTATCTCATGCTGGTCTAAAACAGGGAAAACCCAATTGTTTAATTTCAAGGTGACCCTAACATGGTAAGTATGTGGCTAAAAAAAGTGCTGCTCTTCACAGCAATAGTACTGTAGTGCTTGGGGGTAAAAGGTAATTAGTTTACTCCCCTCAAAAATATCAACCTATTTCAGCGGTACTGGGTGGCGGTGCCTCCTTCTTCAGGACTGGAACCTCCCTCTTCTATAGGGCTTTTCAGATATGAATATGCTGATATTGCTACGTGCAACCTAATATATATTTTATATATTGCAATTCTAGTTTCTCTGTTGTGGCCTTAAACATTCCATTAGGTCTCGTACATGATGGATCAGTGCGCGCTGGCGTCTCCCGTTAGTGTGATCTAATTTTTACTGTTGCTCAGGGCACTGAGCTGGATGTTAACATGCCCCAACGTGTCCAATGCAGAGGACATGGTAATGAAGTTGCCTTCCATTGTGCTCATGCAGAAGGTCTTGAAGGAGCATTGGGTATCTTTGATGATTTGGTTGCCCCTATTGGGGGAGTTGCGTGTTTGAGCAGGATTGGTATATCTCTTTGGTCTGTTGGTTGGAAGAAATATGATGGCTGGCAAACTAATTAATGCCAGTTTGAGTGTTTGCCTTTGTTGTGGCTTGGTTCATTTACAGGTTTGTCTATGGTATATAGCAGTTCAAGTGTAATCAATCTGCTGGCTTGACCTGGCAAGTTTAGGTCTCCAGAAATATGGTAACTGACTGTGTAGTTGAGGGAAGGACTGTTGTTTACCAGTGAAGTTCCCTGTATCAGTAGGATACTTAAAGAAGAGATATTTGTTCAGACATTGTGAAAGTCTATGTAGGGTTGCCTGCAGTTCTTCGCCCATTCTGTCAGTGGGCATGCTCTAGTAAGAGAGTTGCAGAACAAAATGTTGTATATTCTTTGTTTGAGTCGAGCAGAGGCAAACGATAACTGTCATAGACCTGCTGGGAAGTTACCTTTCCATACAGAGTTGTTGAATACTCCAAATACTCCTTTGAGGGTTTAATCTAAACCAAAACAAGAGAGGCTTTGGTAAAGATCTGCAAGGATTTACAGGATGCTTCATAAAGAAGGAACCCTAGAGATATGTGGGAATTGGTAGTGTGGATTTCAAAGGTATGCTCAATAGTGAATGCTCAGGGGTTGATGAAAACGTCTTAAAGGACCCTATGGCATTTTTGAGGCTGCTTCCCCTGGTAATTGTGCTGTTCTTGGGCAAGGTATTTGTTACTCTAACCCACATTTAGAATTGATCATTGCTCTAGTCATGCAAAGTCGTCAAGAGACATGCATCCTATCCCATCAGATGTTTTTCTTTCTAGACCTAACGTTTGGGCTTTAGTCTTACGTGTAGCTATTAACTCCTGCCACTCTCATAATTGTCTTACAATATTGTGGAGAGGCACAGAGAACAAATGACATATTTTGTTCGCCGGAGGATACTGTACCATCTTGGATATTTATGCATCCACTAAACTGTTTGTGAAACAGGCTATTTATGCCAATTTAAGTTACCTTTCAATGAGGGTTCTGCACTATCGCCCAGGAAATGTGTTGAGACTTTCAAGGGGAAGCTTAATGTTGCATTTCTGACCATTAAGGTCACAGCTGATTCTATGACTCACACATGTGGTGGGAAGATCTTTTAGAGCATAATGTTTCTCATACTACTTAAACCAGTATGGTATTTGAATCAAGGTTGCTCTGCTAAGGTCTGGTTCTGGCTGGCCACATGGTGAAACAATTGTGAACTTGTATTGTCTGAATGTGTTTTTCCATATATCAGTACTAGCTGCTATATCTGGCATTACCTGGGCTTTCATGTGTTCATAGGTACATGCATCTGTGCAAAAGGTGGTGCAGATTGGTGAAACTGTGTTGAATTGTATAAGGAACAACGCTAGCCAAGCCACAAATCCACAAACCCAGAAACAAATGTTGACTTTTGCTGAAATCCAGGGAAAGGAGTGGGGTATCCAAATGTCATGTAGCCAGTAGTGTCCAGAAGGTCTTAACAGGTGACTGTGAAAAATGTGGTGCAGATTGATGAAACAGTGCGGAATTGTATGGGGAACATACACGAAGCCACAAACCCACAAGCCCACACCCACATTTTCACTTTTGTTGGGATCCGAAGAAAGGGGCGGGTTGTCCAGAAGTATTGCAGCCAGTAATGTCCAGAGGGTCCACACAGGTGAATGTGCAGAATTTGGTGCAGATTGGTGAAATAATGTGGAATAATATAGGGAACATACACAAAGCCACAAAACTACACATTAATTTGCACTTTTGCTGAAATCCAGGAAAAGCGGTGGGGTGTCCAAATGTCATGTAACCAGTAATGTCTGGAGTCTCCTAACAAGTGACTGTGCAAAATGTGGTGCAGATTGGTGAAACGGTGTGGAATTGTATAGGGAACATGCGCAAAGGCACAAACCTACAAACCCACACCCACATTTTCACTTTTGCTGAAATCTGGCAGAAAGGGGTGGAGTTTACAGAACTCATGTAGACAGTAATGGTCAGAGGGTCCTAACAGGAGACAGTGCAAAATGTTATACAGATTGGTGAAACAGTGTGGAATTATATATGGAACATACACAAAGCCACAAACCCACCAACCCACACATTTTCACTTTTATATATATACTTGTTAAACTACCCAGCGTTGCCTGGGATTTCAATTCTCAGATTTTAAATCTCTGATTGGTTAGTCGCACTTTAGTTTCTTCAGAAGTTTCATTGCTTCATTGTTCAGCAGCACTAATTCTCTTCACAGCAAGTCGTGTTTCATTTCTTCAGCAGTTCCATTGCTTTGTTTTTTAGCAGCACAAATTCTCTGATTACCAAGTCCTGCTTAAGTTTCTTCAGCACTTCATTGTTCTGTCTCAAAGCATGTTGAATTCTATCAGCTTAATGGTCTAGAGATCTTCCTTGTTCAGAATGTTGATCATGTTTCAGCTGCGATGAGCCATGATGAGCACCTTCTACAAATGAGCTGTACATGGCGGTGTAACACCACAAACCCTAATGCCAAAAAACAAAAAAGATGAATTATCTCAGAAATGGGATGGCCTATCGAGCCAGAAATAGTTGCATTAATTCGGCAATGAAAAACAGAATATTCCATGCTAAATTTATGACACCAGACCTCATCATTCATGAGGAGTTACATCCCCAAGAATGCCACATACAAACCCACAAATCCGCAAACAAACATGACTATATATATATATATATATATATATATATATATATATATATATATATATATATATATATATGTATATATATTATATGACAAAACAATGAATATGAGCAAGTGGAGAATCAATGGCTTATTTATTCATAGTTGAATTTAGCTAAACAGATTAGTCATTCTAAACAAAACATGTCTTTCTAGCAGCTTGTTCCACACCATGCCCAATCTTTAATGTCTCCTTAGATCAATGTGTAGAAAATTTAATGGTGCAAGGCTAAAATCTGTAGCTTGGCTTGAGCAACTATCAAACAACAGCACTTACAATAACTACAGACATTATACCCAGTGACCTTTTTCTTAATAGATACTTTATCCAATTACAAACACACATTTTGAAGATTTATTCACAATTATTGAGCATGGATTATAATCCAACTCACATTGCAGACAATAAGGGAAATCACAATTCAATAAATTACCTTTGTGTAATATCCATCAATGTACATTAAGCAGCAGCTTAAATAATCAGATGCATTCATGAGAAGTAAAACCTCAAAATATGTGTTGACAAAGTGTGGTGAATACAAACATGACTTTTTTAGCTCATTGCAAGCAAAAGAAACATCACAGCTCCCCATGTATTCCAAACTTGTTTCCTAACATACTTGTCACATTAGGTTGAAGTGGCTGTCACCTTGTTGTATGAAGCAGAAACTGTATCTTGGTTAACTATAGCAAGTCTTGATCCTGCACAACAGACTTAATCCTTAGCACTCAATACTTTTTTTAAAGGAAACCAAGAACACCTATACAATTCTCTATCTTATCCAACTTACATTTGTACTTCTGACATACATTTCCCTCCAGCACTGTTCATCCTTCCTCACAAATCTGCACAACACTTGAATGTTAGCCATCAGCTGCGGATGGCCAAGATGAAAAACTCATCTGCCACCATTGACTTCTATTGAGGGGGAGGGGATACTTTGCTTTTAGGCACCTATCCTGAATTACTCTGCCAGGAGCATAGTGGTGGTAAAACTGGCCACAGGTCAATATAGAAGCTATATCGTCTCATGGGGAGACCCAACAAACGCAGACAGGGATCCCAGGAAGGTGACACTCCTAATTCTCCCCATATCATTTTCATGAATTTAGGATAGAGTGCTCACCATTTTGTTAATGACCAACCGAAATGTATGAGTGTGCTCTGTCATCCACACCTCCTCCGACATGTATCTGTATGGTGTGTGCCCAACTTTAATAAGCTGTGTGAGTTCATGTAAGATCTGCAAATCAATTTGCAAGACAATATATTTTTTTCATCAGATTTAGGCACTGTCTTCGCTTTTGCCCACATATTTTCCCAATTTCATTCAGGCAAGGTTCTATCCAGGTCTATCTGCCATTGTTCCATGCAATCTTAAGATACTGTCCTGTTGGTCCCGAGTAGAACTTTGGAGAACACTGAGATACTGCCCTTGGGGTAAACATTTTAATAAGACATGTTTTAAAAGTTTTCAGTGAACTCATGGCTGCTCCTCTAATTTGTCTTTGCTTTACCCAGTGGCATATCTGGAAAACTGAAATCTTTCAGATTCCTCCAGTTCATAGTCATTGATACTTTCTAGAAATATTAATTCAGATTCTGTTTCTAAAGAAGGATGATATACACAACCCAGTGTTTTCCCTTCACATACCAAGATAGAAGTCAGAATGTCCTTAAATTCGCTATATACATTACATTTGCAAGCATACCTAGTGTGTGCATGTCTTCCCCAAACTTAATGCCTCGTTTTGTTGTAATTCAACTCGCCAATGGGTTAATTGTTGAACAAAAAAGTGGATGCCCCTATCTAATACTCTGGATCTTATCTTAGCCCATGAGACATTTATAAACACTGCTGCTCCCATCCCTGTGGCATGGTCAGACCATCTCCTTGTCCCTTTCTCGATTTCTCTGAAGACCCCTCCCTCCCATTTTCCTAAACTGGCCATCCTCAAATGCAGTTGGGTTGGTGTGGCCAACCATGACTTAGTCACTTCTTTGCAAACACACTGTGGTGAGTCTCAAATTTCTCCCTAGCCACTCTAGAAGCTGTCTTTAAAGCTACAGCCAACTTACTTGCCCCCAATAAAACATGCAAACAAAGACATTGCCCCCCCTGAACCCTGGTTCTCCAATGAGCTCAGATCCATCAAACTACAGTGCAGGCAGGCAGAGGAAAATGGCGTACCACCTACTCTACCAAAGCTAAAGCCACCTTCCGTAGCACTCTCACTTTCTATCACAAAGACATTTTCAGTGCCAAGAAAGCCTATTTTAGCCACATGGTGGAGTTGGCCATGAACAAACCAAAGGCTTTATTTGATCTGGCTCAGTCGCTCTCTACCCCTGAGACAGGTTGCACTTTGGTGATACCTTCGCAAGATCTCTGTGAGTCCCTTTCATCTTTCTTTGTGGAAAAATTGTTACTATTAGAAATAATATAAAAGATGAGGCAGAGGCATTACCTATGGATAGGACTCCCACTGAGTCCCTCCCGGCCTCCGGGACATGGTCTCCCTTTCCTCTTGTCCTAGAAGCTGGCACCTGGATAGCTATTCAGCATATAAAATCTGCCATACCACTGGCCCTTCTAAAGGAATGCCCAGGGGCCTTGATTAACCATATTACCTCTGCTGTTATTCTTCATTTGCTGTAGGTGTTGTCCCGTCTTCATTTAAGCATGCTTTGGTCATCCCTTTATTAAAACAACCATCCCTGTTTCCCGAAGTATTGTCTAACTACTGACCCATCTTGCTCTTGCCATATATGATGAAAGTGCTGGAAGCTCTGGTTTCCCTTCTGCTGTTCAACTTTCTAGAGACCTCTCGGTACTTTGATATATTTCAGTCTGGCTTTCGGCCAGGGAGAGGCACTGAATCTGTCTTAAATTCTGTGCTTGACGATCTGGTGTGCTTGGTTGGCCAGGGTGGTGTCGGAGCCGTCTTGCTCTTAGATATGTTGGCGTCTTTCGACACAGTCGATCACTCCATCCTGATCTCCAGTCTATCCGCCGCTGGTATTTCTGGTCTGGTTCTTGATTGGTTCACAGACTTTCTTGCAGACCGTTCGCATTCCAACTCTCTCCCACCTTTCCGCTCTGCTCCTGTTTCACTTGTGTGTGGAGTCCCTCAAGGAACGGCACTTTCTCCAATGTTATACAATATATATATATATATATATATATATATATATATATATATATATATATATATATATATATATATATGTATATATAAATAACACTCCTTTTGCTCCTTCTTCAGTCTCATGGGTTCTGCTATTATTCTTATGCGGACAACACCCAGATTCTGGTTCTGGTCTGTCTGGACCTGACTCAGTCTGAGACTGTTGCTCGACTGAGGAAGTATCTTGAGGAAATGGGGGATAGATGACATACAACTGGTTAAAGCAAAATGCTAGGAAAACAGAGTTTCTGGTTGTAGGTACCTTCACCCCCATCTGTTCTGGGTGGCCACATTTTGGCCTTCCTCTCTTGGCCCTCTTCCCACACCTGTGCTGTCAGTTAGAAATGTAGCGGTCAAACTCTCAGCCACCCTGGCCATGGAGGAACAGGTGGGAGTGGTCTGCAAAACTGGTCATTTTAAACTTTGGGTCCTTCGGAAGGTCCTTCCTTTTATCCCTACAGTTTACCAAGCCCCAGTGGTCGCACATTAGTACTAAGTGTCTTGGACTACTGTAACTCACTCTATTTGGGGCAACCTCTCTACCTGATTAAGCAACTGCAATTGCTCCAAAATGCTGCGGCGAGATCCATCCTAAAGAAGGCAAGCGTCTCAGCGGGCAAAGACCATTCAGGTGAATATATCAGCGCAAAGATGATTTTAACAATATTATTACAGAAGGACTATAGGATAAGAGAGAGAGCGTTCAGGCAAGACAAACAGGATTTCTAACAATACAGTTCTGGATATGAGATAGATTTGATTTGGATAGGGATGACTATGGACAGTACATAGGCTAGTGACAATCCTATACCATGGATACTCACTACCAAAGTTTTGAATGGAACCGTCAGGATTCTGGTCAAGGATTTTTCTGGGACAGACTGCTGGGCACACCGGACTGGACGGGTCAGTGATCAGCAAGGCCCTCTGGACACCGCATGGCAGGACTGGACAGCAAGGCGCTCGGGTCTACAGTGCACAGCATGACTGGACTGAATTTGCAATGGCTCTCTGGTCTGCACAGCACAGCACAGTACCAGACTGGGATTTGATCTGCCCTTCTGGTTATGAAGATAATTCTTTGGCAGGCAAGCAGTTACAGCACAGCCTGGCTGCTCTTTGGTTTCCCCTTTAAGTTCAGGGATGGGTTCTGGAAGTTAGGCCCAGCTGAAAGTGGATCAGCTATGCTCTGAGCCTTTCTGCTTGCAAATATTTTGGAGTCTGGAACAAGGAGAATGGATGGATCTCCTTCAAAGTGCTTCGCCAAATTCGGGATGGTGTGTGGATCAGTGTGTTTTTCTAGGTTCTCAGCTGTCTCTGTGTTTCTTAAAGGGGTGGGTAAGCTGAATTATCCTAGGCACACCCCCTAGGTAGTCTATTGGCTAAAGTCTGCTCTCTCCCTTGATTGGAGGGGAAAACAGAGTGTCATCCTGATGATGCGGTTTATGAGGCAGGGAAAACCTCCTCTTTGCCTTTTGCACATAAAATCTATTGTTGATATAATACATCTTTACATGTGTACAATCTTTATACCAATAACATACATAGATCAAATATTTTGTGGAGCACACCCTCTTCCAAGCCTCGTTTCGGTGGGATCTTGGGTCTGGATTTGACAAATTTTCACACTTTTGTCCAGAACACAACATCTGATCGGTCCACAAATTTGTACACATGTGCGCCTGATATCCGGGCATAATCGTATGAAGTTTCATGATTCTGACATAAATAAAATTGCTATAAAACCAGAATTTTCACTGTGCCTTCCCTGAACATCGCACAGATTTCTGGCACCTTTTAAAATGTGCACAAAAAATCAAATTCACAATGCTGTTAGTTCTCTAATTTGTACAAATGTGCACAGTCTTTTATCAGTCTTTTCCAAAAATATGCTTTCTGTCCATTGAGAATCAACAAAAATGTCTATCCCCGCCTCCAAAGGTTTCTTGTAGCTCAAGAGCAATCCCCACCTTCTTCCTCTGGCAGAGGCCACTGTTGACACTTACAATCTGCATATCCTTTCAGCCCAGCAAGGTTCATTGGGACTCATTCCGAGTATGGCGCTAACCAATGGCGCTATTAACGCCTTGGTTGACGCCGTACCCGGACCGGCAGAGCCTTGGTGGATGGCGGAATCACCGCCCCATTCCAAGGTTGTCGGGGCGGTAATTCCCCATTCACCAAGGCTCTTCCCCATTCCCGAATGAGCCCCCATAGGGCTCAATGGGAATGGGGAAGATGCAAATAACGGTGACCGTTCATTACGGTCACCGTTATTGGCTTGGAGGCCCCTTTGCGCCCTCGACTTTAACACCTGCTCAAAGCAGGCGTTAAGGGCGAGGGCGCAGAGGGAACTCGGAGTATGGCGGTAAGGGATTACCGCCACCTGTCTCGTTACCGGTGGCCGCTATCCCTTACCGCCACACTCGGAATGAGGCCCATTGTCTCTCCCAGGAGCAGCAGCCCAAAATCTCCTCCCCTGATTTACTCAACAAAAAGGTGTAAGTTCCTGGCCTTTGTGAGAAGCAGGGGAGATGCCTTTTGTTAGGGGAAAGCTGGGGAAAACTGGTTTGGAGTTCAGCTAAATCTATTGTCAATTTATAAACATTTTCGTGATTTAAAATAAAACTTGCAATTTGTAATCAAGCAGTTAGAACTCTGATTCCAGTCTCTAAATCATGGAGATTAAATAGTTACAAACTATGTTCCTCTTAATGACACGTCACTTAGATTTAAGACATGATATCTTAATGGTTCAAATTTGCAGTTTGAATGCAGGCTTTTGAAACAATCGCAGGCTGGTACTGCACCCATATTTTGACAGATTTTCACAGGCAAGCACACTTTTTATTGTGGATATTTTGATGATAGATTCCACTTTTCCTGACATTGTGGGTTCATATTGATTCCTTAAATGAGGTGGCGGATAACACCCAGCAAAGATATTGGATGTTTTCTGATGTTTTGGACTGGCATTCTGTATTTTCAGCAACCAAGAAAAAGGGGTTTAAGAGCAATTTTTGGGTTTCTTGCAATAAAACACTGCCTTTCCTGCAGTGTTCCATTTTTACTCGGTTGGCAGCCCAGTGACAGGTTTCAGCAGTGAGGTCTCCTTCCACCACCGACAAAAGGCAAAGTCGATTTGGCAGCCATTTTTTCCGGTTTCAAAGCGCAATTTTTATAGGTTTTGGCGCGCATGGGGTTTTCACTGCCATTTTGCTGATTCTGGTGCCACCAGCACACAGGGATGTCGCAGGGCAGAGCAGAGTGGGTTAAAACATCCCACATCTGGCAGGAGTATTTGAAATAGGTCTTGCAAGATGGCCTTTAAATTGTCATCTTCTGTGCCTCACACTTCAGTTATTCCTATTGGATATTGCCTGCCCTCAAGCAGTTTTCAAAATTCTCACATTTTACTTTTATTTATTGTGCATTTGTAATACATTCATACATCAAGTAAATTGTGTTTCAGAGCACCCACAGGGCAACAGGGAGGGAACATGGGAATGAAAAGCAAATATAACAATGAAATCCAGAGGTGGACCTACTAGGCCTTGTGAGCATTCAGAACGTGCAAGTGCAGGGAGAGAGAAGAGAAGAGATGGGTGAGTGGGGCGTAAGTGCTAGGTATACCAAAGAAGGAAGTGCTAGGGAGTAAGCAGCTGTTAAGTGAATTAGTTGTCAGTTGCCAATAAATTAATGCAGGTCAATGGTGGCATAGGCCAGAGGGGACCAAGGCAAGCGCTTGGAGCAGGTGTAGGCTGATGGCAAGGATTGTCCTTGGCCTCTAGCCCAGGGATCATATCTCTCCAGCCCTTAAATCTCTCCATTGGCTCACAGTGGCTGCTAGGATTAAATTCAAGACCCTTTGCATTGTCAACAAGGCTTTCTGGGGACTGGGTCCGTAACACCTACAACTTTCCATTCGGAAATACCTTCCTACATGAGCTCTTTGCTCCTCCACCTCCAACTCTCTTAGGGACAATCGCTTCTCCAAGAAACGAGTTGGCGGTAGATCTCTTTCTTTGGCTAGGTCCTCCCTCTGGAATAGCCTCCCTGCCTCTCTGAAACTTGAGGAAAACCATCTTTGGTTCTGGAAGCACCGCAGGACATTCCTCTTTGCCTCTGCCTTCACTCTTCCTCCACCCTGCTGATCTGTCTGCTTCAACACTGGGCACCTAGCTACCATCTGATTTCTGGCCCAGATCCCTGCCCACCCAGCCACACACCTGCACTGCCTCCTGGCAACCCTTGAACATGGGTCTGTATCTGCAAACCTATCCCCTTCCGGCACTTATTTGATACCCATTGTCTGTGCCTTATTCTTGCACTTACCACCTGCTGGCCACACTACCTGTTGTCTATTTGATCTCATGTTCAGCAATTTCCACTCCTCCCCTGCCCCTTGCACTCTCCCTCTCCCCTCTCCCCAGCAGTTGCGCGTTCTCAATGTCACTGGGCCTAGTAAAATCGTTGTTTTGTCCTCCCTTGTTCCCCTCCGGTGGCGTGCTCTGAAACACTTATGCATTGACGCAATACAAATAAATGATCACATCGTATCATGCCAGCTCGCTGTTTAGTGAAACGCTTGACACACAGTGAGTTGGTGCCGGAGGAATGTAGAAATCTGGAGGAAGAGTTTTTAGTTAGAGTCAGTTGTAGGTAGCTTGGACCCTGGCCCCAGACAGCCTTATGGATGATGCAGAGGGATTTTTATTTAATCCTTGCAGCAAACAGGAGCCAGTAGAGAGATTTTACGGCTGTAGAGATGCCGTTCCTGGGCTTGCGGACAATAAGTCTCATAGCCCTATTCTGGATTAGCTGGAGGGGTCGTAGAGAAGATGTGGACAGGTTAAGGAAGAGGCTATTGCAGTAGTGTAGAATAGAGAGAAGCAGAGCTCTAGAGACATGAAGCTTCTGGGGGAAAGTGAGGGAAGGAAGAATTCTTTTGAGGAGCTGCAGTTGAAAGCGGTACTTCTTGGCAAGGTCCTGAATGTGAGGGTTGAAGGAAAGAGAGTAGTCGAAGATGGCTCCATGGTTTCTGGCTTCAGATAAAGGAGAAGGGGCAGGGCCCATAGAAGATGGCCAGATTGAGGGGAAATGCATGGGAGAGATCAAGATGAATGAGAATAGCTGGAGAGTTGGGATCCAGAGATGAGATCAGTTCCTCACAGGTGTTCAGAAGAGCAGTTTCTGTGCCTCTGGATGCTCAGAATCCAAACTGATGATCATGTAGGCAACCAACAAGTTCAGTGTGCTGGGTTAGTTCGGGGAGGACCAGCTTCTCCAAGAGTTTTCACAAGAAGGGAGGGGAGGAGGAGAGGGAAGCAAGGGTGCTCAGGATGTCCTGCTTTGCTTTTGAAGTGAAGTGTGTGGCCAGTGTGTTGCAGAGTGTCTGAGAGGGAAGAGGTGAGGAGGACATTGTGGAAGGGTTGGCTACTTCCCTGCAGATTTTAGAGAGTTCAGCCGTGTTGTTGGATGCACCAGAGGTGTAAGCCTAGATGTGGGCCCTTTTCTTGGAGCAAATGGAGGGTTGATATTGCCTTTGTAGTAGGCGACAGGCCAGTGTTTCAGAGGGTGAGCCTGAGGTCTGCCAGTTCCGCTCCACAGCTCTGCACTTGCATTTCAGGACTGCAAGTTCGGAGTTGTATCAGGTATTATGCTTGGAGACATGTTTCAGGCGGATCCTCATGACTGGGGCAAGAATGTCAAGAGTATTTGTGATGGCAAGATGGAGCTTGCTAATAGCAGAGTCAGAGGTAGAGTCTGAAGTGGGGAGAGAGGGGGTATGAAGGAAGATGCAAAGGCAGTGGCTGACATTCATTTCATCAGACGGATGTTTGTGAACAAGGTTGGCAGGGCTGGGGGAGGTGCGATCAGAGGGCTGGGAGGACCCAGGGGACAGAAGAGGAGGGAATGGTCTGACCAGGAGAGTGGGGTGATCTGTGGGAGAGAGAATGAAAGATCCCTGTGGATGAAGACATTAAGAGTGTGCCCAGCTTAGTGGGTAGGACCAGAGGGGAGGGAGAATGGAGAGAGAGAAGGAGGAACAGAGGTCACGGAAGAGAGTGGATGCTGAGATTGAGGAGTCAAGGTGGTTGGTGAAGTCACCCAGGAGAAGGAGTTTAGATGTGGTAGTGAGAAGAGGGGAGGAGAAGCCGGCACATTCACAGAGCAAAATGGTGGTAGAGCCAGGACCCCTGTAGATAGTGGCAATGGTCAGAGAGGAGGTAGGAGTGATCACCAGCTTGCTCACCAGGCTCTCGAAGGAAGAGTAAGGCTGGGTGGGTATGAGGGACGAAGGGACCCACTCAGGGAATATCAAAGTAACCCCATTGCCCGCACGCTTGGAGATGATCTTATGACAATCAGCGAGAAGGGAGTCAGAAGCAGTGACTGAGCTGGCATTGAACTACGTCTCGGTAAGAGCGAGGATATCGACGTCAAGGTCTTCAAGGAGGAGGCAGATGTTGGCAGAGTGTTTGATGGCAGAACGCATATTCAGCGTGGCTAGATGCAATAGATCCCTGCCGTTGAAGCTTTTCCGAGGAGGGGTACAAGGAAGTGGTACCTCAGTGCGAGGAGGGGGACAGAGAGAGTAAAAGAAGGTGTAGCAGGTATGGGAAGCAAGTTGATGAGGCACGGTAGGTGCTAGTCAAAGAGGAGAAGGTTGGGTTGAGGACCCTGAACAAAGATAGTGCAAGTGTGGTAGACATTAAAAATACACCTGGTTGATGATAAACCCGCCAAGAGTACTTCTCAATTAGTGCCACCATTAATGGGTGAAGATGTGTAAGGAGAGAGAGTAACAATAAGATGAGGAGTCCACAGTTCTGCGGAGAGCACCGAAAAGAGGATATCAGTGAAAATCTATCTAGAAGATGCGCTAACATAGGTGTCTGCTATAGGTAGGCCAAGGTAAGTGGTCAGGCTGTCTTTTTTAAGTTTCTTCCAGACTTCTAGAGAGAGGGAGGATAGGTGATAGTATGGCAGTTGGAGTAGGTAGGGCAGATGGTGAGTGAAATAGGTGTGCTGCAGAGAAAAGTATATTAGACATAGGGGGGACTGTACGTGCACAGACTCACCAGGTGGCCCAGTAGTCAAAAAACAAGAGAACACATGAAGTAGAAGTAAAACATGCCAAGGTTCCGCATTCCAAAAAGGTACAACATGCAGTGCACAATGGGGAGAGGAGAAATTAAAAACACCCAGATTTGACTTTTACAGAAAGGTACAGAGTGGTACCAGATGCAGTACACAATGGAGTGAAGTGAAGCTAAAAAAAACAACCAGATTCGACTTTTTCAGAAAAGGTAAAGAATAGTACAAAATGCAGTGCACAATGGGATGAAGAGAAGTTTAAAAACATACACGTTTCCAGTTTACAAAAAACGGGGGTGAAGTTGTATATCCTCAGAAAATGGCGGCTTCTCCACCATTATGTCATTCATACCATGCTTATTCACATGGGCAGGGTATAAATGACAAACCCTGTCACTAGGGCATTCATTTCAATACACATGTCAGCAATATTTCTAAACATTTCCATCTTCACATTGGAAATGTCCATCAACAGTGAGTCTCATAACTTTATCTTTCATATAATGACATCTTCCTTCATAAAACTGCTTAGCTGCTCAACATATACGTAAATATTTCTTTATCTTTCTAAATTTACCTGCCTCTACTCTTTGCCCTCTGCAACTAATCCAGAACAGGACTGCGAGACTTGTCCTTGGCCTCAAGCCCTGGAATCATATCTCTCCAGCTCTGAAATCTCTCCATTGGCTCCCAGTGGATGCAACGATTAAATGTAAAACCCTCTACATTGTCCACAAAGCTTTCTGGGACCTGGGTCCAAAATACCTTCAGCTATCCCTCCGCAAATACCTCCCCTCTCGAGCTCTCCACTCCTCTACCTCTAACTCCCTCAGGGTCAGTCGTCTCTCAAAGAAACGAGCTGGGGGCAGATTTCTGTCTTCAGCCGGGGCCTCCCTCTGGAATAGCCTCCCTGCCACTCTAAAACTTGAGGAGAACCATTTCCGGTTCCGGAAGCACCTCAAGACCGTCCTCTTTGCATCTGCCTTTGCTCCCTCTCTCCCTTGCTGATCTGTTCTCGCTTGGCACTGTGCACCTGGCCACCCTTTGTCCCCTTGGCCCAGGTACCTGCTCACCTTGCCACCCTTCTGCACTGCCTTCTGGCCACCCATTGCACTGGGGACTGTATCTGTACCCATACAGATCCCCCCCACATTCTTCTTTTATGCACTTATCAGACTTACCCGTTATACTGCCATAAACACAGCACTTGTCACTTGCTAGCTGCACTACCCCTGTTTATTGCTCCACTATCTATTTTATTTGTATTATTATTATTTATCTGTTTATCCTCTGCTCTGCAATTCCCAGTCTCCCCGTTCCATGCACTTTTACCCTTTCCCTTTCCCATGCACTTGTACGCTCTCAATGTCACTGGGCCTAGTAAGATCGTTGTTTGTTTCTCTCCTGTTCCCCTCCCTTGTCGCGCTCTGAAACACTTGTGTACGAGCGCAATACAAATAAAATATCATATCATATCATAACAAGGTGCTTCTTGTCATCCCAGTTCATAATTTCTGGGTGTGAATTGGTCCTTGGAAGATAACATTCGAATTACCTTTCAATTTCACCTGCTATTCGATGTTCACACCATGTTTATTTTGCTCTCGACATTCTACTGTTTTTCATCCAGTTGTGAATGAAGACAACCAGTATTAGTTATTCCAGCCCTGTGTTTAATATATATCCACTCATCACATATGGCATCTGGAGTGTACTGCTGTTCAGATCAAGACATTCTTACTGTGTGTATTTGGTGTTTTAAGCATAGAAGGCCAGCAGGTCTAGGTAGCTATGCAGTCCAGCCAGTGGCAGCTTACAACAGAGTGAATACAGCTCCAGAACAGGGCCACCAGGGACCATCAAAATCAATTATATAAGCAGTTCCCAGAGTGAATTTGAAAGATAACTCATTGAATGTCCTTGCATATAATCTATGACTGTGACTGCTGTTCTTTCTTCAATATGTGTATTTAAGCATTATTGTTTTAGTTGAAATACACATTTTTCAATATAGACAGTTTTGATAGAATTCAAATATTAACATTATTCAGTTAGTTCAAAACATATACAAATTTGGCACATATTTACTTGACGTGACTATCACGATAAAATGTAAGTTAATAATATAATAATAGCGAAGATCAATAAAACGGAGTAATAGAATTCTAAAAGCATAAAAGGAGAAATGTGATCACTATTTAGACATTATGATTATGCGACTTGAGTACTGTTGTAAGTCATTGGGCCTCATCACGAGTTTCGAGGTAGCCATGGTGCTAATAGCGCCATGGCTGCCTCCAAATAGGTGTCTGGCTCTGGGTTCTGTGAATGAGGAATTACCGGGTCATTCCAACCTTGGAGGACCCGGTAATTCCTCATTCACAAAACCAATCCCCATTCCCATTGAGCCCTCATAGGGCTCAATGGGAATGGGAATGGAGCCAATAACGGGCCCGTTAATAACGGGCCCGTTATTAGCTCCCTGGTCCCCTTGCGGGACCCGCAAAGGAACCTCTTAATAGGGCGGAATGGGTTTACCGGCACCATTACCAGTGCCGGTAAACCCATTCCGCCAACCTCGTAAGGCGGCCCATAATCTATTTGATAAACAAGATTATTATGCTTAAAAACCACACAATAAATTGTGACAATAAGATCTTACAAATATATACAACCATGATCTGAATATTACTGAGATAAGATTTGTGTAACAGTGAGCAGTGGTGTGAGTTTGTTAATCACTTAACAGAATCATTGGACAAGTTTAGGGCTAATAAAAATCCAACCGTTGCAATATTTAGTGAAACTCTTGTAGCATAAAAAATATATGTCCACATTAATTTCTTTGTCATAATTTTGAAATATCCAAGATGTTTAAAGAACATTTCTTTCCTTAAATCTTTCAGTTCTGTACATTCGGTCAAAAGATGTTGTAAGGCTCCTCGTGTTTAGTTTTAGTACAGAATCTACATGCTGAGGTAAGATTTAAGGATTTATTGTAGTGAGCTGCTTGCATTTTGGTGGGCCAGATATTAAGCCGAAGTTTTAGCATCGCTTGAGCATATTTGGGATCAGGAAATGTTGTCAGATAAAGTGGTATCTCATGCAATGGTTTGAGTAAAAAAGCTCCCAATCAAAATGACAAGTAGGAGTTGCAGGATTCCCATGTTATTCACCAATCCCAATACCATAGCTTTAATTTGGCTTTGTCAGGGAACTCTATGAACATGTCTATGGTAATATTGGCATCATTTAGAATGGTATTGCAATACTCTTCCCACACTTGTAGCAGAGACTTCTTTGCAGTGGGTAGTATTGATTTTAGGGTTGGCATCAGAGTACTGCTGGAAGACATGGTGGAAAGGGATTTTCTGTAGGAGGACATCATTTGCCATGCCACTATGGCTGATAATGAGGTGAGTCCCTTTTCATAACTAATTATTGCGATCGGCATGCTCATTGGAAGGGAACATATTCTCTTCCAATAGATTCCTTCCAACAAGTTCCATTTCGGGCAATTGGCTGGAAGTTTTGTTTGAGCTCCGTATGTAATGATAGGAATCACTTTTTGACTATAAAATATTCTCGCTGGATTATATGAGAATTTGCCAAACCTGTTCTGGATGGCTTTCCCTTGGGCTGATAGAAGCTTCATCCTTGTTTTTAGCTCTAGTTTATATGGTAGATCACATTCAAGCCAAGGTATTTATATTGATGGACCTGAGATAACAAAGCCTTGGAGAGGGTCCAGTTGAAGTTGTATTTATGCATCATCTTGTGATGAAAGATTATTGCATTTGAATGTCGGTATTTATGGTTAGGTGATTGTTTTGAGCATATTTATCCATGGCTGCTAATTTTGTTTGTAAGCCTATTCGGATCCTATCCAAAAGAACAAGATCATCGCATATAAGAGCCACGAGATTTCTGTCGAGCCGAATTTTGGTGGGAATGAACATACAGATTCAAAGGCTGTGTTAATATCTCTAATATAAAAATTGAATAGAATGTAAGCTAAAATGCATCCTTGCTTTAACCCTCTGTTTGTTAAAATTATATCTGTTAAAAGGCTATCACTCCTGAGCTTCACGTTTATGGAAGTATCAGTAAAAAATCATTGAATTAAATGCAGGATATACATACAGCATTTATCATTAAAAAGTTTTTCCCATAAAACATTTCAAAACACAGAGTCAAAAGCTTGCTTAAAATCAATAAATGCTAAAAACGCTGGTTGTTTAGATAAAATCACTTGTTTTTTATTAGCGGTTAAAATAGTTAAATTTATAAAGGTTCCAATTCCTTTGATAAAAACAGACTGGTGTGCATCAAAAAGCTCTGTAGTATTAATCCGCTGAGTGAGGTCTCGAAGAATGAGTTGAGAGAAGACCTTCCCTGGGATATCCAAGAGTGTGATCAGTCTATAATTAGTTGGGTGATTATGGTTCCTTTTCTTAAATATTGGAATGAAAATTGATTTCTTCCGTGATGGGGGGATCAAACATGTCTTAATTACATTACTACAAATAATCATCAGTATATTTGACGGTCTGGGATCAGGAGTGATAGAGCTGTTGATTCTTTGAAGGATCTATTAAGTAGGATAGAGAAGTGCATGGACCATTCTTGTTCACGCACACTGTTTATTAAGGAATACTGGGAGGCAGCTTTGTCCTGACTGTTTATAAGATTTCAGATCTGTGAGACAGATTTGCTTGCTATGGCTAATAGCGTTGTCTCAACATTAGATTGACTTTGGTTAGAATTGATTTGTTTTATCTTGTTTTGATAGCCAGTTTTTAGGGTTTCTTTATGTTCTAGGGTACCAGATAATGGTAGCTTTCTCAAATCTTGTCGTAATTTTGCCTTCTGCACTTGAATTTGTGTGTCAAAGTGGTGTTTGTGCGTGAATGTTGGATGACTTAAAGTAGGAGTCGATTGAATGATTACTTTTAGACAGTCAGTATACAGTGGGGAATAGAGGTTAGCTGTGTTTCTAGTAATTTCAGTTTATAAGGTATATTAAACGATTTCTTCCCTGATTGAGAACTAATGGAAGAACAACAGTTTTGCATGTAGGTATCATCCGAGGGGGCCATTCAACTTGTACAATGTCATGGTCGCTCGCTACATTAGGAATGACTCGAAAGGATTGGATCTGATTAACAGCAATTAAGGAGATAAATATGTAGTCGAGGTTTGAGCATGATGATCCTCTCGACCAGGTGGGAAATGGTGAAATGTCATCCGACATGGTACCATTAAGCATGATGAAGTTGTAGGTTTTCATTAGGGACATCCATTTGTCAGCTCGAGTAGGGCACTGTTTTAAATTAGTTGTTAGGCAATTAATGTTGAAATCACCTTTTATTATAGTTGTTCTAATTAGTGGGTCGAGAAGGATGAGATTTAACATTGTCTCTACATGTGATAAGAACAAATCCTCATTAATTGTTGCTGGGTTCCAGTACACATTCAAAAAGTGCTGTGAGTGGAAATAGTGGATGCAGAGGATTTATTGATGAGAGTTTGACAAGTTGATTTCCAGGGACGGGGGAAGCCCAGGTTTGCAGTTGCATCAGGGAGTGAAGTTTGACTGCTATAAGGAGGCCAGCTGCAGAGCGTCCTTTAGCAGATTTTAGGGCATGAACCCAAGCAATCTAGAGGTCTTCCCAAACTGGTTCTCCAATAATCCAAGTTTCTTGGAGTAGAATTATGTCATAGTTATTTAGGACTACGGCTTTTGCTGTGATTAAGTGGGAGAACCATCTGGTGTTACAGATTGTCAACTAACATGAATGAAGCTTTGTCCTGACGTGGGACTAGTAATTTGCATGTCGATTACCATTCTGGATGACTTTGGAGAGCCACATCCATTTGGATTTAGGACAGAGTGGTGATTTAGTCTTCATTGGTTCTTGATTTGAAATTTGATGTCTATTACAATTACATTTACAGCAAGTGTGTGCGAGACAGGATGAAGGTTCATTATTGGAGCAACCTTGATTCCAGTTTTGATGGGGATGATATCTTTTGTTATTTCTTGGATTGGTGCATGAAGTTGGTAAATCTGTGAAGCTGGATGTGCCTTTTCCGGTAGCGGTCAAGTCTGGACATGAAGATGGAATCCACATGATTGTAATTTTCCTTTAGGTTTCCACAATACATTTTTAACAATTCTCAACAGAATAGTTAGTTCATTTGTATCGAAGTTCAATGTTCCAGTGAAACCAATGGATTTAATATCTTCAGAGCTGATGCATTCTATTTCTGAGATAGTCTAAAAAACTGTGAGTAAGGTAGTTCTGTTGGGAAAGGAGTCAGTTAGAAGTCGATTTAGCATTGTCGGAATTAACTTATCTGAATCTAGCAGAGAGTTTTGAGAAGGGTTAAGAGGAATTGAATCTGAGATGGCTACTTGGTCTGATTTTTTCTTGATCCAACAGGGATAGATTTGTGGGGTGTTTATAGAGAGGGATTTTGATAGTATTAAATTGACACATATGATTCGTCAAATGCCATTTGTTTGAAGTTATGGATTGTGTAAACTTTGATGTATGATTTTGATTTGTGGAGGAGTAGAAACTGAATAAACAGAGAGATTCATGAGATTGTCATTAGTAATTTCCACATTTGGTTGATGATCACAAACAGGTATAGAGATAGCATCACCAGCATTTGCATTAGTTAAGTTACCTTGAGGTACCACCACTGGATTCACCGGATGGAGAGCAGGAACTTGAGGCTGTGCGGTCAGATAGATTGATTCATCGTCAATGGCAGATTTTTCATCCACTTGATTGACTTTAGTAGGGATAGTTAACTCATCTATGATTTTTTCTGTTTTCTGTTTAGAATTTTTCTTATTCGCAGCAGGTTGATTTTTGGCTTCTTTTACGTATGGGCAATATCTGAACAATTACGTTTCTTACTTTTTTTCACTGGTTATTCCGCTGAAAGAGTTCAAAGGTGTGGATCTCGGGAGGTACACCTTCTATGGAATTTAAATTGGTGCTGAATGGCTCAGTTTCAATTAAAAGAGAGTTTGGTGACTAGATTGACGGGGAGAGCTGTTTAACTGCAGTGGTTAAGGGAGTTATACTGCTCTCCATCGGGATCATTGGGTGTCTCAAGATAGCTTGATTGGGAGACAAAGAGATTTTATGCCGGTCAAGGGATACAGAGTTCATTGCGTTGGGCAGACACATTAGTTCTGCTGCAATCCAATCAATTTTGGAAACCATTGAATACACAATCAAATTGTGGTCTCTAATCTTGGAGTCCATTCACACATACCGCTTTGCTAGAGACATCATGGTGTCTAGGGCTAAGGATGTAGAAGGTGGAAAACCAAATGATGGTCCTGGTGTCCTCTTTACGAATGAGTCTATGGATGAGTTTCTAGAGTCAGATATGTTATGTATTTCGGGAATCTCTTCATTGGTGTATAGTATGGGGGAGTTTGATAATCTGGTGGAAGGATTGTTTGAAGTTGATTCAGGATGTGGGATGTAACCTGAGGGTCCTGCAGGCGGGGCGGGCAACAGCTTGGGTAGAATGACTAGAAGCATGATCTCACACCAGGTTTCACTGTGCAGAGGTTAAGGTGTCTTGTAATCCTTCTGCTAAGGTATTCTGCACAACTTGTGAGTACAATGGAGGGATGTTACTGTAATCTAACGTGTGAATTGTGGCTATCACACAGGGTTGCCAAACCATGTCTGTCAGGGCAATAGGGGTGAAAGAAATTTCATGATTATGCTCCGGTATAACGGGAGTTTGACACGTCTGCAATGTGGTGTCAGAGATTTTCCGTGTTGTGGGGATTTGACAACGTGGAGGGATCGGTGGAGTGAATAGAGTACGGGCGGGGTATAACCGTGGATTCAACATTGGAAATCTGGTGTGAAGTAGAGGTATCTTTGGTCGCAAGACAAAATTGTATAATGTCTGCTCCGACAAGCTAAATATGCTTCTGATTATGTGCATGGGGAGGCAGAGAGTTAGGCGAGAAGACAGGAAGCATAGATTGGAGCTTTGGATTCTTCCAAATCAACAAAGGGCCTTGATCCAGCATAGCTGATGTTAGGCGATAGGTCATCATGGCAGCAGAATGGTTACATAGTAAAGTGAAACTAAATGGCGTGTCGGAGGAGGCAGCAAGCGATACAGCAGAACGCAGACAGCACTCACCTCACATTCCCTGATGCTTATGAAGAAGTCACATGATGAAGGAACATGGCTATATCTACAAAACAAAGAAAGCTACATTAAATATAATGGTAGCTGTAAGGTATTGCCACACTGTTGGTATCTGTTAGGATATAGCATGATAGTACCAGGAAGTAAGTCCAAATATGCAGTTAGGCAAGTCTATAGCAGTTGGTGCAGCACATTTGCAAAACACTGTGGAAGGACGTGATGTGTAGGGTTTCCAGCTGAAACAGCACTCGCCTCGCACTGCCTTATGCGGTGGCCCTCTTGAAAAACACTATCCACCATTAATCCCCACTTCCTGTAGCAATCTGGACCCACAGAAAACATATCCCAAGAGAGGACCAGAGGGCAGTTGCCCGAACACTGGTTTTGGAAGCCAAAATTCAGTGAGGGGGAACTTCAAGTCTTCACTGATGAGGTGGTTGGCCATTGTGAGGAATTGTATGTTGACCGCCAGAGGAAAACATCTGGGCAGTGGAAGACTCCAATCTGGCTATCAATCAGCTAGAAGGTGACAGCCATAGGCATGGTCCCCCAGGATGCAGAGGACTTCTGTAAATGGCGGAATTACCTTAAGGTCAGAGGGTGCAGCCTCTTCTCCCAACACAGGGTGGAGGCAATGCCCACAGGAGGAAGCACCACAGAGCCCCTTATGGAGGGGATTGAGGGAGTTGGCAGCGTGGAGTCAGGTGGCAGCAGCCAAGAGGCGTAGGTGATTTGCCCCCCCATCCCCCAATGCACAGTGCACATGAATACCAAAGAAAGTATCCCTTAGCACCCATTTGCCCAATGGAGAGGGATAGAAGCCAGCAGCTCCAACATCAGTCCCTGGGGGTCAGGGCAAGCAGTTGGGGTGCCTCATTATCCTCCCCCATCCCAGCCTAGGGGGAGACTTCCATAAGCACCCCATATCTGGTGTGGAGTGTGAAGATTTGGCATTCACAGTATCAAAGTGTAATGCACCCGACTCTTCTGCTGGCGCTGGCCATGCCAGCCAGAGTGGGAGGTGCAAGCAATCACAAAACAGTGTGGCTGTTAAACCAGCATGTGCCGGGCCATGTAAGGCTGCCCCATGCTGGTATGGCAGTGTAGGACACTGAACCAAACTGAGTCGTGCTGCTGGCTCAGCAGCAGCATCCCATGGAGCCATGGTAGTGCCCTGACTGCAACAAAATGCGCTCTCCCCAGCTGTGTGTGCCAGGGGATGGGGTGGGGACCATAACGTCACATATGCTGCCAAAGCTAAGGCCAGGCTTGGATGCCAGCACATATCCATAAGAGTGTGCCACAAAATGTATGTCCATGCAGAGTCACTTGTAGGCATGGTTGACTCTTCCAGCTGCACCTACATAGACAGGCTGCCTTGGCAGCACAAGGGCCAAAGAGCACCTGGCCATGGGTCAGACACACTCAGCTACGAACATACCCACCCTGCTGTGGTCACATGAATGACCCATACACAACCATACCTTTCTAGCCACATGGGTGCATGTCCCTCTGATGAATAACATGTGTGACTTGCAGGCCAATGCACAGGAACACACAATGCCTGGCATCATGTAATTTGTCCCGCTACAGTCTCTCAGCCGGCTCAGGATGAGGCAGAGGAGGATGAGGGTGAAGGCCCTTTGATGGCCGGGGCCTCCAGGGTGTCTACATCACCCACAACCCCTGAAGGGCCCTCCGACGGGATGTGCAGGCGCAATGGACACCATGTCACGCCAGATCCCAGCAAAACCAGACCTGCTGGTGACAGCACAGGCCCTGCACCCACCTCATGTGCCACACACATCGCAACACCATCTGAACCCCAGCAGCTGGCCAAAGTGCCTGTGACAGTTCACACAGCTGCTGGCAGGCATGCTAAAGCCAGTGTGAAACAACCCAACCGACAGGCACAGGGTGCTATCACCTGGCCATGACAGCATGCAACCTAGCCAGCAGGCCCAGTCCTCAGCGGGTGACTTGGACAACCCCTCCTATGGGTTGCCATGTTTCAGCCAGAGCCCTCCCCATATCCCACAACCCATTCCCCAGACCACACCTGACTCCACCATCATATTGAGGCTGGACGCCGTGGAAAGGTGCCAGGTGAAAATGGAAGTAATTGCAAATATACACTCCCTACACCTCCAGGCCATGCGGGACTGTATCCAGGGTGCCACACGCCAGATTATGCGTTGGATAGAGCACTGGCAGCTGCTACAATGGCTGCACTGACAGTCTATGGGCGGCATGTAAGGGAGCTAATGGAAGGCATCTCTGACTTTGCCAAGGCCATGCAGCAAAATATAGAACTAACTATGTGACACATCCGGGGTCTAGGGTCCGTGCAATCTAGTACGGCAAAATCAACAGAGTGTTCCTTGCCGAGCAACCAAAGGTGCCGTTCATAGCATATTCTGGGCCCGAAGTCACTGGGGGAAGCCATGAAGGGGAAGAGGTAACTGTATTAGTAGTTAGACTCAAGGGGTGATGTTGAAGGTTGGGAAGGGGGGATAGTGTGTTGGGGTGGTGTTGAGGGGTGAGGGAGGGGGATAGTGCCTTGTGGTGGTATTGCTTCCACATTACAACTTTGTTCATCTGTATCAATGCCAGGTCATTCCTCATTGTGTCCATGTGTTTAATTATAAATGAGTTCATACAGAGGTGCATGGCATGTGAATAGTTAATTCATCAAATTGAGTTGTCCATTAGTTCCTCTCTGATGTCTTCTTGGCAAATGGGTAGTGTCTCCTCATTCTCAGGGGGTGGCATGTCCACATCAGGGGGTAGAGTGAAATTCCTCTGGAGGCAGATATTGGGCCGCATTATAACCCAGGCGGAACGGGGTTAACGGCGCCGGTAAAGGTGCCAGCGCTGTCAACCCCGTACCACCAGATCACGAGGTCCCCTTGCGGGACCCGCTCTGCACGTCTGGTTTCACCAGACGTGCAGAGCGGGTCCCACGTGGAGAGGAGGGAGCAAACAACGGGCTGCTCGTAATCGGTCCGTTGTTTGCTCACTTTCCCATTCCCATTCAGCCCTATGTGGGCTGAAATGGGAATGGGGAAGGTCTGGGCCCGGGTTCCTAGAAGGAGGAATTACCAGGCCCTACGAACTCGGAATGGCCCGGTAATTCCTCATTCTGGGAACCCGGATGCAATTTCGGCGGCATGGCTACCACCGAGATCGTAATGAGGCCCATTGTGTTGAATGGAAAACACAGCACAATTTTCCCAAACTTTTAAAGACTATACATTAGTGTCCCTCCGGTGCAGTCCAGGCAGCGGAAAAAGGCCTCCAGGAGGCCAAAGGTCTGCTCTATACAGACTCCGATCCCATATTTGTAGGCCAACTCCTGTGGTGTCTGTGGATCCTGAACAGATGTTATGATCCACATCAGCTGTGGGTGCCCAGAGTCTCCTACAAGCAGAAGGTTCAGAGGCGTCAATCACAGTGTATTGTGTAGGTGTTGCAATTCACTGCATTATGACGATGGGCATCATGTGCATGCATATGGGGCTTCATTGCAATGCATGTATTGATTTCACTGCATGTGCATGTTATATCAAGCAGTTTGTGCATTGTAGTGTTACCACATGTGCCCTGTTCTTTTGCAGCAGATGAAATTTCCAGGGTCTATGGTTGTCATGGCAAGATGGCATGGTGGCTGTTTTGTGCCTGTATGTTGCTCTCGTGCATGTGACCTGATGGATGGTTACTTTGGCCTCCATATGTTTATGGTGTCTACTGCTCTTCATTGATTGTGAAGTGCACCTAGGTACTTCGCTGTGGAACTTGCAGGGTCATTGGTGCATGTTCCTGTTGCACTTTGTGAAACATTGATTATGGATTTATCATGTTGCATTGTGGTACCTGCATTCACGTTTGTGTGTTGGTAGTCCTTACTGTTCAGGTGCATATGCATATTCATTCAGGTTCATCTGAATGTACTTGTTCTGTGGAGTGTACGTTTTCATTAGTATGGGAAGAGGGCAGGTCCTTTATGTATATTCCATGTTAGGGCATCCATTCTGCGGTTGTGCCCATGCACCCCCCCAATATGGTTGGCTGCATTGCAGCACCTTGACTTATTGCATGATGTCACTTTTACTCTCCCACTATCCACGTCCATTGTCCTCTGTGCGTCTCAATGTATCCAGTTAGTGTACTGATGCATAGGACCATGGCATCGTGGGGCATTTAGTGAGGCAAATGTCTTTGAGAATATGAAAAAAGCCTGGATAATCGCTCTATTGAAAAAGAAAACCCGGACCCCACAATACCTGGAAACTATAGGCTGATCACTAATGTGCCGTTCATATTAAAAGTGATTGACAAGATCACCTTTGTAGAGAGTGCTGACATTCTGGCCTCGGAACAGTCAGGTTTCTGAGCAAATCACGGTATTGAGACTGCACATTTGGACTTACAATTCAATATTGACAATATTATTGAGAAAGGGGATAGATCATTACTCTCATTGTTGGATCTCCCTTCAGCTTTTGACCAGATTAGTTGAGGTAGGGAAATGTACCCTGCATACTGCCAATTGGTTTCAGTCATTTCTGGGTCAAAAAATGGCTGCAGTGGTCAAAGGAATTGCTTCCCCCGGAAAAATCACCTTTGATTTGTGAAATGCCATGCCTGTCTCCATTACTTTTTAATATTTTCTTGGAACCCCTGTGTGACATGCTCATAAGTATGGGTGACAAGTTTACCAACTACGCTGATGACACCTAGATAGGTTTGGAGCTATTTGGTGTATACAAGAACAATGTTCTTAGAGTCAATGGGGTGTTTGAAACCATAAATACATGGATGGCTGTAAACTATCTAGCTCTTAACGAGGAAAAAAAAAACGAGTTTTTGATTGTAGGCACCCAACAGAAACTGAAAAAGTTGGATGACCAGCATGCATGTCTCAAGATAAACGGGAATGGTATAAAACTGTCTGAACATGTAAAAACCGTAAGCATCTTTTTTGACTCCCATTTCCCTTTTAAGAGGCGCATTTCATACTTGAAATCAACATGCACCTTCTACACAAATTTACTTTGGCAAATTTGTCCGTACCTTTCCGAAGCAAACAGAGCTATGATTGCTGGTGCAATCATAAACAAAAACCTGGATTACTGCAAAAGCCTTTTGATAAGTACACCTAAGACAAATATAAAAAAGTTGCAAATAATTCAGAATGGAGCAGTTCAGGCAGTCTATGGACTGAGTCGACGCTCAAAATCTCAACTGCCAGGAGGAAGCTACACTGGCTCCCCGTGGAACAGCGAATAAAATTCAAAGGCTCAGTTCTGGTGTATAAATGCTTATTAGGCAATGCACCCTGCTATCTTCCCAACAGGATCAAAGGAGCATCTGTGAGAAGGACCTTTTGTTCCAATGGCAATCAGCTATTGTACCAGGCACGAGTTTCCCTCATGAGGATTGGCAGTGCCGGTTTTAATATTCGGGCACCCACCATTTGTATCCCTCTCAGCCTGGACCTCAAGAGCTGTATGTCCATCGCTTTATTCAAAAAAACAACTGAAGACATTGCTTTTTTGATGAAGGGATGGCTTAGCTATACCTTCTTGTTATCTAAATTATACTGGAATTTCTCCCCAATTACCGATTGCCTCTTCTTTATGTTGTATGCCTGTTCATGTCTATCTGAGCGCCTTGAGTCTTAAGGGCGAAATGGCGCTATACAAAAATCAAGATAGATAGATAGATAGATAGATAGATAGATAGATAGATAGATAGATAGATAGATAGATAGATAAATAGATAGATAGATATGTGAATGAATGTTATGTTATGCTATGTTGATTCAGATATAGTATGTCCACTGGCCTTAAACTCACTCACTGCTTGTTTTCTACTGCTTGTTAGTGCCTTCCTCAAAACTCTTCTCTAAGTCTGCCTTTACCGCTTCGCACCCTCCATTTTGTGCTGTATTATGTGTTTTGTGGTAATTCAAATTTAGGTGTGCTTTTACACCTATGCATCCTCCATTTAGTGCTGTATTGTGTATTTTGGGGTAATTTGAAAAATGTGCTATATTGTACCTTTTGGGGAAATTCAAATGTAGGTGTGTTTTTACATCTATGTTAATGCATAGTGCAGCCTCTCCATATGTCCCCCTTTTCTACCTCTAGGGCACTTTCCATCTTTCCCATCTACTTTCACTGTTACTCTTTCACCTATCCCCCCTCTCTCACCATGTCTGGAAGAAAAAAAGTTAAAACAAGATATCTTGGTCTATAATCCTGGTGTACCTATTGCTAGATAGACTGACTATCACTGATATCCTTTTCTCTGTCCCCTCTACAGACCTATGGACCTCCCATCTGATCCCTAACCTTTTCCCTTTTTCCTCTTCACCCATTAATGGTGGCACTAGATTGGGAAGTACTCTTGGCATACTTCTCATCCTCTAGGTGCATCATTAATGTCTATCACAATGGCACTGTCATGGCCCAGGGTTCTCAACCCAATTGTTCTGTCTTTGACCGGCGCCTGCCGGCCCTAATCAACTTCTGACCTTCTGCTGCTCCTCCTTCCTCTCTCTCTGCACCTCCATCAGCACCCCTGATGGGTATACCACCCCACTGTAATCCTCCTCAGAGAACTTTCAAAGGTGGTAACTGTCTTCACTTAGCCACTCCGCATGCTTGATCTGCTGTCAAACACTCTCCTGACATCTGCTTCCTTCTTGAAGACTTCGATCTCAGCATTCTCGTTCTTGCCGAGGTGTGGTTCAATGCCAGCTCGTCACTGCTTTTGACTCCCCCCTCCCTGATGGCTACAAAATCCTCTCCAAACAATAGCCCAACCGAACTGGTGGTGGGGTAGGCCTGATTTTTCCTGAATGAGTGCCTGCTTGCCTCATACCCACTCAGACGTATTCCTCCTTTGAAAGCCTTGTCTACAAACGTGGTGCCTCTCCTTCTCACTATCTCCCCCTTAATGGGCTGATGTCACCTCCTCTCTCCTGACTTCTACTTCTAAACTGCTCCTCCTTGGAGACTTCAATATCCACCATGACTCCACTATTGCCTCTTCACTCACTCGTGATCTCTGTACCTCTCTCTCCCTTACTATTCTCCCTTTCAGCTCTACCCACTCTGCCAGACACACTCTTGATGTCTTCATCGCTGCTGATCTCCCACTCTCCAACTCCCTCACTACCCCTTTCTCCTGGTCTGACCACTCTCTCCTATCTCCACATCTGGGACTCCCTGACCGAGCCTCCACCAGCACTGCCAGCCTCCTTCACGGTTATTGGACCAATGAAATGAGTGTCAGCTGCTGTGTTTACCTACACCTTCATCCCTCCTCCTTCCCATACTCTTGACTCTCCCACTGACTCTGCCCTTGCCAATCTTCATTTGCTATCACTAACACTCTTGACCTTCTTGTCCCTGTCATGAGGATTTGCCTAAAACCTGCCTCCAAGCACAACAGTTGGTACGACTCCGATCTCGCCACCCTGAAACACAAGTGCAGAGTTGCTGAACTGAAGTAGCAGACCTCAGGCTCATCCTCTGACAAACTGGGCTGTTGCCTATTCCAAAGGTGGTACAGTCTCTCTATCCATTCCAAGAAGAGGACACACATTCAAGCCCGTATCTTTGGATACACTAACAACACGTCTGAAGTCTCCAAAATCTGCAAGGAGCTAGCCAATATATTTGCAGTATCCACCTCGTCTCTTCCTTCTCAGGCCACCTGTACTGACTGTCCACACATTTCACCTCTAAAACTTAGGACATTCTGACCCCTCTCTCTTCTTCCTCTTCCCCCAATCCTCCCCCTGCTCCCTACCTCCCTTGGCCTCTCTTCCATCCACACCAACTCTCTCCTTCTTCTCACCTATCACAATGGATGAGATCTCAAAGTAGTCCACTCTCTGAAAGTCTCATCCAAACCGGTTTCTCCATGTTCTTCCAGAACCATTAAGGACAACATCTCTCACTTGCTCCAGCACTTTTGGACATCTGGAACAACTCCTTAACATCCAGAATTTTCCATTCTTCTCTCAAACAATCCTTTGTGCACCCCTCCTAAAAAAGCCCTGAGCCGACCCCCTGTGTCCGGCCAACTACACCGTATCTCTACTACATCCTTCCTTGGGGAACTCCTGGAGAAGTTGGTATTCACCCAACTGACCCACCACACTGAGCTTGTTGGTTGTTTACATGACCATCAATCTGGATGCTGAGCATCCAGAGCCATGGAAACTGCTCTCCTTAACACCCATGAAAAACTGCTCACAAATCTTCACTAACCCTCCTGCTGTTCTCCTTCTCCTTGACATCTCTTCCACCTTTGACATGGTCAACCATTCCATCCTCATAAAGTGGCTCCATGATACTCTTGGTATTTCAGAGAGAGTACTGGATTGGTTGACCTATTTCCTCACTGACCACCCTTCCCAGGTGCTCCTGGGCTCCTTCTATCCACCACCATTGCCTCTACATGTGATGTACCCTAGGGCTCTATCCTCTTAACTTGGATTTCATGATCTACCTTGCACCTCTTACTCACCTGAACTCTACCTTCTCTTCTCATTTCTAGTGTTATGCAGATGAAACACACAACTCGTCCTTAAGCTCCTCTCTTCTCTTTCATTCTCTATCATCCCTGACTGCCTGTCTGCCATCCATTCTTGGTGCACCTCCAATGATCTCTGTCTTAACGACAGTAAGAATGAGATTCTTCCTATCGGGGCACCTGCTCCATGTTTCCCTCCTGCACTTTGGCCGCCCTCTATGGGCTCACCTCTTTCTCCATCCACTGAAGCCAGTAACCTTGGTGTCATCTTCGACTTCTCTCTCTCTTTTACTCCTCACTTTGTTAAAGATTCTAATGCGGCATCAAACATCAGACCAGGATTCTTGCCACTAGCCTAGGATGCAGCGCACAATTAAAACACTCTTACTTTATTTTACTAATGATTAAGATTGAGATGGCACCCAACCCGTCTCACACGCCCTTTTACATATACCGCGGGCCACAATGGACCATGAACCAGACTGGTGGATAGGAATACAATATTTATTTATTTTGAAAATCCAAATCAAATCACACCATTTAATATTGGGCAGCAATCACCAGTGGGGTGATAATAACACTGTAAAATGATAGAATACACTAGTTTGATATTCTAATATATTTGTATTTGTTTATTATTTATATTGCGCGCCGAACCCTGAGGTAACTGGGCACTGGAAAAGACTTATGAGTTACATACAGGAGCATCAATGGCAGTACAATTGAGGTTAACAGGATGTGTGGTTACACAAGGTCTGGAGGCATGCAACAATTAAAAGTATACATTACATACACAAAGCACAAATGAATGGGAGCAATTTTACTTTTCGGGTAGATATCACCCCAGTTAAGATTCCCCCCTGCAATACTCCCCCAAACCCTGAATTTTGGGTGGATAGAAAGAGTAGCAAGGAGTCAGGAAGGCAAAAGAACCTTTGCAATTGCACAAAATAGCACTCAGAATTAGTAATATTTGTTTTACTTTTGTGGTTGAATAAATGAGGTAAATATGAGTATAGCACTACCATAGATGTGAGAACACTAGCAGACTACAAGCAATGTCCTAACAACTGGGATACAATTCAGAAAATCAACTTGAAAGCGAAAAACACAGTGCAGCCAAATCACACGCAGAGAAATTACATTTGCTAATTTACACAATTGTAAATGTCAAAACGGTTTGAAAAATGGGTGAAATAGACAATGTTGGAATGCGGTTTTTATGCTGGGGACAAATGCACATCGCAGGGATAATATGAAAGTGACAAGGGAACTCTACATGAATGACAAGTGAGATTCTCAATGGGAAAGGAAATTCGGTTTTAAAAATGAAAGCATTTGACAAAGAAAATCGGTTTAAAAAGAAAAGCACATCTCTTACAGAAATATATTTTAGTGGCTACAAAAAAGAAACGCCACCCGCGACACAGGTTACTTTGCAAGTGTAACCCCTTCGCGCTGTGTGGCTCTTTATGTGGGAATTAATACGTTTAATCAAAATTATTCTAAGGAATTACACAAGACAGAAATGAGTGGAAGAATGGCACCAACACTTGGAGATCAAGGACAGTATGCACAGAGATCTCTGACAGTTTTAAGGATTTCGGCTAAGGCAGTTATGGGATTTCTATGGGGTGGAACCTAATACAAGGTAACAGAGCAAGGGATGCAGTTTATGGTTGTTGGGGAAGGAAATACTCACAACAAGCACTTGAATGGGGTATGTTGGACAGCGGACTGAGTTTCTGGACAGCAAGGCAATATCTGGTGACTGGTCACAGCCGCAAGCTCTCCCAGAAGAAAACAGCTGGGCAATTATCTGGTCACGGTACAGCGGCACCTCAGCTGGATAGAGTGTACATCAGGGCAAGCAGGCAGCACTGGATAATCCCACATTTTGTACAAATCACCATTTTACACATGGTGAAATTTCCTTTGCTGTCACTTTCAAATGCAGCTTTTCCTGGTATCTTTATTCTGAGCATTTCCATGGCCATAGTGAATTTCTGCTATACAGGAATCAGTTCAAAGCAAGGGTCCAATGAAACTGACATGAGCAAAGAGAGAGAGAGAGCTTCACATGAAGGGTTTATATGTGTCATTTTGTTTGAAAATGGAAAGCATTTTGCTACAGCTTGGAGTTAAGTTTCTTTGTTATTTCATAGATCTTTTCTGACACAGCCTGTCATTCAATGAGAAATGCCCCTTTTTTGCTGGAGCACAACCTGAATATGGAGGCATCTATCTGGGTCTCACTGGATCAGAACTGTGTACTGTTGAACAGATGAAAAACAGCATCAGTGCACAGTCATTTTAAAAGGCAGAATATTTTATTTCCGAGTGAAAAAGTTTTGAGCTGGCAGCATAGCAGTGCTGGCTTTGAATTCTTTTATTTGTGCAATTTTGAAAATTCTAGCAGCAATTCTCGGGGTGTTCTGTATTTCATCTTGCCCCATGTGTGGCTGGTAAGATGGTGCAGCCATCATTTTGGGGACTGCAAAACGCAGTTTTCGTGCAATGCAGTCATGCTCAACAGAGCCAGCACAGCCATTCTGCTGGTGACTAGTGAGATGTAGTTTGGTCAAGTACGAGGTTCTGCTGGGCTGGTAGATGTATCCCACAACATCTTCGACCGTGCTTAGAAGGCCCACTTTCAACTTCACCTCCTTACAGCCATTCTCCCTTTCCTCACCTTCCCCCAGAAGCTGAACATCTCTAGAGCTCTGGATCTCGCCAGTCTAGATTACTGTAACAGCTTCTTACTCAATCTGCTTCTTTCTTCACTCCGCCCTCTTCAACTTATCCAGAATGGGGCTCTGAGACTTATCCTTGGCCTCAAGCCCTGGGAACATATATCTCCAGCTCTAAAATCTCCCCACTAGCTCCCGATTGCTGCAAGGGTCAAATGTAAGACCCTTTGCATCATCCACAAGGCTGTTGTGGGCATGGGTGCACACTACCTGCAGCTCTCTCTTACTAAATACTATCCTTCAAGACCCCTTTGATCTTCTTGCTTCAACTCTCTGATGATCAACCGTTTCTTCAAGCAGAGGGCTGGGGGCAGATCTCTCTCCTCAGCTGGCTCCCTCCTATGAAACAGTCTCCCCCTTTCTCTCCATCTTGAACCGTAAAACCCCAAGTTCCGCAAACAATTCAAGACATTTCTCTTCTCCTCCTCCTTCCCTCTCCCCCTCCCCTGCTAAAACTCCCATCTGCCAATGAGATTGGAGCCCTGGTCACTCAATAGGGTCCTGGCCTTTTGTCCAATCGCCACCAGCACAGCTCTGCACTGCTCTCTGGCACCAAACCCACCTGCTGGGTGTTTTGCCTCCACCCCGCACTTACATGTTGCTGGTAGACCTCTCTTCACTTTGGACGTCTCAACCCATGCACTTACATGTTGCCCCCCAAGGGGCACCTTTTCCACATCCCCCCTCTGGGGGACCCTTAATGCACTTACCCTCAGCCCCCTTTTTCCTTTTTCCTCTCACTGCACTTGCATGTTCTGAATGTCACAAGGCCTAGTAGGACCTCTGATCATTTGCCTTTATTCATTGTCATTTTCATGTTTTGCTCCCTTGTCCCTTTCCCCTTTGCCTTGTGGCGATTTGAGACACTGGGCCTCATTACGAGTTTGGAGGTAGCCATGCCGTTTTTAGTGGGTCTGGGTTCCGCAAAAGGGAACTTACCAGGCCATTCCGACCTTGGAGGGCCCGGCAATTCCCTTTTGCGGGACCCGGACTCAGTACATCCCCATTCCCATTTGTTTTGTTTGTTTGTTTGTTTATTTTATTTGTATGGTGCTCCAAACCCAGAGGTAGAAGGGCGCTTAAGAATTTGGTTACAGAGTTGAGAAGTATCTGTGTGTTGCATACTTCGTACAGGTTTATAATATATACATATATATACAGTGGTCAATAAACAGAACATATGCAGTACGTACAATATACAATTTTCAGAATAAATACAGTGTCTAAGCCAGTATCCGCACGGGTCTAGAGTAAGTGGTGTTATTCTTTGTTTAGAAGCCAGCTGATGACCTGCTTCCTAAAGATCTGGAAGGATTCGACAGTTTTGATGTTAAGCGGTAGGGAGTTCGAGAGTTGGGGGGCAAGCACTGTGAAGCTTACCCCTCCAGCTCTTTTTAGGTGGAACCTGGGCACTAGTAGGCAAAGAGTGTTGGAGGATCTGGTGAATCTGGTGGCAGGTTTCAGGGTGAGTTTATTAGCTAGATAAGGTGGTGCTAGCTGATTGAGGGCTTTGTACGTGAGGCAGATGGTTTTTAGATCCATTTTTTGGCGTATGGATAGCCATTTGCAGGCTTTGCTAGTAGCAGAGATATGCTCTGGTCTGGGAATGTTGAGGGCTGCGCGCAAGGCATTATTTTGTATTACCTGGTATTTGTTGAGTACGGATTGATTAGCACCTAGGTACAGGCTGTTACAGTAATCCAGTTTGGATTGTATTAGGGCCCTGGCAAGGGTGAGGCAGCTGTTGGGTGATAGGAAGGGTCTGCTGGCCCTAATGAGCTTGCCGGTATAGGCAGCGGCTGAGGCGGTCATATTGGTGTGTTTGCTAAGGTTGGTGTTGGCATCTAGATAGAAGCCAAGGGTTTTTACGCTTTTGGCTATGGGAATGGAATGACCATCGATGGTGATGTTATTATAGCTAGGGTCAAGTTTAGTTAGAGTGTTGGCGGAGCCGACGATTAGGAGCTCTGTCTTCTCATCATTCAGGCAGAGACCATGGGAGGCCATCCATGCCTGAATGATGGAGAATATTTTGTTGATCCGGGCGGAGTCTTCTTGGTAATTACCAGAGATAGTGAGGAGTATCTGGGTGTCATCTGCGTAGTTTGTGTAGGTGACACCCAGATGGTCCAGTTGGTCAAATAGAGGCTTTGTAAATATGTTGTACAAAGTGGGGGATACACAGGAACCTTGTGGGACCCCGCATGTGATGGGGATGGGGTCTGCTACAGCTGTAGTGGAAAAGACTCGTATGGTTCTGTTTGCCAGGAAGGATTGTATCCATGTGATGGCAGGGGAGGAGAAGTGGGCTGCGGTGGCAAGGTGATTACAGAGGACCTCATGGCTGACCAGGTCAAAGGCCGCTGAGAGGTCTAGGAGGAGTAGGATTGCGGCATTGCCTTTGTCTTTAATTTCATCAATCTGGCTTTTGAGATCAACAAGGGCGGTTTCAGTTCCGTGTTGAGGTCTGAAGCCAGATTGACGTATTCCTAGCAGTTGGTTGGATTCTAGGTATTCCTGAATTTGGATGTAGGCGACTCTGTCCAGGATTTTCAGTAGGAAGGGGACTGTGGTGATGGGCCTGTAGTTTGTGGGTGTGGCCGGGTCGAGGGATTGTTTTTTCAGGAGAGGGAGAACCCATGATTGTTTTAAGTTGCTGGGGATAGAGCTATTGGTGAAGGATAGGTTGATGAGTTTGGTGATGAAGGGGGAGAGCTCTCTGGCTGCATCTTTATGATCTGAGCCGGGCAGCTGTCTCCTTTACAGTTAGAGGGTTTTAGGGAGGTGATGATTTTTTGAACTTCCGGGATGGTGACTTTTTTGAACGAAAAGCCTGCGCTAGTGTTGTTAGGTGTGGGTAGGCTAAGGTTGGTGACATTATTGTTGAAGAGTTGTTGCCGTTTGTTTTCGATTTTAGTTTGGAGTCCTAAAATGTTATTGTTGAGGGCGTTCTGGATGTTGGTGCACCAGGATTTGTCTTTCAGGCAGGTTTCCAGGGGCGAAATAGGGTTTTCTAGTTCCTTCAGAATTTTGAATAATTCTTTAGTGGAGGGTAGGAACAGAGTGGGGCAAGGGATGGGGTGGTGTCTGGGGCACCCTAGTTTAGCCAGGCCGTCCTGGTGGGTTATGTAGCTATTGTTGATACAAGGTACATTGGCCTGTATTAAGCAGAAAGGGAACATGGTTAGGGCGAGCCAGAAGATCATGGTCTGTGGATAGCGGTGGAGTCTAGTGGCGCTGGTGGGGAGCAGGCCAGACTAAGATAGATGGTGGCTGGTTAGAGTCGGGTAGAATCGGTCAGGTACAGCCTGTGCACTATAGTATCTAGATTGGATACAACTAGTTGTGAGGTTGGAGCATACAACAGGGGCACCTAGATGTGACAAGCCCCTATAGGACTCAATGGGAATAGGGAGGATGCTAACAATGGGCCTGTTAATGACACGCTCATTGTTAGCATACTGGTCTGCTAGCAGGTCCTGCTCTGCACGCCTGGTCTGGCCAGGCATGAAGAACGGGATCCAATGCAGACCTCGTAATGTGGCTGCCCAGATTGAATGGTGCTGGTCCCTTACTGGCACCATTCATTCCGTGGTCGCCACACTCGTAATGAGGCCCACTGTCTTGTTGTATAAGCACCTTATAAATATCCAATAAATACATACAAAATAAATATACTGTAAGAGGATTCAATTCAACACTACAGCTAAGTCAACGCCTAGTCTAGAATACTGAATGAAAACCCCTATTGATATATCTTTATGTCCAGTTAATGCGTTCTGGATGACTACCCCTATATAACACCCCTCTCTTGGAATCCCCCATGACCCCACTGAGCCAAGAAGTAGTTCTGTTTTGCAAGTTAAAAGGTTTATTTGATAATTTAAACAATCGATATATATATCACACCTTATAATAATTAATAATTGAATATCACACTTAATCTGAGAAGTAATCAATAATGGATAGTCTGGCACTAGCACACTTGTGAATAGGAACAGAAGAATAAGGTGGTAGAGAATACTTTATATAAGTTCAGATGGATGTAATGTTGAATGAAAAATGCAATACAGAAAATACTCAATATGATTTCAACAAAACAATGTAATCACTTTTTCTCTGGCAATTCACCCCCCCCTTTTATGCAATGCAAGGAAATGGAAGGGAAGCACACAGTTCTCAGAAATGCAATCAAATGTAATTCAGTTCACCCCAGCAAGCTTAGACTACAGAAGTTTGAAACACAGGCCCAAAATGCTTTTATATGTGCTGGCAATGAAGTGAAAAATATGCTAAAATGCTTTTAATTCCCTCTAGAGGTTCAGGGTGAGTGGTGTCAAGTTAATATTAGTCCAGGCTCACTCTAGCAATGATTCAGGGATGGTTCTTAAGAGGCAAACGAATTTTTAGCAAGGAAAGCAAGGAAGCTGCTGTTTTCACACGTGGAGAAATTTGCAAATCGCGGTAAAATTCGCAAGTGCGTTTTTCACGATTGCGGCAAAAGTATAGGGAATAGGAATGCGTTCTAGGTTCGTTGAAAAGTCTCTAAGACAAACGGTCACGGAGATATGAGCGATATGGTAAAGGTCGTTTTTCAGATTTGAAATTTTAAAGTTCAAAGTGACAAGTGACAGCTAGCAGCTAGAAATGACAGGTGACAGTTTTGCAAAATGACAGGTGACAGTTAGGAGGCAGTTCTACTTAGATTAAAATAGATTGAATTATATTATTTTAATTAAGAGATTGGTTCTACACAGTTCTGCTAGGTACTCACAATATATTTTTGAAATAAATGGGCCTCGCCACGGATCTGGTCAACAGGTTTTCTTCACTCGCCACGGACGGTCTCTGCGCACAGCATCTGGGTCAGCTCTCTAGTTCTGCGAACAACGGTCTGGGTCAGCTCTGCTCTGCCTCTGGGTACAGCACTGCTTCTGGATCTTTCTGCACAGCTTTCTCTGGACCCAGCGCTGATCTGCACGGCTCCTGGATGCTGCTCTCGCTGTTAGGTTTGCTGGATGCTGAGGCCCACTGAGAAGAGTTCTCAGTTTGTGGGTTTAGGCCCTTGCTTTGAGTTCTGAATCAAGTTCTTTGGAGTTTTAAAGTCTAAGTGTGGAATCTAGTATCTTCTGGATGTTGTGTGGTCCGGCAGAGCGCGTTGCAGCAAATGGAATTGACTGTCTCTATCTGTCCTGACTGTCTGCTTTTATGTGTTTTGAAAATGGGTGGAGAGGCTAGATTCCTAGGCCCTACCCCTCTCCACTTGTCATTGGCCACTTCATCCTCTTCCCCTTGATTGGGGGAATGAAATGAAGTGTCATCATGATGAGGTCTGTTTATGGTACAGAGAACCCACCCCTGTCAACTTTACACACAATCTATATTTGCTCAAAAAGACATATTTCATAGATACACAGTGGTTTGAAATTACATGCACCCATCACATATCACATGAGATATACCCTGTTCAAATCTGCTCTTCCTGAGAGCTTGCATTGAGAAATGGCAACATATTTCACTTTTTAACTGGTTTCGCAATATCGGACATTAACCCAAGTTTACACACATGTGCGCAAGGAGTATGGACATTAAGTGATGAAGTGTCAGATTTTTAACATGCATACATTTTAAGTAATACCCTCTTAACTGCTAGTTTGCCCCCAGATCATGCCACCGGTTCTAAAAACCTCTTAAAATGTGGGCAGAAAAATCACAAGAATTATGGTATCATTTAAATAATTATGACTATGATTATGTCCGTACTATGAGTTATTCATCTTTTTCTAAAACCATATTCTGGCTACAGGGGTGTGGTTTCCCAAGTCACATGGTGTAGAAACCAGTTTGTCCAGTTTCTGCCAGGCTCAGAGGCCCTGCCCCTCCCAGCTTCTGCCAAGAGGAAGCTGTTTTACGGTCCCCCAATAAACCATCTGCCTGGGCCCTGGAAGGCCCATTGTTCAAGAGGAAGCCATTTATGGCCACTTCAATAAACCCTCTGCCTGGGTCCTATGTTTAGTCTCTAGCAGTCCCTTGGTAATTCAATCAGAGAAGTGTCATATCCCTTTTGGTGGGAACAGCAAAAGGCAGCCAGGCCTGGGAACACAGCAGTTGTGCAAGTCTCAACTCCTGTCGGGGGTAGCTGGTGGGCAGAATTCAGTTCCTTAAGCCAGGCCCCAGCTAATGTCACTTTTAGTTACCCAGTTTTCTGCATTCAAATAAAACTAACCATTTTTACATATGCACACTCAAAAGTAGGTCACTCATTTCTTTTAAACATTTAGATTTTTAGTGTCTTTCAGTCCAAATTTACTTAAACTGCTGAAATCCACAGCTCAGCCAGTCTTGTTATAAACCTTCAAGTCACTTCAGAATATAACTTTACATTGTATCCACCCCTCAGTAAGTCTTTCTTTGGCCTGCTTTGGGTTCATTTATTCAGTTTTACACAAATGTCTGGTGTTGTTTTAAAACGCCGGCTTTCTGATAGTGGTGAGTACTGGTAATGCACCCATTTTTGGGATTTAAGAAAATGAATTCCCCACAATTCTAGGTTGCTTTTGGCAATCAGCATTGCCATTCCCAATGGTTTCAGACTACTGTGTGGGTAGTCCAATGGTGGTTTTAGGCAGTGCCCTTCTGTGCCCATAACTTCGGCAAAAATGAGTGGCAGCCTATTCTTCATGCACTTCCCTGTGCATTTTCTGGGAAGCTCTGGCCATCATGATGTTTTCCATGTCAGTACTGCACAGTTTTGAGGTAGGGCTCGGATGCATGGATAAAAACATCCCACAAGCCCCCCTCTTGCGATGGCCATTCTGTTTCACTGATGGGACTCCCAAGACCTGGTGTCACGTCCCCCGGTTTCTTAGGGTATTCTTATGCCCAGGGGAGAAGCCCGTGGCGTTTAACTTGGCGTTTGCGGCAACGCCGACGCCACCGCCGGTAATCAACTACATCTCCCAAGAGGACGATGCCCGCAAGGAACCTTTGGAACGTTTTTTACTTTCTTTTTGCGTGCGTTCCACGCCTCGATTGCATTTCACTTCCTATAATTGGCCACGCCCCCAGTAAGCCGGTGCTCCTAAACCATTGCGTTACGCGAGCTACGCTCTTGGAATAAGTTCCTTCTCCCCTTTTCCTTGCCTTTCTGGTTCCTGAATTCTATGCTTACCTTGGACCTTGGACCTTGTTATCGTCTCCTTGGTTCTGCCTTAGACCTTCGTTTGATCAACTCCCCTGCTCGACCACGGAATACACCTCGGACTTGTTTTGGATTCTGCTTCTCATGTCTGGTTTCCGGCTCCCTTCAACCCCGTAGTCTTCAAATCACTCCTGGCAACCCGCTCCCCGAGTGGAGAAACCTCACTTCTTGGTTATTGTTGGGACGCTTTGCTGTGCTCATCACTTGTGGGATTTTTTGGGACGCTTTGCTGTGTTCATCACTTGTGGGGTTTTTTGGGACGCTTTGCTGTGCTCATCATTTACTCCGCCCCCTTGGATCTTGAGACACTTGGCTTCACTCCTTGGATAGTGGGACGCTCTGCTGTTTTCTTTTGCCTACTTGCTCTTGGAACATTTGATTTTGTTTTCACTCATTGGAATGGGGGACACTCTACTGTTGACATCACTAATCCATCATTGAGGGAAGTCTATGGTCCCCCTTCATTCAAGCAAGAAAACTTCCCCTGACCTTCACGCACTCCCATTCTTGTGTATTGTCACAAGTAGGTATTCCGCTGAAGGAAAAGAATACACAGGTAAGCTTGTGGGGCTCGGAGGGGGTAGAGGGACTGGAATTGTCAACAAACGGTATGTAATATTTGCTTTGTTTGTTTTCTTCCCTCTAGCTCCGCTGTGCGTTCTGCCTTTTTGCCTGAGCCCTTGGCCTGACAGGTGTTTCTTTTCCCTGCAAGCTGTGCTCTCAGGAAGGAAGTCTGAATTACTTTAGCGGCATCTAACCCAAGTGATTCCTCAGACTGATCGTGGAACCCTCGAAACGCGACAGATTTAGGAGTCTAATACTGGTGCCTGTCTGTCCGAGATGGATCCTAATGCAGATCCTATGGCTGCTATGATGCAAGCCTTTACCACGTTACGCACAGACATGGCAGCAGCACATGCCGCTTTGCACCAACGCATGGATGTCATGCAAAGCTTTGTGCAACCCTTGCCGGCGGATGAGGAGTTTGGGGATGTTCCCGCTCCTGTACCACCACCAGTTCCTCCGACACCCCTAGCCCCTGTGGTGTTGCCGGGTCCTTTTCCATTGGCACCACCGGAACGCTTCACGGGAGACCCAAAAACGTATAGGACATTTGTCAATCAATGTCGTTTACATTTCCTATGCCGTCCCTTGGCATTCCCTAATTCTGAAACAAAAGCAGCTTTTGTGCTCTCTCATCTAGGGGGTATGGCTGCGGCCTGGGCAAATCCATTGTTGGAGTCCAATGACCCGGTCTTGTACGATTTCGATGCCCTACTAGTCGCCATGAATCTGGTCTTTGACACCAGATATAAGGCTCAGGCTTCGGATTTAGAGTTTTTGGCAATATCCCAGGGGAAACAACCTCTTTTGGCGTATTTAGCCCGATTTAATCAGCTGGCCGCAGAAACCTCTTGGCCTGAATCAAAAAAAGGCGGCAGTCTTTTATAAGGGGTTATCAGACGAACTTAAGGACGCATTGTCCGTTGTCCCTTCTATCCCTTCAGTATTTCCTGAATTGCTTGATTTGGTATTACAGGTCGATGCTCGGATGCAACAAAGGCGTGGAGAACGCCGTCACCTTGATCCTCGCCCTGGCAAATCCGAATTAGGATCTTCTCCAACCTCTGGAGAGGTAGAACCCATGCAAATTGGGGCAGTAAAAGGTCCCCTCTCAAAAGCAGAGAGGGAGAGAAGAATGCAAAACAATCTGTGTCTGTATTGTGGACAAACGGGACATTTCGTCCGTGTCTGCCCTAAACGCCCTGTTAAACGGGCGGGAAACGCCACGACCCGTCCCTAAATCGAGCCGACGTGACGGGTCAGCCTTCCAATGGCTCATTCCTTCAAACAGCTGCCGCGCACATATATTTAGATATGTCTTTTATGTTGCCCAACTCTCAAGTCTTTTCTAGTCCAGTCATGATAGATTCCGGGGCAACAGGTAATTATATGGATGAACATCTGGCAGCAACCTATGGTATCCCGGTAGACCCTAAGGAGTCACCAGAACTTGTCTATGCAGTAGACGGCTCCTGTTTGGTTTCGGGTCATGTTGTAAAACAAACACAACCCTTGCGGATGAGCACAACGGAAGGGCATGCAGAATACCTGTCCTTCGATCTCATTTCCACACCGCAATTTGGGGTCATCTTGGGCCTCCCATGGTTGCGTAAACATAACCCTATCATTGATTGGGTGGAGCAAACAGTGTTTTTTTCTTCTCCCCTGTGTTTGAGGGACTGCTTTCCACTTCACGGGACATCTCACCCATCTCCATGTAAGGCTCTGATTTCAAGTATCCTCACTTGTAACGCTACTACTAGGATGACGGTGGAAATCCCTTCTGCATATCAGGACCTGATTGAAGTGTTTGACAAAGGTTTGTCTGAACAACTGCCGCCACATCGGGAATATGACTGTCCGATTGATTTGGTACCCAATGCCATTCTCCCCCACGGAAGGATATATTCTTTGGCACGGCCTGAGGAAGAACTCCTAAAGGAGTACGTTGAGAAATCTCTGAGATTGGGCCATATAAGACCTTCCCGTTCTCCAGCTGCTTCTCCGATTTTTTTTGTCCCAAAAAAGGAAGGGGATCTCCGGCCTTGTGTAGATTATCGTGCACTTAATGCTGTGACAATAAAAAACCAGTACCCATTACCCCTCATTTCGGAGTTGTTGGATCGTCTCTCTACCGCCAAACTCTTTACGAAACTAGATCTAAGGGGGGCCTACAATCTGGTGAGAGTGCGTGCGGGCGACGAGTGGAAGACTGCCTTCAAGTGCAAATACGGCCTTTTTGAATACCTAGTAATGCGTTTGGTCTATGTAACGCCCCCGCAACCTTCCAACACTTTGTCAATGACATCTTCCGAGACCTGTTGGATGTTTTTGTTGTGATATATCTGGATGATATATTAATATTCTCGGAAACGTTATCACAACATGAGAACCATGTCCGGACGGTGTTACTCCGTCTTCGGGAACATGGGTTATATGCAAAGGCTGAAAAATGTGTCTTTCATGTTTCCTCTGTGGAGTTTCTAGGATTCGTGATATCCTCTCAGGGTGTTCATATGCATGATGCAAAGATACGAGCAGTCCTTGATTGGCCTGCTCCTACTTCGCTTAAGGGTTTGCAATCTTTCCTAGGATTTGCTAACTTTTATAGACGCTTTATTGCATCCTTTTCAGCCATTGTAGTCCCATTGACACGCCTTACCAGTCCCTCAGTTCCCTTTTGTTGGGACATTCAGGCTCAGGACGCCTTTCAGGCCTTGAAAGAGGCGTTCACTACGGCTCCGGTCTTGCTACATCCAAACCCCCTATTACCTTTCATCATCGAAGCTGATGCCTCTGCCCTTGCCCTTGGGGCGATCTTATCTCAAAAATGCCCCACGACTCGGCAACTACACCCAGTAGCCTTCTTTTCCAGGAAATTGACTTCTCCGGAAAAACATTATACTATAATGGAACGTGAGCTATTGGCTATTCGAGCTGCTTTTAAGGAGTGGAGACACCATCTACTGGGGGGTCGACACCCTGTCACGGTTTACACGGACCACCGTAACCAACAAGCTCTATCCACGGTGAAATGTACCAACTCTAGACAAATCAGATGGCTTTTGTTTTTTGCACAATTCAATTTCACGGTTTCTTATCGACCGGGCCCCTTGCATGGCAAGGCCGATGCACTTTCTCGTATCGGAGTTGATATCCCCTTCGAGGAGGCAGTCCTTCCTGTTTTGCCACACAACACGGTTATGTGTGTCTGTGCTGCAACCGGTTCCTTATTAGAACGGATCCGTCACTGGGCTGCTGACCATGGGGAGGTACTTCAAGGGCTAAAAGCACAATTGATATCGGGATTACCTTACGTACAGGAACGTCTATATATCCCTGATGCTCGGACTCGGTTACAGGCCCTAAACTGGTCCCATGATACTCGCCTGGCGGCCCATCCAGGACAAACTAAGACAACTGATCTACTCCTCCGGTGGTGTTGGTGGCCCAATATGAAACGGGATGTGGCAGACTATGTATCTAAATGTGCCGTCTGTACACAATGCAAAACGGTACCTGGAAAACCGGTGGGGCTTCTCCAGAAAATGCCCATCCCATCACGCCCATGGCACACTGTGTCACTTGATTTTGTGGTAGAGCTACCACCAGTCCAGGGGTTTACCACTATCTTGGTGGTGGTAGATGCCTTCACCAAGATGGCACGCTTTGTCCCCTGCAATGGTGTTCCTTCTGCTCCTACATTGGCCAAGTTGTTCTTCGAACAGGTGGTTCGCCTATTCGGCCTCCCTCTGATCCTTATCTCAGATCGTGGATCCCAATTCACCTCGCGTTTTTGGGTGGCTCTCACTCGATTTCTTGGCATTGACGTTCGCCTATCCTCAGCATACCATCCTCAGACGGACGGGCAGACAGAACGTCTCAATGCCACAATGGAGCAGTATCTCCGATGTTTGTGTCTACAATATCAATCGGACTGGCTGTCTGTATTGGGGGCTGCGGAATTCGCTTACAACAATGCCTGCCATGCATCGGCTGGTTGTTCACCCTTCTATGCCATGTATGGTTTACATCCTCGAGTTTTACCATCCACCCTTCCTTCGGTGGCACGAGTACCCGCAGCTCAGGCAACAGCCCAGTCCTTACGATTTATCCGTGCCGCTGTGCTTCAGCATCTACACCAAGCACAGGATCGCACGAAACGAAATGCTGATAGGCATCGTAGGACATCCCCGGAGTATCACCTGGGGGACAAGGTCTGGCTATCCACTGTGCACCTTCGCATACCAGGCAAACGTAAGCTGAATCCCCGCTACGTGGGTCCCTATACCATCACGCGATGCATCAACGCAGTGGCCTATCGTTTGGGCATACCCTTGGCTTGGAAGATCCACCCCGTGCTCCACGTCTCCCTATTACGGCCTTATGTTGCCGGTACACGTTTGGGTGATCGTCCCGCTCCCATTGCGATTCAGGGGGAAGAGGAATATGAGGTTCAGGCCATATTAGATACTCGAGTAATCCGGGGCACCCGGCATTATCTAGTAGACTGGAAAGGCTATGGCCCCGAAGATCGTACCTGGGAACCCGCCTCAAATCTTCACGCTCCGCGTCTTTTGCGGGCGTTTCTCCAGTCTAATGGTTCGAGACCCGGGGGAGGCCCATCTTTGAGGAGGGGTACTGTCACGTCCCCCGGTTTCTTAGGGTATTCTTATGCCCAGGGGAGAAGCCTGTGGCGTTTAACTTGGCGTTTGCGGCAACGCCGACGCCACCGCCGGTAATCAACTACATCTCCCAAGAGGACGATGCCCGCAAGGAACCTTTGGAACGTTTTTTACTTTCTTTTTGCGTGCGTTCCACGCCTCGATTGCATTTCACTTCCTATAATTGGCCACGCCCCCAGTAAGCCGGTGCTCCTAAACCATTGCGTTACGCGAGCTACGCTCTTGGAATAAGTTCCTTCTCCCCTTTTCCTTGCCTTTCTGGTTCCTGAATTCTATGCTTACCTTGGACCTTGGACCTTGTTATCGTCTCCTTGGTTCTGCCTTAGACCTTCGTTTGATCAACTCCCCTGCTCGACCACGGAATACACCTCGGACTTGTTTTGGATTCTGCTTCTCATGTCTGGTTTCCGGCTCCCTTCAACCCCGTAGTCTTCAAATCACTCCTGGCAACCTGCTCCCCGAGTGGAGAAACCTCACTTCTTGGTTATTGTTCGGACGCTTTGCTGTGCTCATCACTTGTGGGATTTTTTGGGACGCTTTGCTGTGTTCATCACTTGTGGGGTTTTTTGGGACGCTTTGCTGTGCTCATCATTTACTCCGCCCCCTTGGATCTTGAGACACTTGGCTTCACTCCTTGGATAGTGGGACGCTCTGCTGTTTTCTTTTGCCTACTTGCTCTTGGAACATTTGATTTTGTTTTCACTCATTGGAATGGGGGACACTCTACTGTTGACATCACTAATCCATCATTGAGGGAAGTCTATGGTCCCCCTTCATTCAAGCAAGAAAACTTCCCCTGACCTTCACGCACTCCCATTCTTGTGTATTGTCACAAGTAGGTATTCCGCTGAAGGAAAAGAATACACAGGTAAGCTTGTGGGGCTCGGAGGGGGTAGAGGGACTGGAATTGTCAACAAACGGTATGTAATATTTGCTTTGTTTGTTTTCTTCCCTCTAGCTCCGCTGTGCGTTCTGCCTTTTTGCCTGAGCCCTTGGCCTGACAGGTGTTTCTTTTCCCTGCAAGCTGTGCTCTCAGGAAGGAAGTCTGAATTACTTTAGCGGCATCTAACCCAAGTGATTCCTCAGACTGATCGTGGAACCCTCGAAACGCGACACCTGGGATGTTTCCTCATCTTCTTCCAATAGATGGCACAGTTCAGCATCTTTTCCTCCATCCGGTCGGATCGATCGGTTCTCCTCGCCGGTCCTGATGGGAGTATTGGGCGGTACACTGGGCCCCTTGCGTCTCTGCTCCCGGTCTCCGGATCGTCCTCCTTGGCCCGTCTCCAGGTTTTCTTTCTCCTAGGACGACAAAGGAAGAGCGGCAATACCTATTCATAGACATTTTTCCCCCACCATTGATATAGTGGGGTGGCATATAAATTTATAGTCAAAACATATGAACATGCACATTTCTTTTTGCATTCAAAAACGAAAACACCCACATTGAGAAACTCAGAATTTGATAGGCGATATGTAGGATATTTTAAGTTAGAACTAAATTAATCTGAGACAGTACCCTCTAGGATTCCAGAGGATTCCTCCAGTTGTTGCAGAGTGTGCCTGGGATGGCAACACTTCAACTGGTTAATGTGGACCCACTTGTCTTCCCCCTCTGCCAAACCGCCTTTGGGGATGCGGATCTTGTAGGCCACGGGGGAGATCTTGTCTATAATCTCAAAGGGTCCCTTCCATGTAGGCAAAAATTTCCGCTGTTTTGCCTGGTTTCTTTGGAAGTTGTATAGATAGTCCCGGTCCCCCACCTGATATTCCTTCCTGGAAGTTTTCAGGTCATAGTGGGTCTTCATGCTATCAGCTGATCTTTCTAGATTCTGCTGAGCATAAGCAAAAGCATGTTGAAGGTGTTTCCTTAAATTCTCCACATACTCATGAGTTGTGGAGGCATTTATCAGTGTCTGCTCTTGGGTCCTGTAGAGCAAATGCTGAGGAAGCACCATTTTGCGCCCAGTCATCAACTCAAATGGTGACATTTTGGTTGCAGATGAAGGGGTAGATCTGATGGCCATTAGGACCAGAGGTAATCGGATATCCCAACTTGGCCCAGAATCTGCCACAAACTTCTTTAATATGCTCACAATGGTTCGGTTATATCTCTATACTGCCCCAGAAGAAGCTGGCCGGTAAGCAATATGCAACTTCCTTTTGACCCCCAGTATCTCCCACATCTTTGTCATTACTTCACTGGTGAAGTGGCTACGCCTGTCTGACTCAATCCTTTGAGGTAGACCGAAACGGGAAAAGATGTGGTTAATCATCAGGGCAGCTGCAGTTTCTGCCTTGCAATTTGGGGCTGGGAGACATTACACCCACTTGGTAAACAAGCATGTCACAGTCAACATGTACTTATTCCCCCTAGCAGAGCGAATCACGGGGCCTACAAAGTCGATTTGTAAATCTGACCATGGCAGTGTCATCCCCCTCTTTTGGAGAGGCGCCTGGTGTGTGAGGGATGTTGGCTGAAATTGTGCACACACAATACAACCCTTCAAATATTGGTTGAGGTCCTGGCCCATGTGTGGCCAGTAGGCAACCTCTCTTAATATCTCCAGTGTTGTGTGAGACCCCCTATGACCGGCGGTGGCCGCATCATGGGCGTGACTTAACATCAGGCTTCGGAATGAGGTAGGAACCACCCACTGATCGTGGCCAGCTTTGGATTTCCTTACCAGCAAACCGTCTTGGATCCGGAACATTTTTGGACATTTCATCAACACTCTTAGGTCCTCTTTCCCAGTGTAATCGGTATCCGTTAGGGGAAAGTTCTCAGGGTCCTCAAGGTGCTGGTAAAATGTACCAATTATTGGATCCCCCTTCTGAGCGGTAATCAAATCAGCGTCAGGGGTCTCCTAACTCCAATGTGCAATTGAAAGGTCGTTGTGAGCATTTGTCTGGGACCTAGTGATAGCAGTGACCTGGATTTCCCCCAACAGGGACTCAATCTCAATTAGATCCCCTTGGATGGCCCCGGTTTTGGCAAGCTGATCAGCTAAGTCATTTCCAGTTTTGTCTGGTCCCTCTACTTTGGAATGACCCTTGATCTTTTTCCAGTAGATGGTCATCCCATTCGATGTGACCAGATCATCAATGTTTTGGATCAACTTCCCATGTTTCAAGGGTTTGTTGTTAGCACATAACATGCCTCTGGTTTTCCAATTAACCAGGTGCTCCACGAACCCGTTCCGTACATAATCCGAATCTGTGATTATGACCAGTTCGTGGAGTTGATGCTGGACAGCAGTGAGGATGGCCTGATGCACAGCCATCAATTCTGCCACCTGACTACTTCGGGGACCAATTTTGTATCCAGCGGAGGGCTCTGGGGACTAATTCACCCATGCATTCCCTACGCCAGCCACCAGTTCTTTCTCCCTGTCGTTGTCAACATGGTCCGAACATCCATCCACATAGACAGTGGGCATTCCCTCACACTTGTCCTCTTCAAAGACTTTGTGTGGGGAATTAAGGTATGGCTCCATGTTGTCCTTGATTTGTAGACTTTCGTCCTCGAGACAGTTTTCTCTGGCACAATCATGCAAGTCAGCCAGACCTTGCGCGAGGGGACTCTTCTTGTTTTGGCCATATCTGGCCTCCACAGGAAAGCCTTGCATTGACAGAATCCAGGAAGTAATTCGGGAATTACTCACATTTCCGGCCCGGATTCTATCACTTTGGAGCTATTGCAGAGGCTGGTGTGGAGTCTCCACTATGATGTGTTCCCTCTGGATGAACGGGCGGTAATTCTTCAATGCCCACACCGTTGCCAGGAGTGCCTTCTCACAATCGTTGAATTTTTCCTCCACAGAGGATAAAGTTTTGCTCGCATAGGAGATTACTTTATTGACTTTGTCATGCTTTTGGTATCATACCGCCGTCAAGCACGTATTAGAGAACCCCGTCTCCAGGAAGAACTCCTTGTTTCTGACAGGGTAAGCTAGGCAAGGCGCTTGTGAGAGGCTTCTTTTGAGTTGTTTTACCGCCTCGGCTTGTTCTGGACCCCATTCTCACTTGACCCCTCCCTTCAGGAGATGAATCAGGGGTCTGGTGATCTCTGCATAGCCCTCAATGAACTTTCTGCTGTAATTAGTCAGTCCAAGGAGGCTCCTTAGTTCCCGCAGAGTTGTGGGGTCCTTCAGTTTCTGAAGTGCTTCCACTTTCTTTTCCTGGGGACAGAGACCCTGAGGAGTAATCTCATGCCCCAAGAAATTAACACGGGTTCTACACCACTGAGCTTTCTGAAAGGAAAGTTTTGCTCCAGCGGCCCTCAACTGTGTCAGAACATAACGGATCTCCGCTATTTGTTCCTCAACAGTTGAGCTTTTGATGAGGACATCGTCTACATAAGCCAGGTTACACCTCGCACCCAGGTCGGGCATGGCCTTATGTAGGAAAATATTGAACTCATTACCGGAGTTAAGGTATCCGAAGGGAGTCCGGGTCCATGTGTACTGCTGGCCCCCAAAGGTAAAAGCAAGCTTGTATTGGTCCTCCCTACTGACAGGCACAGTCCAGTATCCATTGGTCAGGTCTATTGCAGTGAATACCTGTGACCCCTGGATCTGGGCCAGCCCTTGGTCAATGTAGGGCAGAGGCCATCGGTAAGTATGGACCCGTTTGTTGAGCTCCTTAAGGTCAGCGCAGAGTCTCCACTGGCCGTTTGGCTTCAATATTCCCAGCACCGGATTATTGAAGGTGCTGTGGACGGGACGGATTATTCCCCTGGACTCAAGGTTCTTAATTATTTCCGTAAGGGACTCCATTGATGCGAGAGGCAAGCGATATTGCTTCACAAACACTGGAGTCATGCCAGGATCCGTGGGGATTGTTGTTGTGTGGATGTCGGTGTGACCACAGTCATATGAGTCTACCGCAAAGAGATCTTGGAAATCCAAGAAAACTTGTTTCAACTTTTGCTTTTGTTCCAGAGTCACACAGGCATCAGCTAGGTTGACTCTCTCTCCCACCATCTGCCTGAAGCCTGGAAAGATTTCTGGTTTGGCTATCTCAGCGGCCTCCTCCAGCTGGGTGGAGAAGTCCCTGGTCAGAGTGCTGATTTGGACCGGAGGCTTCAGGTGGGAAAGGCAGCCCTCATGGACCTGGAAAATCACCTCATCCCTCCTGAAGTCACAAGTCACATCTTCCTTACCATAGGGGCAGGAAGTGTACACCAGGAATTTCCCCCCATCCCGGGTAAAAATCCTGTCTGGTGTTGTATTGTCAACACTGTCACTGTCAAAGCAGTCCTTGGGGATTGGCCCTAACAGTTCATTACCTAAATCTATGGAAAAATGTCGGTCATCAACCGCCATTCCAATAATGGTGCCTGCGGCTAGAGTAATACTCTTTAAGTCGCTGTTATCCACCTCTATTGGAATGGTGTCATGTTCTATGTTTACTAATGGAGTTGGGTTTACCCCCAACCCTTGCTGTTGGAGAAAAGCGTTTAGATGTATGTAAGCATCAGGGTTTTGCAGATATTTTCCTCTTTTAGCTTTCACTTCCAGGGAGAATTGTCGGGTCCTTTCTGGGATGGTGACTTCCTCTTTGATCTGAATTTCAACTGCATAAGGTAGCAATTGAGCTGACCTAAATGCTTTTTCTGGATCATCAAAGCCCATGGGATTATCCGCTATTCGGGACCAAGCTTTGAAGTTTATTAGGTCCAAACTAATGGCAAAGCGATTGAGAATGTCACTGCCTAAGTAAAAGGCGGCAGGGACGTCTCGCACGACCCAACAATTGTGGACTATGCTCTTGTTGCCAATGGAGATTTTGAGCATACACCTGCTTGGCAGGAGATGTTTGGAATTAGGTGCTTCCAGGTCCATTTCCCATTTGTCTATCAGTTTGAAGGTGGGAATGGCTGGATCTTTTGGGAGTTGGCGAAACATGGCTTCGCTGATGAAGCTCTTACCATTGTTTATGCACACTCGAGCGAGAACAGAGTCCTTCCCATCATTTAACTGAACAGGGATGAACAACTGCTCTCCAATTTGCTGAATATCAGCCAGGCTCTGAGCTGATTTCACATCTTTCTGGACTATAGGAGTGGGAGTTTCTGATTGTGGATTAGTAAAGAATTTCAGGGTGTTTCCTTCCAATGTGGAATACCACCTTAAACTGGAAGGAAGGTTGATTTTCAGAAATAGAGAGGACCCCCATCACCAGTCTGTTGTCCTACTGCTATTACTGTCACGTCTGGAATTTGGTTATTCTGGAAGTGAAATTCTACTTGGTCAGATTTTTGTTCAACCATGTGGCAGGTGCCGTTTAAACTAACATGGTTGACACTCTGTTTTAATTTTATTGGTCGGCTAGTCTGGGTCCAGAGGACCTTGTTTACGCAATCTATTAAGGATGACAACCTCCTCAGGAGGTCATTCCCCAGTAAACAAGGGGTGCCCTCTGGAGTCACTACTATGACCGGGTGTTTCACCTTGTGTCGCCCGATCTTAATGTCCAAGTCTGCAGTCCCCTCAACGGGAATTTCCTTCCCGTCAAAGTTCTGCAGTTGTCCAGGAAGAGAGGTGAGAGGAATTTGGTAATTCTCTCCCCTTCCTGCATTCAGTTTGTCAAAGGCCCTTCTGGACAGAAGGGTAGCTTGAGATCCAGTGTCCACCAGTGCCAAAATTGTACCCTGCCCCTGTACTTGTACCGGGGCATAGTATCTTCCCTCCTTCTCCTCAAGGGGGCACAGATAATGCACATTTTTGGACAACTGGTGGGCTAACTTTCTGGTTTTGGACATCTCTAGCGAAGAGATTTGGGCAGAATTCTGTGGAGAGCCTTGGGAATCTGAAAGAAAAAGTTGGCAACTGGAGATCAGAGCCATTGTGGGTTCCCCTGATTCCGGTTCTGGGACGCCCCGCCCTTTTTGGAGGCAGTCATCAGGATGGGTTTGAACCAGGGGATTTTCTTGCGGTTGGTTCTGGGATGAGATGGTGGGTGGCGGTAGCTCAGTCTCCACATCTCCCCAGTCTGGATTTGCATCCCTAGGGACCCATTTTTCTTCGGGAGGAGTTCCCCCCTCTCTGAAGGAGAAGATCCTTTTCCCAGGATCCTCTGAGGATCCCTCTCCCTCAAATTGGAAGATCTGTACCTCCTCCTCAAACTGTGTCTGTTTGGGTCTTTTGTTTCTCCTACCCCCCCTCTGCTCCTTAGGAGGCAGACTTTCAGGGGCAGGAGATTTTGTTTCCGGTTCCTGGGTTTCCAGGGGCTGTTTACAAGTGAGGAAGGAAGCTTCCTCCAAGGCTTTACACCCCCCTTCCCCTTGTGCCTCCTCCCTGGGAACCAGTGAGTTATTGGGGTGCTGCCCCGTCATTGTTTTGGAGCACCAGGTCCAGAGTTGGGTGCGTTCTGCGCCGGCATGCCGATCTGAGGGTTCTGCTGAGCCCTCAGTATGTGACCCAGATCCCGCGCCATGTTTTGAACCTGGCGCTCTAACTGGGAAACCCGCTCAGGCTGATACGGGGCCCTGTTTTCTCCCCTGGGCTGATCCCGGGAAGGGTAGCTATCCCTTCTTTGGTAGTACCCCTGGTAGGGCAGATTTGGATACCCCTCCGCCCTTGGCCTCCCCTCTCCCGGATTCGGTTGTCTGGGCTCAGGGAATTGGGGAAAGAAGGGTGGAGGATTTTGGGGCTGGAAGTTGGGTGGATACCTGGGGAAGAAGTTCTGTCCAGGGTTTGGTGAGTTTCTGCCCTCCTGTGAGAAGTTGGGAGGGAAGTTCTCTGGGTTAGGTGCTTGGCTGGATCCCCCCCCTTGGGCTGGAGGAGTCCACACATAACCCAGGATGGGTCTGTTTCCCTTCTTACATAATCAGGAGAGCGAGGGACCCCATTTGTGGGGCTGCCTCCCTGGCTCCCTGTCTGTGACTGGCCCGAGGACCTTCTGGGCCTAGCATTATTAGGTGCAGGTAGGTTTTTAGGCCCCCCCATCTCCAACTCTAAAACGGGGGTGACCTTTACCTCTGCCACCTTGGCAGCAGCAGGGGTGTTGTTGACTTTGGGGTTTTTGGGCGCATTATTTTTATTTTCTATTGGCTTCTGCACCTCATAGATCCGGGTCGCCTGTTCAATGACCCAGTCTAAGGATCTTTTCTCGTGAAAATCCCTCACGAGCTGGGTCATTATGTATTTGGGCAAGGCATGGAAAAACGTATTAATAAATTCTCTGTTATCCGTGCGCACCCTTCTTGTGGTCTGTGCAAAAGCACGCTTTAACTCCTGCACAAATTCTTGTGGGGCCTGATCCTCCCAACATTGTAAATTGTAGGCTGCCTTGCGAGCCTCTTGAGGATTTCTATGAGTAGAAAAATGTTTCAAGATGGCCGCCTTATAGGTGGACCATCTTAAATGATTTTGGTCCTCCAGCCCCGCAAAGAAACTGGAGTATTCCGGGGAGAAGGTCCACTTTACATATTGAATACAGCTTTGGCTGTCCTTCAAATGGAAAGTCTCCATCATTTGCTCAAACAACTCTAAGTGCTCCCAAACAGAATACTTGGCGTTCTTATGTGGTGACGCTACTGATTGCCTTAATCTGCTTTAAGGGGTCCTTAAGCAAGGCCCTTTTTGTCTTATTGGCCCTTTTGGTCCGGGTAACCCTGGTCCATTCATCTTCTGACTCAGAGGCACTGCTCCCAGAGGTTCCCGTCTGTTCTTCCAGGTTTTCCCGGATTCTGCGAGCCTGGGAATGGCTGGCAGAATGTGGGGACCTGGTCTCCTGTGTCCTGTACCGCTCAGAGGAGTCTTCAGATCCCTCCTTGCTGCCAGGATTTGATGGGTACCCCCCCCACTGACCTAACTGGGCAGAGGTTTTCAGGATGCCCTTAATGGGCCTACTCTCCTGGGGTTCCCCATCAAATTGCACTGTGCTTGGGTGCCCATACCCGGATGCCCGCCCCTCCATTCCTGGGTGGTACTGGCCTATGAGCCCCATGCTTCTGGCTGGATAGTAATCTGCCATCCCTGTGGCCCTGTGCTCATGTGCGCCAGGGGACATGGGGGTGGCAGAGTCCAGGGACTGAGAGAGATAAAGGCCTCTGGTACTAGGGCTCCTGGGGTTATGCTCAGGAGTTTCTCTTTCCCAGGGAACCTCATCTCTATCCGCCCCTGCTCCCTGTTGCAATGCAAGAGCCTGCGCCTTCAGTTCCTCATTTAAGGCCTTACTAGGCTCTATCAGTCTCTCCTGCATCGCTACCTGTTGTTGAAGTCTATCATTGTGCTGGCAGAGAGCCTCATTCTCTCTCTGTGCCTCCTGATTGGTCCTGGAGCACTGGGCCAGTCTTTGCTGCAGGAGGGTTACCTCCTGAGCTGTGTCCCTATTGGCCTGCTCCTTTCTTGCCAGAGCATCCTCCACCCTCCTGGTGTGTTCTAACAAGTTCTGGCGTTCTTTTTGGAGGTCACCCAGCCCCTGGAGGGCCAAGAGATTTTCTTCTGTTTTTCTTTTTAAATGGCAGACTTCCTGGCCTAAGGCGTCTCTTTCCTGGCTAAGAGCTTGCATTTGTGCCGCCAGGTCGTCCCTCTGCCTTTGAAAGGCACCAGCTTTCTGGCGTTCTTCATCAAATTCTGCCTGGGTATCCAGGTCTTTCAAAATCAGCTTGTTGCTCTCTGCCTTCACTCTATCTAGATGACTTTGCAGGGTGGCTACCTGCTCCGTGCATGCCCTGTTAAAGTCTAATTGTTGCTCCAGCTTTTTCTGGCTCTGCAGTAAGGAGTCCAAACTGTCTTGGTGCTCCTTCTGCAGGGCCAGAAATCTAGTATCCTGGTCAGCCTTTTCCTGTTGCAGTATATCCATGTCCTCTTTTATTTTAATGATATACTGCCTACTATCATTTTCTGACTCCTGGCTCCTCTGCAGCCTCTGCTCAGAAGAGTCCAGATCAGATTGGGCCTTCTGTAATGCCAGCAGTTGCCTACTCGCCAGATCTTGGCCTTCAGCACATTTGTCCTGCATGGCTCCCATATGTAAATATAAATATGCCGCTACCCTGGCAATCTTGTTGTGCTCATCCTTGGCCTTAGAGGACATATATAGTTCACTCAGGGCCACATGTAAGGGACCCTGGTCTCTCCATGTATCTGACCCTGTTTCCGTGATCTGGGGTGCGATTGCTTGCAACCAGACCGTCTGGTCCTGATGAGTCCACTCACCTCTCATAAATAACTTATGTAAGAAGTGCTCTCTGGCTATTTTCATGTATACTAAGGTCGTCATTCTAGAGATTTGAGTTCCTTCCTGACTTACAGAAGTTTGTATTTTATTTTTGCAAAACAGACCTTTTCCTTAGAGCGTTCCTTTGAGGAGTGCTTTACAGCGTAACACAGCGTGGTGATCCGACCGGATATGTGTATCTGGTCAGCTGGCACGCTGTATTAATCTGCACAAATGGTAGATCTAACCCCAAACGTCCCGCTCGAGCCCCCAATTTGTAAGAGGATTCAATTCAACACTACAGCTAAGTCAACGCCTAGTCTAGAATACTGAATGAAAACCCCTATTGATATATCTTTATGTCCAGTTCATGCGTTCTGGATGACTACCCCTATATAACACCCCTCTCTTGGAATCCCCCTGACCCCACTGAGCCAAGAAGTAGTTCTGTTTTGCAAGTTAAAAGGTTTATTTGATAATTTAAACAATCGATATATATATCACACTTTATAATAATTAATAATTGAATATCACACTTAATCTGAGCAGTAATCAATAATGGATAGTCCGGCACTAGCACACTTGTGAATAGGAACAGAAGAATAAGGTGGTAGAGAATACTTTATATAAGTTCAGATGGATGTAATGTTGAATGAAAAATGCAATACAGAAAATACTCAATATGATTTCAACAAAACAATGTAATCACTTTTTCTCTGGCAATTAACCCCCCATTTTATGCAATGCAAGGAAATGGAAGGAAAGCACACAGTTCTCAGAAATGCAATCAAATGTAATTCAGTTCACCCCAACAAGCTTAGACTACAGAAGTTTGAAACACAGGCCCAAAATGCTTTTATATGTGCTGGCAATGAAGTGAAAAATATGCTAAAATGCTTTTAATTCCCTCTAGAGGTTCAGGGTGAGTGGTGTCAAGTTAATATTAGTCCAGGCTCACTCTAGCAATGATTCAGGGATGGTTCTTAAGAGGCAAACGAATTTTTAGCAAGGAAAGCAAGGAAGCTGCTGTTTTCACACGTGGAGAAATTTGCAAATCGCGGTAAAATTCACGAGTGCGTTTTTCGTGATTGCGGCAAAAGTATAGGGAATAGGAATGCGGTTCTAGGTTAGTTGAAAAGCCAGAATTCCCAGCTTTCAGAGGAAAGTTACTGCAAGTCTCTAAGATAAACGGTCACGGAGATATGTGCGATATGGTAAAGGTCGTTTTTCAGATTTGAAATTTTAAAGTTCAAAGTGACAAGTGACAGCTAGCAGCTCGAAATGACAGGTGACAGTTTTGCAAAATGACAGGTGACAGTTAGGAGGCAGTTCTACTTAGATTAAAATAGATTGAATTATAATATTTTAACTAAGAGATTGGTTCTGCACAGTTCTGCTAGGTACTCACAATATATTTTTGAAATAAATGGGCCTTGCCACAGATCTGGTCAACAGGTTTTCTTCACTCACCATGGATGGTCTCTACGCACAGCGTCTGGGTCAGCTCTCTAGTTCTGCGAACAACGGTCTGGGTCAGCTCTGCTCTGCCTCTGGGTACAGCACTGCTTCTGGATCTTTCTGCACAGCTTTCTCTGGACCCAGCGCTGATCTGCACGGCTCCTGGATGCTGCTCTCGCTTTTAGGTTTGCTGGATGCTGAGGCCCACTGAGAAGAGTTCTCAGTTTGTGGGTTTAGGCCCTTGCTTTGAGTTCTGAATCAAGTTCTTTGGAGTTTTAAAGTCTAAGTGTGGAATCTAGTAGCTTCTGGATGTTGTGTGGTCCGGCAGAGCGCGTTGCAGCAAATGGAATTGACTGTCTCTATCTGTCCTGACTGTCTGCTTTTATGTGTTTTGAAAATGGGTGGAGAGGCTAGCTTCCTAGGCCCTACCGCTCTCCACTTGTCATTGGCCACTTCATCCTCTTCCCCTTGATTGGGGGAATGAAATGAAGTGTCATCATGATGAGGTCTGTTTATGGTACAGAGAACCCACCCCTGTCAACTTTACACAAAATCTATATTTGCTCAAAAAGACATATTTCATAGATACACAGTGGTTTGAAATTACATGCACCCATCACATATCACATGAGATATACCCTGTTCAAATCTGCTCTTCCTGAGAGCTTGCATTGAGAAATGGCAACATATTTCACTTTTTAACTGGTTTCGCAATATCGGACATTAACCCAAATTTACACACATGTGCGCAAGGAGTATGGACATTAAGTGATGAAGTGTCAGATTTTTAACATGCATACATTTTAAGTAATACCCTCTTAACTGCTAGTTTGCCCCCAGATCATGCCACCGTTTCTAAAAACCTCTTAAAATGTGGGCAGAAAAATCACAAGAATTATGGTATCATTTAAATAATTATGACAAGTCCGTACTATGAGTTATTCATCTTTTTCTAAAACCATATTCTGGCTACAGGGGTGTGGTTTCCCAAGTCACATGGTGTAGAAACCAGTTTGTCCAGTTTCTGCCAGGCTCAGAGGCCCTGCCCCTCCCAGCTTCTGCCAAGAGGAAGCTGTTTTACGGTCCCCCAATAAACCATCTGCCTTGGCCCTGGAAGGCCCATTGTTCAAGAGGAAGCCATTTATGGCCACTTCAATAAACCCTCTGCCTGGGTCCTATGTTTAGTCTCTAGCAGTCCCTTGGTAATTCAATCAGAGAAGTGTCATATCCCTTTTGGTGGGAACAGCAAAAGGCAGCTAGGCCTGGGAACACAGCAGTTGTGCAAGTCTCAACTCCTGTCGGGGGTAGCTGGTGGGCAGAATTCAGTTCCTTAAGCCAGGCCCCAGCTAATGTCACTTTTAGTTACCCAGTTTTCTGCATTCAAATAAAACTAACCATTTTTACATATGCAGCTAGAATGCTGATTCTAAGTTTCAAACGATGACAGTTAAACAATTGCAACCTATGTGACCCTCAAAAGTAGGTCACTCATTTCTTTTAAACATTTAGATTTTTAGTGTCTTTCAGTCCAAATTTACTTAAACTGCTGAAATCCACAGCTCAGCCAGTCTTGTTATAAACCTTCAAGTCACTTCAGAATATAACTTTACATTGTATCCACCCCTCAGTAAGTCTTTCTTTGGCCTGCTTTGGGTTCATTTATTCAGTTTAACACAAATGTCTGGTGTTGTTTTAAAACGCCGGCTTTCTGATAGTGGTGAATACTGGTAATGCACCCATTTTTGGGATTTAAGAAAATGAATTCCCCACAATTCTAGGTTGCTTTTGGCAATCAGCATTGCCATTCCCAATGGTTTCAGACTACTGTGTGGGTAGTCCAATGGTGGTTTTAGGCAGTGCCCTTCTGTGCCCATAACATCGGCAAAAATGAGTGGCAGCCTATTCTTCATGCACTTCCCTGTGCATTTTCTGGGAAGCTCTGGCCATCATGATGTTTTCCATGTCAGTACTGCACAGTTTTGAGGTAGGGCTCGGATGCATGGATAAAAACATCCCACAATACTGTGCAACGCTGCCGTTTGCATGGACTCCAGGTGCTCATGTGGCTCTGTAAGGGCGTGGGTGGGGTAGGTTAGAGAGGGAAGAGGGATAGGATGGAGGTTTTGCTCTTCTGTTGGTGCTTGCTGAACCAGGAGACTGGCTTCTGTGCAGGTTAGCTTTTGGAGTGTGCTTTGCTTGGGTGCACTGGGTTTATTGTATTGGGGGGGCAACATCCATTGTCTGGGTTGTTTGCAGTAGTTTGTTCTTGTGGCAGATGTGTGGCTTGTGTGTGTGTAGTAAGGCTTTCCCATATGGGTGTATGTGGTGCAAGGCGGTATGCAGGAGAGGGGTGAGGACCAGGGGTGGTTAGTGGCACCTACATTTAATACAGTGGCTATACTCAAATGCAGATACATTTAATACAGTGGCTATACTAAAAAAGCAGCTACATTCAATACATTGCCTATACTAAAAAAACAGCTAAATTCAATACAGTGGCTATACTGAAAATGCAGGGCTTGTGTGCCCTGGGGTTATTTTGTCAAGAGGGGCAACATCCATTGTCTGGGTTGTTTTTCCAGCAGTTTGTTCTTGAGGCAGATGTGTAGCTTGTGTGTGTGTAGTAGTAAGGCTAGCCCATATGAGTGTGTGTGGTACAGGGGAGGTATGCAGCAGAGGGGTGAAGAGCAGCGGTCCTTAGTGGCACCTACATTAAATACAGTGGCTATACTCAAATACAGCTTAATTCAATACAGTGGTTATAGTAAAAAAGTAGCTACATTCAATACAGAGGCTATACTCAAAATGCAGATAAATTCCATATGGTGGCTACACTCAAAATGCAGCTAAATTAAATGTGGTGGCTATACTAAAAATGCAGCTAAATTCAATACAGTGGTTATACTAACAATGCATCTAAAATGTATGTAATGTGCAAGAATAGAACTATTAGTTGATCCAGTATCATAGGAAGATCACTAAGCGAAGCATAAACCATTATCTGTCCATGTGTTTATTTGCATGTATTACTCCACTGATTGAATTGACTTTGTTTAAGGGGATCCTGGGGATTTCTCTTACTTCACTTGGAGCCATTACTACACTTAATTAAAATACCCACAAGCTCAAGCGATGTACATCAAAGAGCAAGTTCTGCAACCTTTGGATCTCCAAAAGTTTTGAACTACAATTCACATGATATCTGTCTTATGGCTATGCTGGTTAGGGATGATGGAAATTGTAGTCCAAAACATCTGGAGAGCCAACGTTTGCACACCTCTGTCATAGGGGATACGCAATCTCCACTCACTACACGCCAGCACCACATACCTAATTTTCCCATTTACCATCTTTTGTGAATAAGGGGGCTCAACTATCTAAAACACAAATCAGTGTTACTGTTTCAGTCATAATTATGTCTATGGTACAGTGTTCCAAAGGGAAGCATTTTTCAGTTTCAATAAGTAAATACAAAACATATGGAAAAGCAATTATAGGAAACCTAGCATTGTTGAAACACTAAAAAGAAGTCAATGAAACAACTAGTGTTCAACAACAGTTGTTTGACTCCACGTAGTACTCTCTCTCTCTCTCTCTCTCTCGCTCTCTCTTTCTCTCCCTCTCTTTCTCTCTCTTTCTCTTCCTCGCCTCACTCTCGCACGATCCCTCCAAGTTAAGACTGTCTGTGTTATTGAAAATCCAATAACACCAAAAACGCAGGCAGGAATACAATAGGAAGTGATATATGTCTACTTCTAACAGTTTGGGGCCTATGATTGGTCACTCAAACCTCTTCTCATTGTAGTTTGGGAGACTATAATTTCCACCTTAACAGAATGCAAGATTTTAACTCCAGCTCAAGACTAGAGTGACATGTATTTTCTGGAAAAGCCTGTGAGAACTGTTGGTCTACCAAAACCTCCACAAAGAAGTTTAAGTCACCGGGTCTCCATTTGGAATGTTTAAACAGGAAAATCATTTTGGTAGTAAAAATACAATACCAAACTTTGAGAACTCCTAACATAGCAATTCCTTTGCTGGCATTAATAAAAACACTGCATGTTTTTGGCACGTAATAGAGATATTTCATAATTATGTGTTGCTCAGAATTCAAATGTGTTTGCCAGAAAGTGTGTTGAATATTAATTAATATGATTAGTCACATTTAAAAATAACCTTCATATTTGAGTCACTTGTTGATGAGACTTAACATCTTTCTATATGTTTGATGCTAATTTATAGAAACACGATTTCTAAATGATTAATACTCTTTATGTTGACTCCTACTAAGCTCTCATTACAGACAAGATCATAATAATAGAAACCTGCCTGCATATATGGTGTTTCCATCAGTTTCCACTTTTAACGGCTGTTCGTATTACCTCACTGGGTCTCACTAGTTTGACCTCAGAAGAATATGACCTCATTCAAACCAGTAATAAGCAGGCACAAAACAGACCTCTACAAATGCGCAATTTTCAAACCACTAAGAATAGCTTTCCTGCAATAAAAATAATGTTGTAAAACTATGAATGCCCAAACAACTATTTCATCTGCATTTGAGAACTGTTCGAGAAATACTGCCCTTCAATCTTTTAAAATTGTTTTATTAATAGCAATAATGTGTATATTATGTTTTGTATAGGGCTTAACGATTCGTATTGCTTCTACCACTGTCGTCGGTGGTCAATCACTCTTCCTAATGCTACTCAATGTATCAAGATCAGTTGGTTGATGATCGGATTCGTCCCTGCTGGGAGAAAACTGAACTAATACCTCTAGAATAAACGGCCTAATTGCTGATCTTTTACATAGGTGCTGATCTTTTACATAGCATGGACACACGGTTTGCTGTCTGCTATATGAGAGAGAAAGATGACAGTGGCCGGATCTAGGGTGACAGGGTGAAAGTCACTATGCCATCAACAAATCAAAACACCAGCTTGCATTCCTCTACTCCTATTTCAATGATCTAAACACCCTACATTTTTAAAAGTGGCCCTTCCTGCAGCACTTCCAAACACAGGCTTGCACACAAATGTTCCAGAACATCCATCTGGCCTATTAAGACCCGTTGGGCTCTGGAGAAGCTGCCACATGATCAGACCTGCAACAGAGAAGAGCTGTCAACTAACACACACACTCAACACTGTGCTGTACCATTTGAGATGGCACTCCTACTATTGCCATAATGTGTGTGACCACCCTCCCAGCCTTTTCTAACACAGAGGCATCCTGCTTCACGGAATCCATGTTGCATCATGATTCCAAGCAAGACATGTTTCTGTTCTAACCATTGGGATTATTTTTGTCTGCAATGCGTTCAACTCAATTTGATCAACCTATTCTCAAAATGTGTCTTCATTTTTTTAAATGGGGTAATCTCCCATGTTCCACTTCCCTACCCCACACTCCAACCTTTCCCCCATACCCTTCATGAATATATATATATATATTCAAGGAAAACACTTTATTTGCAGGGATGATAAGGAGAGAACTTAACACAACAAAACCCCTGAAATTCAGCTAAAGCCACCTTAATTTAGTGCCCCCTGGTGCGCAGCCTTTGACCACAAAGATGATATCACAGATCACATCACTAATTACATTACAACAGTAACTGGCATTAAGCATGGCCTTCAGCCATGGTCAGTGTGCATGGTCAAATATATGTTAACACATGAATGGGTACTAGTAATGGCCTGCAGTTATGGACAGTGGTCACAACCTTCAACCATGTGCACTGAATATTTTAAAAATACTAACAGGTTACCAACCATACATTTTGGCCTTTACCAGTCAATACAGCTTCCAACCTGTCCACTGTATATTAAATACACTGATCAGGCACTAGCCATGGACATTAGCACAATACTGGCCAGTGGCACAATCTTTGGCTGTGCCTACTATATATTCTAACATATAAATGGGCCACTAGCCATGGCTTTTGACCTTGAGCAGTTTTTACATCTTTTGGCAAGTCCACTGTATATTTAAAATAATAAAATGCAATAAACGATGGCCTTTGGCCGTGCCCGATGTGTTTTATACAGCACCAACTGGCCACTAGCCATGGTCTTTAATACAATACTAGGCAGTGGCCACGGCCTTTGGCGGTGCTGATTGTATATTCTAGCATATTAATGGGCACTAGCTATGGCCTTTAGCCATGGCCACTGACTACAACTTTCAACGTTGCACACTGTATATTTTAAAACAGTGATGGGCTACTAGGCATGGCTTTTAACCATGCACATTGTTATTTCTGAACACTAACTGACCACTTTCTATGGCATTTGGTGCTGGCCAGTGACCCCAGCCTTTGCATTGGCAAGTCCGCAGCCTAAATTGTTATTTAAGGTAATCATATTTTTTCACGGGCTAACTTATAAATGATGTTATGTCTAATTCCATTATTGATGTAATCAGTTATATACAATGTAATAAGTGTTGCAACATGTGATGGCATCAGTGATGTGATTTGTAATGTGATCAGTGTGTTCATACAACATGTATCAGTCATGTGATATATGTGGTCATCAGTGTGGTCTTAGGCTGCGCAAGAGTGGGTGCACACTTAAGGTGGATTTAGCTGAATTTCAGGGATTAGGTTGTGAAATGTTCTCACCTTTACGTCCCTGCAACTAAGGTGTTTTCCTTGAATTTAAAAGGTTTTGTTACAATGTATTGCTCACATTAACTTCCTTGCAGCAAAAGTGTTTTCCTTGAATTCATGTGTTTTGTTTTTCCATAGATTTTTAGAACGCTTTCAGAACATTAGCATGGTCTTCAGCCATGGTCAGTGGGCCTTTTTAAAATGCTACCAGACATCTTTGGCCATGGATGGTGGGCACGGCCAATCAATATTTGAAAACACCTGCAACCCATTGCTCAAAGACGTTCATCACTCACAAACTGATTTTTTCCTGTTTTGACAGTGGTATTGCTATGTATAAAAGATTGCAGGCTTTGAGAACTCACAATATTTTTAGGTCAATGCGCAGTGAGATCAAATTATTTGCCATGGACCACACAAATTAGTTAAGCAACCATGCTCCAACCCCCTTGTTTTATGGCAGTCTCTTGGTGACTGATGTGATATATCGCACAGCCCCAACTAACCACATTTAAGCAGCACGGAAATGGGAAAAAATAACCAGCTGCAAAAATAACATATGCCCAGGTATTTCTGCCCCCACAGTGAAAATCAAAAGCTGATGCCCTTGAATATATGCACAGAAAGTGAAATATACAAATGTAGTTCAATAGACCTCTTAGACGAAAGTGTGCAAGACAAAATAGCATTGGACTTTCAAAAAAAGTAATGAACACCAGAAAAATAACCAGAGAAACGAAATATTCCAATAAATATGCTGGCAAAGTATAACAGGTGCTCACCTTTTAAACCCAGCAATCTGTAGTGAAATATGCCATGTAAAACAAAATCCCTATACAAAACAAGAGATTGTGGTCTTGTGGCTAAGTGTCGCACTACTTGATCAATCTTGCCAACCTAAAAAAAAAAACAAGGTGTTGAGTCCGTCCCCTGAAAAAAGTTACTCTGTCCACCCACATGTGTCCTTTATTGGTGCCCTGAAAATCAGCCACAATCAGCAGAAAATAACTGCACTAGTGTCCAGGATTGCAAACTCTCTTGCCACATCGTGGGCAAATACTCATGACTTACTCTCATCATTTCCCTGCCTCACCCCCATGACCCGCTTTCAACAATACTCTGCTTTATAAAGCCAACTTGAAAAGTACACATACCATAGAGTCACTCAAATATATACATCCTTATAGAACTGGTTACTGCATGCATGGGAGACTTGGACGGCAAGTGTGTCACTGATGTTTCACCCTTGAGGTAACTATAGCTGTAAAAATATCTTTAAAAAAAAGAAACCGCTGGACCTGAACTACACATATCCTTGGCTGTAGTCCTTTATAGCCTCGGATATAGCTGCAAACATCGAAAAAATGGCAGAAAAATAAATGCTTTCTAGAACCCTCACCAAGTGCCCCACTCATCTGTGCCAGCTCCCCCCACTGCCCAGATGACCTTGTTACCTTCCCAGCCTCTCTCTTTCCCCCCACAACATGCACTGGTTCCGTGATGCAGTTTGCTTTGAGATGGTGGCTATTCAGGGCTGCAGAAAGCTTCAAGTTGCAAGTCACTCCCTAGACTCCCTTCAACTCCCAAATTTCACAAGGTGCCCTCTAGCCACCCCCAACAGCTAGCCCGATGGAATTTGCATGCGCTTTTACCTGATAATAGCTTTTGTTCCTGCATTTTATTTTCCCATATACTCGGCTATAGCTGTGGTTATCTCTCGCATTGAGAGAAAAACACAATGTTTTTTCATTTCTGAAAATGATGATACTGGTATGCACCATGGGAGATATAAATATCAATTTCTGTGAAGGGGGCACCCCATTCTCTGTCAAATATATTTCAATAAATGCTGCACATAATAAACCCAAACCAGGCATGGATTGTGAGACAACGCTTCGTGCCAAAGTTGTTTCAGACCTGGTCCAAATACTTCCAGCGGTTTGTGTTGTGCACTTTGGCAAAAATTGACCTTCTTTGCCTATGGGAAAATGAGTGGTTCCTTATTTGGTTATGTTATTTTATGTACTTAGTTGTTCACTTTTTTAATTTAAAGGTCTGAAGGCCAATTTAGTTTGATTTTGGGCTTGCAGAAAAATGTACGTGTAGCCGCAATACAAAGCAAGGTCTGCAGTCACAGCTTTGAAAGAGGCTGGGTGGGGAATAATTATTTCTGTGAGTTTCATTGTTTGTTATTGGTTGTCGTTGCTGTTCTATTTGTGTTGCTCATGTGTTTGATTGTGGTGAAAATGTGTCATCCATTTAAGTAGTTTTATTAGTATGTAGTCCTCTTTTTTTGGAATTCATTTTTAAAAGTATGAAACACCACCATTTTTGGTATTTGTATCCTTTTGAAGAGGAAATGCCAAGTATCACCCGCAGCTCAGCCATCCCCTTCGAAGTGCCAGGAACATGTGAAGTATGAAGAACAGATAAACCATCAGAGAGCCGCAGTGGGGCTCTGTCCAGTGCCTATGGGAAGAACAGCACCTATTGGAGTACCGACACCTAAGCAAACTTGGACAGCAAGGTACTCACTGAGAAACCCATATCTACAGACACAACAAAAGGTTGGTTGTCAGAATGGAATACCCGAAGAAGCCAAGAAGATACTAAGAGAAGACAACTGGTGACGTCATGAGAAATTGAACTGACGCACATATAGAACATAATGACCTAAGAATGCTGATAAAGAGACAAAACACCATGGATAAATGACATTGTGAGCCTAAGGTGAAGCAGTTGAGTTCAAGTTGGCAAAACTTATGCCATTTGCATGATGACCACATTAAGCCAGTTTAAACATGTACATACGCAGGGAACCGCAAGAAGCAAAGAAATTGTGAAGGCTTGCTTATGCTTAATAGTAAAATAGATTGCAGCAAGTGCCAACTATACATATCTACCTCAAAAGCACTTTATAGATGAGTGAAAATGTACTACGCACATGGGCAGAATTGAATTGAGGTTACTAAAGGTCTCAAGAGGAGAGGGACTCAGCTAACAATTCAAGAATTAAAGACAGAGAGAAATCCTGCTGGAAGTAACCATACAAAGAAGCCAAGGTCGTGTCAGACTGGAATAGGCTAAAGTTTTGCGGCCAATGCTGGATTTGACTTTTATGGACTTCATTCATTTATGGTGCGTCACTCTCAACTCTCATGCTGGTCTTCCTTTGCATCTTGTACTCATGGTGGCCCTGAATCATGCTGTTCCCATCTTCATCTTGTATCCTGGCTTGCAACATTATGTGTTACTAATGACTTTTGCAATTGTATTCGCTCACCACTCTTGCTTTTCCACTCTTTTTGACTGCTTACTCTCTTTTCTCTCCTCCTTTCCCTTCTCCCTTTTCCTATCTCCTCCCCTTACTTTCTTCTATGCACTTACTATATCAGAATTGTCACTGGACCTAATATGATAGCAACCTCGTCTGTTTCCTCCACCCTCCCATTACTGTCATTTCCTCCCCACCACGCCTCCAGCACTATCTGAAATGTCGTCAGGCCTAGTATGATAGTCGCTGTTTTGTTTCTCCCTCCCTTTCTGCACCCTTCTCCCTCACCTTTTGTTTTTCTCCGGCTCTACCAGAAATATCATCAGGCCTAGTACGTAGTCGCCTATCTGTTTCCATTTCCTTCCCACTCTCCCCCTCCCTTCCTTATCTATGTCTTAGCTCTTGCACTATCTGAAATGTCATCAGGCCGAGTACACTAGTTAATTTCACATCCTTACTGTTCATGGCCTGTACGAATGTGGTTGTATTTTCCCTTGATCCCTCCCTTGCCTTGAAGCGCTTTGAAACACATTCTGTATAGGCGCTATATAAATAAATGATCATTTCATATCATATTATCCAATCCCCTCTCCCCGTTACCATATACAGATATAGTACCTATATTAAAGTTACCTTCCTATAACCAATCAAGTTGCATGTTAAATTTTTAGGATTACACATCAATGATGAGTTTTTGGTATAAATGTTGTTGTTTTTCTGAAATTAATTGGAGTTTTAGCGAGAAGGAAGATTGAGCGGTTGCTGATATTCATTTAACTCCCTGTTTCCTGATGCAAGAGTATGAATCTGCATCCCCATCTGTCTCAAGGGTGCTGCTGCTCATCTTAAAGGGCTGTTTGGACACCCACAGTCTTATGGGACAGCTGGGGTCCATCTAGTTCTCTTGGTAGCAGAGATTTGATGGTTAGATTACATAAGACGTTGTAACATAAGGGGGAGCCCTGCAGGCAAAACCTTAGGCTGAGTATAAATATATATAACAAGGGGTGTGTTAGCCGCCGATAAAGTTAGAACATTACTAAAGTATAGAATGTTGTACTATTTTAGAAAAACTGCATTGGTGTTAATGATAATCACCAGAGGCCCAGCATGAAAGTATTTCAAGAAGTGCTCACATGCAGAGAAATAACAGGACTTTTTTGGAATAAATCACAAATCTGTTATATACCCCATAGATTCAGGGACATGTGTTTATTTACATGTATTATAAGTAGGAATCAAGTTAACATGATGTAAAAACAACTAGGTAGTCATTGTTATTTTGAAATGGGAAAGGAAGTTAGATGGTCAGATTCTAGTGGGTCTGCGCCTAAGACATCAGAATCAGCCACACAATCAGATTGGCATGAAGGAGTATCATACGGTCAGAGGGGGGGTGTCTCCACCACCCTATGTGAGCAGACTAAAGACATTGCCAGGTAGACAGCGATGCAGGAATGTTACCCCTGCGGTAGACAGAAAAATGATGAGACAGGAAAAGGAGTATCATGTGTCACAGTTTCTTTTACTAGAAAAAGGAGTAACGAGAACACAATATATACCCAGGACAGAGAAAACCTGAAGAATAAGCTCCAATTGTTGACATCGGGAGCCATAAAATGGATACATGAGTTAGAAAAAATGACAGGAGGAAACAGGTTAGCTATAGGGGATATTAAGGGTCTTTTAATCACCATACTTGATGATAGAGCTGACGACGTGTGGGCACGAGCAGGTTACTCTGGAGTGACTGTGGTTAATAACGCACATGACGGAGCGCAGTTTAACAATTGCAGAACCGCCGTATGGAAAGCGATTCGAGTGCTATACCCAGACACTTCTGATGTGGGAGCTTTAATGAAGGTGTCAGATGATCCTTTGCTTTACATTCAGAAATTACAAGACACCTGGGTGCTGGAAACTCACGAATCTTGGGGTAAATCTATACCCGTGTTTTACCAGATATTGTGTAAAAGGCTGCCAGAGCAGGTACAGAAGCAGTTCAAGAAATTGGTAGGGATAGAGGCAAAACCATGGTCTGAAATACAGCTGACCATCGCACACTATTGCAGGCTGCTGCAAGAAAACAATCACAAAAAAAGACGCTGCATGGAAAGGTGAAGAGGCTAAATTAGTACAGAAAAGATTATCAAAGTATGCCATTGCAGGGTGGAAATGGAGTTGCACAAAATAATACAGTGCAGCAGCAAGCGCCGGGAGTACATCAAAGTTTGCAACCCCAGAATGTGACACATTTTCCACAGGGACAGTCTCAACAGTCGCTGATGCAACTGTTGCAAACAGGTACAGGACAGATACTGAATTCAGGGATGAGAAATGCCACAAGTGACAGGGGAAATGCATTCACTCATAATGGGACAAGATTATATATAGAATAGGACAGCTCACTGGGAGACCTGATGTGTTCAATACTATCAGTAACACTGAACCCTCACCAGGAACCAAGGGTAGATGTCTGTATAGGGGATACAGAATATTATTTCTTATTTGACACAGGAGCGACAGGCTCATGTATACGGCAAGGCAAGTTTTCTTTGTCCGGTGATGCCATAAATACTCAGGGCTTCATAGGAGCAACAAGTCGAGTTCCTTTTACAAAAGAACTTCCAATCTCCATAGGGGAATATGACAAGAATGTGCCCCTGCTATATTCAAGGCAACCCCCAGTGAATATATTGGGACAAGACCTAATGACAAAGTTAAACATGACAATCTCATTCAACTCAGGGAATGCATTATTTGAACGTATGCGAAATGATTAGAACATACACAGGACAAACGGCTATGAGACCTATTCCGTTAGAACCAGAAATATTTGCGTATGGAGTGCACATATTAATGTCATGGCTACCAAGCCTTGCAGACAAAACCATGGGAACCGCACATGATTTTTTATTCAGACCAAGAATACCTATGCATGAGGAAAAGGGACAAGTGTTTCCCTTGACAATACAAGCAGCCATAGTGTGAAGAGAAATGGCTCCACTGTGATGATGATGGCAGACAATGGTGTGCAGTAATTGCCATTGGGGAAGGTTACAGATTGCCTGACGTCACTGATGATGATCTGTTTGAAGAACAAACAAGTGAAGATGAGATAACAGTTGAGGTTAATCTCATATATTTGGTGAAAATGATCAAAAGAGGAGTGCCTCAGAGAATGATGCTGGCACAAAAATGTCCTGATTATTTTGAGGACGACATGGCAAAGGTGCCTGTCTCAGTATCGACCACAGGCCCCTATGACATAGGCTTATTGAAAGGAGTCAGATAAGTGAAGATTAAATTGAAGCCAGGAGCAATATTACCAAATGCACGACAGTATACCATGTCTAAGGAAGCAGACAAAGGGATTTTTAAGACAATTTCTGCCACGATGGAGCAGGGTATCTTATTGACGTCAGAGTCACCCTTTAATAATTCAGTGTACCCTGCCAAGAAATCTAAAGGAAAGTCTTGCCGTTTAATCCAAGATTTATGACCATTGAACCAGATAGTCAAGGCCGAGTTCCATCTAGTCCCTAACCCATCCACGATCCTATGTAATATACCAGTTGAATCAAGGTATTTCATAGTGATTGACTTGAAAATGCATTTTTCTCAATCCCATTGCACAAAGACTCACAATATTTGATATTGTTTACATTCAGACAAGTGCATCTGGAAAGCACAAGGCTGCCTCCAAGGTACTGTGTGTCTCCTTCAATTTTCAACAGAGTCCTGCAGATGGACTTGAGCAATATTGCATTATAGAGTATTGTCTTACAATACGTGGATGACATCCTAATTTGCAGCAAGACAGAGGAAAAGTGCAGACATGATTCTATTCAGCTATTGACTATACTGGCTGAGAAAGGATGTAAAGTTGACAAGGAGAAGTTACAATATTGTCAACAAAAAGTTTTGTATATAGGCCAGCTAATCTCACACGAGGGGAAAAGGATACCCCTGAAAGAGCTGAGGCCATTTCAAAGACAGCCAAACAACACACGATAAAACAAATGCAGAGTTTTCTCAGATTATGCAACTATGTCAGGGCATGGATCTTTGACTACAGTTCCTATACCAGACCCTTGTTACAAGCCTTGAAGAAAGCACAGGCAATGAAAGAAAAAATTGTGTGGACCAAGACCATCAAAGAAGGATTTGTTGAACTAAAAAAGGGCATTTTCACGGCACCAGTTTTAGGGATTCCCGATTATGCAGACGAATTCTACCTGTTTTCACACACAAATGGCAGTGTTATAATGGCAGTACTCACACAGAGAACCACGCTCGGGTACAAGCCCCTTGGATACTACAGTGGGAATTTAGACCCAGGTATGAGGGGTCACTTCCCATGCGAACAAAGTTTAGCTGCCGCAGCATTCGCCATAAAGGCTACAACCATTGTGATGGGATGCCCAATGACGTTGTTCATCGAGCATGCACTATTTGCCATTTTAGAGAAACCAAAAGGCACATTGACATCTCAGAGAGCTTCTGCTTATGAAGTGATCATATCTAATCCAACGATTAAAACAGTTTGATGTAAAATAGTGAACCCAACTATATTTATAGCGGAGCCAGTTACTGAAAGGAGATCAAATACATGATTGTGCGAACTATGAAGAATTCTATGATGAAATTCCCAGGGTAAAAGAAAATGCATTGGCAGGAGGAAACATCGTCTTTGTTGAAGCTTCTTCGAGGATTGATCAGAATGATGGTCAAAGCTATACAATCGCCGTTGTGGTGAAGCACACGTCAAATGGGGAATTTTGAGTACTCAGTAGTGCATGAATACCCTCACATTATTCAGCACAATCTGCAGAATTATTGGTCGTGGTATTTGCACTCGAGAGTCGTGCAGACCAGGAAGTGACAGTGTACAGTGACTCGCCTATATGACGTCGACAGTGCATGCAGGCTTAGCGTGCTGGAAAAGAAAGGGCTACTTCCGAGTGGACGGCACGGCAGTACAGGACGCAGCTTTATTGGACAGGCTCATTAAGGCACTACAGCTCCCAGTGGCCATAGCGGTCGTGAAATTCGCCACCCACACAAAATGGACAGATTTTATCTCATGCGGAAATCAAGCAGCAGACACTGAAGCCAAGCATGTGGCAACCAAAGATGAAATAATAATGAATGTGGAAATACCTGATATGAGAGAATGATTATTGCACGAAGCGAGTTGGAAGGCTATAGTAATGTGGCGATAACTCAGTTAGTGGCGCTCCAAGGGGAGGCACCACAGGAAGAAAAGAACCCATGGAAGCGACAAGGGTGTTCTTTAAACCCCTCTGAGAGCTTGTGGTGACAAGACAGCACTGGCAAACCGGTGATGCCTGTAGCCTTATTGAAAATAGCACTGGAACAGTTATACTATCCAGCACACATGTCAAAGTAGAATCTAGAAGCAACGATTGCTAAAGACTGGTTCATACCGAACTTGGCAGAACACGTTGCATTTTTTATAGTGAACTGTATAATTTGCCAGAAATTCACAGCTGGGCATACACAATGTGTAATTAGAGGAGTTATCCCAAGGCCTAATGGGCCTTTTCAGCAATTGCATATCAACTACGTCAACATGATTCAAGTATGTAACGGGTACAGGTATCTAATTTTTGTAGTGTGTCCATTCTCTGGATGGATAGAAGCAGGTCCATGTACACACCCAGACTCTACCTGTGTGGCCAAATTCTGGCTGACAGAGGTGTTTCCCAGATGGGGAGTGTGTGAAGTCATGAGATCAGACAATGGTCCTCGTTTTGTTAATGAAGTATTTGAGCAGGTTGGCTTGTTGCTTGGTATAAAGCACAGGTTTTCCTCTGTGTATCACCCTCAAGGGAATAGCATATGTGAGAAGCTCTATGGCTTGTTAAATGAAAGGATAGCCAAGTTGAAGCTTACTCTGAAGAAGGATGGCTACACTGTCTTCCACTGGCACTATATGAACTCAGAAAGCATCCTGACCATCATATCACTCTGCACGAAATCATGACAGGCAGAAGGATGCACATGCCATTGACACCTCAAAATAGAGCTAGATGTGATGCCCAGGTAACAGGAGAAGTGTTAGGATTGGAAATGCAAAACTACTTGAATTGCATGACATCTTGTCTTACTGTAATTTCAAGACAGCTGCAGCAGCTACAAGAAGGATGCAGGGCAGCACAGAACACAGAAGGAGATACTACAACAAACCCAGTTCTGAAATTACAAATACCTCCTATATTCCCTGGGGACACAGTCCTGGTGTGAAACCACACAAGAAAAAAGTTGGACCAGCCAAGGTTCAACAGCCCCTTTAGAGTGGAGGACATCACACCCTCTGCAGTCAAGCTACAGGGAAGGAGAGCTTGGATCTTTCTGGGCGATATAAAACCATACATCAGAGAAGACCCTCTACCCGCACCCCACTGCGTAGAGATTACAGACAACGGGGAAGAACCACAGCACGTGCTGACGAGCTCCATGATGAGGAAGAAGGACGCATGATCAGCAAAACAAAGACAAGGAACATTTTATGCAAGTTGTGGCTTAGCTTTGGACACCTCCTTTGAGCAAAATAAGGGAAAAAAGGGACATAAAAACACGGACACTATGTCCATCCTAGGTGCAGGGTGAATAAGAATTGCACGTATAAGCCACAAAAATAGCTTGTTGAATTTAGGCTTTGGACTGAGGCACACTGAAGCCTTAAAAGGAAAAGATAATGCAGATTTTCATCGAGGACAGGTAAATTGGAAGATAATACAGTACCCTGACTCTTTCAATACTGAAGCCTTATTTGGACTTCCTCATGGTTTCACGCAATAGTGACCTCACCAGCAACATCCTGATTTATTTTGAGTTAGTATTGAGGTCGTACCCATTGTTGGTGGGAAGAATCAGAAGCATAACAGAGTCTCTTCAAGATCCTGAAAATGAAAAGGCAGTAAGGAGGCTTCTAACAGTGATTGCAGAGTAGTTTATTTTGCTTCCAGAATACAGTGAGGACAAGACAAATGTCCCTGACATGAGAAGATAGCAGATTAGCTAGCAATGTTTTCTTTCACTTAATCAAAGTCTTTCCAGAACTTGTGGGGAGACAGTCAAGTGTTGATGTCCTCACGTTCATTAGAGACCCAGCAAACTCTGAGCAGATGATCATTTTCCTGCATGGTATCATAATGCAGGTTGAACTTTATAATCAACAACAGAATCACCAAAGAAGATTGTAAACATTCTGTTGAGGGACAGATCGTGAAGGTGTTGCCAAGGACTTTGCTCTTGTTTATACTGACAAAACAGAATGACATGTCATCTGGAGCAAAACAGATAAGAAACATTGACTGGGAACAGGTCTATTTTGAACATGCAAATTAAAAGACTTGCTGAAACTATTGACTCATTTGGAACTTTCGTTATTAGATAAAGGAACTGTTTCCAGAGACAAGGGATAGTCTATTATTCAGACAAAAAGGATAAACAGTTTAGCATCTGTAACCTGCAACAGAGACAGCAGGATCCAGTGGCCATATTTAATATGTATTAAAAGTTAGTTTTGCTTCCTTAAATGATCGAGATGGGAAACCAAACTAGTAACGTTGTCCTCCTTCATGAGGAGAGACTTACATATTGGCCAAGGAACAAATGCTGTAAAATTACTTACAAATGCATTGCTTACATATGCATAGTATTCATTATCATATTACTGTCATTGACGATTAGAACTGCATTTTTAATTGGTGCACAAAGCGTTCAGGTTCCAGTGCACCCACCTAATGATGTACACATGCAACCTGTAAAGGTACCTAGACCTTACATAGTCATTCCAGTTCCTAGAAAGAATAATCGGATGACTGAATTTGAAATGGATGTGATAAATAATGGCACGCACCCAAAATTTGGAGTGACAAATGAATTGCAACACCAGAGACAGGGTCGGTAAAGCAAACCCGAGAAGGGGTTGAGGGAAGGTACACATACACAAATGATGAGCACATACACACCTGATCTAGCTTCAAGAAGTTCAGAATCACATTCCAGAGAATGGGGAAAGCTCGGACAAACAACAATGAGAAGTTCCACACCAAGAGAAGTTGAGAAACAGATGGAGGAAGCTGAACTTTTAAAGAGACGAAAGACTCTAGAGAATGAACAAACAGAGACAGCACTGACAAGCACACCTGACCCAATGATGACGAGGTCAAGCTTAAATCATGGCAAGACCATCAAGTGCTGAGATACTGGCACATTCAATATGGATGATTATAAAAAGAGCAAGAAAAAACCAGAGGGATAAAGAAAGACTTACCGGACTTTCTCCTACTCAAATAATGAGAAGATGCCTGAGAATCCTCCAGCAAGAAGAAGCTATACAGATGTGTGTAAGGATGTGGTTATAGCAAACTACAGGAAGATCTTAACAATTAGAAGGAGCACACAAGAAAGACAATAATGAATTGAGCTATTACTTGGACAGCACAGCACATTAGGGAAACAACGTATGGTACCAACACATGAAGGAAGTTGGAAGACGAACATAGCAATGTGTAGAACCAGAGGTCAGTTCATGGGAAGTGATGCTTCACTCAAATGGGCAACTGAAGTGACGGATCCACATGGAGATGATTATGTACAAGACAGAAAGACAAGAAACAATGGCAAAACAAAGAATATTGTGATAAGATATGAAAAGTCTGGAGTTAAAGGAGTGGAGATCAGAAGGGAAACAAACAAGAATCTGAACGTCCAAGGGAAATCTCTGGAAGAAACGCAAAGATGGAAGAACAGAGGCCCAATGCAAATATGGGGAACAGTGCTTTCACCAGATGGATGGGAGAAAGGAGTAGTGATCTACAGAGCATGGATGATCATTGGACACTATAAGGAAACCATTGAAAATGTACAGAGGATATGCAAACCATTATGGCCGAGACTTGGCAGACTACTAACATGGGTCGAAGACAGAGGAGGACCCCTACAGTTAGTGCCAATTGGAGAATGGCAAACTGTGCTTCAGAAACAATGGTACAAGAAAAATGGGAGAAAATAAGAACTGTGGACGAATCTTCGATGCCACACAAATGGCTAATGGTACTGCAGTGATCATGGATCAATATTGGGCATGTGGATCCAAAGCATATATTAGGTTCCCGAAGAATTGGGGAGGTATATGCACATTGGTGAATGTCCATGTTCCGGCATTGGTGATTCCAAAAGGTGACCTGAATATTGGCAGTTTCCTGAAAGCATATGCTCACATGAGAAAGAAGAGATCTGTGGAGCTGATGAGCCGAATAAAGAGAGAGAATTACTTCTCTGCCAAATCAGAAGAAGCCTTTCATGCAATCCCATATGAACACAGGTTGTTCAGCTTGACCACATCAGTGTTCACAGCAATCCTGATGCCAAGAGTTCACGTTGGAGCAAATACTAAATGGTTGCAGATAACCAGGTGGGAATTACTGCAGATCATCAACACAACGATAAAGGGATTCAACACAATCAAGGAAGTGTTAAGAGCGATTCGACTAATGACTCTCCAGAACAGATATGTCATAGACAATGATCACAGCTATGGATAGAGGTGTTTGTGCAAAAATCAGGGAATCATGTTGCACCTTTATACCATCTCACGATGATGAAAACTGAACCTTAACAGAAGCCATAGGTATGCTGATGAAATTACAGAATCAGATGATTGATGAAGCTGACGAAGTTAATGATGACAGTTGGTTTGGACCACTGTTTTCATGGTTTCCCCAATGGGTGGCAGACTCATTCAAAATCCTAGGAGCCCTGTCAGTGATGATATTGCTTGTATTCTGTGTTATCAAGATAATAATCTGTCAGTGCCAGAAAACTGCAAAAAAGGCCATAGGGATGACAATCATGATTGATGTTGAGTCGGGATGGAAGCCCAAACACCTGACTGATGAAGAAATAATAGACTTTGTGAAGGCGAGCATTTATGCACCAGAAGGAACAAAGTTTCCGTATCCAACGAAACATAGAAAATATGTGGGAAAATGGATCTATTGCAATCCAAGTGGAGAATGTCAACTAATGACATGGAACAAAGACAAGCACGTAAGAACAGCAGGATGTTTAAAGGGAGTGATAAAGATATGGACCCCAAAGGAACATTTCTGTAGACCTAGATGTCCGGATCGAGAGGAGGACAGAAAGGTGGATGCAAAGAGGGAAGTAGGAGTGGTCGATGAATCGCCCAGAGGGGGGAGTGAAGAGGAAGTGCCAAGTATCAGATGCTCCCCACCCACCATTTCAAAGTGCCAGGAACATTCACACCAAAAAATGTGACGTATGAAGAACAGATACACCAGCAGAGAGCTGCAGTGGGGCTCTGCCCAGTGCCTATTGGAAGAACAACACATATTGGAGTACTGACACCTAAGCAAACTTGGACAGCAAGGTACTCACTGAGAAATCCATATCAACAGACATGACAAATGGACAGTTGTTAGAATGGAATACCCAAAGAAGCCAAGAAGATACTAAGAGAAGATGAATGTTGATGTCATGAGAAATCAAACTGACACACATATAGAATATAATGACCTAAGAATGCTGATGAAGAGATAAAACACCATGGATAAGTGACATTGTGAGCCTAAGGTGAAGCAGTTGAGATCAAGGTGGAGAAACTTATGCCATATGTAGAATGAAGACATTAAGCCGGTTTAAACGTGTACATACGCAGGGAAACAGAAGAAGCAAAGAAATTGTAAAAGCTTGCTTATACTTAATGGTAAAATAGATCGAGACAAGCACCAACTATACATATCTATCTCAAAAGCACTTTATTGATGAGTGAAAATCCACTACACACATGAGCAGAATGGAATCAAGGTTACTAAAGGTCTCAAGAGGGGAGGGCCTCAGCTAACAATTCAAGAATTAAAGACAGAGAGAAATCCTGATGAAGGAAACCATGCAAAGAAGCCAAGGTTGTGTCAGATTGGAATAGTCTAGCAATGCCTACGATTTAAGAGAAAAATAACAAGAGTCTCCTGTTCAGCAAGGTCGAGATAAGCCGCAGATGGTAAACGACTGACAGAAGTAAATCAAATACACAAAATTGTATGGATAAGAGGCCGATTTCACAGTGTCCTAGGCACGTGGCAAGGCAGGCAGAAAGGGATGAGACTTTCACACCTACGCATGGAGCCTTATCGTACCCATCCTCCTTAACTTTCTCAGACCATGAATCAGACTCAAGGCCAAATACAAGGCAGTAATTAACACACGCCCACTGAGGTGATGAATGGTTGTAACATAAATTGAAGGGAAGCTGGGGTGCAGGTCTACTCCTTGCACCTGGCTAATTATTCTGCATGCTGATAAGCGCAAGTGGAAAAGTAAGTGTGGGCTCAATGCCAAACCAATCATAATGGATTGTGTAATCTAGGTTCCTATAGAGAGTAGAGCCAATGGGACATCATACTTTTTGTGACATTTACAGTATCCAGTTTGAAGGAAGGGCTCAGTTGCCCCACCTGACATTATTATAAAGTCCCCTCTCTCCGTTACCATATACAGATATAATACCTATATTAAAGTTACCTTTGTATAACCAATCAAGTTGCATATTAAGTTTTTAAGAATACACATCAATGATGATGAGTTATTTGTACAAATGTTGTTGTTTTTCTGAAATTAACTTGAGTTTAAGCGAGAAGGAAGACCGGTTGTTGATATTCACTAAACTCCCTGTTTTCTGTAATTGTCATTAAAATGACTCCCGTTGCCAAACTATTGAGTTGTCATTATTATTTGATGCAAGAGTATGAATCTGCATTCCCATCTATCTTGATGGTGCTGCTGCCCATCTTAAAGGGCTGTTTAGAGACCTCCAGTTTATTGGCCAGCTCGGGTCCACCCAGTTCACTTTTGAATCCAGAACTCTCACTGTGCACATGGCAGGAGGGTGGCTGATGTGAAAGTAAGTGTTTATATATTTTTACATGTTTGAAGTTTTATTTGAAGTGTTGTTTGTGTTAGTTATATTAATTACTGCTTTCAGATGGTGTTTATTATCATTTGTATCGTTCACTAACATGGACCTACAAAATTAGATTTGTCTATCAATGGCATTTACATATAGTGATGTAGTGTGTGTATTCATGTTAATGAGGTTGTTGGTTTATTTGATTGTATCTGTTGTAATTTTACTGCAGTTTCAGTGACACAGTACTCTTAGTTGTTTTGAGTTTCTGTGAGTTAGTACAATTGATGTTGTTTCGTGAGTTAATTTTAGTCATTTTTGTTATGTTTGTATTGTGTTTTAGCTGTATTGTTCTCATCATCCCACTGGATTTTCCCCAGATGTTGGACAGTGGTACTGCTAGAGATGGGAGCCGCACATTTGTAGACAGTTAGTGAAAAACATTCTTTTTGAACCTGTCTAGGACCTTTAATATGTAGAGTTTGATTATGCACAAGCGCTGCTCACATCTTCCTTTTAAAGTTTTGTATGAATCCAAGTTGGATCTTTTTCCCAATGACCCTATGATTAGTATGTGGAAAAAGAAAAACATTTTTGTATGCACACATGTTGTATCTTAAATAGTGCATGTGATGCACTGCTTACATGATATGAGGGTCATAAAAATGTGTGCATTAAATTATGTTTCTTAAAGTGTGTGTTTTCTAACTGATTATGCTTTTCAGATAGAAGGACGTTATTCATCTATTTTTAAACATAGATTAATACCTGTGGGTACGGTGTAGCCCAATGGGCTGTTGAATATTGGAGTGGCTGTTAACTGGTCCGATAGCACATTTGTGCAGATCTTGCTGACACAGGTTTGAATCCCAGCAGGGCCAAACTCAGCCTTTCATCTTTCTGAGGTCGATAAATGAGCACCACACACCGTGGCTAAATTATTTTTAATTATTATTTTATTTATTATTAACAACAGCAATGACTGGGGAGGGTCATAGCCACGGTTTTGTTGGACCATAACCGTGGCTATAGGCCTCAATGTGCAGAAAAGGACACTGTTTGTACCCAAAAGAGTGCCTTCTAAAACGGAATGGTCTATTATGTATATATTTATTTTAAAAGGCAGTAACCAAAACAGAGAGCTGTCTCCAATTAGTCGAACAGTTTTTGAACCCACCATACCTGTAGACTTTCTGTGTTTCCAGGAAAATGATTTCTAGTTTGAATTTCTAGATGTTTGTATTAACAGGGTGTGTCCGATGCGTGTGTTTTTGAGTTTGTAAGTGGTTGATGGTACTGTTGTAATTATCCTTGGCTATACAGCAGCCACTCACTGAGTGGCATTCCTACCCGCGTGCAAGTGTGGTACCCTGTGCAGCCGCAGCAATATTCTGGCAAGTGGCACATCATGTGTTTGTGGATCTGTGGTAGCTGCAGCTATCCAGAATTTTGGGTGGTGTGGCATCATAGATGCATTGACGGTTTTGGGGGATTGGGAGAGGCCAGGGGAGTGAAGGAGGACCTTGGGGAGTGGACGGGTCTGATATGTGTAGCCTTAGTTTTTGCAAATAGCCACGTATATAAACATACATTTTCTGTGCAATATTCATATTGTTATTTGGGTCATATAACACATCGTTTTATCTGTGTATGTTAATTTGTGTGCTTAGGTGTTATTTTGTCTTATTTGAAGTTTTGAAGGTTTGCCTAGTTTGGTTTTTAGTTTGTAGAAAAAGTATGTGTAGCTGTGGCTACTAGTGATGCTGGGCAGTGTTTTGTTTCGATGTTTGTAATTAGCTGGTGTTAATGTTGTAAATATTTACTTCTTTGTGAGAGGCTGAAGTGAATATTCCTTGGCATTTCATTCATTTTCTTAGAACATAGTCTTCCTTTGCTGTTGTGGGTTATTTACAAATGTGTGTGCTTTAAAAAGATTTGGCTTGCTGAAGTGTGTTACTGTGTGGTTATCTATAAGAGAAAATGCATTGGGCCTCATTGCGACCCTGGCGCTAATGGGTTAACGGTGCCGTAAAAGGCTGCGGTGCCGTTAACCCATTAGCTCCTGTTTACGAGGTCCCTTTGCGGGACCCAACCTTAACAGCTGGTCTACACCAGCCGTTAAAGTAGGGACCCGCAAAGGGACCTTGGTGCTAAGTACGGTACCGCAATTTGCGGTACCGTACTTAGCGCCTTCCCCATTCCCATTGAGCCCTATGGGGCAAAAATGGGAATGGGGAAGGGCCATGGAGGAAGGGGGAATTACTGCCCCGCCAACCTTGTAATGAGGTGGTAATTCTCCCTTTCTCCATGACAGAGTCGGTAAGTTACGGGCATGGACCATGGTGCTATTAGCACCATAGTTTTCCGCCTGGGTCATAATGAGGCCCATTGTCTTCGTTTGTTTATTGTTTTGTGAAACCTAGTGTTTAATTTCCTAAATAATATGTGTGATTTGTTTAATATTTAAATATATTGCATGGCCTGCGGTAGCCATGTAATAATGGTTAAGTTGCTAAACCCATAGGAAGAACACTTTTTGGGTGGCTTATAACTTTGCTCCCCCTGGACGAATCCTCACCAAACTTTGCAAAAAAAGTATATAGCCGACTCTGAATTGTATTGCAAAGTTTGGTGATGTTTGGTCAAGGGGAGGTCCCAAAATTTCTCAACATAATGGGAAATAAATGTGGTCACGCCTACAGCCCAAACCGCTGGATGGATTTTCACCAAATTTGCAGCAGGAGTGGTGACTTCGTCCCGAACGTGTGCTTTTGTTAATTTGGCATAAATCATCAGTAGTTTTATTTTAAATGACCAAAATGTAAGTCAAAAAAATGTGTGATATCTATGTCCACTCCACGGACTCAATACCCTGTTCGGTCCACGGACTGGGCACCGATTGGCCCAAAAAATGTGCAGACCTTTGCGTGGTCTGTGGACATAGGGACACACCCACTGATTGGGTGGTGAGAAAAAGTGAAATGTGTTGGTTTTCCTGAAACGCCCGCCATCTTGGATTCGCTGACTTTTTTGGGGTCCGCGGTGAAAACAAACAAAAAAAGCAACATTTCACTTGTCAAACTCAATAAACAATCTCTGGGGATGTGGGGAGGATGAGGATGGGATGGGATATGGCCATAAGAAGCCATCTGTACCTATTTCTGCATTACAGTGTTGGGGAAAAGCAGTTTTTGGATGGCTTATAACTTTTGCGCCACACAATGAAACTGCATGTAATTTTGCAATTTTAGTCTAGATCCTGAATGGTTTTCCAAAGTTCTGTGGGATTCTGTCAAGAGGGACAAAATTAGAGGGGGGAGTCCCTTCAATGTTTGTGTAAAGACTGAATGGATTATGTCAAGTGGGGGCTAAGTTATATGACTATTTGTATGTACATACGTTTTGACACTTTTTAAAAAATAAAACATGGGCGGATTTCGAGCAAACTCGTGAGGAGCATTGGCAAGGACATTAAAGCATGGTTTTGCAAATGTGCCCGTGTTTTAATTTTTTGACAAGTGTCATAATGTAGGTACAAAAAATATTCATATACCTTTGGTGACTGAGGTATAGCCTGTGGCCGTGGCCAGTAGCCAGATTGTCTGGGTCATGGAATAAGGTCATGACGTGGACAATCTGGCTACTGGCCATGACCGCTAGTGATGAAAAATGGTGTTAAAGTGGCTATGTCTAACTGGGACCGGCTATGTGGTAAAGTTAAGATAATCCTTCCTTCTTACAGTGGGACACCATAGGCGTCCCGCTATAGGAAGAAAAATCTATGTTTTAGCACCCTGGGTTCCTGCTTTTAGAACCAGGGGTGCTAATGGCCTTTATCCCCCATTTCAGGGACTGCAATGGCAATGGACAATAATGGACAATAATGGTCATTTGCCCTCCTTATTTATTTATTTATTTATTTATAATTGCCAAAACCCACAGACATCAGGCTGTGTGGTTACAGTATTTGTAAAGGTCTAACAAAGATTTTTCATTGAATTTCATAGGTTTGTATTAGTTAAACATAACATCCCCGACCTAAGTTTTTCATTGAATATACATATAAATTATAGGAATGGTATTAGGTGTACACACAGCTATAATGTAAAATAGAAATGGAATAGATGTGCTGGTGCAAATTGCCCTAATAAATGCAGGTGCAGTATGTGCTTAGCAATCCAATTTTAGTACACAAATTAGAGGTTGTAACATTTTAGGATGGTTGATTAGAAGTTTCCATGTGCAACAGTTTAACATAGGAAACACACAGATTTAGTTCTTGTAATGTTATTGTTCCTATACTGCTACTGCATACAGAAATTGTGGCAGCTGTGAATACCATTTTACTGGGCACACTGGTTCTTCCATGTAGTTACGATGAATATTTAGCATGTTCATAGTTATAGGTCTGACCAACGTGAGGGCTTTAATAAAGGCAGTGGGACATTATCTGACACAGGAATTCCCCCTTGGCTTTGGGCCTATTGCTATTAGGACTGTGGCTCATTATACTAGAGTAAAAATAGTGTATTTATTGGGTTGGAGAACAGCAGCAGTAGTGATGCTTTTTTAATGTAGATTCTTGTGTGCATATTATAGTCCATGCTTTGATTGTTCAGTGTACATTGTGCATGAAAACAGTATGAGTGGCCCTACTAATCTTTTTTTTACAAATATCGGCAGCATTGGAACATTATATCTGAAGAGTTATTAGAAATGCTAGAGAGGTTCAGAGAGGGGGCTTAATTTTTGGTGGCATTGTCTTTTTAGAGTTGTCATTTTTGTTATTTTTTATTTTTGTCACCAGTTGGACATATGTCTAGCATTGTGCAAGAAAACACTAAGACATGACCCTTCTAATGTTCAATCAGGCAACTTGGGAACACCAATTATGATAAATCATCTGGTGCAAGTCTTTTGGGATGATGCGTATTAGAAATTGCACAAGATGATCTGGGCCAAATTCGGCTGTAGCATTTTCTGGCTTATATGTGGTCTTATATCTTCACTGTAGCTGTGAGCGGTGGTTGTGCAGAATCACCTTCCACCCATTAAAGGTGCTGTTAGCAACAGCCAGAGTCTTCAAACACTAGCACCACTGGAAACCCTACACAAAGAGAGAGTTCTTAGAAATGCTAGAGAGGTTCAGAGAGGAGATTTCATTTTTTGTGGCATTGTCTTTTTAGAGTTGTAATTTTTGTTATGTTATATTTTTGTCACCAGTTGGACATTTGAATATGTCTAAGATTGTGCAAGAAAACACTTAAATGTGGTCCTTCTAATGTTCTGTCAGAAAGCTTGGGAACATCAATTAAGATACATTATCTGGTGCAAGTCTCCTGGGATGATGTGGATGATGCATGTTGGAAAGTGCATTAGATGGTCTAGGCCATACTGGGCTGGAGCATTTTTTGGCTTATATGTGGTCTTATATCCTCACCGTAGCTGTGAGTGATGGTTGTGCAGAATCAACCTCCATCCATTAAAAGTTCTGCTATCAACCAACAGAGTTTTTAAACATCTGCAGCATTGGAACACTCTCTTTGAAGAGTTATTTGAAATGCTAGAGAGTTTCAGAGAGGCAGCTTAATTTTTAGTGTTAGAACATTTGAGTATGTCTAACATGTGCAGGAAAACACTGAGAGATGACCCTTGTAATATTTCCATAAAAAACCTTGGGGACATTTATGATAGGTTATTTGGTGTGCGTGTCCTGGGATGATGTGGTTGATGCGTATTGGATCATACTGTGCTGGCGCTGCAGCATTTTTTGGCTAATATGTGATCTAATATCTTTACTGTAGATGTGAGTGGTGGTTGTGCAGAATTAAACTCTGCACATTAAAGGTGCTGCTAGCAACAGTCAGAGTCTTCAAGCCCTGCTGGAACTGGAACACTACATTTGACGAGTTATTGGAAATGCTAGAGATGTTCAGAGAGGAGGCTTTTCATGAAGTGTCTTTAGATGTGCTGCTCCTATCTCCAACAGTACCCTTTGGATGATCTGGAGGCCTCCCAGGACCTTTTCATTCTGATGCAATGCATCGGCCGGAGGTCTTCATCCCTGTTATCCTGGGGTACTAATAGTGTCTTTATTCAGTTGAAGACATTCCAGTATTTCACAACCAAAAAAAGGAAAAATAAAAAGATGTCTGCCATGGATTGGGATATGAAGTCTATTTACCCTTTCCATGCAGCCATTTAAAACAGTAAACAAAAAAACTAAAACAGAGAAGATGATCGCAATGGAACGGGAGAAAGGACTGCATATAGTCGCTTCTCCCTTCCCATGATGGCCATTAAAAAGATAGAAACATGAAATAAAATACCCACTATGGAAAGGGAGAAGGGAGTACATATAGTGCTTTTTCTCTTTGCATAGCAGCCACTCACAGAACAAACACCAAGGGATCTAGTGGTGACCCGTGCCTTGTCTGGATGCTAAGGACCCAGTAAGGGCCAATCAGCTTGTTTGCAACAATCCGATTATCGCTTGTCAGGTACTAATTGTACTTTAAACTTTCTACTTGGATCACATTAAAAAAATTAACATATTCAAGATAAAGTTGAAACAAAAAACAGTTACATGATCCGATTACCTTTTACAAACTCAGGCTCGAAGCCACACAGCTGCGTCAATGCAGCTTTCAAAATGATAAGGCCTTTCCTTGACGTGGCTATGGCTACGCGCAGGAGCATCTTCTCGTTTATTTAGAAGATTGGTCAATAATTTAGGCACGAAAATGTCATTGCATTTGGGCATATCCACGCATGCAGAAAACATGATTTTTTTAATCTTTCTTCTTCTCATACCTTTGTCCTTGTGTACTGTTGTGTATACTTGTGTACGAGGGCGATAGAAATAAAATATCAATCAATCAATCCTTTGTATTCGTCATTTGTTTGTTATTTGAGCATATATATATATATATATATATATATATATATATATATATATATATATATATATATATATATATATATATATATATTATATTCAGTAAACAATCTTTGTTAAAGGGACGTTATGGTTCCAAGTAAAACCGAGCTAAGCAACCATAACTTGCGCCACCAACGTGTATTGCTAAGACTAACACCCAGGACATCAAATAGGACATCACGAATGTCATTGATGACATCACTTAACCATAATGTCCCTTTAACAAAGTTTTTTTACTGAATATATATATATAAGAATATATATATATATATTAACAAAGATTGTTAAAGGGACATTTTGGTTCCAAGTAAAACCGAAAACCCCCTGAAATTCACCAGTTATGGTAAGCTAAGCAACCATAACTCGCGCCACCACCGTGCACTGCTAAGACTAACACCCAGGACATCAAAAATGACATCACAAATGTCACTGATGACATCACTGATGACATCACATGTGCATTTACCTTTCATGAAAAGTCTGTACAAGGGATTCTTAGTGTAATGTTAATAAAAAAAAGTGTCAAAGATTATTGGAATAAATGTCAAGTGCTAATCAGTGCATTAAGATATGCATTGATATAAATAGCATTCTATTATTAACTTCAATCCAGTATACTAAGGTACTCATGTAGAAACATAGGCATTGTGTGCAGCTGTTATGACTTGATGGTCGTGAAGATTATGGGGCCTCTGTCCACAAGTTCCACTCAGAAAGATACAAATAACTTCCTGAGCAATCCTTGAGGCCACAGGTTGTTTGAGTGCCGAAGAACGTCAGGAACCACGAACAGTGGTGACCCCTCGACCGCTGTAAAGCAAGCAATGGGTCAGTACAATGGCAAACAATACACTGAATAGCGAGGTAACAAATATCAAGGGGTTTACCAAGGGTCTGGGGACAGGAAGAACAAAGATGAGAATGGAGGGGTTCCATGTGGCTGCAGAGTGTAGCAAGCGGCAGCGGGTAGGGGTAGATTGTTGTAGAAATAGGCACTGCAAGACCTGAATGGAAAGGGTACTCCAAAAGGTAACAGAGCAAAACAGTATCCAAGGGCTTGACAGAGGAATCCAAGAGGAACAGTCCGTATTCCAGGTTCAAGATGTGGAGATAGGAAGACACCGAACAGTGCCTGATTGGGTCAGCCGTGAAGCACTGAATGAGCGTTCCCTCTCCGGTTTTAAAGGGGCCTAGGAGTGTCACATGTCCCATCACGTGACCGATGATGTAGCACGTTTCCTTGTCACATGACCCAAGTTTTCAGAACGCTGCCGGGTCTTCTTGAGGGCGTGATGAAGCAAAGGAAAAAGCCGGCGTCTCCGTCGACAGTCTCCAAAACGCCAGGGCAGCTGCCAACGTTGCAATGGGTGAATATGACCATAGCGCGTTAGATGCCCTCGTGTGCGCCGCTGCCGTGCTGCTTGAGGGAGTGAGGACATGAGGTCAGAAGGGGAAGGCAGAACAGGACCTGAGATGGAGGGATTAGTGACTGCACGGGTATTCGTGTGCGTAAGGTGACCAGAGGATGGTGTAACTGCAGCATACATGATGGAGGTGCAATATTCACAAGCTTGCCATGTTGAATAGAAAAATGATAACTGTTTTCGTATTAGAGTTTTACGTACAGTGAAACCTGTGATAAGTAGGTAATAAATCCCACTTACTACATAATTGCATTATTACAGACAAATCACAAAGAGACAACACCACATACAAATATGAATATATACAAGGGAATTGAAGTAAGAAAAAAAAACAGCAATAGTAGCAGAAAGTGTTCATAACATGATTACCAGACGTATAGACTACTGATTATATATCTTACCAGAAATAGTAAGTGCACTTCATTTTACTCATATATTTATAAACTTTCTATATTAGAAAAAGAAACATATTACTTTTTTGTTTTCTCACAGAAATGTGTAGTACTCTGGACTGGCTAGAGGAGCATTTCCCATGAGACTAAATGTTAGAAGATAGTCCACCTAATGGTACACACTTTACTATATAAACAAATTAATAAATATTATTTTGGATACATTCAACATATACATTTTTTTTTTACAGACCATACAAAAATTGCAACTTCCAAAGAAAAAGAAGCGGTGGATAACACTCTGAACACATTACCCACAAAATGGACCAACTTATGGCAAATTTTACGGATTTAAAGAACTTTGTGGTAGATCACCTAAAACCACCAACAACATACCATTGTCCCACCTGTACTTGTCCCCCTTCACCATATCCCATTCATTTAACGCCAAACTCTCTCCATAGACCACAACATTTTGATGAGATTTCCATCCCTTCTTCACCTGATCCCACTTATATTGAAAACCCTAATTCTCCTGTTATTGTTTCCGTTTCTGCCCCACCTTCTCAGTCATAAATTGTTTATATATGTTAAATAAAGTTACTTTTTTATATTGTGTTGTAATTACTTTCAGTTCTTTGTGGTAAAACCAATTTTGGTGTCCTCGACAGCGCGGTTGTTCGTAAATGTTCGTAAATAAATGAAAATATAAGTGTCCTGAGGACACTATATCTGTCCGTAATGTTCTCATGCACTCGTGGTGTCCTGAATTGTTCGTAAATAAATGAAAATGGAGGTGTGCTTGAGACGCTATGTCTGTCCGTATTGTGCACAATTAAATTAAACTGTGTTAAGAACAAACGGCTGTCCGTAACTGTTCGTTTTACGTGCAACGCACTTTTAATTAGTTCAGGACCCGAACACTGTCCGTAGAACATCAACACGCATACGCAAAACAATGTCCGTACATTGGGTGTCCTGCGGACGGCTGCTACCTTAGTGAACATGCTCATGAAACAATCATGTGACCGCGCCCACGCTGATCGCGTGTTCTGAATGCGGACACTTTCGTGTCCCCGAACACTTTAAAAGTACATTTCCAAGTAATCCACAATATTTCTCATTAAAACCTCAACATACCACAAATCCCACATACTAATACTAAGTTTCCACATAGTTTTAGTGACTTTTTGAACCTTTTTTGGGGTTCGATCTGTCTTGCAGACGGCACGCATGTCCACGAACCGCGCACAAGCACCCCTATAAAAGACCACGCCCTAGAGCTCATTCTCATTGTGTTTCTGGCTATTCCACACAGCACACTGCATTTTGCCGCATACTTTGCAGATTTTGAGATTTCCATCTCCAAGCCGATGGCATCCATGGCTCCACTATTGCCACCTGGTGCTACATCTGCCTCATCATCACCCCCACCCCCTCCACCACCACCATTTCCCCAAGGGGCTGAAGAGGGGAACAGGAGTGAGGATACAGAGGAGGAAGAAGAGGATGACGAGAATGAGGTAGCGGAAAACCCTACTACCCGCCCTCGGCGTGATTCTTGGGTGTGGCGGTTGTTTACCATTCATGGGTATAGTCCTAAGGATCGTGCGAACCGTGTCTCCTGCAATGAGTGCAAAATGGTACTCAGTCACGGGAGGCATGGTTCATATAACTTTGGGACTACGACCATGAAGCGACACCTGAACTCATTCCACACTGGGGCCATTCGCAAGGTTGTACCTTGCGAAGAGCGTAGTAGGTTGATTGCCTCTACTTCATCCTCCGTTTCAGATCCTGTCACCTCAAGGAACACCTCTGTGGGACAGCGTCTTTCTCAAGCTGCCTCACAGGCCATACAGAATTCTGATGACCCTTACCTTTCGAGGGTCACAGTTGTATGTATGTTCTGTGACAAAGTACTCTGCAGGGGGGAGCGACTTCGCAGTGCTTTTGAGACTATCGTCTTAGAGCACGAGAAGACCAGCTCACTACCCAAACAAAACCCATTCTACATCTTCCTCTCTCAGCTCGCCCTTTCTTATCCCTGTGGTTGGTGTCTCCCCCCTTTACCCACCTTTCCCCTCCTCTCCTAGTGTGTTGTGTGTAAAAAAACAAAAAAAAATACAAACTAACAAAAAAAAAAAACATAAGGCTCTTTTCATAGCCGCCTTTCACAGTTAAAAAACAGAAGTAAAGATAAATAACGCAGGGCCCTTTCTATTTCTTGAAAGTCCGCAGACAGTTCGCATACATAAAAAACATTGGGATGCTACCCTATTGTAACCATTGCATTTTTCTCTGGAAGGAAGTGGTGGCTCTGAAAAGAGCCTTTGCGAGGTGTTTGTATGTCAAAAATTATAAATACTTAACATCTACTTCAAAATGGATGCTGCATTTCTAAAAAAGTTTGCAATGCATTTTGTACATTTCTCAGAAAAATCTGATTGCCAGCATAGGTAAGATGGACTCCATCTCTGCGAAAAATGTATGTACTACGAAACATGATATTTTCATTGTGAAAAGAGGACATGCCAAAATCTCTTAGGAAGGCACAAACAGCCTAATTGACATTACGCCTTGCTATCTCCATTTGTGGACCACATGAGAAAGAACAAAGCCACATTTGTTTCTGCGCAATCCATGAAGAAATTACTTTGGAATTTGGAAATATGTCCATGATCTTCTGAAGTCCTTCTTTCATTGCAAATTGCAAAGAAATTCCAGACACATGTCCTAAACTGTTCCCTCCACAATGAATTACAATTATGTCTGGATGTTCCTCTATCTTCAAAGTTGCACAGAGAGGTAGCAAGTCCAGCCACTTCATTCCACGCACTCCATGCCAGTGCACTTCCACATGTGGGAATCCAAGATCTATAGATACTCCACAGCTTTCTGCATGCACCTTCAACCAATGTATCCACGAGTCTCCCAAAATCCACACAATCTGTTTTTTAAAACACTCAGCCATAGCTATCTGTTCTTCTCTCAGCAAAAAGAATATCTGAGAAAACCTCTACCAAATGGACAGCCCTTCTACCGTTTCCACTTCACTCTCTGTGCCATTCCCTCATTGGATGTAGCTATGAAATCACATGACCATCCACCAATCAAATACAAGACCTCTACATGTAACTGCATCATCATAGATCAGCACTGCAAATGTACGGTGAATCTCTCGGACTACAAGTCTCATACCATTGGCAAGCACGAGCTACGAGAAATACTAGACAAGTCTCCAAGATTTCTACTTGCAGCTTCGTCCATATCCATATGAACACAAACTACAGGTATGCATATTTTCTATACAGTACATGAACACATTTTCTAACCGACTTTTACCTTGTATAATCTGTAAAATGAATCTACGATAATTTTTTAATTCTCCTAAAATGAACTGTGACTTACAAACCTTTATACAATTTAATTTCTTCGTACACACACACACGCAAATAATGTAAAACTAACATTTTTGAAATAAAATATATAGACTACATATGATCAAACAAAATTACATGCACACTCTATCATCAAATCTCAAAGAATAATATTTGTACAAACACATACTTGGTTTTAGTTTATATAATTACTTACATTTATATAGGAAAAGCAGGCTATGACATTGACTCCCTCCTACGTGGAAAAGCAGGCTATCACATGGACTCACTATTACGTGGAAAAGCTTAGTTACAGGAATAGTGGTATACCGTGGTACATTATGATTTTGACAAGCCACAGTAAAGATATTTTCTTTCCTACAGTTAGTCATAAGATAGTTTTAATGGTTTTGAGGAAGGCGCTGAGCATTTCAATTTAAAAAATCTATGTCTAAATTAAAAACAGTGCTATATACAAACCAAATTACTAATTTCTTTCTTTTACAATTGCAGTGAAGACCATTCTCCTGAAAATAAGCAGCCAAATTTGAATTACAAAGAACAACTAAGAAGCAAACTGCTCATTTTAGAAAAAAAGTAAGTAGATTGTTACCATAATATTTGAATTATTACTCAAACACACTCTAAGGTTAATTCATGCTACTTCTGTGCCTAAAAAGAGAGAGTTTCTGCACCATTCTGACCAAAAATCCTCCCGTCTTAAACAGTGATTTACTGGCAGAATGGCCCACAAATTCCGATTTCTCGCCACACAAATTACCCAACTTAGCCGCTAGAATTTAGATGTTGTAGAAGAAACAACTGTTTTAATTGTATAGCTTTAGATATACTATTTATACTTCTCCACACCACTGGCTTACCTTTTTCTGTCATCTGAACCCCAGTTTAGTAGCACATTAATTCAAGAATCCCCATCCCTAGTAGATGTACTTCTCAATGCACAATCACACACCATTACATACATCTTTATCATCTCACTCAAACACTCATGCACACAACACACATGCATTGCAGAACACCCCAACCCATACCTTCTGTATTTTTTTCAACAGACCCTAAAGCTTGCCTACCAAAAAGCAACTTCGTAGAAAGGAACGCAGAAGTAGAGCAAATGAAAAGAAAAGTCTCCAACATAAACATCCATCTATAGCAGAATTTGTAAAAAAAAAGTTGAAACACAACAGCTAATACAGTCATGTAGTGAAACAGAAGAAGTTTCTAGTACAGAAACTTTGTCTCCTCTATCAAAAAGTAAAACAACCCAAAAAACAATTAACAGAAAATAAACTATGACTACAAATAAAACTTCTTCTATAAATCTTGATATAGTAAAAAGTAAGCATACCAAGAAAAGTATTTTAGCCAAAATGTTCCGTCACAAAGTCCTTCAAAATCTTATAAAAACAGGAGAGAAACCAGGTTCAACACTTCAAACCTATCGTAGGAAAGTAATCTTAGAAGCGTTGATAGACAGTGCACTTCTTCTCAAAAGAAAGTTATTTATTTTAGTGTTAAACAGAATGAAAACACTAACAAAACTAATAACTAAATTACAAAAAAGACGTCTCAATAATCGAAATGTCAACAGAAATAACTTCTTAAATATCTGTGGAGGTCTATGCAGTCACACTACAAGCACACAAACATACTTTAACGAAGAAGCCTACAAACAAAAGCAAACAAATACAATTGCCATACATAGCAGTGGTCGAGGTTATGAAAAAGTTAATAATACCATAATGGAACAAGACGTACTCCTTACAAAAATATGCCCTGAAAACGTAGATTTACCCCTCCATTCAACTGAATCAGAACATCTAGTGTACAAATGGCCATGCACGTCAATGTATAACATTCCCAAAAAAAAACTTTCAAGTATTTACACAAATTTCTCAATAAATATGTGAAAAGCAAAGACAAAATCAAAATTAAACTACTGCAAAATATGGATGCTTGTCCAGTACGCAAGTACACAGGACTACAAGGACATTCATTGGCCTGCATTACAGGACCTACTTGCAAAACACCCTTCCATGATATCAAAAGGATATCAACACATTATGCAAGTATAAGAAATCTAGTTTATAAACTTTTAATATGCTAAAAGACCTGCTTTAGCACTAGCCAATTTATATAACATTCTTCTACATGGTACAGCAAAAGACCTACTAGAAGAAATCGACTATATCCAGACATAATATTTTGGAAGTGAAACCCACTTACAAGATGAATTAGCTGTAAACCAACTTCGAAACAAATCTGCACATGGCAACCTTTCACTACACACATACAAAAAAGGAATACTAAAATTTGAAAGTGCTTCAGCTGAAGTATCAAACTACGTGTGTGTATGTTGCCGCAGAACTTTTTATAAAAGTAACACAAAAACTGTAGACCTACATACAAAATTGAAGACAATGAAGATTCTAAATGGTTTGAATTAGCTCTCTACCTTATAGCAGAAAACAAATACGAAATAACTGACCCCATAATACTTTGCCGTTACTTCACTACAAAACTTGACAACAACCAAACTCCTTCACGTGCTATCACAAATAACTTCGAATTATATCCACTACCAAAACCCCTTCAACAACTTAATTTATATGAGAGCATCATAATTCAAACAGTGCACCCATTTAAAGCACTAATACGCCTTCAACCAAAAACTGCAAAATTACCTCCCTCTGAATTAGTAAAAGGTATTCATGAAAAAGTAGTGTATTTACCATTAGATCTAAAAGAAAATGTGCACACTCTAGAAGTGCAATGTCCAATGCAGCAATTTTAATTATCTTGGTAAATGGAGTACCTACAAAAGACAAAAAAAATGGCAACAACTGGTAGATTTACATAAAGTTAGAGAAGCCCTGCAATATCTTAAAGAGAATAATGAATATTACAAAGAAATTAATATTGAAGAAGTTGCTTTTTGGTAGGCAAAATAATTCAAGAGACACAAGAAGCTGGTCAATTTGAGCTCCTGGATCCTGCAAAAATATCAAACACTTTAGACCATTATACAATGTATCCATTGCACTCTAATGACACCACAGAAGATGCACTGGAAACGTACCAAATGCGTCAAACAAAAGGATCACAAATCAGCATATGGGATAAAAGTATAGAAGCACTTGCTTTTCCTCTATTCTTTCCTACTACCAAAGGAGGAAGATACGATGATAGACCTATTCAAATATCAGCATCAGAATATCGCTCATTACGAATGTTTTCTGAAGATCCCAGATTTCGGCAAAATGTGGAATACATATTCCACCTACTCTTTGAAAGTGAACTAGCAGCTTTATGTTACGGAGTTGCACACATATTAAAATCAGGATCACACTTTCAAAATATGACAGCTACACAATTATTACAAAAAGTTCAACAAAAAGATGAGGTTTTACAAGCAAATCTTACAAATCTATTAGCAAATATGCGTGGTACTAAAGAGTACTGGTTTCAACGTCATGGAGATGTACATTGTATGATCAGAAACCTTGGCCCACCCACTTGGTTTGTTACATTAAGTTGTGCAGAATATGCATGGGAAGATTTACATGCTTTCCTACGCATAGCAAACGAAAACAAAACAAACATAGATATACTAACACCTGGAGAACTTTGTTCACAGGATCCTGTTAATGTTTCAAGATATTTTCACCATTGCTTCATTGCTATGCTACATTGTATGTGTAACAAAACTGTTCCTCCCCTCGGAGAAGTGCAACACTTCTTTTGTAGAAAAGAATACCAAGCCAGAGGAGCACCACATATCCACATGCATTTATGGATTAAAGATGCTCCTAAATTTGGTCAAGACACTAATGCCACTGTTTTACAGTTTATTGAAAAATATGTCAATTGTGAAATTCCATCAGAATCCGCAAATAGTGATCTTCATGCAAATATTTTACAATTCCAAAGACACAAATGTGGCAAATATTGTCGTCGCAAATACAAAAACAAAGGGAAATACTACACCAAATGCCGATTTGGTTTCCCTAGACCAGTTACAAATACATGTCAAGTGAACAACCTCATGTCTTCAGTTAGACATAGTGTTAAAGGTAAGTCACCTAAAAATACATATTGCATAAAAAGAAAAGAAGAAGAAAAATATATCAATGCTTACAATGCAATCATTACCCACTTATGGAATGCAAACATAGACGTGCAGTACATTGCAGCCAATTCTACTGCAGTTGCACGATATGTCACAGCATAGAGCTCCAAGACCTCTAGAATGACCTGTTATAAGATAAATCAGTGTCTCAGAAATGATACAGCTTGGGCATAAAAATGCTGTCCCATAGAGAATGGGGATCCTATGAAGCAGCTGATTGATTAACTGGTACTGCATTCTATGGTAAATCTGCAAATATAGTATGGCTAAGTCTTGGTCCAGCTAAATCTAGAAAAAGAGTTCTAAAACCATACGAAGATATAGAAACAATAGCCAAACATGATCCCAAAAGCCAAGACATTTTAAAAAACAATTTATTGGACACATACTACCCAAACAGGTGTACCACTTTGGAATCCATGAGTCTATACCACATAGCCCAAAACTCCACATACAAAAATAATATAAAACCTGATAAACAAAACCGTAAATACAAAGTGACAAACTGTGAAGGCAGCTTAGTAAAAATCACCAAACCAAATTTAACTAATCATATCAAAGACTCCTCAACATAAAGAAGTATATTACACGTCCCTGCTACAACTCTTTAAACCATGGAGAAAAGAAGAAGAAATACGAGATAACTATGACTCATATGAAGACGCTTTCAAAGCAAATGAAAGCAGTATAACTGATGTAAACTTTGCACAGTACAAAACAATGTTGCACAATGAACAGCAACACGAAGAAGAACTCCAGGCCCAACTAGATAAGGACACTCCTGACAGTAGTCAACTTTCTGTCACAGGAAGCCAAGAACCACTGGGAGACTCACTAATGACAAATGAGGCAGAATTAGCTATGATAGAAGTAGAAAACACCATGTGTCAGTATGTAGGAAAAGCAGACTTAACTATACTACAATCAAAGCTAAACAATGAGCAACGTAGCATTTTTCAAGAAGTAACAAAAGAAATTGCACATGGTGTACAACATGAAAACAAAGAATGCACCTGTCAAAATTACAAACCTATACTATTGTATGTCAGAGGTGAAGCTGGTTCTGGCAAAACATTCCTAATCTAAATCATCAGTAAATTCCTTCAACAACTGACAAACAACAAACTGTCAGCTGTTGTCACTGCCCCCACAGGTTTAGCTGCCTACAACATAGGTGGTGTCACTTTACACTGATTACTACTCCTGCCAGTAGAACACCAAAACAAATTAGATTATTACAAACTTTCTGCAGAAGCTGCAATGGAACTATGCAGAGTATTGAAACAAATGAAAATGCTACTAATAGATGAAGTGAGCATGGTGTCCAACCTAATTTTGGCTTTGATTCACCTCAGATTACAAGAATACTCAAAACAAACTATGAAGAGCTCTTTGCAGGAAAACACATTATTGTTTTTGGTGATCTTCTTCAATTGACACCAGTAAAAGGTGAGCCTATTTTTAAAACATTAGGACACAAACTCTGCCGTAAAACTGTTGGCAGCATTGGAAATGTCAACCTTTGGCAACATTTCCAATACAGAGAATTAACAGAAAACATGCGCCAATCTGCAGGTCTCACTTATGCCAACATCTTAAAAAGTATCAGAGTTGGTATACTTTCTAAAGAAGCAGAAGCAATATTTAAAACCAGGCACATTCATGCACTTTATGGTGATAATGCATGTGCTACAGATGTTATGGAACAATTAGCCCACAAAAGTGTCAATTGTATGGCCTTAATGCCAACTCTTGCAAGTTGTTTTATATTCAATGAAATAATGTTAAGTAAAGAAATGCAACCAATAATGGAAATTAGCGCCACAGACAAACTAGTTGTACATATAATGACACTACCCATGTGTGACCAAGCCACAACAAGACTAAATTGTTTAGAAAAATCAATCTCAAACACAGAAGGCTTGGAAAAGATATTAAAATTATCTTTAATTTGCAGAGTAATGCTGAAACGTAACCTTCACGTGGACCAAGGACTAGTTAATGGAGCACTGGGTACAGTTGTTGGCTTTCAAACATACCCACGTGACAACAAAATTCAGTTTGTCAATATTCTCTTTGACAAACTTTCAGAAGTAAAAAGAATAGGATGCTCAACAGCTCGATTCCTTCTCTTCAAAGACATGTATGTACGCAGAGAACAATTTTCTCTAACTCTTGCATATGCAGTCACCATTCTAAATCACAAGGTCTTACCCTAGACAAAGCAATGATAGACATTGGTAACACAGTCTTTAAAGAAAGCATGAGTTACGTAGCACTATCATGCTTACGTACACTTGACGGTCTATTTCTAATCAACTTTGATGCAAGTAAAATAAACGCTGATATTCCTTGCATTTTAGAATACAATAGACTTTGTTCACTATACACTCCCCATCTAAACACATATTCTGTTCCACAAAAAGTAAAACATTATAAAAGAAACATAAATCAAACAGAAAAGCAACAGGCTGTAACTGCAAATCCTCCAAAGAGGTCAAAAGAAAGTAATACTTCATCAAGTGCCACAAGCAAAAAAGAATCAATTAGGGAAAGTAAACCAGGTACTTCTTCAAAGAAGGAAGACAAACTCCAAAAAAGCAGTCAGATACAGAACTACCTGGTCCATTTAAACTCTCAAATATAGTTGGTGTACGTTGATACGCAAATGTAGCAATGAATATTCTATTTCAATTACCACCAATTGTTGAGAACATTTACTTACACAGTACAGACCCATTGTGTTTGCAAATGTTAGTACTTCACAGAAACGCAGCAAACAATCCTGACAAAACGTATAGTATTTATGGAATAAGACAACAATTGGACTACTGTGCTGGAATGGTGAAATTCACTATAAACTCACAGGAAGATCGACAAGAATTTCTAATGTACTTACTATTAGCACTGGAAAACAAAAACATACCTATAAATTAAATCTTCCAGATTTCATACATGTGGAAACATACATGCACTCTCTGCAACAATGAGACACAAGAACAAATCCCCAATGAGCGCTTTGTGTATATATCAATACCTAATTGCGAATCCGTTCCATTTCAGCAACTTGTACAAAATGCAAACCACAGTAGATTATGTTCGACCTGCAATTCAGATAATCGCTCCACGTTAGTAATACAAACACATAGTAAACACGTAATACTAATGCTTCTACGTTACAATGCAGATGGTACCAAAAAGAACTGTAAGCTGACTGGATTCACACATGGTCAAATATCACTTGGTAGGAAAACCTTCACAACAATAGGTATAATCTACCAAGCAGGAGCCACAACCAACTCAGGGCACTACACTGCATATATAAAAAAGAAATGTGGATGGTTTGAATGTAATGATAGTACCGTTACTCTAAAGCAGAGATTACCAGCAAATTTTACAAACGCTTATTTTAATGTTCTTAAAACCAAAATTTGATAACTAAACTGTACTTAAACCTTAAGTACACTTGTAGTAAAAAAATATAAACTGTCACAATATTCCTAAAGCTATCTAACTGCCCAAAGATGCTACAACAACTAATCAGATAAATTGATACCACTCAAATAGAGCATAAAATAGACAGTTAGAATACGTCAATTGGTATCTAACTGTCCCAAAATTTAGAAATATCCAAATAGATAAAGCAATACCACGAATTTATATAAAAAAATAAACAGTTAGAATATACCTACTGGTATCTAACTGCTCCAAAATTTTTCAATATCCAAACAAATACCTAATATCTTACTGCTCCCAAAAACTGGAACAATCAAATGTATAAAGCATTAGCCAGAAACAACAAGTAAACACTGAAAACAAACAAATAAACTGTAGCACAACAGAAAAAGGTTTTTTTTTAATCCAACATGGATTTTTTTTTTCTCCCACAGACCCAATGATTTTAGCAACAAACACAGAAACTGAGCAAATTGCACAGTACTCTGGTTTGTCATCTACTAAATATGAGGGTCAAAAAAAAGAAAAACATTTGATTGTACAATGCAATAAGTCTTTATAAAATACTAATGCTAACATGCTATTTTCTTTTATCACAGAAATGAACAAGAAAAACATGGACTCCCGTTACTAAACCAAATAGTAAGTATAACATGATAAATACAACCATCGCAGCATATCACACCCATACTGGCTTATAACATTGTTCCTTATAAATTTGTTTTGACCCAAAGTTATAAGCCACTATGAGTGTGATATGCTGCAGTGGTTGTGGCCAGGGCATAAACTCTTGGCTGCATGGCATATGAGTGTGATATGCTGCAGTGGTTGTGACCAGGGCATAGAGTCTTGGGTGCATAGCCAAATGTTGAAATTGTTCTAAGAACACATTATGTGTCCTGGGATGTTCTTAAATAAACAAAATGGGGGTGTCCTGGGGACGCTATACCTGTCCGTACTGTTCGTAGGCAAATTGAAACTGTTCTAAGAACACATTAAGTGTCCTGGGATGTTCGTCAATAAACAAAATGGTGGTGTCCTGAGGACGCTATCAATGTCCGTATTCTTCGTAGGCAAGTTGAAACTGTTCTAAGAACATGTGCGGTGTTCTGAAATGTTCGTAAGTAAACAAAATGGGGGTATCCTGAGGACGCAATACCTATCCGTACTGTTCGTGGGCAAGTTGAAACTGTTCTAAGAACACTCGGCATGTTCGCGGACATTAAAAGTGCCCATATGGCATAGTTAAAATGTTTGACTCTATGGGTGTGATATGCTGTGGTGGTTGTGGCCAGGGCATAGAGTCTTGGGTGCATAGTCATTTGGCCATGCACCCAAGACTCTATGCCCTGGCCACAACCACGGCAGCATATCACACCCATAGTGGCGTATCCAGTCTTGGGTGCATGGACAAGACCAAATTTATAAGCACCGAAGTTATAGGCTATTATGGGTGTGGTATGCTGCGCTGTTTGTGGCCAGGGCCTAGAGTCTTGGGTGCATGGTCAATACCAAATTTATAAACACTGAAGTTATAAGTCACTATGGGTGTGATTTGCTGCAATGGTTATACTTATTATAATACACTTACTGTTTGGTTTAGTAACTGGAGTACATGTATTCCTTGTTAATTTCTGTGATAAAAGTAAAGATCATGTTAGTATTGGTATTTTGTAATGACTTATAACATTGAATAATAAAAAAAAAAATGTTTGACTCTCATATTTAGTATATTATAAAGCAGTGTACTGTGCAATTTGCTCAGTTTCTGTGTTTGTTGCTAAAATCATTGGGTCTGTGGGAAAACAAAAATCCATGTTGGATTAAAAAAAAAACTTTTTTTGTTATTCTACAGACTATTTGTTTGTTTGTTTTCAGTGTTCACTTGTTGTTTCTGGCTAATGTTCTATATGTTGGCTTGCTGCAGATTTTTGGAGCAGTTAGATACCTGTTGACATATTGTAACTGTCTATTTTTTGTTATAATGAAGTGGTATTGATTTATCTGTTTGGATATTGTAAAGTCTTGGGGCAGTTAGATACCAGTTGGCCTATTCAAACTGTCTATTTTTTTATATAATTTAGTGGTATTTATTTATCTGTTTAGTTGTTGTAGAATCTTGGGGCAGTTAGATAGCTGTTGGCATATTCTAACAGTTTATAGTTTTTTAATAGAAATTTTGTTAATGTTTAAGTACAGTTTAGTTATCAAATTCTGGTTTTAAGAACATTAAATAAGCTTTTGTAAGATTTACTGTAATCTCTGCTTTAGAGTAACGGTACTATCATTACATTCAAACCATCCACATTTCTTTTTTATATATGCAGTGTAGTGCCCTGAGTTGGTTGTGGCTCCTGTGTGGTAGATTATACCTATTGTTGTGAAGGTTTTCCTACCAAGTGATAGTTGACCATGTGTGAATCCAGTCAGCTTGCAGTTCTTTTTGGTACCATCTGCATTGTAACGTAGAAGCATTAGTATTACGTATTTACTATGTGTTTGTATTACTAACGTGGAGCGATTATCTGAATTGCAGGTCGAACATAATCTACCGTGGTTTGTATTTTGTACAAGTTGCTGAAATGGAACGGATTCACAATTAGGTATTGATGTATACACAAAGCGCTCATTGGGGATTTGTTCTTGTGTCTCATTGTTGCAGAGAGTGCATGTATGTTTCCACATGTATGAAATCTGGAAGATTTCATTTATAGGTATGTTTTTGTTTTCCAGTACTTGCAGTAAGTACATTAGAAATTCTTGTCGATCTTCCTGTGAGTTTATAGTGAATTTCACCATTCCAGCACAGTAGTCCATTTGTTGTCTTATTCCATAAACACTATACGTGTTGTCAGGATTGTTTGTTGCATTTCTATGAAGTACTAACATTTGTAAACACAATTGGTCTGTACTGTGTAAGTAAATGTCAACAATTGGTGGTAATTGAAATAGAATATTCATTGCTACATTTGTGTAGCAACTTACACCAATTATGAGACTAATTCATGGATTATTTGCGCTGAGAAAAACGGGATTTGTATGCCATTCTGTCCGCAAATCCCCATTTGTTAAACAGGGATTTGCGGGCAGAATGGCACACAAATCCTGTTTTTTTCGGCGCTACGAATCCCTGAATCAGGGCATATATTTGAAAGTTTAAATGGACCCGGTAGTTCTGTATTTGAGTGTTTTTTTTTTAGTTTGTCTTCCTTCTTTGAAGAAGTACCTGATACTTGAGGAAGTATTCATTTTTCTCTTTGGAGGATTTGCAGTGACATCCTGTTGCATTTCTGTTTTATTTAGTTTTCTTTTAGATTGTGTTACCAATGTGTATCAATGCTTTGTCTAGGGTAAGACTTTGTGATAGATGAATGGTGACTGCGTATGCAAGAGTTAGAGAAAATTGTTCTCTGCGTACATACATGTCTTTGATGAGAAGGAATCGAGCTGTTGAGCGTCCTCTCCTTTTCACTTCTGAAAGTTTGTCAAAGAGAATATTGACAAACTGAATGTTGTTGTCACGTGGGTATGTTTGAAAGCCAACAACTGTGCCCAGTGCTCCATTAACTAGTCCTTGATCCACGTCAAGGTTACGTTTAAGCATTACTCTGCAATTTAAGGATAATTTTAATATTTTTTCCAATCCAGCTGTGTTGGAGATTGAATTTTCTAAACTATTTAGTCTTGTTGTGGCTTGTTCACACATGGGTAGAATCATACCATGTATGTCTAGTTTGACTGTGGCGCTAATTTCAATTATTGGTTGCATTTCTTTTTTTAACATTGTTTCATTGAATTTGAAATAGCTTGCAAGAGTTGCCATTAAGGCCATACAATTGACATTTTTGTGGGCTAATTGTTCCATAACATCCGTAGCACATGCATTGTCACCATAAAGTGCATGAATGTGCCGGGTTTTCAATATTGCTTGTGCTTCTTGAGATAGTATACCAACTCTAATACTTTTTAAGATGTTGGCATAAGTGAGATCTGCAGATTGCCGCATGTTTTCTGTTAATTCTCTGTATTGGAAATGTTGCCAAAGGTTGACATTTTTTATGCTGCCAACAGTTTTACGGCAGAGTTTGTGTCCTAAGGTTTTAAAAATAGGCTCACCTTTCACTGGTGTCAATTGAAGAAGATCTCCGAAAACAATAATGTGTTTTCCTCCAAAGAGCTCTCGTAGTTTGTTTTGAGTACTTCTTGTAATCTGAGGTGAATCAAAGCCAACATTAGGTTGGAGACAATGCTCACTTCATCTATTAGTAGCATTTTCATTTGTTTTAATACTCTGCGTAGTTCCATTGCAGCTTTTGTAAAAAGTTTGTAATAGTCTAATTTGTTTTGGTGTTCTACTTGCAGGAGTAGTAATCGGTGTAAAGAAACACCGCCTATGTTGTAGGCAGCTAAACCTGTGGCGGCAGTGACAACAGCTGACAGTTTGTTGTTCGTCAATTGTTGAAGGAATTTGCTGATGATTTTGATTAAGATTGTTTTGCCAGAACCAGCTTCACCACTGACGTACAGAAGTGTAGGTTTGTAATTTTGGCAGGTGCATTCTTTGTGTTCATGTTGTACACCACATGCAATTTATTTTGTTATTTCTTGAAAAATGCTACGTTGCTCATTGTTTAGTTTTAATTGTAGTATCGATAAGTCTTCTTTATCTTAATACTGACACATGGTGTTTTCTACTTCCGTCATTGCTTATTCTGCCTCATTTGATATCAGTAGCTGTCCCAGTGGTTGTTGGCTTCCTGTTACAGAAGGTTGACTACTGTCAGGAGTGTCATTATCTAGTTGGGCCTGGAGTTCTTTTTCGTGTTGCTGTTCATTGTGCAACATTGTTTTGTAGTGTGTAAAGTTTACATCAGTTATAGTGCTTTCATTTGCTTTGAAAGCATCTTTGTAGGAGTCATAGTTATCTAGTATTTCTTCTTCTTTTCTCCATGGTTCAAAGAGTTGTAGCAGGGACATGTAATATAGTTCTTTATGTTGAGGAGTCTTTTATGACAATTTGATATGATTAATTACATTTGGCTTGGTGAGTTTTACTAAGCTGCCTTCACAATTTGACACTCTGGGCCTCATCACGAGTTGGGCAGTAACGCTGGCAGTATTACCGTCGGCGGTATTAGCCCTACCGCCCAACTCCCCGGTGCTATTAGCGCCGGATCATGGGTTTGGCGGTAATGGAAAAACCCATTCCCAATGAGCCATTTTGGGAATGCCCCATTCCCCATTGGGCTCAATAGGGAATTTTCGCGCTCTTACCACTGGCGGATTTTCCACCGGCGGTAATACCACACATTTTTGGCGGATTCCCCCCAGAGCTGGGGAGAAATCCGCCGAAGCCCTGATTTGGCGGACCCTTAAATCCGGCGGTAATAGCGCGACTGCCGGATTTAAGGGTTACCGCTAACTCGTGATGAGGCCCTCTGTATCTACCTTTTTTTTCATCGGGTTTTATATTATTTTTGTATGTGAAATTTTGGTCTAGGTGGTATAGACACATGTTTTCCAAAGTGGTACTTCTGTTTGGGTAGTATGTGTCCAGCAAATTGTTTTTTAAAATGTCTTGGCTGTTGGGATCATGTTTGCCTTTCGTTTATATGTTGTCGTATGATTTCAGAACTCTTTTTCTAGATTTAGCAGGACCAAGATTTAGTCATACTATATTTTCAGATTTTCCATACAAAGCAGTACCGGTTAAACAATCTGCTGCTTCATACGAGCCACATTCTCTATGGGAAAGCATGTTTATGACCAAGCTGTATAATTTCTGAGACAGTGTTTTGTCTGATGACAGGTCATTCCAGAGGTCTTGGATCTCTGTTTTTTCTGCTTTGGTTAAGTATGCTGTAACATATTTGTGCAACTGCAGTGGATTTATCTGCAATGTACTGCACATCTATGTTTGCATTCCATAAGTGGGCAATGATTGCATTGTTATCATTGATATATTTTTCTTCTTCTGTCTTTTTATGTAATATGTATTTTTAGGTGATTTACTTTTAACACTATGTCTAACTGAAGACATGAAGTTGTTTACTTGACCTGTTTTTGTAACTGGTCTAGGGAAACCAAAGCAGCATTTGGTGTAGTATTTCGATTTGTTTTTGTATTTGCAACGACAATATTTGCCACATTTGTGTATTTGAAATTGTAAAATTTGTGCATTTGCTTCCGATGGAATTTCACAAGTGACATATTTTTCGATAAACTGTAACACAGTGGCATCATTGTCTTGACAAAATTTAGGAGCATCTTTAATCCATAAAAGCATGTGGATATGTGGTGCTCCTCAAGCTTGGTATTCTTTTCTCCAAAAGAAGTGTTTCACTTCTCCGAGGGGAGGAACAGTTTTATTACAAATAAAGTGTAGCATAGCAATGAAGCGATGGTGAACATATCTTGAAACATTAACAGGATCTAGAGAACAAAGTTCTCCAGGAGTTAGTATATCTATGTTTGTTTTGTTTTTGTTTGATATGCGTAGGAAATCATGTAAATCTTCCCATGCATATTCTGCACAAGTTAATGTAACAAACCAAGTGGGTGGGCCAAGGTTTCTTATCATACAACGTACATCTCCATGACGTCAGAACAGGTACTCTTTAGTACCACGCATGTTTGCTAATAGATTTGTTATACTTGATTGTAAAACCTCATCGTTTTGTTGCACCTTTTGTAATAAATGTGTAGCTGACATATTTTGAAAGTGGGTTCCTGATTTCAATGTGTGTGCAACTCTGTAACATAGAGTTGCTAGTTCACTTTCAAAGAGTAGTTGAAATATGTATTCCACATTTTGTCTAAATCTGGGATCTTCAGAATACATCCATAACAAGCGGTATTCTGATACAGTTATTTGAATAAGTCTATCATCATACCTTCCTCCTTTGCCAGTAGGAAAGAGTAGAGGAAAAGCATGCGCTTCTATACTTTTTTCCCATATGCTGATTGGTGATCCTTTTGTTTGTCGCATTTGGTACGTTTCTAGTGCATCTTCTACGGTTGTATAATGGTCTAAAGTATTGGATACTGTAGCAGGATCTAGAAGCTCAAATCGACCAGCTTCTGGTGACTCTTGAATAATTTCAGTGGTTTCCTTCAAGTTTTCTTCAATATTAATGTCTTTGTAGTATTCATTATTGTCTTTTAGATATTGCAAGGCTTGTCTAACTTTATGTAAATCTACCAGTTGTTGCCAAATTTTTTTGATTTTTGTAGGTACATCATTTACTAAGATAATTAAAGATTGCTCCATTGGACGTTGCACTCCCAGAGTGCACACATTTTGTTTTAGATCTAATGGTAAATACACTACTTTTCCACGAATGCCTTTCACCAATTCAGAGGGAGGTAATTTTGCTGTTTTTGGTTGAAGGAGTATTATTGCTTGATAGGGGTGTACTGTTTGAATTATGATGCTCTCATATAAATTAAGTTCTTGTAGGGGTTTTGGTAGTGGGAATAATTCCAAATTATTTGTGATAGCACGTGAAGGAGTTTGGTTGTCAAGTTTTGTAGTGCAGTTATTGCAAAGTATTAAGGGGTCAGTTATTTCATATTTGTTTTCTGCTATAAGGTAGAGAGCTAATTCAAACCATAAAGATATTCATTGTCTTCTATTTTGTATGTTAGTTCTACAGTTTTTGTGTTACTTTTATAAAAAGTTCTGCGGCAACATACACACACATGGTTTGGTACTTCAGCAGATGTACTTTTAAATTTCAGTATTTCTTTTTTGTATGTGTGTAGTAGAAGGTTGCCATGAATTGCTAATTTGTTTTAAAGCTATTTCATTCTGTAAGTGGCTTTCACTTCCATAATATTTTTTCTGGATATAGTCGATTTCTTCAAGTAGGTCTTTAGCTGTACCATGTAGAAGAATGTTATTTAAATTGGCTAGTGCTAAAGCAGGACTTTTAGTATAGTACAGTTTATAGACTAGATTTCTTATAGTTGAATGATGTGTTGATATAATTTTGATATGATGGAAGGTGGTTTTCCAAGTAGGTCCTGAAATGCAGGCCAATGAATGTCCTTGTAGTCCTGTGTACTTGCGCACTGGACAGGTATCCATATTTTGCAGTAGTTTAATTTTGATTTTGTCTTTGCCTTTCACATTGATTGAGGAATTGGCGTAAAGGCTTGAACGATTTTTTGGGAATGTTACACATTGACATGTATGGCCATTTGTATACTAGACGTTCTGATTCAGTTGAATGGAGAGGTAATTCTAAGGTTTCTAGGGATACTTTTGTAAGCAGTATTTTTTGTTCCATTATGGTATTATCAACTTTTTCATAACCTCATCCACTATGGCAATGTATGGCATTTGTATTTGTTTGCTTTTGTTTCTATGCTTTTTCATTAAAATGTGGTTCTGTGCTTGTAGTGTGACTCCACTCACCTCCACAGATATTTAAGAAGTTATTTTTGTTGACACTTTTCGTTTATTGAGAAGTCTTTTTTGTAATTTAGTCATTAGTTTTGTTAGTGGTTTAATTTTGTTTAACACTAAAATAAATAACTTTCTTTTGAGAAGGATTGCACTGTCTATCAAAGCTTCTAAGATTAATTTCCTACAGTAGGTTTTAAGGGTTGTGCATTTATCTCCTGTTTTTATAAGATTTTGAAGGACTCTGTGGCGGACCATTTTTGCTCAAATACTTTTTTTGGTATGCTTACTTGGCACCATATCAAGATTTATAGGAGCAGTTATATCAGTAGTGGTAGCTGAATTCTTGTTAATTGTTTTCTGTTTCGTTTTACATTTTGATAGAGGAGACAAAGTTTCTGTACTTGAAACTTGTTTTGTTTCGCTAAATGAATGCATTAGCTGTTTTGTTTGAACTTTTTTTACAAATTCTGCTAGAGATGGATGCTTATTCTGGATACTTCTATTTTCACTTGCTCTACTTCTGCGTTGCTTTCTACAGACTTCATTTTTGGTAGGCATTCTTTAGGGTCTGTTGAAAAAAATAAAGAAGGTATGGTTTGGGGTGTTCTGCAATGTATGTGTGCTGTGTGCATGAGTGTCTGAGTATGATGATAAAGATGTATGTGATGGTGTGTGATTGTGCATTGGGCAACTACAGCTAGTTGGGACGGGCATTCTTGAATTTATGTGCTACTAAACTGAGGTTCAGATAACAGTAGAAAGTAAGCTAGTTGTGAGGAGAAGCACAAATAGTAAATCTAATGGTATACAATTAAAACAGTTGTTCTATAATATTAAAATTCTAGGGGCTGAGTTCTGTCATTTGTGCGCCGAAAAATGGGAATTTGTGCGCCATTCTGCCTGTAACTCTCTGTTTAACAAATGGGGATTTGTGGACAGAAAGGTGCACAATCTCTGTTTTTAGGCACAGAAATAGCATGAATTAACCCTAGAGTGTGTTTGAGTAATAGTACAAATATTATGGTGGTATTTAACTTATTTTTTTTGTGGAATGAGCAGGTTTCTTCTTAGTTGTTGTACTTCAAATGCTGCTGCTGCTTTTCAGGAGAGTGGTCTTCACTGCAATTGTAAAGGAAACAAATTAGTAATTTTATTTGTATATAGCACTGATGTTAATTTAGACATTGATTTGTATGTTGTTGTACAAGTATTGTTGTTTGATATTTGAACATAGTGTGTTCATGCAATTTTGTTTGACTATGTGGACTCTTTATATTTTACTTTAAATATGTTAGTTCAACATGTTTTGCAAATGTGTGTGTAGAAAGAAATTAAATAGCAGATAGGTTTGGAAGTGACAGTTGATTATAGCAGATGTGAAAAATGACAGTAAGTTCATTTTATAGGTTATACAAGCTAAAAGTCAGTTAATCTGTTTATATGAATGTATAATAATTGTACATGTACTATACAGAAAATATGCATACCTGTAGTTTGTGTTCATGCATATGGATATGCATACAGCTGCAAGTAGAAATCTAGGAGAGTTCTATAGTATTTCTTGTAGAAGATGGTTTCCCATTATATGACACTTGTACCCAGAGTGATAAACAGTACATTTGAAGTGCTGATCTATGATGATGGAGTTAGATGTAGAAGTCTTGGATGTGATTGGTGGATGGTCGTGTGACTGCTTAGCTATATCCAATGAGGAAATGGCGCAGAGAGTGAAATGGAAATGGTAGAAGGACTGTCCATGTTACGATATGTCCGCGGACATGGCGGTAGTCCGCGGACATCGCGTGTTACATCCAGGGATTTTGGGGTGGGGAGGCATGCAAATGAGAATGAGCAGAGCAAGGGATTGGTCAGTAAAGTTTAGTGGGAGTGTTGTGCAAGGAGAGAGTTTGTCAGATACTCTTTTTCCTGAGAGAAGAACAGATAGCTATGACTGTGTGTTTCAGAAAACAGATTGTTTGGATTTTGGGAGACTCGTGGATACATTGGTTGAAGGTGTATGCAGAAAGCTGTGGAGTAGCTGTAGATCTTGGATTCCCACATGTTGAAGTGCATTGGCATGGAGTACGTGGAATGAAGTAGTTGGACTTGCTACCTTTCTGTGCTACTTTGGAGACAGAGCATCATCCAGACATAAATGTAATTCATTGTGGAGGGAACAGTTCAGGACATGTGTCTGGAATTTCTTTGCAATTTGCAATGAAAGAAGGACTTGGGAAGGTCATGGACATGTTTCCAAATTCTCAAGTAATTTTTTCTCTGATTGCGCAGAGACAAATGTGGCTGCGTTCTTCTTTATTTGGTCCACATATTGAGAAAGCGAGGCACAATGTCAATAAGGCTGTTTGTGCCTTTCTAAGAGATGTTGGCATGTCCTCTTTTCACAATGAAAATATTATGTTTCGCAGCACATACATTTTTCGCAGAGATGGAGTCCATCTTATTTATGCTGGCAATCAGATTTTTCTGAGAAATGTACAAAATGCATTGCAACCTTCTTTGGAATTACAGCCATCCTTTTTGTAGTAGTTGTTGACTACCACCACCAAAAGGCTCTTTTCAGAGCCACCACTTCCTCCTAGACAAAATTACAATGGTTATGATAGGGCAGCACCCCAAAATGTTAGATTTTCGCAAACTGTCTGTGGACTTCTAAAAAATACACAAGGCCGTGCTCCATTTATTTTCCTCTTCTATTTTTAAACTGTGAAAGGCGGCTCTGAAAAGAAACTTTTTTTTTTATTTTTGTAGTTTTATATTATTTTTGTTTTTTTACACACAACACACTAGGAGAGGAGGGAAAAGGAGGGTAAGGGGGGCACACCAATCACGGGGATAAGAAAGGGCGGGTGGAGAGAGGAAGATGTAGGGTGGGCCTTACTTAGGTAGTGGGCAGGTCTTCTCGTGCTCTGAGACCAGAGTCTCAAAAGCACTTCGAAGTCTCTCCCCTGCAGAGTACTGCGTCGCAGTACATACACACAACTGTGACCCTCGAAAGGTAAGGGTCATCAGCATTGTGTATGGCCTGTGAGGCAGCTGGAGGAATACGCTGTCCCACAGGAGTGTTTCTTGTGGTGACAGGATCGGAAACTGAGGATGTAGTAGAGGAAGTCAACCTACTACGCTCCATGCAAGGTACAACCTTGCGAATGGCCCCACCGTGGAACAACCTTAGGTGTCGCTTCATAGTAGTTGTACCAGAGTTGTACGAACCAAGCCTCCCATGACTCAATACCATTTTGCACTGGTTGCAGGTGACTTTGTTCGCACGCACCTTAGGTACGTTACCATGAATTGTAAATAACCGCCACAATCATGACTCACGGCGAATGCATGTAGTAGGGACTTCCACTACCTCATTATTGTCATCCTCTTCATCCTCCTCTGTATCCTCACTCCTGTTCCTCTCTTCAGGCCCTTGTGGAGGTGGTTGGGGTGGAGGGGGTGTGGGTGGTGCTGAGGCAGATGTAGCACCAGGTGGCAGTAGTGCAGCCATCGATGCCATCAGGTAAATCTGGAAAATTGTCAGCAAAAATGCACTGTGTTCTGTAAAATAGCGAGAAACACAATGAGCTCTAGGGTGTGGCCTTTTATAGTGGTGCTAGTGCGCGGTTCGTGGACACCCACACTGTCCGCGGACAGATCAAACACCAAAAAAGGTTCAAAAATTCCCCAAAAGTATGTAGAAAATCAGGATTACTGTCTGGAACTTGTGCTATGGTGTTTTATTTTTAAAAAAATATTGTGGATTGCCTGATAAGGTAGTTTTAAATTGTTCGGGGACACGAACAGTGTCCACAGTCAGAACACACGTTCAGCATGGGCGCGGTCAAATGACGACTTCGCGAACATGTCCGCGAAGGGAACCGTTGTTCACAGGACACCAAATGCACGGGAACTGTTTTGCACATGCGCGTTGGTGTTCTACGGACACTGTTCGGGTCCTGAAACTAATTAAAAGTGAGACACAAGCGAAACAAACAGGTACAAACAGGCATTTGTTCTTAGAACAGTTTCAATCCATTTGCGAACAATATGGACAGGCATAGCGTCCTCAGGACACCCCCATTTTGTTTATTTACGAACATGTCAGGACACCGCGTGTGTTCTTAGAATAGTTTCAACTCGCTTGTGAAAAATACAGACAGCGTCCTCAGGACACCCCCATTTTGATTATGTACGAACATTTCAGGATATTGCCTGTGTTCTTAGAACAGTTTGAACTTGCCTGCGAACAATACGGACAGGCCTAGCGTCCTCAGGACACCCCCATTTTGTTTATTTCCAAATTTTTCAGGACACCGCGTGTGTTAGTTTGATTACGGACATCCCGCACACTGAATGTGTTCTTAGAACAGTTTGGACTTGTTTGCAAATATTACAGACAGGCATAATGTTCTTAGAGAATCTCCATTTTGGTTAATTGCGGATATCCCGGACATCTCATGTGTTCTTAGAACAGTTTCAACTTGCTAGCGAACAGTACGGACAGGTATAGTGTTCTTAGGACACCTCCATTTTAGTTTCTTTATGGACATTCCGGACACCCGCACTGTCCGCGGACACCTCGATGCTTTTTAAAAAAAATAAACAAGAAATGAATTAGGACACAATATAATAATTTTACTTTATTATATATGGATGTTAAATTTATGACAGAGAAGGTGAAGCAGAAACTGAGACAAACACAGGAGAATTGGGGGTTTCAAGAGGATTCATATGAGGTGAAGAAGGGATGGAAGTCTCATCAAAACGTTTTTGTTCATGGAGAGGGTTTGGGGATAATTGACTGGTATATTGTGAGGGGGGACAGGTACATGTGGGACAATGGTATCTAGCTTTTTGTTTCAAGTGATCCTCCACAAAGTTTTTTAAATTGTTGAAATTTTCCATGAGTAGGTCAATTTTGTCTTCCATGTGCTGGAGAGTCTTTTTCAATATTTCTTTTTGTTTACTATTTTCAATGTTTGTATGTTCTGTACAGAAAAAAATGTGTATGTTAAATGTATATAAAATAATATTTATTAATTGGTTTATATAGAAACGTGTCTACCATTAGGTTTACTATCTTCAGACATTTCCTCACGTGGGAAATGCTCCTCTAGCCACTCCAGAGTACTAGACATTTCTGTAAGAAAAAAAAAATAATATCACTTTTTTGTATCTAATACAGAAATTTTAGAAATATATGAGTAAAATGAAGTACACTTACTAGCTTCTGGTAAGGTTTGTTCTTACTGGTCTGTAGATCTGCTGTTGCTCTTAGTTGTGGAGTTTCTGTGAGGTAATCATGTTGGAAGCCTATCTTTCTTCTTTTGGTATATTCCATTTTAGAACATATTGTATTAAATGAATGGTTGATGTGTTATATATATGGGATACACTTCTTATTTATAACTACATATAATGTGTATGTGTGCTGGTTTGTGACTTTGTGCAGTGTTCATATGTTATGATATAACAATTAAAGATACCCCCCAAACTTTTTGGGTAGTGCTGATGTTGTCCGCACATGTCCGCGGACATTAGAAGAGTTTGCGGATATCAAATTCAGTAGATGGGGTTCAGTATGTTCCATGTTACATGTAAATAAAGTCAGAGATATTATTGTTAAGCTGTGCTACTAAAAACCTATGAAATTCAGTAAAAAAAATTGTTAAAGGGACGTTATGGTTCCAAGTAAAACAAAAAAAAACCTGAAATCCGACAGTTATGGTAAGTTAAACAACCATACTCGCGCCACCACTGTACCCTACTAAGACTAACACCCAGGACATCATTTGCAAAGTTTAGTGAGGTTTGGAACAGGGGCGGCAAAGTTATAGGGGCAGTCCCAAAATGTCTTTTTTCCCCATAGACTGAATGGGGAAAAAACTTTGCTCATGCCTACAGCCCAAACCGCTGGACGGATTTTCACCAAATTTGCGGCAGGAGCAGCGGCTTGGTCCCGAAAAGCGAGATTTGTAAATTTGGTGAAAATCTGTCCAGTAGTTTTTTTAAAAAGTGACCAAAAATAGCTCACAAAAAATGAGTGATCTCTATGTCCGCTCCGCAGACACACTTCCCTGTTCGGTCCGTGGACAGTGTCCTGATTGGCTAATCAGCTTGCATCATGTCCACGGACATGTGACGTGTACGCTGATTGGATGGTGAAGAGCGTGAAGTGCGTCAGATTTTTGGAAATGCCCGCCATTTTGGATTCGAGGACATCTGCCGGTGTCTGCGAACATCACAGTAAAAATATGATAAAAAACACAACATTGCACTTGTCAAACTTTCAAATAATCTCTGGGAAGGTGAGGAGTGATGAGGATGGGATATGGCTGCAAGAAGCAAAAAAACAGGTGTTTTTTGCCGCAAAAGTCTGCGAACAGTTTGGATGTTTGCGAACAGTCCTGAGAAGTTCGGGAACAACTCAGCATTACAGGGTTAGTGAAATTAAGTTCTTGGATGGCTTATAATTTTTGCACCACTTAATGGAACTGCATGAGGTTTTGCATGTATATTTCTGAGCTGATTCTGAGTGAGTATGCAATGTTTGGTGGGATTCTGTCATGAGGGGGCAAAATTAGAGGGGGTCCTAAAATAATGTAAAGGCTTATAAATGAGGTGCCATTTGACAAATCTACAATTCATTTGGCAAACTGATAATATATCAAGATATGTGATACATGTTTTTGTGACGTTTGGTGGGATTCTGTCAAGACAGAGCGAAATTAGAAAGGGGGTCCCAAAATATTGTAAAGGCTTATAAATGTTGTGCCATTTGATAAATGTACACAAAGGTTTGCAAAAATATTATAGATCTAGATTTAGATGTTTTCGTAAAGTCTGAATGGATTTTGTCAAGTGGGAGCTAGGTTATATGACGATTGCATGTGCATACATTTGACACTTTTGAAAAAATAAAACATGGTTGGATTTCCAGCAAACCTTCGTAAGGAGCATTGGCAAGGACCTACAAGCATGGTTTTGCAAATGTGTCTGTGTTTTATAATTTGACACGTGTCATAATGTAGCTACAAAAAAATAGTAGCGGTATACCTTTAGTGACTGAGCGGTAGCCTGTGGCCATGGGCAGTGTCCAGATAGTCCGGGTCATGAAATAAGGTCATGATCCAGACAATCTGGCTACTGGCCATGACCACAAGGGACAAACCATAGAATTAAAGTGGCCATGTCCACCTGGGACTGGCTTTGGGAAAAGGTATTCAAAATTAGGATAGATCTGAAAGGTAAGAAACATGTGCTTTTGGTAATATGGTCATAGGGTTCTCTTTTACGCGAAGAGGGGCCCTGTATGGAACCCTCGCCTTCCCTTCCCGTGGTGGCCATCTTGGAAAAGTATTTTCCTTCCAAAGGGCGTCCCAGTGTAGGAAGATGCTTTTTTTTAGCACCTTGGGTTCCCGCTTTGGGAACCTAGGGTGCTAATGGCCTTCATCCCCCATTTCAGGGGCTGGAATGAGGGGATAATTGTCGAGAGACCTTGTTATCCACCCTCGCTTCGCTTGGGCTGATAACTTGGGCTGCTGGGCCGGTATCCACCGTTCCAGTCCCTGGAACGGAGGATGAACGCCACAATATTCCCATTATCATAACACAAAATGCAAATGGAAATGTTGGAAAATCATATTGAGTCTATGTACTTTACTGAGAAATATAAAGTAGATGGAGTCCATACATGTTTTTTCAGTTCTATTTTTTAACTGTGAAAGGTGATTCCTAAAGGAACATGTCTTTTGTTGTTTTTGAATGATTCCTTTTGGCAGGAGATCAGAGAATGAAAGATGGGGAGGGAAATGAGGGAAGAGGAACCAAACACTAATATGGAGGGGTAGATGGACAATGGAAAAAGTTGCATGTGTGTTATTTCTAAGGCGGGGGGCAGTGTTTTCATGCTCCTTGATTACAGCAGTGGTGGTGGCTCTTGGGAAGGAGGGATGGTATTAGCTGTTGCCATTTTAAGATAAATAGCAGTTTTGCTAAAAGTATGTACTGTGTACTAGATTGTTAAAGGATAATGAGTAGGAATAGGCGTTGGAGCTGTGCAAGGGAAATTTTGAAGTTGAAAGATCCTAGATCAGTAGAAAATGCAATTCTGAACTGTCCAAGAAGCAAAGATCTTATCGTGAAGTGCGGACGGGTTCTTGGACACGTCATCATGCTGCGCACCAGTGTATGGTCATGTGGCACTGTCCGGAAGGTCCGCTATGAAGTCAAATGTTAGTAAACGTCCAAGGATGCAAAACTAGCTGAAATAGCTGCACAAAGTGTATAGAAGTGTTAAAAATGATTCTAGAAGGTGGGAAATTTTGGAGTTTTAAGGTGACACTTTGTAAATTGGACACAAATATTGCTATATTGGGTAAGTATGATATTAGTAAGTTGTAGGAAAATACCATGCACTGTTAAAAACCCATGCAATTCAATGAACAAACTTTGTTAAAGGGACGTTATGGTTAAGTTGCACTCATAAAAACCTATGAAATTCGAGTTATGGTTGCTTAGATAACCATAACTGGCGAATTTCAGGTTTTTTTTTATTTTACTTGTAACCATAACGGTCCTTTTAACAATGTTTTTTTACTGAATTTCATAGGTTTTTAGTAGCACAACTTAACCATAACGTCCCTTTAACAAAGTTCTTTCATTGAGTATATATATATATATATATATATATATATATATATATATATATATATATATATATATATATAATATAATATGGGCATTAGTCTTGTAAAGATTTGTTCTAAAATAGATTGAGTGCAGTCTTTGTACACAGTTACTGTAAAACTTTAATAATGTTCTATTCATTGACATTACATATAAATATAAACACTTTAAAAAGATAAGCACATATGCAAACAAAACCTTTATGAACAGGTTTATTTGGGAGAAATGTGGTTGTACAATTTCTTTTTATTTGACTATGTAGACATGATACACCGTTTTCATTAGCCCAATTCTCTGCTATAGCCATGTTCCATCTGTTCGACTCCCTCTTTGGCAAGCAATACAGTAAAATGGGCAATCCATATTCTCTCAGGCTCAGATGAAGTTAAAAGAGCTGTCTGAAATACCTGGTTGTTATACAAAGCCCATAAACTACTTGTATTGTGTCAACTAATTGCTTTAACATAGTTTCTGCATCAATTTGATAGCATTGAGTTCTGGAGGCCACCAGCCGATTTGTATATTGTTGCTTCCTTTTTTCCCCTTAAAATCACTCGCTGCTCCACTGGCAGTCTATCCAGCTTGCTCAGATCTGCACAGTATTTGTTTTTCATAACAACCACTTCCTCATTATAAAAATGTTTCAACTTTAACTCATTATTAGGCCCTCATTATTAGGCCAATCTCGGTCTGTCTCCTAAAAATTCACTAATAAGCAGGAGTAATCAAGCAAAGGGGCTTAGGACTCAACCCAGGCATTCAATCTCATTGTTAATCCCAAAGCCTACTTTGGGATTAGCAATGTTTATCCTATTCCTACCTACCTTGGGAAATATACAATTTTTTACCTGACTTCAAGGGGAGCGCTTTTAAATTACCCTCATACATAATTGAAACCAGGTGATGATGGCTCTTTTCACTCAGCCTTACTGACATGCATACAGTTTTTGGGATGTTTGCAGATACAGAAACACAATCTAAACAGGCCTTTCGATGCCCTCAGGCCCAAGTCATGCTTGTCGGGAATTCAACTTTAGTCTGACGATTAAGCATTAAGATTTTCCGGTCACTCAATTCCCTTCACCAAAAGGATTTTTCTTTACACAAGCAATGGTTTCCAAGGAAAGCCCCCGTGTCATTGCAAAAGGCAATGTTAAGATCGCCACATATTACGATTGTGAATTCGTTGATAGGTATAATCATCACAAATAATACCTGATCAATTAAATCCTTGTCTCTAATTCAAGCTGGGTTTTTCCGCTTTTCTTCCTTTAAATCTTTCCATTTAACCATTAACATTTGGATATAGTGATTTGGATGTTCCACTTTCACTACAGCAAACCATTCTTAACCAGTGTCAAAAGGCCAGCTTGAGGACGCCCACTCAATCTCTTTATCGCTGGATCCAAGTATAAAATATAACCATCACAAATAGGGGTTGATCTTAACCACGTATCTTGGAGGCAAAAAATGTCATACTCATGCAGCCTCGAATGAACCCCTCCAAATAGATGCGAGAATCCTCTAATATGTCAACAACATATTTGTAAACATTTTGATTCTTGGTGCTTTGGCTGTTCATTTCCATTGCCACCATCCAAAGCTTTTGTCAGCCAAGTCCAATCAGCTCCCAATGATTTTGACACCTTTAGCATAGAGCATATCACATCTTGGATAGCCAAACTTAGTTCTTAAGAATTGTCCTTAGTAGGATTTAGGTGTCGTCTACCCTCATTATTCTTTTTGCCACCAATCAATGATCGGTTCATCTTGCGCTTTGTCAATTGGGGCACCTCCATTTGACTCAAATACTGTGAATTTCTCAGTGGGCCTTCAGATAGATCATAAGCCAAGGGTAACATGTCTGGTGCTGCTTCCAGAAGCATTGTCCTCATTAGTGGCGAGTTTAAATGCAAAATTACCCATCAAGCCTAGATTACTCTACACACTGGACAATTTTAATGCCATCTGACTCAATGCTTCTGAGTTTTGAAATGTAGTATGATAACTTCAATACATTAGATCTATTTTAAATAAACTTATCTTTTACTTTAAACAATCTCTCAATTGCTAGCAAGCATTTCTTTGGCTTCTTGTCAATGTTTGCCTAACTACTCTCTTTTTTTCAATTACTTATTAGTCACTTCACTTCTTACATCCTTTCTTGATATAACCAGTCATTTTTCCTCAATAGTCTTAACATTTTCATTGTTTCTCTATTCTTGCTTTTGTTGCCATAGTGTACCCTTCTCGCATGGTTTGATTAATGCCCCGTTCGAGTGGGTTCTGTCCACACCATTATGAGTCCCACCTGGTTCAACATCAGACTCAAGAAGATCGTCCTCTCCTCTATCGACTAGGTTGACAAATTCAGAATTGACATATCCTCCAATATCTCTTCTTGATTGAATGCCAAAACAGATTGGTCTTTCACAGGCCTAAGGGCAGAGCCAGGCCTTTGCTGAAAATTGCTTTTACTTGGAAAGCCTTTTCTTTTTGGAAGATTTTTTGTCTATCATCTATCAATGCTGGTTGTAATCCAAATGGCAGGGTTTTTAGATTTACTAGGAATGCTGCGTGAGCCATTTCATTTTCGGTTTTCAGAGATAGTGCATATTTTTAGTTTTCTTTGACATTTTTCCCAGCTAACATCCCAGTTTCATCTTTGTTGTTCTTTCGAACATCGGAAATATTTTCATCTGATTCATACCAGTTATTGGCCATATTTCAGAATGTGGAGGACATAGTACAGCCATCTCTTATTAAACTCAGAAGGACCCATGACAACTTATTTTGCTCTAAGATTGGGGTCTGTTTTTCAGGCTCCTTATTCAATGCTTTTTCTGTGGTATGATGATTTACCACTACAAATTCACTAGTCTGAATAGTTTGAGCATTTGCCCAGAATGCTTCTTCTCTGCCCACATTCATACTTCCTTGGTCCAGGCCAGCAGTAGGCCCCACAACCTATAGTGGAAGCAAGGGGCAAGAGTGATCTTTTTGTGGATGAACAGTTCATAGGGCATTTTTCTGGGCAATTTTTCTGGGTGATTGCATACCTTGTCCCTCTGGTTCTTACAACACAGCCATTTCATTTTTTCTAGGATAGAAGAAATCAGAAGATTTGTATCCAACTCCTCTTCTCGTCCAAGCTTGCAATTGAGATGATTGCTCTGCTTCCTTATCTAACCTTGATTGTCGATTAGTCCTTCAATACTTCATTTACAGATTTGTAAAGGCAGGTAAATGGTGATAAAGCTACAGTCAAGGCAGTTTAATACGTTTTCACTGCAGTGTTTGCAGACACCAACTGCTGTCTGCTGATTCAACATGGCAGGGGATTCCAAGAATCTGATGCACCTCATGCTTTTCATCATCCAATTCGAGGCCCGGGCCTAACAGGAAAGTTAGTCTGTGTACCGAACCCAGATATCACTAATTTATTTACCTACTTTTTCGCTGTTTTAAAAAAAGACTACTGGACAGATTGACACCAAATTTACAAAAGCACGCTTTCTGGACCAAGCCACTGACCGTGCCGCAAATTAGGTGACAATCTGTCAAGTGGTTTGGGGTGCAGGTGGGAGCAGCATTTCTTTCCATTAAGTCTATGGGAAAAAAACACATTTTGGGATCCCCCTATAACGTTGCCCCTCCCTTAATAAAACCTCCCCAAAGTTTGCAGAATCTTTCAGCAAGGGCAGACCCTTCTCCATCAAATATTTTAAAATGCACTGGACGGAATATCCCCAAAACACAAACACTTCATGCTCAATGAATGGGGACCAGGCTGAAACTATGTTTTTTTTCTTTTCTTCATATGTTTTTTCTTTTCTCAAAAACGTTTTCAAACTTTCCCGTCTCGGTGGGTAGGAGAGGAACGTGCCAAACTTTGTTTTAAAACTTTCAGCCATATCCGTCGAGTGAATCAAAAGTTATTAGCAATTCATTTTTGGGGGATTTCCTTTATAACTCTGTTTTACCTTTAGATTATCATATTTTTTAAGGGATATCTTTTTAGATAGTAAATGTCAGTAAATATTTGCAGGTTTATTTGCAGTGGAAAATCTGAGAGTGCATTTGTCCTGTGATTCAGAGCCTGCTCTGCTTAATCACAAAGTGTTGTTCACCCTCTTACAGATTTCTATTTGGAGTTAGAAGAAGAGGTGGCTCACTGATACATGTAAAATGTTGGTCTTGTGGAGGGTTTTAAGGTTGATATGTGGTTAAAGGTTTATTTTCGTGCACTTGTTCTAAACTTTCTCTGCACTATAATGGGACCACAGCACTGTACCTGTTCCCACTTTTTTCGAATTGTGTTCCTCTACCATGAAGTACTTCCAGCAGTCTGCAGTATTATTCATCCTGCACAATTTTTTAGGGGGGTGTTTGGAGTTGGGATCGAGATGACATTGTTGCTGCTACTGCTCAGTAGTCAAAAGCAAAAGCAATGAGCAAAAGTAAAGGCTCATAAACCCGGGATGTGAATCTTAGGCATTTTAAGGGGTTTTTCAATACATCTTGGATTTTTTCCCAATGAATATAATATTTGAAGACAATATTATTATTTTTTATTTTTTTTTTTTTGCATCCCTCTTGAAGACAATATTAGTGTACCACGCACAAGTTGTATATCAAAAAGAGTGCATGCAATGTACTACTTATGAGGTTCAAAAAAATTAAACATGTGTACAACTGTAACACATCGTTTTTCATAAGGTATGTTCTATAATAACTAATTATATTATATATCTATTTTTTGTACTGACAGAAAAACCCAGGACCATCATCAGCAACTCACATCCATGCAGTAACCAGGACCGCTCCAGCATAGCTTTAAAGCAAGAAAGGGGCCAGCCCCCTCAGGCCATGTTGTCTAATAAATGAGCATACGTGACAATACCACTTAGAGCAACATGGCCTGACGGGGCTGTCCTTTTCCTTGTTTGAGGCTAAGCAGGGTCAGTCCCGGTTGCTGCAAGGATGGGAGACAGTCCACAGTGCAGTATGCCGTGTGTTTTCTTAGTTTTAAATATCACATAACACACTTTATTCTCCCCTGATTGTGGCTGCTTTTCAGGGCACAAGGGAAACATGTGGGTGGACAGTGTAACTTTTTTTCAGAGGGCGGTTGCAACCCCTTTGTTTATTTTTTAGGTTGGCAAGATTGCTCAAGTATTTGGATTCCAGAATGTTACTCAGGTTGTCATGTTCCCAGTGGAGACGCTTACCCACAAGATGACAAGCACTTGTCTCGTATTGGGATCTTGTTTTCCAGGTAATATTTTTTTCACTACAGATAGTTGCGTTTAAACAGCATATTTATTGGAATATTTCCTCTGTCAATTTATTTTGCTGGTGTTCATTACTTTTTTTAAAGTCCAATGCTCTTTTGTATTGCACACTTTCTTCTAAGGGGAAGGACAATTTGACTACATGTATATTTCACTTTAAAATATACGTTCACTTACTGTGTGTATATTCATGGGTGACAGCTTTTGATTTTCGCAATGGGGCAAAAGTATCTGGGCATATATTATTCTTGCAGGTGGCAATTTTTTCCCATTTTCTGGCTGCCTAAATATAGTTATTTGCAATTGTGCAATGTATCACAATAGTCACTAAGAGACCAGCCATAAAACAAGGGATTTGTAGCATGATGTTTAACCAAAGTGTGTGATCTTTGGCAAATCATTTAATCTCTCTGTGCATTGCCTACAAATATTGTGAGTTCTTAAAGCCTGTCAACCCTTTATAAATCACAATACCACTGTCAAAAGAGGTCAAAATCAGTCTGCGGTTGATGAACATATTTGAGTGATAGGTTGCAAGTGTTTTAAAATATAGAGTGGGTATGGCCAAAGGCCATGGCTAGTGGTCAGGTAATGTTTTGAAGGCTATGGCCAGTAGTGCAGAAAAAATCTAGGGAATAACAAAGCCCTGGAAATTCAATGAAAAAACGTTAGTTAATGATCAGTTTGTTTGTTTGTTTGTTTATTTATTTGGTATAGCGCAAAACCAAACCCAAAGGGTAGCTGGGCGCAGACAATACAAGGATACTTGAGAACTTGGTTACAAGAAAATACAGTTATGCAGTTCAAATTCGAAGCAAGGTACATGAACAAGCTAAGTGCGAAAATACAGGTAAAGCTAGTTGACCAGAAGCCAGTTAATCTAGTTACAATCATCAGGGGTCTCTAAAGCAGGTGGGCGGTGGGGAAGTGTCATTGGATCGTATCCTGAGATCTAGAAGGAGTCTGTTCCAGGTTTGAGCAGCTATGACTGGAAAACTGGAGCCGCCAGCTGTACTCTTTTTGTATCTGGGCACCACTAAGGTATAGGCATTGGTTATTCTTGTGGGACGGTTAGAGATTCTCTTGTTGACTCTGTTTACCAAGTAGGGGGGAGCTATGTTGTTAAGACATTTAGAGGTGAGAGAGAGGGTTTTGAGGGCAATCCTGTCTTTGATTTTTAGCCAATGGATATTTTTTCTGGAGGTGGAGATGTGAGCTCTATTAGGAATATTTAGGGCTGCTCTGATGGTGTTATTTTGGAGGGTTTGGAGTTCATCAATAATGTACTTGTTAGATCCTGCATATAGAGCATTACAGTAATCCAGCTTTTAGATGATAAGTGCGTTAGCTAGTGTAATGCAGCTAGTCTCAGTTAGGAGTGGTATACATACTCGGATCAATTTGCAAGTATATGCAGTAGAAGATGCTAAGGAATTAGTTTGTTTCTTGAAGATGAGCGCTGAGTCGAGATAGTCCCCAAGGGTTTTGACTGCAGGCATCACTTTCATAACATTATTGTCAATGTTGAATGAGGCATAGTTCGGGTCAAGTTTTTTGATAGCCAACTCTGAGCCGAGGATCAGTAACTCCGTTTTGTCGTCATTCAGGCAGAGGCCGTGGGATGCCATACATGCCTGAATGAGGAGATATATCTTGTTTACTAAGGCTGTGTCTTCCAAGAAGTTTGCCGAAAGGGGGATGAGGATCTGAGTGTCATCTGCGTAGTTAGTGTAGATGACACCCAGTCTGTCGAACTTGTCAAACAAAGGTTTAGTAAAGATGTTGTACATCGTAGGAGAAACACATGATCCTTGAGGGACACTGCATGAAACTTGTGTGGGATCAGCGGCTGCTAAGGGGGAGAAGACTCTCATTGTCCAGTTTGCAAGGAAGGATTGTACCTAGGTTATGGCATCACTTGAAAAATGAGCAGCGGAGCTGAGGTGATTGCATAGGACTGCATGATCTACCAAGTCGAATAAGAAACTTATCACAAAAAAAAACTGAAATTCTACTCACTAGCGACCGGCACAACTCAGCAAGTTCCCTCTGCAAAGCGCAAGCAGAAATATTTATTCGATGAGAAAGAATTCACAAAGCCATAGAAAATGGCATTATGGGGGATATTATAGGGGAAATCAACTGGGATTGTGCAAGTTGTTTAAGATATAGAGTGGGCACAGCCAAAGGCCATGGCCATAGGCCTTGGCTAGTGGTCTGGTAGTGATTTAAGAAATACAGTAGGGACGGCCGGAGGCTGTGCCCACTCGCCAGAGACCATGCTGACTGACCAGGGCTGATGGCCAAGGCTGGTGGTCTGGTATCGTTCTAAAATGAACAGTGGTCACAGCAGAAGGACTTGCTCAATGGCCATGGCCGAAGGCCATTCCTAGTTGTCTGGGAATTATTTGAAAAATACAGTGGGCACGGTCGAAGGCTGTGCCCTCTGCCCATGGCTAGTGGTCTGCTGTTTTTTATCAAATGGACAGAGAACATGGCCAAAGTCCATGGCTAGTTATCCCGAAAGTGATTTACAAATTACAGTGTGCACGGCAAGAGGCCATGACATATGGCTATAGCTGAAGGTTATGCCTAGTGGTCTGGTAGTGTTTTAAAATAGACAGTGGGACTAGCTGAAGACCGGGGCCACTGGCCATGGCCAAGGGCCATGGCCTGTCATCTGGCAGTGTTCTCAAATATATAGTGAGCATGTCCGAAAGCCAATGGCTAGTGGTGTGGAACAAAATATGGAATACCCCCGGCTGAAGGCGGTGGAGACTGGCTGGCTAGATGCCATGTATACAGAATGGGGGCCACTCTGTGGCCACAGTGGTCTGCCCCGGGGATTAACATACCAGTAGGGGGCGGAATCTATAATCTCAACAAAACAAGGGTACTGGTATGTTCGGGGTTAGCCAGTGTGAAATATAAATGAATTAGAAATTTTCACCGGGTCTAGACCGACATAACCTAAATGGTTATCAATTTTGCATGCAAATATGTGTACTGAAACACTCCTTGACAATAAACAGATATTTGAAAAGATTGATGTTAAAACTTTATATCAAAACATGGTGCATATAATAAAAACCAACTTGGAAGGACATATACAATCAAAAACATAAATGTAGATCTTCCATTTGTAAAATGAGTATGGAAACTTTCAAACAATCAAAAAAATGAGAATTAGTACATCAAAAAGAAAACATAAACGAAAAAGAAGTAAAGCAATTTTCAATATTGACAAAAAAACAGTTATTTATCACTGGGATACTTGATTAAATCAGAAAGCAAAAACATAGAGTGATGAGTACAACTGTACCACTATTCAAAATAATAAGAAATAGAGCAAATAAGCAGTATTCTATAGTGATTAGAATCAATTCCCAAAGCTGAGGATGTTATGTGTCGGGATAGGGTCTGCCTAGACGCCATGATCAGTGGCACGAAAAAAATCCATGGAATTAAAAAACCATTCAAATTCAATGAAAAAAAAAATTAGTCAATGATCAGTTAAGGTAAAACTTGTATTGCAACAAAGCCCGTTTTTCAGACCCTGGCCACCATTTTCTGCCCCTCCATCACAGTGATGCCTGCCACTGATTGGCCTCTGCGCCTACTCCATGAGCCTATCATGAGCGGGTAGGCGGGAGCTGGCTTTCTGAGAAAAGCTCTGTGAGTCAGCCCTCTTCATTCTCCCAAGTCACTTGCATCCTGGAGCAGGAGCTCTGAACCACTGCAGGAGCAGTTGGCAACAATCCCCTCTGGATGCTGGGACCCCAAAAACGAAGGTATGCTGCCAGCAGCCTTTATCTGAAATGCATGGCTATTCTTAGTGCACTAGGCGCGGTAGCCAAGATAACTCTGCAATCACAAGCATTTTAATGAAAAGGTGCTAGTGTTGCACATGAGATGTATTGGCAAATTTAAATGCCTGCAGTACACCTCCACCATTGCAACACACAAGGTGTTTTCCATTTCAAAGATGGCCGCCCGTTTTTCAGACCCTAGCCACCATTTTCTGCCCCTCCATCACAGTGATGCCTGCCACTGATTGGCCCCTGCACCTACTCCATGAGCCTATCAGAAGCCGGCAGAGGAGAGCCGGCCCTTCCTGGAAAGGCCCTGAGGGCAAGGCCAATAACTGTCCAGAGACTGTCCTGAGCTGGCCAGAGCCCAGGGCCATACCCCCTGCTCATTCCCCATGAGGCTGTGTGACTGTGAGTAATCCATGTCTGTCTAAACTCACTTTCACTGCACTCTCCACACAAAACAGCTCCCTCCATTACCTCACCTGCACTAGCCATGTACACTGATCGTTGTGTTGGACTTGAATGCCACTTAGCATTGGCATCAGTGCCTAACCCCAGATGTACCGCTGCCTGTGTACCCTGCATCTTGGTGGACAACCACACCTTGCCTACTCCTCACTGGTAACTCTCATCTAGGTGTCCTTTGTTTATGCATCTGAATCAGTGCCTGTCTGACTCTCACTGCTAAAATTGAATCTAGATGTCCTTGTTTATGCCATGCTTCTGCTGCTCACTGTGATACATCCACCCTGGCATCTACCTGGCTGCATTCTGCACTGCCTAGCCTTTTGTTCTAACAACCCAACTTCTGCCTGGTGCATTCTGCACTGTTTTACCTGATGTGCCTAATATTTGAATCTAGCTGCACTGTATTTTGCACTGCATTCCCTGATGTGCCTGATATTTGAATCTAGCTGCATTGTATTTTGCACTGCATTCCCTGATGTGCCTGATATTTGAATTTAGCTGCGCTGTATTTTGCACTGCATTCCCTGATGTGCCTGATATTTGAATCTAGCTGTGCTGTATTTCGCACTACATTCCCTGATGTGCCTGATATTTGAATCTAGCTGCGCTGTATTTTGCACTGCATTCCCTGTTGTGCCTGACAAATTCTGACTTCTCATTGTGCCGCCCTGGTCACTATATGATTGATGTTGTTTAGTCAATGCTAGGCATTTGCACACTCTTTACACTCAGGTCACCTTATGTTTGCTGACATTTAGCCAAATCTAGGCACTTGTATTCAGTGTGCCGCTTTGGTCACTGATACCACAGTCCTATCTAATGAGACCCAATCTTGACCCGTGTGAACAATTTCGTAGGTATACTACCATCATGCACGTCAGTGTGCTCCTTCTATTATACTACACTCTAGCCCTACGGGCTGCCCCAGTCACCCAGTTACCCACTGCAACAACCTTCCCTCTTTGGGCTAAACCAGATCAGCCACCCAATAGTCTGGCCTGCCTGAACCTACACCACCAGGCACTGCCGACTGAGACTTTGACCCCTATAAAGAGCCCTGCAGCAACCACCGCAGGTTTACAGTACTCCAGTAAACATATTAAACAATACCTTAATGACCCAGCTCTGTGGCTGGAACACTTTGCCAGTAAACCCACACCAAACCAACCCTGCCCCCTCCTTCTTAGAAACAAGAGACTAGGCACTAGATTCCGCCTACGACACTCCCGCCACAACGCCACCAAGCAAACTTCACATGCACCACTTGGCTCACCCCCATCTACCGCTACATGCAAATCCACTACCACAGGGGTTAAACTGCCTGTGTTCAAGGGCGCCCTTATCAACGCTAGATCTCTCACAGCACACGCATTAGACATTGCTGACCTCATCACCACCTCTGACCTTGACTTCATCGCTATATCTCAAACTTGGCTACATGCCGCATCTGGCCCCTCACTATCCTTGGCTTTACCACCTGACAACGGCATCACGAGATGTGACCGTACCACTGCCCAATCCAGAGGCGGTGGTGTGGCCTTCATCCATAAAAACTCTCTTGACCTAAGAGCGGTATCCGACTCCAAACTCGAATCAGCTGAATCGCTGTCAGTCAAACTATCACTAACGCCTAACCAAACGGCCACCCTCCAACTTATCTATAGGCCCCCAGGTCCGACACTGACCTTTGTCAGTGAAATATCCACTCTCCTCCTTGACAAAACTAAAAATAACTCACAAACAATCATCCTAGGCGACCTTAACTTAGGTCTTGGTGACCCAAAAGTTCCAGTAACAATAGATCTGGAGAATGTTCTGACTGACCTCAGCCTCACCGTGTACATTCAAGAACCCACCCATATCAAAGGCAGGACCCTTGACTAGTTAGCCGGCTCTAACTGCAATATCAAGGTTCTCGACAATACCCCTTGTGTATGGTCTGACCAACATATCATAACTTTTAATATTGAAGCAACCCTGCGAGCCCCGACACTGATAGCCCCAGCACTCCCTACTAGAAGTAAAAAGGACATAACTAAGGAGAAACTCCACCCTCTGTTACTCCCTTCCCTAAATGTGGCCACCAACACCTGCTCTGATCCCACCTCCCTAGCAGACACCTATAACCAAACTATACTCACGGCCATAGACTCCATAGCACCCATCAAACTTAGAAAGGCCAAACCATGAGCACATCTTAATTCATAGATCACCCCACATTTAAGAATGCTCCGCAAAGTTAAACGCTGTGCTGAAAATCGCTGGAAAAGCCACCCTTCTGATGAGCATAAGGTTTGCTTTTGCCTCACTCACCTACAAAGATGCTATCATCAATGCAAAAAAAGAGTCTCTTAACAATTGTATTCTGCAAGCTGATTCGAACACAAAGGAACTCTTCAGAATCCTAAAAGAGCTAGAAACTCCAGTCTCCCCCCCCAGACATTTGCACGAAAGATAGTAAATGGTGGGCTAACATTCAAGCAGCCTCACTGAATAAAATTTCTACACTACAATCTAAAATTAAAGACAAGCAGGACAGTCTGAAGCTCGACAACCGCTCATTCTCCCCTGCTAGGGCCCTCCCTCTAGACACTGCTAACACCAAACCATTTGCCTTCTCACCGCTCACCGTTACCGAGGTAGAAAATATCATCCTGAGAATTAAACCATCCAACTGCCAAGGTGACCCTTGCCCAGCTCCCATCATTAAGGACTCTGCACATGATCTGGCCCCATTCATTACTGGAATTTGGAGTTGGTAAAAACAATGTGTTTGAAGATTTTGGAATAATGAGATAGAAGAGAAACCAGATGAAAACTTGTAAGATTGTTAGGGTCAAGACTGTTTTTTTAAGGATGGGGATGACAGTGGCAGATTTGTAAGGGGAAAGTGGCTGTGTCAAAGGAAGCATTGAAGATGGGTGTATGGTGAAGAGCAATAGTGGGTACAATGAGATTCTCTATGTGAGGGGGCAGCGAGTCACTGGGAGCACAGGAAGGGTTAGTTGCAAGGAGAAGGGCAGTCATTGCCTCTCTGTTGGTGGGCTCAAAGATGGACATAGTTGAGAGAGAAGAGAGTAGGGGTGGTGGAGTCAAGTGAGCAGGAGAGGGATAGTAGGACATTTGTGAGGGTATCTCAAATAGTGGAGATTTTAGAAGCAAAGTAGAGAGCAAGATCATTGGCAGAGAGAGAGGAAGATATGGAGGAGGGTTTGGGACGAAAGAGAATAGAGTTGAGACATTTTTGGAGGCATCTGGGTTGGGAGGATTTCGATTATATGAGAGAGAGGCAGAAGTTGCATTTAGAGGCGTCAAGGGCAGAGGAGGTTTGAAGAGCAGAGATGTAGGGTTGGAGATCTGAGTGTCTGAATGTTTGCCCTATACAACACTTTTTGTATAGGTAATGCATGATAAGAAAAGCATCTGTCTTGTCTAATGTTAGGTTATGATCTTTACACTGTTAAAATATACTAGACTTTGGCAAACCGTGATAATCTAATATGATATTGACAAATGCACCCAGCCGTTTCTTATTTCCAGCCCAGGTAGGACCAGCTGGGAAGGATACTTGGGTTGTAACCCTCTGGTCTTGTAACCAAGACCACACTGCCCAGCACCGGTTTGGTACCCAGTCGCGGTACTGCACTCAGAGGCTGGATTCTGGCATGAAGTGCAATATAAGAAAAGTATGTTTTTTCATCATCATTACCATTGGGACATCCGGGCATTAGAACAGGAGCTTCACAGAGTTTTGTCGCCACTGCTTTGAATCTGAAATGATTGGGAGATCTGCTCCTCTCCTATCAGTGTTTTCACTCTTTCAAGGACGAGAGGCGCATTGCATTAACACTTTATAGCAATGAAGACACTTTGGGCCTGATTCATGGAAGTGTTTTATAATGGCGCAATGCCATTGGAAAACTGTGAATCAGGCCCTTTATTATCAAATACTATTGTAACATAATGACTGCGTGCAATAGAATACAATAGAATAAAACACAGCCATTGTGAACCGGGGTAGCTAACACAAAATCTACTACATTATGCAGTGCAAAGCACAAACTGAAGTATTTTTTTTTTACAACGCACTTAATACCCAGAGGTTTATAACCACAGACCGGGGATCAAATTTGTGTGGCTCCGCGTCATTTTGCTTCCAAGGCGAGCGTTGTCCCTGAGCTATCCTCCAGAAATTACTCTAGTGACATATAGGGCCTCATTCCGAGTTGTGCGGTATGGGTTAATGGTCACCGGTAAGGATGCAGGTGCCGTTGAAACCTTACCGCCCAATTCCGAGGTCCCTTAGCGGGACCCACAAAGGACGTGTGGTCTGACCATACGTCCTTTGCTGGTCCCGCTAAGGGACCAGGGCACTAATAACTGGCCCGCTATTTGCGGGCCCGTAATTAGCACCTTCCCCATTCCCATTAAGCCCTCTGGGGGCTCAAATGGGAATGGGGAATGGTCTACAGAATGGGGACTTACCGGGTCTTCCAACGTTGGAATGACCCGGTAAGTTCCCATTCTGTCACATCGGACTCAGACCAGGGTTTGGAGGCAGCCATGGCGCTAATAGCGCCATGGCTACCGCCAAACTCATAATGACCCCCATCGTCATAAATATGTAGTAAACCATATTAGAACATAGCGTTTTTCCTGTGTCTCTTTTAGCATCGCTTTTAATCAATGCTGCACCTTTTTGTTAACTACTGAATTGACATTCAATGTAGTCAAGTCACACCGTGATAGACTGTTTGCTGATGCCCCATGTATCCTTCTCGTAGTTGTCCTTGGCTGCCTGTGCCACGCTATTCACAGAGAGAGCAAGCCACCTGAGGGAAATGACGTGTGCTTCTCTTGGTAAGAGTCCTGGCCAGTCCAGAACACAGCGCCTGTAGCTCTTCCTTCCATAACTATCATAAAGTAAAACAAAATGCCCATCAGATAGTCAGGACGTCTTGGCCTCAACTGGCTTTGGCTTTGACCCACGCAAAATTAATATGTTCGGACTGGAAATGTTTCTGATAGACTAACACTACCCACGTTTATTCCTATGGTGCTATTGACAGGTCGAGGTATATACAACATGATAACATGTGGACAGAATGTACAATTTTAACATCCTTTCTCCTTTCTTTGTGAATGCTGTTCAACAAATGTTGGGCATGGTCCGAGGGGCTTCTGCAGCCCTAAACGTGGACACCATATTTTTCGAATGTATGGAAAAGCCCCTATTGTCAATGATGCCAACACACCCCACTGTAAAATAACAAATTAGAACCACATACTGATAAAGTTTGTATTCTGCCATATCCCCATAACGGATTCCTTACCAGCCTTGCTTAATCTACAGAAAAGTCATCTAAGGTTCATGAGTAGCAGCAAATAAAAGAAAAACATCCAAACCTTCTGGCTTTCTGGCTCACACTGCATTCAGTAGAAGCTGCACTAAATCCAGAGCATGTAAACTCCTTGTTGTGTTATGACAGTTTTAATCCAAAACATCTGTGGAATAAATCGTCCTTTCAATCATTGTTTAGCACTGCATAACAAAAGCTGCAATGCAAAGGACAAAGCCGCAGAACTAGAGGCATGCTTCCAGAGAAGAGGATGAAGAGGAAATCCCAGGAAACGCTTGGGCAGAGGCAAACAACATGAGCCCTAATCACGGCTAATGCAACTCAAGCTAGTCAATTTAAAAAAAAAAAAAGAAAAATCTGTTATCATACAACTACCTGCGAGGAACATGCAGAATCTGCTATAAGAAATCCACTGAAATAGACATGAACACATGGAGAAGGGCCGTTAGCCAATCAGGTGGCTGGAAGAGCAAACAGCAGGCGAGAATATGCATTCTATGACCGCTGTTCCAGACAACTGAGACCCTTGCCTGGGCGGTGCCATTTTTTTCCTTTTTTATGTGGGTTGCCTCCCCACCCCCAATCCTCCCAAAAAAAAACACTTCCCCAACCTCGTCCATTACTCCCTCCACACTTACCTGCAGGACCAAAACTTTAGGCTCCAGTCCGTCACACCTCCTGCTTCGGCCGCCACCATAGAAATGGTAAAGGGACTTATTTGGGCGTTTGGCTGTGCAAGCAGCACACAGTACCGAAAGGGAAAAAAGAAAGCCATTCACACCCTGTATACATCCAGGGGTGTAAATGGCTTTCACAGTAAGGAACATAACAAGATCCAACAATTCAATTCAATTCATGTCAAATATGAGTAACTCCCATAGTATGTTTTCCAAAAATATGGAAGCCCTCTATTGAGAAGGAACACATTATTGGGTGTTGTTCATACTCATGAGAAGGACTCTCTCAGTTCTTGCAAGCATTTTAACACTTGAAATTGAACCACATAAGTTAGTATTATCCATACATGAAGCCCAAGCTTTCTATGCTTAGAGAGACACTTAAACATTGCTAAAACTCAATCAGGATGCCAAACAGGAAAGACATGTGTCTTTGTGATTGCTGCTGCTACATGCGCTCAGTGGAGAAGTCCCTCAGGTTTTGAGCTGGAGTGTTCTTTTGGGCAGGACCAAACTCACATTCACATTAATATTTCCCCTATCATACAGTGCTGAAAGGGGATTGTAGAGCCTCCTCGGTGGGCTGCATTCCCTAGAACATTGTATCTTGCCTTGCTTGTTCTCAGGAGAGATATGTTTGACAAAATCTGATTTTATCATCTGTAGTTGCGTTGTAACTATTAGCATCTGATAGTTGTTGATTTTATACGTTTATACTTTTGATCTTTACTAAAATGAGTAGCATACAACCATTTTATATTAATTTGCAAATACTTATTTTTATTTATTTATTTAAATTTATATAGCATTCAGCGGCCCTGGGGCATCGTGGCGCTTGTTACAGAAAGCTTATTGATTGCAGTTTTACAACATGCTGCACTTAGTCAACATTTCCAAGAATACAGACAACGGTGCAGGTTCCTTGGTTACAGTGGAACAGAGGCAATAATGAGCATGAATTGAAGGCAGTTGAGCACATACAATTAGTTGAACAATTTGGTTTGCAGCATTTTGCGGAAGACAGTATAGGATTTTTCATTTCTGAGTGCAGTGTGGAGGTCATTCCAATTCTTAGGTGCTAAATGCTGGAAGCTGGTGCCTGCAGCTTTGGCTCTTTTATGCGGGGACGTTAATCTGATTGGTGAGATGGGATCTCGTGTGTCTAGATGATGTACATGGGGTGATCCTTTCGGATAGGTGGGGGGGGCGTTAAGTGAAATGCACTTGTGTGTAATTGCCAGGGTTTTGAAAAGAATACGATATTTGACTGGCAGCCAGTGTGCGTCTTTCCTTCCTTGGGAGATGTGTTCCCTTTTGGGAATACTCAAAGCAGCTCTCAGGGCATTGCTTGAGTTACTTGTAGCTTGTGGATGTTTTTTGCAGAGGTGCCCTTAAAGAGAGCATTGCAGTAGTCAAGTTTAGTGCTGACTGTGGCTCGGGCAATGGGTAGACAGTTCTTTGTAGATAGGAATTGTTTGACTGTGTTAATGATTTTTGTGGTGAATGCCGTGGAGGAGGCTATGGCATTGTCCTGACTAGTCATGGATAGGGACGAGTTGAGATACACCCCCTAGTGTTTTTACTGCTGGAGAGACAGTAATGGTGGTGTTGTCAACGGTAAATGTGCTGTATTGTGGCGAGCAGAGACGTTGCTACGGGGTGTCTGAGGGGGCTATAGCCCTGGGTCTTTTGGTTGTAGCCCCGGAAAGAAACTCAAGGACTACAACCAAAAGGCTATAGCTAGCCCCGAATCCCGTCAGTCCCGACATTAGCTTAGCCCCTGATCTTTTCCAGACCTAGCAACACCTCTGTGGTGAGAGTTTATTGAGTGTTTTGTTTGTGCCAACCACAGGATCTCTGTTTTGTCTCCTTTGAGACAGAGTCCATTGGCTGCCATCCAGTTTTGGATGCCAGAGTAGATGTCGGTTAAGGCTGCAGAGTCTTGTTCATAGATGCCAGTGAGGGGGAGAAGGACTTGTGTGCCGGCAGCATAGTTGGTGTAGGCTATGTTACGACGATCAAGATCAGAGGGAGGGTAAATAAATTGTAAAGGGTGGGAGCAGTGCAGTAGCCTTGTGGGACTCCACAATGTATGGTGGTAGGCGGAGCAAGGCAGAGTCTGAGAAGACTCTTATGAGTCTGCCACTGAGGAAAGAAGCTATCCACGCTGTGGCTTATGGTGAGAAATGGGCAGCGTTTTCTAGTTGTTTGCTGAGAATATCATGGTTGACGAGATCAAAGGTAGCAGACAGATCTAGCAGGAGGAGTAGTGCTGGTTTGCCTTTGTCCATAATATCTCTAAATTGTATTTTTAAGTCGAGCAGAGACAATTCTGTCCCATGACCAGGGCAGAATCCAGATTGCCTTTTCCCTAGAATTGTGTTTTCTTCCAGAAATTGCTGTAGTTGGGTGTAGGCCACCTTATCCAGATTCTTGAGCAAGAAAGGTACGGTGGTGATGGGCTTAGCTACCTCGGGATCTAGTGTAGGTTTCTTCAGAAGTGGACGTACCCAAGCTTCTTTAAGGCTGTCAGGGACTGTGTTGGAGTTGAAAGAGGCATTGATAAAGGTTTTTAGAAATGGAGCTAAGGTTTCAGCACAGTCTTTGACTAGTTTTGCCGGACCTGCATCTCCTTTGCAGTTGGATGGTTTGATTTTGTTAACTATTTATATTACTTGAGATACAGTAACTTCCCTGAAGGAGAATGGCTTTATTTTTGGTATGTCGGTCTTATTGTCGGAGTGGAAGGTGAGATGAATGTGTTTAGAGATGTTTTTGTGATGTTCAGTGATCTTTTTCTGTAGGAGCTCAATTTTGTTCATTAAGGCTGTTTGCACTCTAGTTCACCAACCTTTATCTTTAATAATCTCTTGAGATTTGGTGGATGGGGTTGATAATTCTTTAAAAATGGTGAAGAGTTCTTTGGATTCAGATGCTGCGTTGGTGATTCTGTTGTTGTAGGGCGAGGATTTAGCTGTGATTATGGATTTTTTTTATAGCTAGCGACAATGGATTTATAAGCATATAGCATGGATTCATGTGGGAAGCCTAGCCATTTTCTCAGTGCTTATCGTTTTAGTGTACAGAGTTCCTTTAGTTCAGTAGAGAACCAAGTGTTATTGTGGTTTTTTTAAAATGTTTTTTTGTTCTGTAGTGGTGCAATGGCTTCGATGGCAGTTTTCATTATGGAGTTGTATGTTTCCGCATGTACTGATGGGTCAGAGGAAGTAGGAAGGTAGAGCGCAGGTGTGTATAGATAGGGGAGGATCCTCTCTTTTGTGAGGCTTCCGGGCACTTCTGGCTAGTGCCAGTGGGGTGGGGTTTGAGGTATTTTGGCATGGTGGTGCAGGTTGGGATGAAGAAGTGAATTAGGTGATAGACCATGAAATAGGGGTGCTGGAGCTGACATATACTTCACAATTGTGGTGTACTACCCAGTCAAGGGTGCATCCTTTACAATGTGTAGAGGTAAGGTTTCTTTGCTGGAAGCCGAGCTCTAGTAGAACTTGAGCTAGGGCTTTGGCCTGTCTGTCTTTAAGGTCATTGAGTCCCAGGTTGAGATTACCTAAGAGGACTGTTTTGGAGGATGTTTTGAGTTTTTTACTTACGAGATGCCTGAGATTGTCATGCAAGTCAGCCATAGGACCTGGAGGGTGGTAGACTAGGTGGACGGTGAGTGTGGTGTTAGGGGATGTGGCGATCTTGACCACAAGGGAATTATTGTTCTCCCTGAGGTGCGATGCGGTTTGTCTTACAGCCGGACAGTCGTTTATTATGAGGGCTACTCCTCCGCCTTTAGTTAAGACTCTGTCTTATCTATAGATTGAGTGTCCTTGTGGGAGTGCTAGTGAGAGGGCGGGTCCCGCAGCTTCATGCAGCCAGGACTCAGCAATGGCCAGGATGTCTAAGTCGAGATTGGTGATAATGTCAAAGATTTCTGTGGCATTTGCTGAAAGGGATCTGGCATTGATAAGTGCACATTTTAGGTGGGAGGGTCCCTCTGGTTTTTGTGTTTTGTTGTTGGTTGAGTGGGTAGTAATGGATGTTGTTGTGATTTTAAGTGGTGGAGGCGGTGTTTTGGCAGTCATGGGAGGAGCTGTGATCTTAGTGGCCGTTATGGGTTTAGATGGTAAGTTGGTGGTGGAGGCATTTTGGAGCATAGCCTGAGGAGTTTGTTTCTGATGTTGACTGTTATGGAGCGTGTATATGTTGTAATGGCACTGGAGAGGTTGGCTGGCAGGGTTTTTGAGGTCATTACACACAAAAGGAAGCTGAGGGAGTGGTACTGCCCACTACTAACTGACCCTCATTCAGGTTTTACACCTTAAACAACACCCATTAGGGTTAGGCAGGAGCAAGATACTATTTTCGCAATATTATACCCTGGACAAGATCAAAAAAACAGTGAGACCAATTGGTGCTTGCTGTGCATTAAATTCAGAGGCACACAATGGGTCTAGATTCAAACAGAAATAAAAACAATTTTATTAGCATATATAAGTAATTCTAACAAGGGGCCAATATTCACCTTAAAGTTTCAACACAAGGAAGAAATACACATTTGTAACAATAATAAATAAACAGTGCAGCAAGTGTTACAGACAGTAAAACAGTAGGTCAAAAATGTTGGGTCAGATGGCCTAAAAAATGTCAGTGGTGTTATAGAAGTGTCTTGTGTGGTGCAAATACACATGTAAACTGAATATAACACTCCATACAAACTCACCATTACTCATACATCCACATGCATACAAATCGTTCCAACATGTTTCTTTCCAGAATAAAGTGCAAAGATTGTGCATGGAAATACGTCAGGGACTTTCAACATCTAGTAACACACAAAACACTGTTCTTGACAATGTGCAAAAGCTGCTAAAACGCAACAAGGTAAGTATCCTGTCACTATAAAGAGCAATATAAATTTGACATGAACAGTCATTGGAGTGTTGCTGAAGGACAAGTCACGGGCCTCAGGATGCTAAATATCGGATTGATGATGTGTCCAAGGCGTGGTTGCTACGTTCACCTTGGGTTGCCGCTCGTTGCAAACAGTGCAGTTTGCAGAGATGCTTAAGTACAGGAGCATGGAATGCGGTTAGGCGTCCTGTCATGGAGAAGTTCCCATGATAGAGTGGATTGCCTGAGTTGGAAGTGAACCACGGTTATCCCCAATTGAAACTTATAAGTTTGTGATCCTATGTGAGCATGGGCTGTAGCTGTTGCAGGAGAGCGGGTGTGCTTAGAGCCGTCCAGTGGAGTCGCGGTGTGGCGCTTGGATTGCATGCAGGCTGGCTGGGAAAACCGTTTGGAATGACGGTATGTACAACGCTGTTGTTGGAAGTGCGCGATGCTGCATGGTTGAGGATCCACAACCCCTGGGTCTGGAGGCTTTTTGTGGTCAGTGGAAGGTTGTGGGGATATGTGGTGGTCCTATGCTGGACAGTATTTTGACAGGTGGCTTTTGTGAAAAAGCAGGGGAGGAAAGGTGTAGGTGGGATGTCAGAACGTTTTTGGGTGCAGTAGTCTCCATATTGTGTACTGTTGTTTGCGCGTGGGCTAGCAGGTGGGCCAGCGCAATGCTGTAGTACAGGTGAGGACTATGCGTCTGTGTGTATGTGAGGGAGAGGGTGTGCAGAGTAAAGGGTGCGCTGAGGGTTTGTGTAGGAAGGTCTCACTGTACCCAAAAGTAGGTGGCATCCATCATAACAATGGGATCACAATACATGCAGCACGGGTTGGGGAGTGGCATGTGCTAACCGCGTGGTTTCTGGCGCAATGTGGCAGGTACAGCAGTGGATCCGCATAGGCTAGCATAAACAGGTACTCACATTTGGTGCATTCAGTGCAAAGTGCCAAATACAGTTGAGGCACATCGGTATGTTAATTAGGAATTTCAAATTGATTGTCTAGCGGCTCTCAATAGGATAGAACCTTACAGGCAAGTAGACATGCAGTTGGAGAACATTGTGAGGTACCGTGTTGAGGGTTCAGTGGCATACAAATCAAACATTACATGTAGACTGTAGTGTGGCTTTTATCCGAATAAGGTAAAAGAATGCTGGTAGTATTTGAAATACCTTTCATTTAGCATTGGCCTCCATGTGGGCACTGCAGACGGAACAAATTACAAGCTAGCATATCATGCAGACGCGAGCAGGTATAGTACATTACAGATCTTACCACCTGGAGAACGGAGGGCAGTGGAGGCAGGTTCTGAGTATGTTGGAAAGCAGGTGTTGTCCATCAAAGTTCAAGGGGGGAAGGTGTTGACAGCCATCCAGCACTCCCAGCTCTGGGCAGGCTTGGGACAGGGCCTTATGCTGGAAGCCTTAGGGCATCAGGGCCGGCTTCCACCTACCGGTATAGGCAGAGTGATGATGTAGCTTTCTGCTACTTCGTTCCTTAGCAACGGCATAAACAAAGTAGCATTGGGATCGTGGCAGCCATTTTAAGTGCCCCTCGCGGCAAAATGCAGCCGGACATATGTTTAGCACAAATGTGCTTTTAAGATACAGATGGGTGCAGTGGAGTTGCGCTAGTATAGCGGGGTAGTTTAAACCCTGCAATATACTGTATGGAGCGTGGTGCGATGAAAAGACATGCCGGCAGGCACTTCATAGAATGCAGCTCGGCTTCAGTCACAGCGCGTTCTTGTGGCAGGCTGAGGGTGGGGATCCATAGACCGTGGCAGCAGTGTCGAGGTTGAGGGGCTCCTGTCCTGGAAGAAGTGAGGTCCATGGCTCGGGACATGGCCTTATGCTGGGGGCCTTGGGGCGTCGGGCCGGCTTCCGATACCGGCGTAGGCAGAGTGATGATGTAGCTTCCTGCTACTTTGTTCCCTAGCAATGGCACAAACAAAATAGCATCAGGATTGTGGCGGCCATTTTAAGTGCTCCTCACAGCAAAAGGCACCGAACATATGTTTAGCACGGATGTGCATTTAAGATACAGATGGGTGCAGCAGAGTTGTGCTAGTATAGCGGGGCTGTTTAAACCCTGCAATATACTGTATGGAGCGTGATGCGACAAACAGGCATGCAGGTAGGCACTTCATAGGATGCGGCACAGCTTCGGTCACAGCGGGTCCCCTTGGCAGGCTGAGGGTGGCGATCCATAGCAGTTAGTCTTAGCAGTGCACGGTGGTGGCATGAGTTATGGTTGCTTAGCTTACCATAACTGGCAAATTTCAGGGGTTTTTCCATTTTACTTGTAACCATAACATTCTTTTAACAAGGTTTTTCTACTGAACTTCATACGTTTTTAGTAGCGCAACTTAACCATAACGTCCCTTTAACAAAGTTTTTTCATAAAATTTCATAGGTTTTTATTAGTGCAACTTAACCATGACGTCCCTTCAATAAAGATTTTCATTGAATTTCATAGGTTTTTATTACAGCAACTTAACCATAAAGTCCCCTTAACAAAGTTTTATCAGTGAATTTCAAAGGTTTTTATTACTGCAACTTAACCATAAAGTCCCCTTAACAAAGTTTTTTCATTGAATTTCATAGCTTTTTATGAGTGCAACTTAACCATAACGTCCCTTTAACAAAGTTTGTTCATTGAATTTCATGGGTTTTTACCAGTGCATGCTATTTTCCTACCACTTACTAATATCATACTTACCCAATATAGCAATATATGTGTCCAATTTACAAAGCGTCACCTTAAAACTCTGCCATTTTCCACCTTAGAGAATCATTTTTAACACTTCTATACACTTTTTGCAACTATGCCAACTAGTTTTGCATCCGTGGACGTCTACGAACATCGGACTTCATTGCGGACCTTCCGGACAATGCCACATGACCATACGCTGGTGTGCGGCATGATGACATGTCCGAGAACCCGTCCGCACTTCACGATAAGATCTGTGCTTCGCAGACAGTTCGGAACTGCATTTTCTACTGATCTAGGAACCTTCAACTTCAAAATTTCCCTTGCACAGCTCCAACACCTATTCCTACTCATTATCTATTAATAATCTAGTACATAGTACATACTTTTAGCAAAACTGCTATTTATCTTAAAATGGCATCAGCGGTTGCCATCCCTCCTCCCGAAGAGCCACCACCACTGCTTTAATCAAGGAGCATGAGAAACACTGCCCCCTACCTTAGTAATAACACACGCTCAACATTTTCCCCTGTCCACCTACCCCTCCATATTAGTGTTTGGTGCCTCATTTCATCCCCACATTTCGTTATTAGCTCTCCTGCCAAAAAAAAAAATACATCCAAAAACAACAAAAGAAATGTTCCTTTCGGAACCACCTTTCACAGTTAAAAAATAGAACTAAAAAAAAGTATAGACTTCATCTACTTTATATTTCTCAGTAAAGTACATAGACTCAATACGATTTTCCAACATTTCCATTTACATTTTGTGTTATGCTAATCAGAATATTATGGCGTTCATCCTCCGTTCCAGGGCTGGAACGGTGGATACCGACCCAGCAGCTCAGTTATCAGCCCAAGTGATGCAAGGGTGGATAATGAGGTCTCGGGACCATTATCCCCCCATTCCAGCCTCTGCAATGGGGGATGAAGGCCATTAGCACCCTAGGTTCCCAAAGCGGGAACCTGGGGTGCTGAAAAAAATGATTTTTCTTCCTACACCGTGACTTCCAAGATGGCCACCATCAAAAGGGAAGGTGGGGTTCCATACAGGACCCCTCTTCGCTTTCCATGGAAGCCTATTTCCAAGATGGCCACAGTGGAAAGGGAAGGCAGGGTTCCATACAGGGCCCCTCTTCGCTTTCCATGGAAGCCTGTAGAAGGCGAAAAGAGAACCCTATGACCTTATTACAATTAGCACATTTTTCTTCCCTTTCAAATCTATCCCAATTTCGAATAACTTCACCACAAAGCCAGTTCAGGTGGACATGGCCAAGTTAACCCCATATGTTGTCCTTCGTGGTCATGGCCAGTAGCCAGATTGTCCGGATCATGACCCTATTCCATGACCTGGACAATCTGGCCACTGCCCATGGCCACAGGCTACACCTCATTCACCAAAGATATATCACTATTTTTTGTACCTTTGTACCTACATTATGACACTTGGCAAAAAATAAAACACAGGCACATTTGCAAAAACATGCTTTCAGGCCCTTGCCAATGCCCCTTACACAAGTTTGCTGGAAATCCACCCATGTTTTATTTTTTCAAAAGTGTTAAATGTATGCACATACAATCGTGATATAACCTAGCTCCCACTTGACAAAATCCATTCAGGCTTTACGAAAACATGTATATCTAGATCTATAATCTTTTTGCAAACATTTGTATAGATTTGTCAAATGGCACTACATCTATAAGCCTTTACAATATTTTGGGATCCCCCCTCTAATTCTGCTCCCTCTAGACAAAATCGTACCAAACTTCGCAAAAACATTTATAGCTAGATCTATTATCAGTTTGCCAAATTAGGTGTAGATTTGTCGAATGGCACCTCATTTATAAGCCTTTACATAATGATGAAACCCCCCTCTAGTTTTGCCCCCTCTTGACAAAATCCCACCAAATTTAGCAATCCCGTTCAGGACCAGGTCAGGAATTTAATTGCACAATTTCATGCATTTTCATTAAGTAGAGCCAAAGTTATAAGCCATCCAAAAACTGGCCCCAAACATCTGAAGTGTCCCGAACTTCCCAGGTCTGTTCGTGAACATCCAAACTGTTTGCGGACTTTCGTGGCAAAAACAATGCATTTTTTTGCTTCTTGCAGCCATATTCCATCCCACCCTCATCACCTCTCACATCCCCAGAGATTATTTGATAAGTTTGACAAGTGCAATGTTGTGTTTGTTAATCTGTTTTTACCGCAATGTCGGCGGACACCGGCCGATGTCCTTGAATCCAAGATGGCAGGCGTTTCCAAAAATCTGATGCACCTCACACTTCACCCCAGCCAGTCAGCGAACACGTCACATGTCCGCAAACATGATGCAAGCGGATTAGCCAATCAGTGTCCTGCCCGCGGAGTGGACATAGATATCACTAATTTTTTGAGACCTACTTTTTGGTCATTTAAAAAAAGAAATACTGGACGGATTTAACCAAATTTACAAAGGCATGCTTTCGGGACCAAGCCGCTGCCCCTGCTGCAAATTTGGTGCAAATCCGTCCAGCGGTTTGAGCTGTAGGCGTGAGCAAAGTATTTTCCCCATTCACTCTATGGGAAAATAAAAATGTTGGGACCCCCCCCTATAACTTTGCCCCCCCTGGACCAAACCTCACCAAACTTTGCAAAGTTTGGTGAGGATTCGTCCAGGGGGAGCAAAGTTATAAAACGCCCAAAAAGTGCTCCTCCTATGGGATTAGCAACTTAACCATAACTACTGCAGGCCATATAATATTGCTCCTTCTGTATTGCTATAATTGGGTATCTAATATGTGTTAAAACTAACTACAAGTGATCCGTGTGTGTTCTGCCATACAAAACCCACCCTGCTCAAACAGTGGTATGTGCTTATAGGTTTTTTTCCTCAGCCTGAACCATGTCACCTGGCTGGGATACTGTAAGTGCACCCCAATATTGCACCCTTTAATACTCCTTTAACTAACCCAGATGCCTCTTTTCTTCTAAAGTCATCATCTTTGGGTACTGTAAGGGTGTAGAAGTACAAATCAAACATAATGGTGGCATGGGATTGGCCAACACTTTTATTAGAGGAAAAAAAAAGTAGGAAAGCCCGAAAATAGCCCTAATACTAAGAGGGGTTGCCATATTTCAAATTAAAAGTATTAAAGAATGTGTCCAAAGAAGAGAGTCCACCGTCCTGTGTCAAAATCCTATTTCCTTCCCTTGCATTTTGAAATAACATAAATAACTGAGGGGTCTTCAACAGTTCCAAGTTGAGAATGTGTTCTGAGGGGGTGTCTCTCTTCCTCAGGTTGTAGAAATAACACACAGTTCCACATTCAACAGGTCTTTTAAAACATAGTTCCCAAGAAATGTTACTTTTTTATCTTAGTTGTCCTCACTATGATAACCTCCGGATATAGTTTTCTTTAGCACTCGTAGCCAGGGGGATGACTCTGTATCCCTTGACCCCCCAGTTTGTAATGTTAAGTGGATGACTCCCTCCCCCTAAACATTCTCAGGTTTTTGGCACTCCAGTCTCTGTAGGGGGAATGTCTCCTTTGCAGTGGCCTTTCTCATGCTTCTTGACAATTTGTATTATCATGGGGGATGGCTTCTTCCCATGGTTTTCCTTAGCTATCGTTAGGCTCAGCCCACCTGGCTTTCCACTCTGCCAAGCACTGTGACTATGAAGATATATAGTGATTATCTTTTTTTCCTTTTTCATGGGTGCAGGTCCCAGACTAGATTTGCTTGTGTGGCCTTCCTTCTTGATAGACTTGGTTCACTAACCTCCCAAGTACTATCGTGCGACGCAGGGCACAACAACATCTCTCCCCCTTGATCAGGGTCTTATACCCTATATTTTTGAATTTCCTGTGGGTGTGGGCGTGGGTCCCATACTTGCTTTGTTTGTTAGGCTTTACCATCTGATAGACTTGGTTAACTCTCCTGCCAAGTACTTTCATGCGGCCTAAGGTATGCAATGTCATCTCCCCCTTGTTTAGGGTCTCATACCCTGTATTCTTGGGTTGCTCTCCCCTTTTGGGGTCTCAACCTCATTCACGGGGCTCCAGCAACTTCCCAGTGGCATGGTTCATTTCTCTCATGTCCCACATTGTCCTGGGTCTTCCTTGGTAACAGCGATCAACTGTGGGGCTTCTTCATCTCTTGTGGGTTCTCTTCAGGCTGTGGCGGCTTTACAGCGATTAGCTTCCATCGGATAGCACAGTTATCCCTTCTCACATGTCCTGTTGTGAGGAACGCCTAGAGATTCTCTTGGTGGGACTGTCGAGCAGTCCTCTCAAGTTAGATTGGCCTTGGACCAAAAAACCTGCCTTTTTTCACCATCCTTGGTCTTACAACCTCATCCCATCTATCATTCTGGGGGTACGTGTGTTTTATGAGAGGAGGAGCACTGCCCATTGTTATTGATACCATCATAGTCACACTCTTTGGCAGGGTCCTCATGCAACATCTAACGATAATCTGACATAAATAAAAAAGCAGAAAATCCATGATAGGAACCAATAGTTTTTGTTTGGGCTATTCTCAACCACCACAGTGCCCACAAGACCATCAAATCGAACCAATCATGAGCATTTACTCCTGCTTCTTTCTATATTGCAATCCTCGATTATTAAAGTGTCCCTATCTCAAGGGTCATGGACCTGTTATCTGTGTCATTTGTGGGCTGTATGTGCACTAGACACCCAATTGTTTTGCATACACCCCCTTCCATTGCCGTGAACAGATACAGAACATATCTGTTCTGGAGGATCATGAACCTGATTGCCTGTTATTCGGTCTTTATAGAATTTAGACCCTGCTCCATTTGGTTCACCAAATGAAGCATGCCCCACCTGAAGTTCTGCAGCCTATTGGCATTTGCTTCAGTCTGGATACCTAGCACCAAGAGGGAGGTAAACATTGTTTCTGTTTTGGTATTTGATTTGAACTGGTCTGGTAATCCCTTCAATGTATCAGATGAGTATTTGGAAAAGTAACTGGATCTTTTATGGTGATGCAGTCTTTTGGTGAGTGAGTGACAAATGTGTTTGTGGGATGGGGGCTTAGCTGTTTCTGGGGGCAACACATTTATGAGTGTTAGATGGGTGTCAGGAACTACTAGAACTGCTGAATAGGCTGTTAGGAAAGATTTCAATTTCAAGTGTAATTTTCCCTCCAGTTGTCTACCACCCAACTTTTTGCTGCTGTTATACACCATAGTCTGACTTTGCCAGTGGAGCACAGCCTTCAGCTGCACCACCTTGGGCTTTTCGCTAACTTTTATGCCCTTAAAGACAGTCAGTACTGGGAGACTTTGTTTCCCTTAGTCCACGTCAATGTTGCAACTTTTCTAAAACATGTTGCAAGTGCACAATATACCTTCCAGTGTAGTGCATTTAGGATTCTTGTCATTTCTAATGGCCCTTGATACTCTTGAAGGTTTTTTAGGAGAAGTGCAGATGTACCTTGGACAGGGCTGTGGCAGCTTATCTTTTCATGTATTTTTAACCCATTCCTGCGAGGTAAACTGCATTTACCGCATTTGGCATGAATAGGTGGCCTGGCTCCAATACGACCATGCCACAATGTTCTTTGTCCTGTCCTTTGGCCATCTTGCTCCTTTACCTTCCCCAGGTCGAGCCAACCTGGGTCAGTCCGTATTTGGTATGCATTTTCCCGCACAATGCCAGGCTTTCATGTGCATCTGCATACCTTGTGGGTGTGCTTCACGGATGTGGGTTGGAATGTCTGGTTCCAATACATAGCCTGGATGCCAGAGAGTCTGGTGTGCTGTGAATGCCTGGGACCACTGGAGTCCATGAATGGTCCACGTATTTGGTGCCTGTATGTGAGCAAATCACCGATTGGGTGATCTTTGTTTTGGCACAAAGGAGATTCTGGATAAGAGAAGGCTCCAAACACCCTTACGTTGTCGATCTCTTGTTTGTTTGTTTATTTATAGGTTGCCAGAAAACCCTTGGATGGCTGGGCACACAGAATAACAAGAATGCTTAGAACTTGGTTACAGGTTGCATATCACAGGTTTTAGGTAACATAAATTGTATACAGTAATTACATTATGTACATTCTATACGTGTAAGGGTGGAAAGGTAACAAATTATATACAGTAAATACATTATGTACATTTTACATGTAATAGTGGAGGGGTACGTGTGTCATCAGATCACAATGCTCAGGGTCACTGGTTTCAGAGGTCATTGCGTCGAAGCCAGGTGCGAGTATGGTGCCTGAACGTGTCGTAGGGCTGGTCCCGTCTTAGTCCAACTGGTAGGGCGTTCCAGTACTGGGCTGCTTGCACAGGGAAGCTATTACCTCCTTTTTTTTGTCGGAATCTAGGGGTTCGGAGGCAAAAAGAGTTGGCTGTTCTGGTTGGTCGTGCAGTGGTTTTTCTTATTATTCTATCCCTAAGGTATGGGGGGGCTGCATTGTTCAGATATTTGAATGTTAGTGTGACAATTTTGAAGGTGATCCTATCGCTAATTTTTAGCCAGTTGTATTTTCTCCGCACATTCGAGATGTGCTCTCTAGCTGGGAGGTTCAGGGCGCTCTGAGCGCGTTGTTTTGTAGGGTTTGAAGTTTATTGATGATGTATTTATTTGTGCCTGCATAAAGTGCATTGCAGTAATCCAGTTTTGAGAGGATTAGTGCATTGGCTAGGATAATGCAGCTAGCTGGTGAGAGGGTCTGCATGCTTTGATAAGTTTACCGGTATAGGCTGTGGATGAGGCCAGGGAGTTCACTTGTTTCCTTAGTGGCAATGTGGAGTCCAAATAGAAACCGAGGGTTTTCACCTCTGGCGACGGGGATTATATTGCCATCAATATTGAAGGAGCTGTAGTTGGAATCAAGTTTTTTTAGGTTGTTGGGTCAGCCTAGAATGAGGATCTCTGTTTTTTTGTCATTCAAGCAGAGGCCATGGGTTGCCATCCATGCCTGAATGAGGGTGTACATTTTGTTTACTAAAGCTGTATCCGTAGTGAAATTACCCGAAAGGGGGATGAGGATCTGGGTGTCATCTGCATAATTTGTGTAGGTGACTCCCACTCTGTAAAAATGTGTCGAATAGAGGTTTAGTAAAGATATTATACATCGTTGGCGAGACACAAGAGCCCTGTGGGACTCCACATGTTCTCTGAATAGGGACTGCAGAGTCTAAGGTGGAGAAGACTTGCATGCTTCTGTTGTCGAGAAAGGATTAGATCCAGGCTATGGCTTCACTTGAGAAGTGGGCGGCTGACACTAGGTTTTTGCAGAGTACTGCCTGGTCCACTAAGTCAAAAGCCGCCGACAGATCAAGGAGGAGTAGCATAGCTGTGTTTCCTGTATCTTTGAGCTTGTCAATTTGGGCTTTGAGATCTACAAGGGCAGTCTCAGTGCCGTGTTGCAGTCAGAAGCCCTATTGACGAGTGCTGAGGTGTTGGTTGGTCTCCAGGTATTTTTGGATTAGGAGATAGGCCACTCTGTCAATTATCTTCAGGATGAAAGCGACAGTAGTGATGGGCCTATAGTTGGTGGAGATGGAGGGGTCTAAGGTTTGTTTTTTAAGCAGGGGGAGAACCCAGGACTCTTTTTAGATACTTGGGACGGTGCTAGATGAGGAGGCATTGATGAGTTTAGTGACGAAGGGGGCAAGGTATCTGGTGGCATCCTTGATTATCTGGGCCGGGCAGTAATCGCCTTTGCAATTGGATGGTTTTAGTGAGGCAATGATTTTTTCAGTTTCATGAGTGGAAACTTTGGAGAATTTGAAGGCTGTTAGGCTAGGTTTGAGCGTGGGCATGCTGGGAATTTCACTAAGAGGGAGCAAGGCTTTTTTTTTACAGCAATTTTGATTGTAGTGTTTTTACTTTATTTGCAAGGGCATTTTGGATATTGGTACACCATTGCTTGTCTTTGGGTACGTTATCAGGTGGTGATATGGGGGTTTTGAGTTCTCGCAAGATTGCGAACAGTTCCTTTGTATAGGAGCATGCTTGGAAAATTCAGTCATTATAGACTTCTTTTTTAGCTTGGATGATTGCTTTCTTATAATTCGTGGTGCACAGTTTGAGTTTAAGTTTATTTCCAGCTGTAGGGGAGTGTTGCCATAAAGTTTCAAGCGTCCTTTTTTCCAGTCTCAGTTCTTTTAGATGGGGGTGAACCAAGTATTAAGATGGGATTGTTGTTTACTTTTACAGTTTTTCAGTGGGGCGATGGTGTCCATGGCTATGGCCATGGTGTTGTTGTATATTTTAACCATGGTGTCTTGGTCAGAATCAAATGGCAAGGCATTGATGGTTGGGAGGAGCAGGGGTAGGATATTGTCAGGTGTGATGTTTTTTCTGGAACTAGTAGGAACAGATGGTGCCATTGTTTTTTCAATTCTGGGCTTCTTGTTAAGTGTTAAGTAGAAATTGATGAGGAAGTGGTCAGTACAAGGCTGGGGTGTAATTTTAGTGATAGTAGTGTGGCAGTTGGAAGTGGCTACCCAGTCTAGTATTCTCCCTTTGTCGTGGATTGGGGTGAGGACTTTTTGAGTGAGGCCATGCCCTTCAAGCATGGTAGCGATGGCTTGCGCTTGTTTGTCATTTGGGTCGTTAGACCTAGGTTAAGGTCGCCAAGGATCATTGTCTGGGAAGACTTTTTTGTGTTGCCCGCTAAGAGGCTGGATAATTCCTCTTCGAAAAGGCCTAAGGGCCCTGGTGGCCTGTAAATGAGATAAATAGTTAGTGTTTGGCATGGGGATATCAGTAATTTAGCGGCCAGGAGTTCACAAGATTTTAAGGTGGGCAGTGTTGTTAACCTTACATTCAGGTTGAATTTGGCAATGATGGCTAAGCCACCACCTCTGGCGTTCGGGCGGTCTAGTCTTAGTAGTTGGTACTCTTTGTGTATTGCTAGGGAGAGGGATGAACCTGCTGCGTCATGTAGCCAGGTTTCTGTGACTGCTAGGAGGTCGAGGTTATCTAAGGTAAGGATGTTGGCTATTGAATTCTCACTGAACGAAGGGTAGGATTCAAGTATCCTGAAACTAAGAAGCCGAGTTCAGGAATCGCTGGTGACGCGCTGGAAGGTTTGGCACCTTGGGCCTGCTGTGATCGCGCTGGACCCCTCTGCATCTGATCGAACTAGAAGGTCTGCAAAGGTGCTTCAATACATTGGAATAGTGGCACTTACTAGTCTCTGCACCTTCTTCAAACCCTGCAAGTAAGCCCTCTTGGAAGTGTCCCTGGGCCATCCAGTGAGCTGACCATTTTGCACAGGACCTTTGATCTGATACTGCCGCTGTTTTGAGGACCCTTGAAACTTGGTACATCTCAAGCTCTGTGTTCACAGCACTCTCACACCGAATGTCGTACACTTGGCATTCCCAGGTCTGGAGTAAAGAGAGAGAGCCTGAACTGGAGAACACACGCTTACCGTGTCGCCCAGCATGGTGACAAACTTTGCAAGTGCATTGCAAATGTCCCCCTCTGTGCCCTGAAGCCTGCTACAGTGAAACTGCCTGATCCATCAACCAGGAGTGGAGAAATCGCCACTGTCCCATTTGGGAATCAACGCTGTAATGACATTGCTGAAAGTCGCAGAGCCGTGAGATTGCCGCATTTGAACCTGCAACGAATTGGACTCATCTGCTGAAGTTTGGTCTGGAGTGTGCCAAAGGTCGGTAAGTAATTGCAACCCTTAACGGTGGCACCTAGGCCATCCAACAATGGCCCTTCAGGGCCCATCTCCTTTCCACAGATAGCTTGATCTATCAAACTATTCCCAACTCCCGGATGCTCATCTGCCCTCACGGGTTGACCCTCCATGAATAGTGGGAACCTATTTTGCATCACCTCACCCACCTTCCTGAACTGCTACAGACCTTACAAGGGACCCCGTTTTCACCCATCTTCACTACTGTGTGTGCCAGCAATAGGCTCCCCTCTTCTTAGGGACTGGACTGCCTTTCAATTAGGATTGTGATTACTGCAGAATGGCATAAAGACTCTTTGCACTACCTGCTTCCTTCCCTTTTCTAGGTTTTGGACCCATTTTCTGCATTAACCCTTTATGCCCCTTCGTTTTGTATATATGTATTTTAGTAGGATTATGTTGTTTTAAAAGTGTTACTGTTGATAACTATTGTGTTGAAACTCAAAGACTTTGAATACATGTATTTGTATTTTTAATATATCTCACCTGACTTGGAGTGATTTGTAAGTGCCCTTTACTTTGTGTGCACATTGAGGTCTTTCAGTCACTCTCACCCCTCCTGAGACCTAGTCTTGACCGATCCCAATGCTACTTTGATTGTTCTGGCTTGTCCAGAAGGTTATCATGTTCCAAGAAACTAGGATGACCTTATGAACCTCGGCCCACCAGGTCAGAGTTCAAAAAGCCATTTTAACATATGCACACATTCATTTTATGTTCATAAGAGTAGGAAGGGAGAGTGTTCTCCTGGCTATCTTGCTTTAGTAGTTTCAAGGATGGTTCTAACACAATGGTTGTTGCGTTTCAGTTTTTTTTGCTTTTATTAGTGCAAGTGAAAATTTGTTCTACATTCAGTTGGTATACATTCCTGGTCGACCAGAAGCCATCACGGCCCGAACGGAGCAGCGACCAGGCCCAACAGGAGCCACTGTCTTTACAAGACAGCAACTCATCACAATGCACCAGGACCCCACAGGGGGAAACAGCTTGCATACAATAGTCTTGATAAAGACCCACGGGTCGAAACACATGTCGGCTGACAACCAGGGGGCCCAATTGCCCCAGATGCATTTCAACTGAATATAGAACAAATTTTCACTTGCACTAATAAAAGCGGAAACTGTAACACAACAACCATTGTGTTAGAACCATCCATGAAACTACTAAAGCAAGATAGCCAGGAGAACACTCTCCCTTCCTACTCAAACAATTGGGGTACTGGCTAGACCCCGACAGCTCCTGTGAACTTGCGACACTTGAATCCTATCAGCTCGCCAAAAGGAACATCAGGGCTCAGCAAAGGTTCCTTCCAAACCTAGAGCAAACCAAGTTTCTATGTTCATAAGAGAGCTTGCCAATTCCTTCCTAGGCACATGTCATGTTTATAGCGAAGGACAAGAGAAGGCACCGAAGCATATCAAGTAATGTGTTAATTTTATAGGGGAAGAAAAGGGCATGCCAAAACATACACAGGTACTCTTATTTGTAAGGTAAAGGAAAGCATCCCTGTAGATTCTTAGGTGCATGACATTATTGTAGGATGGGAAGAGAGCACATCAAAACATTCTTAGGCACATGTTCATTTTATAGGTATAGAAGAAAACAAAACAGTGTTCTTAGGGACACTTCATGTTCATATGGAGAAGAAAGCACAGCAAAGCAGTCTAGGAAGACTTCATTTGGTGTGTGCGCAGAGTATGTCAAACGGATTTGTATGTACACTTTAATTTTGTATGTGGAAGAATGCACAAAAATAATTCTTAGGCATGCATAGATTAATATTATAGGTGGGAACTGAACACAGCACATCATTCTTAGTCACATCCTAGTTGTATAGGATAAGAGAGAGTAGACAGAATCATTCTTTGGCACATATCCTTTCATAAGCAGAGTTCTCAGGTGAACATTCTTTTTGGTCGTAAAAAGAGAACCCTCTAATGCATTTATAGTCAAATATTTATTTTATCAGCAGGCATGCCAAAACAGTCTTCGGAGCACTTCATTGTGTAGTTCGAGAGGAGAACATGCCAAAGCAGTCTTACACACAGGTGTTTCCTGTTTTGCTTGATTCTTCGACCCTGCTCCCCCTCACCCTCCTGCCGCCTACTTCTGCAGGAGTCTGCCCTGCTGCATTCTGGTTTCACCATCACCACCTTGTTGCCAATGCTGGACTTGACTTTTATGGACTTCATTCACGGTGTGTCACCCTTTCTCAACTCTCATTCTGAACTTCCTTTGCATCTTGTACTCATGGTGGCCCTGAATCATGCTGTTCCCATCTGCATGTTGTATTCTGGCTTGCAACATTATGTGATACTACAGACTTCTGCAATTTTACTCGCTCTCTTTTCTTGCTTCTCCACTCTTTTTGACTGCTCACTCTCTGTTCTCTCCTTCCCCCTTTCTCCATTTTCCTATCTCCTCCCCTCCTCCCCTTACTTTCTTCTATGCACTTACTCTATCAGAATTGTCTCTGGACTTAGTATGATGGCAACCTCATCTTTCTCCTCCACCCTCCCCTTACTTGCCCCCCCCCAGCACTATCTGAAATGTCGTCAGGCCTAGTACGATAGTCGCTTGTTTTGTTCCTCCCCTCCCTTTCTGCACCCGTTTCCCTCACCTTTTGTTTTTCTCCAGTTCTACCAAAAATGTTGTCAGGCCTAGTACGGTAGTCGTCTGTATGTTTCCATTTCTTTCCCCACTCTCCCCCTCCCTTCCTTATCAATGTCTTAGCTCTTGCACTATCTGAAATGTCGTCAGGCCGAGTACGATAGTTAATTTTACACCTTACTGTTTATGGCCTGTAAGAATGTCATTGTATTTTCCCTTGTTCCCTCTCTTGCCTTGAAGCGTTTTAAACACATTGGGCCTCATTCCGAGTATGGCGGTAAGGGATAGCGGCCACCGCTAACGAGAGCGGTGGCGGTAATCCCTTACCGCCATACTCCGAGTTCCCTTAGCGCCATGGTGGTTTTAACACCTGCTTTTAGCAGGCGTTAAAAACCATGGCGCTAAGGGACCTTGATGTTAATTACGCCACCGTAATTTACGGTGGCGTAATTGACGCCTTTCCCACTCCCATTATGCCCTATGGGCAAGAATGGGAATGGGGAAGGGTAAATGGGGATTGGGGAATTACCGCCCCGCCAACCTTGGAATGGGGCGGTAATTCCGCCAACCACCAAGGCGCTGCCGGTCCGGGTACGGCGTCAACCAAGGCGTTAATAGCGCCATTGGTTAGCGCTGTACTCGGAATGAGGCCCATTGTGTATAGGTGCTATATAAATAAACTATCATATCATATCATACCCAGATCAGTGACCACGCTAAAACTTTTTTATGAACATGTTCATTTTATATGCAGTGGGTGCATAACAACATATTCTTAGGCACACATTTTTGTAGAAAGGAAAAAAAAACACACACCACAGCTGTCTCCCTCACATGTCCATTTTATACGCGATGGAGGGCATGACCAAACATTCTTATGTAGAGTCAAGGACGAGCATGCAAACACATTCATAGGCATACGTCATTTTTGTGGACAAACTAGGGAACATACCACATCATTCTTATTAGCACCCTGCGGGGAGGGGGACCTATGAGGAGGCTAGGAACACAGACTGAAACTGGTGATCTAAGCCCACATTCCAAGCCACCTGATAACTGCCTTGCCTGCCCGCCATCTTTCCCCACCCTCCCTTTTTAAAAATTCCACCCTCTCCACTTACCTGATTGTGGCATCAGCGGTTGCCGCCACTGCAGCTGCACCATCTGCTCAGCTTCAGTTTGGCAGCAATGGAAATGGAAGAGGGGCTAAGTACGGAGCCCCACCTTCCCATTCCATGATGGCCATCTCTAAAAAGTCTTTTCATTCTGTGAATGGAATGTCACGTGAAAACCCATTCACGGAGTGAAAATACTTTAAATTATCCCTGTCCCAGTCCATGGAATGGGTCATAATAGCATTAGGCACCCGTTCCAGGGATGGAGAGTATGGGACCCTCATTAAAAGTGTTTGCTTCACTCAGGCCTTTATCTCAGCCCACCAGGCAGTTACCACCCATTAACACGATATACAAATGTTCATTTTATAGGCGGAGGAGAGGCCACAACAAATCATTCTTATTCACATGTTTATTTGATAGGTGGAGGAGAGTATGATAAAGCATTCTGAATCCCACGTAATATTATAGGCAGACAAGAGCAATCCAAAACAGTGTTAGGCACATGTCATTTTTGGAAGTGGTATAGAATATGCCAAAGCATTCTTGGTCACATTTTCATGTTATATCCAGAGAGCAGGCAAACATATGTTTAGGCGGAGCAGTGGCAGAACATGGTATCGTGACAACACAAATGACCATAGACATTTTTTTAAAAAATATTTTGTTGTGAGTCATAGATAATTAAATCAAAGTGTTATTGTGTTTTGGCATACAGTAGTGATGTTTGGTACACTCCTTGTCCTACAGATGTTTCACTCAAACATGAGCTTCTTCATGGCAATATATGTGCTATTCATAATAATATGTTGTATTAATTTGTCTTGCAGGTCTTATTGAACTTTATTTTAAAAAATAATCTTCTTTAAACGTGGAACAATAGCTTGCTTGCTTGGAAGAGGTCACACTAGATCCCTATTGTGTGTCATATTTACCAAGTATTTAGGTATATCCTCATTGCCTTATTATAGTCTTCGTGGTAGGTATGTAATACCGTATAAAGCAGGAATGAGAAGAGGCCACAGCATTCTTATTCACACATTCATTTTAAAGGACGAGGCGAGAGCATCATAACACACTCTTTGGAACACAGTTTAATATTTGAAAGAGAACATGGCACGATATTCTCAGAAAAATATACAAATGAACACCTTAAATTAAGTCCAAAGGAACATTTTACTCTACATCCAGCTGATGTCTCAAAACATGTTCATCATCATTTTCTTCCAGTGTTAAACTTCATTTTAAGCTCCACCATTAGGCAAAGTAATACATGACATTCGGTGAAAAGAATACAAATTTCAAGGAGATCCCCATAGCCATATGGTTTCATGGAATTGACGGTGCTCCAATTTCGGAGCAAATTGTTGTAATATAGTAATTAACTTCAATATGTTAAAGGCAATATTCCAAGTGAGTTACAAAACCCAAACTTGCAAGTTGACGTTTTTCAAAGACACAAATGCACATCCTATTGTAAACAAACACACAAAAGAAATGAACATTCTGACACATGATATCAATGTGGCTTCCCTAGAAAGCTAAATTATGAATTACTATCTTTCAACCATTAGACACTGTTTAAAAATGTAAACTCGCAAAAGATACTTAAGGTGAGGGGTTCTAATAGTACTAACATCAATGACTACTTTGCTATAATTTTAAGTATGGGTAATTTACATTGTCAATCTGGCGCCCACAAAGCTCTTGGTAGATGAACATTTTGTAGTGGGACCAAGCCTGATTTGCATATTGTCTTTTCCCTTTCTGTAATGGCTTGGTCGGCTAAAGAACAATGGTCTGGAGAGTTGCCCAGAACAATTACCAGAGGTTCAAATTCATTCCAAATGTTCCAACAATCTCCTCTTTTTTTGTCTAAGTCACTTTGAGTGGAATGGCTATGCCAAGACTTGCGTCCCGAGCCTTCTGGGCTTGGCGACCCACGAAACACCAAACGCATGACAACCAATGAGGTTGATTTATGTCTGGTGTTTCTGTTGGTCAGTCCAGAAGGGATGTGAACATGCAGTCTGGTATGAACTGCCCTTTGTGGGTGGGAATTGCATCTGGTCTTCCCCATGTCTGTAATGGCCTGGCAGACACAGGAACTGTGGTCTGGATGGTTTCCCAGAGCAATTGGAAATTGGTTAAGATTAATTCTAAACTTTTCAGCCATCACCTCTTTTGTTTTTTCACCCGGAGTGTAATGGTTATGCCCAATCATGGGCCGTGAGTCTGCTGGGTCAATAGGCCCAGGCTACACTTCACTGTGTTATGTGCAATGAGGCTGAAACATTTCTGGGTTGATTGTGGTCTCTTGAAGATGGAATGGGACCAATCAGTTCTGGCTCGACTTTATACCTGACAGCAGATTGAAGAACAATACCTTGGAGGGTTGGCCAGAGCAACTGCCAGTGGCAACAATCAATTCTAAACACTCCAGGCAGTATTCTATTCCATGTTCACCAAATAATTAATATTTCCTTTCTTCTGAATGTGGAATTATGGTTTCCATTTCTTTTCTTTGCATAATAATTGTCAAATAATTGTCATGATTATGTTAGCTTTTTTGTTTCCATATTTTAAATATGCAGATGGATTGCAGGCATGTACAGTCTTGGAAATGTTTTTTTCATGTTTTAAAACTATGGGGGTTTAGAGGTGTTTGCTGTCCCACACCAAAGATACACAGCGTGCTTCCCATCTTTAACCCTCCCTCTAATATAATCACATTTGGAGCTGCATGCTACTGTTCTTCTGCACCTTTATTGTTTTTTTCCCCCACACTTACAATGCAGATGTTTTCATGTTTTGGGAACAAAATGGTGTCCCTCATGTTTTTCTGCTGGTGGATTCTGAGACAGTCAGCTAGAATTACATTATTGTATCTCAAACCCTGACTCAGACTATCGCATGATTAGATAGGAGGACATATATATGCACCACCCAGGCAGAGGAGAGCTGGATTATGCTTTTGTGAGGGTGCGGGGGAGCAGTGGGGGGGATTTGTGAGTAATACATTCAGGGATACCTGGAAGTACCATTCATGCTTAGTGCCACTGTACAAATGGAGACAGTATGCCAACATTGGGCATGCATCATGTGAACCGCAATTAATGCAATTAAAACATGTCACCGATTCTTGCAGCAAGAGTTTATCTGATACACACCCAGGAGTGTGTGTCTTAACATATCAAGGGACTCTCTCACACACTAATGCACAATGATTGAAGTATTGCAAACCTCCCTTACACACGTCAAGGGACTTCACTTCCACATAATACGTAGCAGCAGCTGTAGAAGTGTCCCTCACTCTGTCACAGAAAAGCCCCGCACATAATACAGTAATGCAAGATTTCATCAAACACGAGGCACAGGCAGAGTTGCCTCGGTGCCATCTTCCCTCCCACAAGGCAGTGGTTGGTGATTTACTATTGTATCTTTTTATTTTTTGTGCATTGTCGGAAAGTGTGCAGTAGAGGAGAATGATAGATTTTGGCCATGATTTGTCCGGGTCTCTTGTCACCTCATTGACACGTCTGCAACACCAAATTCTGGTCACTGCTAGAGGTTCAATACCCTCATTCCCTATTTAGTTTTTCATAATAACAATAATGTTGTTTGTAGTGCTTACTATTACAGTTTTGCATTGCTTTGTAAATACCATATTTTGATATTACCCAACTGAATGGTACTTGTTTCATCAACTGTAGAAGCATGAAAGGCAGAGACGGCTCTGTCAGGGTTCAAACATTTACACCAGCAGATCTCTTAACATCTAACCAAACTGTGTGCTTGGCCCTATGAAATGAACCAACTCATTTGGTAGACATAGGCATCTGTGTATGCTACGAAGAGGAGTGCTAGGAAGTAATTGCTGTGTCTGAAAATGCTATGCTCACTATAATAAGGCTGGCAAACCACTGCCCCCCCTTTCACACCTAATATCACACATGTGCCACAATTGTGAACAGAAATGACAAGTCGTGTTCTCCAAAGCCTGGCATGTTTAGCATGGTCATTTTGCATTGCTGTACTGCAGTTGATGTTTTCTCAAGTAATGCAGATTAGTCCTAGTTTACAACTGACTGTCATGATTCTATTAATGTCACATAGGCGCGTATTATGCAGAAATGTTTTCTTTATTTGATTGAGCAGCAAGAAAAACAAACAACTACTGCTTCCATCCTGCTTTGCTCCTGTCCATCCTACCCTGGTTCCTCCAATCATGGGGCTACATGGCCCATAAGGCTTCTTCCAACCATCATGACATCTTCTTTGCTGCTGTGGCACCAATGAAAAAGACTGGAACACTTGGAGGAGTCTGATGTGTCTGGTCACAAACAGTGTATCCTTCCCCATACCCTGTGTATAAATTATGAAACAATGAAATATGTTAGAAGGTAAAGGATGGAAATGAGAAGGATAATACTGACCTTTATGCCATTAATAGAATCCCGACCGTTCTAATTAGTCATTAACTAGGTCTAATCAGCATTACAAGGCATGGCATGACGCTCCTATTATGCACACTTGAATGACATCCTAAGACCGGCATGGAAGCATGCACAATGAGCTTGAATTTAAAACAGTAAAAGGTACTAGCATTAGCCCTATTGGCTGATCTGATATCCTCTAGGCTTGCTCCAGCCCAAAAGTCCTTGGAAGCCATGTTCCCCTGACAAAATGTGCACTAAAACATTGAGTATCCACCTGCCTTCTTCTTCAAGCTCTTAGCCCATCTAGCCAATTTGGGAGAGGAAACTTGTTGGAATGGCTTCCGTACCAAGCGAACAAGGTGCCATATTATTTTCTGATTGACTGTGAAATGGTCATATTGCTTTAGATGTTGCACCACCATGATTGAGTATTTTGCAGAAATGATGGAAAATCAATTACCTTCAAACCCGTCGTGGTAAACTGATACAAGTAAAAGGAAACCCCATAACTGGTAAATACACAACCTTTACGCTCAAATGCTTCAACATCAAGAACTCGATGAAAGATGACCAAACAGATTAATGTCAATAATTTAGAAGTCAACTGTGAAAAGGTCATCACAGTGTTTTGCTGTCCACCGTTCAAAAAGGTAAAGGATTACATTGATATCCCAAAGCTTAGTATACTATGCCACAGGGGGAGTGTCAAGTCAAACACATTTTGGTAGGTGACAGACTAATGGATGGTCCCCCACATTACTGAATAATAGACATTAACAGTTCAGTATGAGGCAGAATTTGCCAGCTGTGCCAAAAAGGAACCACTGCTACAACACAGCCCTGACGGGATTCCCATGTATACTACAAGGTTACCCCGGACTTAAATGCTGACTTATCTGGCTGCAGCGTGCTAGGAGGCTAAGATTGCAGAATACATTATTTTGCAGAGTGTTAAAGTATATTTCTACTGCCTAGAAACGAACATTGGCCTAAGCACATTCGCATAGCATTCAAATCGCATTTGAATGAACCTGAATAAGTCTGAATATGCCACCATTTTAAAGTCATCCGCCATTTTGATTAACTCCTGCTTTCTGTCTCATGTTAAATTTTGTGTTTTTGGCTCCAGCAGAGAAAAATTTACTTTGTACTATGTCAACGTAGATAAACATGTTGAGGCTGCTGAAAGTGGATTGTTTGTCCTGCACTAAGAAACCTTGGAGCTAAACTAGAGTTTAACTGAACAGTAATTTAGATGTTGTCTGTATCAATTGCATCATCCTCGTGCAAACAGTGGAACAGAATGTTGAATAGCGAAAACCATGTGCCTTTGCAGAAATCCATGTGTTCATTCCTTGAAACTGGATTAACTTTAAGCTTGAAAACAAATGTTACCATTATATCTTATGTGCAGAAAAACATTTCTAGTGTTTGAGGAAAGCATTGAACAATGTATAGTTGTTTAAACCTGTATTAGTTATGTGAACTGGCTACACACCCTAGTGAATGTGTAGCACAAAGAGGGGCTGGACGAAGTGTCCGGGATTATGAAAAAATGTATAAATACTGATGTTTCTGAGATGTCCATCACTCTCTCCCCTCATGGTGTCTGTTGGTACACACTGTGAGGCGTTGGGAGCCAGATAGCTATCTGACCAATAAACTGTACATGTACTTTTGAACTTGTGACTGGCTTATTTCATTTTTTGTGTTATTAAGCCTCGATATTTCTTTTGATCTTTCAGATGGCGCCCGAATGGGGACCCTCAAGAGTGATGTCACATCACTAGACGAAGGTGAGGTTACCAGACTGGGATCAGAGAGTGACGGGGGCCCCTGCAAAGTGAGACGCGATTCCTCTGCAGTACTGCACAACCTGATCCCTGGACGGTGAGCATTGTTTGGGAGGGCATCTTGAGGAGGTTCTCCGTATAGAGGCCAGTTTATCAAAATCACCAGCCATGACTATTCTTTGAAATCTGATCTGATTCCTTTGTTTTGAAATCAGGTGAGTCGTGCTCCGATTCCTAAGAATCCTGATATTGGTTGCAGCTTTGTAATTGCAAATACAAACAACTCCAGGTAACACAGGTGATCTGATATGCCTGGGAAATTGTCATTCTGTTTCAGGGTATTATTCTGCAGAGATAGACAATCTTTGGGACAAGGCCAACCGGCGCCACCCGATGGGTCGCTGGCGTATTTAATGTATTGTAAGTACAGCCTACGAGTTATCGTATTTAATGATATTTGGCACAGGCAGACTAGACATATTCCTGAACTTCAGTGGCTAGTTTATGGTAGTTTTGAAATTGCCCGCATAGAGCATTTAGAATCGGTATTGTTGAGAAAAAAGGCTAGGCCTGCAGCATTTGATGCAGCTAAAGATTGGAGAAAGGAAGCTATGCAGAAACTCAGAAGTAAAGAAGAGCATTCACGTAGACACATGAAAAATGCTGAGAAAGCACTATTTCATGATCAGCAGAGACAGTCAGAATCTATTAGGGGTATGGATAGGGCTTTCCAACTTGATGTGCAAAAGATATATCCGTCTCAGGATTTTCATACGTCAGATGAGTTCATTAATAAATTATTGAATGAGCGAAACACTGTTTCCACTGCACCGCCTCCTTATGTGCCTTCTCCCATTGTAGTTCCTCCTCTTCCTGTTGTTCTTCCTCCTCCTGCACCTCCACCCTTACCGACAGTTGCCATCCCCTTGATTCCATCTGAACCGCCAGAAGTATTGTCTCCGCTACCTATTGAACAAGATTTGTCTGAACTCTCTTTACCATCTAGTTCTGCTCCACCTGTAGTGGTTGAAGGGGCGGGAGCTGATTCAAGAATAGTGACTTGTGGTACAGTGGGCCTCATCACGAGTTTGGCAGTAACCCTTAAATGCGGTGGTAGCGCTATTACCGCCGCATTTAAGGGTCCGCCAAATCACAGCTTCAGCTGATTTCCCCCAGCTCTTAACTGTGGGGAAATCTGCTGAAAACCGTTGGCGGTAAGAGCGTGAAATTTCCCCACTGAGCCCAATGGGGAATGTGGCATTCCCAAATGGGCTCAGTGGGGAATGGGGATTTCCAGTTCCGCCAAACCCGTGATCCGGCGCTAATAGCGCCGGGGTTTGGCGGTAGGGCTAATAGCGCCAGCGCTAATAGCGCCGGCGTTACTGCCCAACTCATGATGAGGCCCAGTATCTAAAGATAGAAAAAGAAAATTGTATGCGTGGGCTAAAAAGTACATAAAAGAGGGTGATGAATTGGCTCTTTTAGTTGAGATTTCTGTCCAAGGGAATATTCCTGAACAGACTATTTTGATAGAAGGGATGGGAACGCATTTAGCTGACATATGGAGTGATTTGAAGGACTTGAATGTCCCACAGAGGTTGAGGAATTTGAATGTCCTTGCTTGCTTAAGGAACACTGCAGAGAAAGTACATAAGCATGTAGAGAAGGTATTTGAGTTTAAGAGGGAGCTAGATCGGTTACAGAAAGATGAAGTGGATGGTAATGGATGGGAAGCTTCATATGTGCAGAAACTATTTCTTCCTCCATTGAAGCCTATGAGTAAAGAAATGCGCATTTGCACAAGTGACTTATAATTCCAGATATTAGGAAGAATCCAACAGGATTTTATAAAGAAATTGAATCTGTTTTGCATTCATCTGTTTTCACGCTGGGTGATATAAATGTGTTGTTTCCCGGGATCCTTCCTGCTGATTTATGGAAGCGGTTAGAACTGTAGATGATCAGGTAGGGATGGGTGATACATGGGATGCTTTAGTACGAATAGATGGGGAAAGGAATGCCGGTGAGAAACGACCACAAGTGATTCTAGTGTTGCCATACAGAATAGTGACTAAATTAAAAACTCTGGTTCCTGAGAAAATAATCATATGGGATAAACTCACAGCTTGCAGACAATTGAAGTAATAGAGTGCAACTGAGTATTTTAATAGGTCTGAGCAAGTGTATTCAGATTTTAGTGGTCAAGACTTAAGGACAGCGTCAGGAACAAGGTTGTTTGTAGACAAGTTTGTGCGTGGATTGTTGACTGAAATCCATTCACAGATTATGACTTCTGAGAGTGCTTGGCAAGCAAAATCACAATCTGAAGTATTACATATGGCTCAGTAGTATGAGAATAGGGTTAATACAGAGAAGGAGAAGGCAGAAATGAAGAAAGGAGACTTGAAAACTAGAGTATTATTGCAGCACATAGCTAGATGAGCTATAGGTGGGAATACACAGTTCAGAGGCCAGTTTACACCACAGGGTAGCGCACAACTGGGTCCTGTAAACATGAACCAATGTGCATATTGTAGACAGGAAGGTCATTGGCGAGAACAATGCCCGATCCTTCAGTAGAGATCGAATAGCACATATGGCACTATGGGTAGACGATCCAGAGGCTGTCCTGGGATGGGGGTCCTGGTAGAAATCAGTTTGCACAGAATGAACAGGCACCTTCACTGGATAATCAGCAACAAAGTGTAAATAGTGGGAACATTTTCGATAATCCTTCGACTGTCTATTTTTCTAAGGATCTTTCATTTGACGATATACTGTTCCGTTAGGACAGCCCGAAGCAGAGTCTGGAACCGATATCTATTCCCATTGATCAGGAAGGGCCCTTGAAATGAAGGTGGGGAATAGGGAACATCTATTTTTGATAGATACAGGAGCACAGAAGTGTTCTATTGATCATTCACAGGTTCCAGATATTCCACTGTCAGGGCAGAACAACATTTCTGTAGGATTCTCTGGTATGCCAGTGGTTAGTCCAGTCTCTCGGCTGGTACCGATTTCACTGGGACCATTTACTGATTCTTGTCCATTTCTAATGACAGCAAATTGTGGCAAAAATTTGTAGGGATTAAATTTATGAAAGAAGTTGAAAACTGTGATTTACTGTTCTCCGGATGGAGTGCATTTAACTTTTTCGCCTCAACAAACTTCCATTCCACATTTTTTGTCTAGGCCTTTACCAATTGAATTGAATAAGGTTCTGAGATGTCTATGGGCAGTTAATGATAATGACCTTGGCATTTTACAAATTGAACCAGTTAAAATTGTGTTGAAACCAGGTGTTAAGTTGCTCCGTATTCCGCAATATAAGATTTTGGTTGAAGGTGAACAGGCTTTGGAGAGTATTATTTCTAATTTTGTACACATAGGTGTGTTCGAGGAAATTGCAGGGAGAGTGTGTAATAGTCAGATTCTACCAGTTTATAAGAAAGGGGATAATGCAATTCCTTTTCGTTTCATTATTGACTTGCACGCCATTAATAAGGTTTTTGCTCCACAGTTTCCGATTGTACCTGATGTTACTACAATATTGACTATGATTCCAGCCACGACTACACGTGGATTTGAAAAACGCTTTTTTCAGTATTCCTGTACATGTTGAAAGCAGATATTTGTTGGTGTTCACCCTAGGGGGATGATCCTTTACATTCACTTGTGTGCCACAAGGGTACACTGAGAGTCCAAGGATCTATAGTAGAGCGTTGAAAGAACAGCTTAGTTACCTTCTACTTGCACGTTGTTGCAGTACATTGACAATTTACTTCTAGCTGCTGATTCTGAAGTTGCTTGCAAAGAAGGCACTGTGTTGCTGCTTATTCATCTAGCAGACCATGGGCATAAGGCTTCATTGAAAAAGTTTCAGTATTGTCAACAGGAGGCCACATATTTAGGCTATCTCCTGTTGAAGGAGTGAAGAAGACTAACACCTGAACGGATACAAAACATCTCTAATATGTCTGTCCCAAATACACAGAAAGAGGTCGGAGCTTTAATAGTCATGGCTTCATATTGTAGACAGTTGTTCCCAAATTTTTCATTAATAATACAACCCATGTTGGCATTGACAAAGAAGGGAATTTCATTGCCTTTACCGTGGAACATGTATTGCCAGAATGCTTTTGATCTGTTCAAGGCTGCGTTGTGTTCAGCACCACTTTTGGGCACACCAAATTACGAAAAGATCTTTGTGTTTTATGTGCATGAATGTGATGGATGCGTTTTGGCTGTATTGACACAGGAACATGGGTGAAAGAATAGACTGTGCGGTTATTTTTCCTCTACGTTAGACCTTGTTGCATGCGCTTTACCGAGATGTTTGAGAGCTGTAGCTGCTGCCCCTGCATCCGTGAAACAAAGTGAGGATATGGTTTTATGTCATTCTTTAACCATGATGGTACCCTACTCCATAGACGTTCTATTAAACAGAACGCAAACGCAACATCTCACATCGGCTCGACTAACAAGATAAAAGCTGATTCTATTTGCTATGCATATCCAAATTAATGGATGTTGCTCATTAAATCCACTGAACTATTGCCTCTTCCGCAAGAAACAGACTGTAGTGACAAAATGTCACATGATTGCCTCTATACCACATAACAAGAAACTAAGGGAAAAATTGATTTAAGTGATACACCCTTAAAGAAACCACAAGGGGAGCCGTTTTGTGATGGCTCCTGCTTTAAACTTCCAGATGGTACATTCACTGCTGCTTACGCAATCAACATATTAACCACTATTGTGGAAACCAAACGAATTCTGTATAATTCTGCCCAGGTCACAGAGATTATTGTGCTAACCAGAGCCTGTGAACTTTCTGAAGCACTTTGTGTGAATATATACACAGACAGCCAGTATGCCTTTGGGGTATTCCACAACTTTGGTCAACTATAGGCTGAGAGAGGTTTCTTGACCTTGCATGGAACAAATATCCAGCATGGCACTCTAATAGTTCAGCTACTTTCAGCACTTGCGCTTCCTATACAGTTAGCAATGATGAAGTGTGCAGCACACCAGAAAGTGATGGACGATGTAGGAAAAGGAAACACTTTTGCTGACAGAATAGCCAAACAGAATACTACTGATCTGCATTCAAAGATGTACGTGTTAGATCTAACAAACGGGTCACTAGCACTTGAATGATAGACGAAGGATTAGCTGTCTAAAAGAAATTCAGGCTGAAGCTACTCCAGAAGAAATCAGTGGGCTGAGGGTCCAGCGGGTCTAGATGATGAGGGTTGTTGGGTGGATAATGAAAAGCAAAGAGGGATGCTACCCAATGCCTATGTTATTGCTATGGTGACCATGGCTCAAGATTGCACAATCAAAGACAGGGCTCTCCCCCTATGAGATTGTCATGCGGTGACCAGCCAATATATGTAATGTTCCAAAACCCAAGCAGTTGAAAGAAATCCAGCATCCGCTTTTGTCTGATTATTGTGACCAATTGCCTCAAAACTTGTATTTGATTCATCAACAGGTGCGAGCAGCTCTCCCTGTAAAATACGAGGGTCTAGGTCATTGGCTCCGACCTGGCGAGTGGGTCCTACTGAAGATTTTTGAAAGGGGCTCCTATCTTGCACCTCATTGGAGGGGACCACATCAAATACTTTTGGCCATGCAGACCATTGTACGAGTAACTGGGAAGAAGCACTGGATCTACATGACACATGCAAAGAGGATTCCTTTTCCTCTGCCCTACGATGGAGGGTAGGAGAAGGGAATTGGTGATCTTAACACTCACAACGAGCCTGCTCTAATCGACATTGAGGGTGTCACGGAAATCCTTCCTGAGCCCGTGGGGCCTGGGGAGACTGCTGTTTCTTCTACTGAAATCCTCAATGAGCCCTTGGGGCCTGCGGAGATTGTTGCTTCTTCTTCAAATTTTCTTCACCGTCGATCGATCTTGCTTCTGCTTCTTCATTTTCTTCAGGAAACAATGACGCTTTGTTCAATGACCATTCCGTACCTGGAATCTCAAGTTACGATCTGCGACCACAGAATCGGATTTAGATTTACAGATGCTGACATTACATTAATGTAAATAGGATAGGAAAGTGCAGCTAGGCTGTGCCCACAAGAAACCCACAAGAAACCACTGTTGAGCCAGTCCCTCGTCATTCCTCTGCTGCATATAAATAAGAGGCAGGGACCAGAAAAGTTAGCCTTCAATCAATGTAGGCCACGTGGTCAATTGCCACCCACGGATGAACTAAAAAAGCCTAACAGTGAGGCTTCTTAACGGACGCTGAGAAACTATGAAAAGGATGCTGGTCACTTTTCTGATGATGAATCTGCTCGTCAATGGTCATGGTCCTCTAGGACCAAATGGACACTGGTCACAATAACAGCTTGTTTTATAATTGGAATGACATTTCGATTTTGGTATTTCGAAAATGCATATCCGTTTGATGTCTTGGTACCGACTGCAAGTATCCCCAGTGTGTCTCCAGCTTACGTGCATTGGCAAACTCTTCATTCTCGAGACCTCCAACACAGAGGGGGCTATTATAATAACACTATTTTAATGATTATGAGGGAAACCCATGCCATTCTAAATAAGACAAATTGCTGGGAGTGTTCACATTTGTCACAACATGGGGAAAAGGGACTGGGCTGGTATATACATCCACTCCCTTTAACTACTGCTTGCTATGCTTCACTTAGGGCATTATTCTTTGGCCGATGGAATAATAGTGTCACTGGGAACTTTGTTGGGACTAATCTTAACGAATTTGAAAAGCAAGTTTTAACACCTCTAGGATGTTCTGACAATGATGCATGGTTTTTGGATAATGTTGATGTTTGAATAAATGCTCTTGGCTTAGGCCAAACGGAGGGTTTATTAAAGTATATTTCACATAATAATGCCTAGAAATGAACATTGGCCTGAGCACATTTGCATTGCATTGAAAATCACATTTGAATGAACCTGAATAAGGATTAATACGCCATAATTTTAAAGTCATCCGCCATTTTGATTAACTCCTGCTTTCTGTCTCATGTTAAATTTTGTTTTTTTGGCTCCAGCAGAGAAAAATTTACTTTTTACTGTGTCAAAATAGATAAACATGTTGAGGCTGCTGAAAGTGGATTGTTTGTCCTGCACTAAGAAACCTTGGAGATAAACTAGAGTTGAAATGAACAGTAATTTAGATGTTGTCTGTATCAATAGCGGCATCCTCATGCAAACAGTGGAGCAGAATGTTGAATAGCTGAAACCGTGTGCCTTTGCAGAAATCTGTGTGTTCACTCCTTGAAACTGGATTACCAAATGTTACCATTGTATCTTATGTGCAGAAAAAACATTTCTAGTGTTTGAGGAAAACATTGAACAATGTATTGTTGTTTAAACCTGCATAAGTTATGTGAACTGGATACGAACCCTAGTGAATATGAAACACAAAGAGTGGCTGGACTATGTGTCCGGGATTATGAGAAAATGCATAAATACTGATGTTTTTGAGATGTCCAGCACCCGCTCCCCTCATAGTGCCTGCAGGTACACACTGCGAGGCGTTGGGAGCCAGATAGCTACCTGGCCAATAAACTGTAAATGTTCTTTTGAACTTGTGACTGGCGTATTTCATTTTTGGTGGTATTAAGCCTCAATATTTCTTTTGGTCTTTCATGTGGGCACCATACCATTAGTGGGAGTGAGCATCATGCTTTGATGAGAGCGTGCACCCTCCTAGCCTCCCAACCAGAACTTGCAGGGTACTGGTGAGCATAGGGTGGGTGCATGGAATATCCACTAAAACGTCTGAGACTAGTGTACACCATGTTTAGTAGGTCCAAAACAGAGCAACTAAGACTAGGCAAGCCTTCTGTCTCTGAACCTGCAGGAAATCCCTTGGTATAAGTGTGAAGGGGGAAACGCATTTGATATGCCAAGAGCCGAACCCAGAAGGAAAACATTAGTTTTGAGTGCACCAGGATCCAGTCTCCTCTTGAAAAACAATGGAAGTTGTGCCGTAAGCAGGATGCAAAGAGATTAGGCTCCAGAGATATGGGGTGCTCTGAAAGACCCTTGGGAGGAGGAGCCATTCCGCCAGCTCCTACCAGTGTTGGGAAAACCAGCCCGCCACTACAGTGGACAACCCAGGAATTAAAACTGAATGACCTTCAATTGGTGTGACAGGCAAAAGTACCAAAACAGTTTGACTAGCACTGTGAGGTAGTTGGATTTTGTGCCCTGCAGGTTGTTGATGTACTGAACTGCGGATTGGCTCTTGAAGTTTGATAGGACATTGCCACTGGCCTTTTTCAAAACTTTGAATTGCAAAGAATCCTGCAAATATTTATAAACAATGTATGTGAAGTGCTGACTCCTCTTGTGACCACTGACCTTCAGTTGAAGCTCCACCCATTATTACTGGCATCATACACTAAAACAAGACTCAGGGACATGCAAAAATTGACCTGCCAATACAGGTAACCATCTCAATTCATAGCACACTTCTGAAGAAAGTAACACCCAAGCAGCATAATCTATGCTTAGCTGAAGCTTTTGATGCTTCAGCCTCTGGAGGGCCCGGTAAGGAAAGGGAACAGGAAAAATCACCTGAATGGATTCCAAAGTGAACCCTATGAGCTTTAACAACTACACAGAGGATGGCCTGCACAAATTTGATAGCTCAAAACCACGCTGTGGGAAGATGTAATTATATTATATTATATTACTGACTGCTGGATGAAAAAACTTGCCAAAGCACTCAGGAGCTGTAATTCCTGTGTTCATAGAAAGGTTGTCTTCTTCCACAATGATTCCAATATCTCTATATTGATCACCTTTCATTGGCCTGGAGGGGTTCTCCCAAAAATGTGATATCCTCTCAATGTATCCAACACACAGTGATCCCTGGAGACTCTCAACCTGTTTTAAAACTAATCATGAAGATGGTAACCCACCAGAATGTGGGCTAGAGGAAGATGAAGACTATCCACCATTATAGGAGGCTGTAGCTACCCACCCTGTTGTGCTGTCCCTTCTGTGGAAAGAAGGGACTCCTGCCACGTGTCTGCTAAAACATATTCTTGGGGTGCTGCACATGTTGTTGAGATCAAAAACCACCATGCAGGGAGGTTTGAGCCCAGCCAGATGTACAACCCCAAAAATGACCGGCTTGCACATAGACCAATAGTTTCCTAGATAAAATGTGTCCCTTGTCCAGTAAAGTTAAAGTAGAAACATATGTACGTCTTTTTTTCACTGAACCATCCCCAACAAGGATATCTTCCGAGTTTCCTTGTGCTGCAGTGTCCACAAATCTCATGAGCTTTGGATTTATTTTAAGTGGGATGCCTTGTCTGCGCTCCTGAATAATAGAAGTATTGATATCACAAACCAAACAGAGTGCTCTTTGGGCCAATCTTGAGGTCAACTCAGAAACTAAAGGTTTGTCAGTCATCCAGGGCTCTTCCACCAAATCTAAGATCTTCAGGAGGGTCCCTAGTACATTTAAGAGGTGATCCTTGCACATGGTCCAGTATCTATCCACTTTAGACACATCTTTTGCATAAAGGTCAAAATGACAGCATGCTTAGGAACCATACCTGGCATCAATTATTGACTTATGTGGAAGTGCCCGTTGATCTGTTCCACCTGAGGTTGAATGAACGATTCAGTGGAGTTTGGGTGTGTCACCCTGAATGGATTAAATATTAGTTTGCCCATCTGGTCGCCCACCCTCTTGCCACCTACTTCCCCAGGCAGCTGCATCATCCTGTTTAAGGTCCACCCATTTGTCAGCATATTGTCCAATAGTGGGGAGGAGTCAGCATCCCATATCTGAATTTCACAACTCTGACATGGATGAGGTTTATTAGTCTGAAAACCTGAGCTGGTAAAATGCAAATCTTCCTATCTGCCTGATGGCTCTTTTGGTGCCTCAAAAGCACCCACCATTGAGGCCCCTGTAAGCATATCAGTCTGAGGGATGCCAGAGTGAAAACCCCCAGTGCCACTAAATGTCCATTCTCCAGGGAATGGTCCCCTTTATATGCCACTTTTCACCTATTGGAAGGTATCGCCAAGTCATCTTGCGGTCCATTACCACCATCACTCCCAGGCTCTGCGAGGCCTTGGTGCACAGCCACGGACACTGTCTTCCCAAAACTAATGGCCAGACCTGCATTGGCTTTGTTGGGGTGGTCAGGGGGGTCCCCATGATTATGAGGGGTCCATGTTGCAGGCGCCATATTGATGACTGGGGGTGGCAGCAAACTGGGCGCAATGGTGCAATGTGATGTGAATCAAGCATAGTTAACTATGGTTGGGATAATTTACTTTTAGTAATTTATGTTTCATTCTTGAAATGAAGCATATTAGAGTTGCACATTCGTAGAAAGATACAGTATTAAAACCGCAAATGCAACATGAACATGATTTAAACATGTGCTGCTTTGAAATACAGGGAAAATGGGAGACAGAAAGGGTTGCAATGCACATGCGATGGCCAGCCTGTCATGAGATCACATGGTAAAGAAGGAATAACATTTATAAAACATACATACAGTAATATATTTCTATATCTTTCTTCTATGTATATAAACGTGAAAATGTATAGGCTTGCGGTTTGTGGGTTGTGGCTTCGCCTATGTTCCCTATACAATTCCACACTGTTTCACCAACCTTCATCACGTTTTGCACAGTCACCTGTTAGGACCCTCCAGACATTACTAGCTACATGACACCTGGACACCCCACCCCTTCTCCCGGATTTCAGCAAAAGTGTGAATTTTGGTGTGGGTGTGTGGGTTTGCGTATGTTCCCTTTACTATTACACAATGTTTCCCTAATCTGCACCCAATTTTGAGGTCACCTGTTAGGACCCTCTGGACATTACTGGCTACATTACATCTGTACACCCCACCCCATCCCACAGCACTTCAGTAACAGTGCAAATGTGGGTGTAGGTTTATAGGTTTGTGACTTTGCATATGTTCCCCATGCAATTCCACACTGGTTCACCAATCTGTACCAAAATGTGCTTAGTCACCTGTTAAGACTCTCAGGACATGACTGGCTCCATGATATTTGTACACCGGGCTGCTTTCCCTGGATTTAATCAAAAGTCAACATTTGGGTGTGGGTTTGTGGATTTGTGACTTTGCGTATGTTCCCTTTACAATTCCACACTATTTCTCCAACCTGCAACACATTTTTCACAGTCATCTGTTAGAACCCTCCGGACTTTACTGGCTACATGACATCTGGATGTTGTGGGTTTGTGGCTGCACGTATGTTCCCTATACAATTCCACACTGTTTCACCAATCTGCACCAAAACATGCACAGTCACCTGTTAGGACCCTCCAGACATTACTGGCCACATGGCATCTGGACACCCCACCCCTTTCCCTGGATTTCAGCAAAAAGGAACATTTGGGTGTGAGTTTGTAGGTTTGTGGCATTCGAGTATGTTCCCTATACAATTGCACACCGTTACACCAATGTGCACCAGTTTGTGCACAGTCACCTTTTAGGAACCTATGGACATTACTGGCTACATGCCATTTGGATACCCCACCTCTTTCCCTGGATTCCAGCAAAAGTCAACATTTGTTTGTGTGTGTGGCTTGGCGAAGAGTTGTTCCTTTTACAATTCCACACCGTTTCTCCAATGTGCACCACATTTTTCACTTTACTTGTACCTATGAGGGTATGAAAGCCCTTACAATGCCGGGTATATCAGCTAGTATATAGAAAAAAGTGAAATTGTGTTGTTTGTGCCAGGATTTGTGTCGAAGCATTGGTCCTTACACAATTCCACACTGTTTCACCAATCTGCTCCACATTCTACATAGTTGCCTGTTAGGACCTTGAGAACACTACTGGCTACATGAGATTGTGGCCATCCCCGCCAAGTCCCCAGATTTTAGCACAATTAAAAATGTGTTTGTGGGTTTGTGGCTTGGTGAAGCACTGTACCTTATACAGTTACACACGGTTTCACCATCCTGCACCAGATTTTGCATGGTTACCTGTTAAGACCATCCGGATATTACTGGCTACATGACATTTGGACACCACACCTTGTTCTCCGGATTTCAGCACAAGTCAAAATGTGTTTGTGGGTTTGAGGTTTGGCAAAGTATTGTTCCTTATACAATTCCACACCTTTTCAGCAATTTGCAGCAAATTGTGCATAGTTGCCTGTTACGACTCTCTGTACAGTACTAGCTACATGGCATTTGGGCACCCTACTTCTTTCCCTGGATTTCAACACTTTCTCACATGATACAGTTGCCTGAAATCGGCGAAACATCAATGTGGTCATAAAGGGACCAGTCCCGACATGAGGAACAAAACTCGAGGTCCCGGCTCTAGAATGTTTACACCGCAATGCACCACAATCAACTGTACCATTACAAAGTGAGGTGACAGGTGGGTAGAGAGCACACAATGTCCGTTTATGCAGCAGCACAGTCTCACCTCCACCAATATCTGCTCCACGGTATGTCAGCCAGCCACACGCGCCCATTCTCAATGCAGTTTACTTCAGGTTGCAAAGCACATCAAGCAATAAGAGAATCGGAACAGCCACCTGCAGGATCTGTGTTATCATGTCTGTCTACAGAATCCGTTTGGAGAATGGGTACATATGCTAGTATATATATGAAAGGAGCTTTTCATCACACAGAGACATATATGAAAGGAGCTTAATACAGAGTTATATAAATGTGCATGTAGTGGGGTTTTGTAATTTTGTTTGGACTTTAAAGTTAGCATTTATACAATGCATTTTTTGTAGCTGGGACATTCTGGTTGCGTGCCTGGGGGGTTGACTGAGGAAGAATGCATCATCTAGTAGAAGGTCAGCCTGCGAACAGGACAACGGTTTATAGTTTAACAGTTCCACAAGGAACATGAAATCTTGCTCATTGTATTGAAGACGCTTAGAGGGGGTTGACCATTTCTTTGGGTCGGCAAGGTGTCTGCTGTTCAATTTTTTTCACGGGGTGAAACTAGAGGCTGTACGTATTAAAGTAGTGGTCACATACATTAGAATCTCTTAAGAGGAGTAAGGAGTCTGGGACGGATGAGATCACAATTGGTAGCTCAAAGAGAACCTATTTGTTCAGGCCTTCCTCATATTGCTAAAGTATTCCAGTGGGCCATGTGCAATCCCAGTTAAGATTAAAAGGCTCTAGACCAGTTGTTACTAAGTAATTCATTATGTTATATGCAAATGTTTCATTGTACTATGATGTCACAACCTACCAAGGATCAATCCTCAGCAAAGGCGATCTTCAAATATGTTCAGAAGATGATCTTAAAGATTGTCAATGACCGATTTGAAAGAGCACATTTGGAAAAGATGGAAATTCTTTGTAGATGTTTTGTCCAATCGTGTCTGAAGGGTGGGTGGTAATACCATATTAGGGAGTATTTTAACTGTTGCTAAAATGTATAAAATTGTATCAGTTGGTTTGGTTTTACAGGACTATCACATCGCTCCCCAGATGTGTGCCCAATAAATCTTGCATTACGTACAAAATGTGAACTTGTTCCTCAGGTATTGGACTCTGGTTTGGGCCAATGTAATTAGGGGTCTGCTCCTACAAAATTCATGGACCCGAAGGGACCCTAGGCTTTTTTCGAGATGTGGAGGGTCTTCTGTCCACACCAGATGACTGCACACCACAGGGAACAGTCTTCAGTGCACATTGAAAAAGAGAGGTCAGGGGATGCCATATTTGTTAAAGTTCTGTCTGCTCAACAGACCATGGTACCATGGTCCAGCTCTGCAGGGCGACTTGACGGCGCACCACATCAGAACGCTTTGGGTCATGTGAGTGTACTTTTGGAGGTAAAAGCAAGGAGGGAAAAGGGTTTTTCTTTGATTTAAGGTGCTCTGTAATTGAGGAATTGGAATAAAGAGGTTTGAAATTAGTTGAGGTAGCAGGCATTGGAAAAGTGGATGTTTTAGCAGAGTGATTAAACTGTTCTGTGCACAATTGATACATATTAGAGTTGCACACACATAGAATGATACAATGTTAAAACTGCAAATGAAATTTGAACACGATTTATGCACAGGGTGCTTGGAAATATGTGTAAACTGGGAGACAGAGAGAGTTCCAATGCACATGAGATGGGAAGCTTGTTCTCAGAGCCTGCAGTAAAGAAGGAATAATATTTATAAAACATACACACAGAATTATAATAAGGCGGCGGCTGCCGCCCTATAGTTAAGGTGAATCGGACTCCCATAGGAACCCATTAAAGTTCTATTGTTAATAACTTTTGATTTGAATAACATATGTCACTGAAATTCCGTAAGTGATTAAGGACTTGCAGTTCACCTCAGACTGCAATGTTTCATAAAGATTTGTTAAAAATAGAACAGTTATTAAGATGACAAAAACAAAACAAAAATACTAAAGTACGTGCCAGTTCCTATTTAGTTTCCCATAGACAAACAAGGTCAATTTTCGCCAAAATGCACAGCCCAAATCGCTGGACACATTCGGACCAAGTCCGAAAACAATATGTGCATGAAACATTGACTCGCAATCCATGCATGGCTTGAGGTTATTCCGTGCAGTAGTTGCTTAAATATTTTACGGAGAAGGAGGTGCCTCTTTCTCAAAACTAGATAGTTATCTCCCTTTCTCAAAACTAGATAGTTATCTCTCAGGGATTTACCAAAACTGGCTGTTTTTAGAAATGACCGCCATCTTATTTTTCTTTCGATGCAATAGTTAACCGCAGCTATAGCCAAGGTTAACAGGAAATGAAAAGTTGTTAAAATGCTATTGGCATGTTACAATAACAGCAAATAACTTTAGACTAGAGGTGGAAAGGTTGGAAGGTTGCTGGCAGACACCAAGTGAAATTTGGGAGTTTTAGGAGGTCCGGGACTGAGTTTGCAACATAAAGCTTTCTGTAGCCGCGGCTATGGCCTCGAATAGCGGACATCTCAAAGCCAACTGTGTCACAGAAACAGTCTGTATTGTGGGGGGAGAGGAAGGGTAGGTGAGGAGGACATAAGTGGATTGGAGGAGCTGGAACAGATGAGGGGGAACTTGGTGAAGGGCTGGGGGAAAGTAACGTTTTTTTTCAACCATTTTTCTGATATTTGCAGGGATATATTGAAGGCTACACAAGACTACAGAAAGCCCCGGTTATGAATAGTTCTGTGCCCACGGATATAGATTTTGGGGTGATTATGGGGTGTTTGTGTTTTTTTTTATTTTTTTGTTTAAACAACATACAGGTACTTTCCACTACATAGTTGTCAAAACAAAGAGAGGATATTCATCATACCCTCCCTCCCCCACACACTAATACCCCTTCTCAAAACAAATTTCCCCCACCCCCTCCCACCTCTCTCCCAGGAACAACGTTATGATGAAACTGAGTTCACTGATATGTCTTTATCTGTAAATTTTCACTGATGATCAGATTTGAGTCACTTATCCAAGTAAAAGTTAATGAATGGCAAACAAAGATGCTATCCAAGAAGAGAGCATATCACTCAGGCCAGGCACTCAGCCCAATGGCTCCCAGTCAAAGAACGGATCACTCTCAAAATCCTGACCCTCACCCACAATGCCCCTCTCTCTCCGCCCCGTCCTATCTATCAGAAACCATCCTCAAACCTTCCTCCTCCCGTCCCACCAGGACGCAATACTCCAACCTTATCTGCATCCCACGCATCAAAAAAGCCAAAGCCGGAGGTCTGAGCTTCCCCTAAATTGCAGCCAAAACCTGTAACGCGCTCCCTGCAGATATTAGAGCGGAAAACTCACTCCACATTTTTCGCAGGAAACTAAAAACCTCATTCCTTACAAAATAATTAGGAAACTCTCAGGAATCCATGTAAATATTCTGCACTGCTAATGTATTCATGTCTACTGTAAATTCTGTATTATATGTAATTACTGTAACTAAGATTTTGTCTGTAACAAGCGCCTCGATGCCCCCGGGCTGAAGTGCGCTCTACAAATCTGAATAAAATAAAATAAATAAAATAAAAAAATATCCAGGGCGTTTTCCCATACGTGCCCAGTGTGCCCCTCATCCCATAACGGTTTACCCCCCATCCCTAAATGACTACATACTTGTCAATGAGGTCTTTCCAAAGTATTTCATATTGCAATGACCTCTCATGTAGAGAGACTATAATCCTCTCCATTAGACAAATGCTGCTAGTGACATTTTACCATTCTTTTTTCTTGGGGCTGTGACTGCTTTCCATTTGATCACTATACATGCTCGTGCCGCTAGTAGTACGGGACCAATCAAGCCTGTCGCCCTCACAAATTCATCCTTGTTTCTTTCCAACCCAAATAACACAAGAAGGGTGTGCACTCACATTGGATCCCTTCTATATCCCTGATCCAAGCTAAGACTTCATCCCAGTACACTTTTATCTGTGGGCACCCCCACAACATGTGCCAGTAGTCTGAACTTTTACCACATTGTCACCAGCATAGGGGACTCACAGTTCGATACATCTGGGACAACCTATATGGGTGGTATTGCTACCTATGAAGAAGTTTAGTTGCTGTAGCTTATACTGGGAGGCAATTGACACCACCAAGGTTACCTTACAAAAGGTTCTGTCATTATATAATACTTTTCAAGATCTACTAAGACCACCCCCCGACTTTCTCCTTGGACAGTGTCAATACTTCATATGCAATCCTTGATTTTATACCCTGCCATAGAAATCTCAAAACAGCCTTCTTCACCTCCCCAAAGAATGTTTTGGCATTTTAATTGGGAGCATCTGGAATGGGTATAAAAACCTTTGGAGATACACCATCTTCATTGCGTTTAACCTCAGGATAGATTTATTCTTGTTAATTTTGAAACTGGAGAGGAGTCCGTAGCACTCAATCAACTGTATAGGCCTGGGTATGGATGTCAGCAGGTTTGTGACGTGTAATAGTAGATCATCTGCATATAATGCCACCTAATATTCTTTCCCTTGCACCCACATCCCTTCCACCAGGCCACCAGATCTGATTTCTTGAGCGAGAGGCTCAAGTGACAAGGTGAATAATATTGCAGACAGAAGGCAGCCCTGCCTAGTACCCCTACCCTGGGTGAACCATCACGAGTAGTCAGAGTTGACCGCCACTGAGGCCTTAGGGGATGTGTAGGCTGCTTTCACCCTTCTAAACCTCTCGCCTATTCGTACTTTATTCAACACCGCCTCCAGGAATCCCCATTCCACTCAGTCAAATGCCTTCTCTGCGTCGACAGGCATGAGAGCCGGTTCGCCCGCCATAGTCCTCGATTCGTGCATCAAGTGGAATGTTTTGTGCATCGTGTCTGACCCCTGCCTCCCCAGAATAATTCCCACTTGGTCTGGATGTATGAGCCGGGGAATATAGGTCTCTAGCCGAACTGCTAGGATTCTCATATATATCTTTGCATCGATATTTAGCAGAAATATTGGGCGGTATGATCTACAATATATGGGGTCTCTCCCGTCCTTTGGTATAATGAAGATCAATGCCTCTGAGAAGGACTCTGGAGCTACGCCTGTCTCCAATATGTTGTTAAACAGTTTGACCAAGAAGGGGAGGAGGGGGGGCAGAAAGGTTTTGTAAAACCATGCCTTATAGCCATCGTTCCCGGGAGCCTTACCCAGTGGCAATCTCTTCACTGTATTTTCTACTTCCTCAGCCGTGATCGGGGCGTCAACTGCATTCACCTCCTCATTTGTGAGATCCGGCATTTCCACAGCGTCTAGGTATCTGTCTATTTCATCTCTACCTTGGGTTGCTTTGGAATCGTATCAATGTTCGTAGAATCACACAATGCTTCTGGGATGTTTCTACCTTGTGGGTCATGAGTATTCCCCTGCCCTTCATCTATGATTGTTACCCATCTGTCTTCCCTTTGCCCTTGCAGCCTGGCAGCCAATAGAGGGTTGGCCTTATCACCCTTCTCATAATGCTTCTATTTGAGGAATTGGAGTTTCCGAACAATCTGTCCCTCCTCATGGAGGCGAAGCTCGTCACGCTTCTGCCTGGCCAGAGCAGTCTTGCCCGCCCTATCCTCAGTGGCAGTCCGTGCAACCCAGTCTATATGTGTTATTTCCTTCCTCAATCTATTTTCTATCAGAGCCCTCTCCCTTTTCTTGATGGCACCTTCTCTAATCAAATCCCTTGCTAAGTTGCTTTCCCTGCATCCCACGCCATTCTCTTTGATACTTCACCTGTATTATTAGCCTTAAAATACTCTTCTTTCTTGGTTACCATCTCTGTACGAAAGACACGGTCTTTCCAAAGAGTCTCATTGCAGTGCCACTTGTTTCCTTTACTCGTTAGAGCTGCCAGATCTAATTCCACAGAGACCATATTGTGATCAGACCAAGCAATAGGTTCAATCTCAGAGCGGCCGTCACTTCCGCCAGCTCCTTTGTGATATACATGTAGTCAATTCTGGTGTATGTGCCTGGGGTTCAGAGAAAAAGGTATAACCTGTGGTGTTCTACTGCCGTTCGGCCAGCGTCTGGTGGTTTAAGCAGGTCCGGGGCAGTTGTGTGTCTGTCCTATTTAGTGTCCGCCCATAGGTTGAAGTCCCCTCCCAATATCACATGGCCTGTGGCTTCTAGCATTATTTTGGATATTGTGCGGTGTAAAAACCCAGCTTGTCTCACATTAGGTGTGTACATTGTTGCTAGCCTGACCGTCAGACCGCTCATAGGGCCCACCACCATCAGATCCCTCCCTTCCACATCCATCCACACCTTCAAGACCTTTAAATTCAACCCTTTTCTAAGTAATATTCCTGTACCCACTTTTTTAAGAGGGACAGATCCCAATATTCAATCCCCACTCTAGGCTGAAGAACCCTTCTCTCCTCTCCCCAAGCATACTTAGTTTCCTGTAGGGACAGCACATCTATCCCAGACCTCCAAAATTCCCGGCTAACTAAAGAACTCTTAGTAGGGGAGTTAAGCCCCTTGACGTTAAGTGTGCAGATTCTAGAGAGTGCACCTTTTGTTGTATTAAGTGTTGCTGCCATTACTTCTCTTGGTTCTGTCATGTGCACGTGATCGACCTTAACATATTTGGTTTCCTCATGCGACTCAATGTTCAACATATCACATATCTATGTAACACTTCCTACCTGCACTTGTCTTTCCTTCTTCCTAACTAGCTTGGCCAACCTCTCCCAGTCGGAGTCTGACCACCAGTGAGAACCAGCGTTGTCCCGGTCCGATCTTAGAGCATTCAACCAAACATTTAGACCCCTTTTAGACCCCTTTTTATTACCTCCCCACCCTTTCCACCCGGATCCCCTAAATCGCTATGTTTCTTCAAAAGCTCAGCTTTTCCTAGGTCCATATGCAAGTACCTCTTGACCTCAAGCCATAAACTGGGTGTCCACAGTCCTCTCCGCCCTGCTTATGCAATCACCAGAGTGTCATCCCGTAAGTCCAGTGTCCATCCACTGTATTTTAGCCTCAGCTATACTATTATATCTTGTGCAATTTTGTAAATATGTATATATGTATAAAACCCGATGTGAGCCTCTCCCTTTAAATAATACTTTGTAAGTGCATCTATAAAAATAGCCACTGCTATACTGAAAACACGTTCTGGGGTATCATTATATTGTATATGTGTATTTACCTGTGTTAAGTAGTCCTTAAAATAACTGTTCTGGGGTACACTGAGTGTAGTATTTGAGCACATTTGGAGTACTGGTTTGTTGTTATGAAGGAATACTGCATTTCCTTCAACAGTTAGGTATACTCCGCCATGTCTATGGTAATTGCATATGTAGAACTGTATGTTGTTGTTTGAAATCCATAATTGATTGTGGTCTCTCATGAATGATGAAACTACTTTATCATCATCCTCTCAATGAACAGTCATTTATTGTATTGACACCTTTTAAGTATCATTGTATCACTACTGACTCTTTTGTCATTTATATTCCATACTAACATTTTTTTTTAAAGAATCCTCATAGCCACTGCTTTAATAAAGTGGAGTGATTAGTGACATCACAACCTGGGCCCCTCTCTTGAAAATTGGCCTACTGGATTGGTTGTCAGGAGCCTAATAACCTATATAACTCCCACCACCCTGAGTTATTCCACTTGCTCTCGCATGTCGGGTGGCTGCCCTTGTCCATCCCCAAATTCTATCTCTAAGCAATGTTGCAGTGTGAGGTTCTTACCATTGATATTTGCCTATTGCTACCCACCCTAGGAGTCTGAACTGTGATCAGCTAGAGCTGGTCTCTCCAGGCCTGGGATCCGCAATGGTTCTCAGCTCTTGGTGTACCTTCTCAAGATAATAAGAATGACTATCTGTCTGCATTGTAACTTGTGTGTACCACCTTAGACTATGAGAGTGCTCGTTCATCTTGTGCAACACTTGTTTCACACTGTATTCTCTTTGTTGCAAGCTTCGGTCTGGCAGCATGAGATCGACTCTCTTCCACCAGCTCAGGTTTCGTTTCATTGTCTGAGTTGGCCGGGTCATGTGATCGGAGACCATGATTTGGATATTCTGCAGCTCTTAATTATGAGGAATTATTCACATTTATTGCACCTGGTGTTACTGCTGTTCAGAGAATGGAATGTTGTGCGTTTCTGGTGGCCTTGGCAGCGGGTCCTGTCTCAAATGTTTGCTCTTTTCCAGCCTGAATTCACCTCAGCTCAGCTCTTGCTGAGAGGCTTGTAGACTGCTATTCTATATTCTCTATATGTCAGACACACTTGGCTCTCTCAGGTCCCACAGGTACTCCTGCAGTTCCATGAGGTTAATTGCACATACGCATCTGCAAACTGTACTCAGGATCTCTTGCCTCTTGCAGTTTCTGCATTGATGTGTTAAGCTAATGACAAAAAAATAAAAGTAATGACAATATGTATATGTATCTGTTCTCTAACTATAGAACTGTACGCTCGTGTTCTTTGTGTATTCAAGAGTGTGTTTGTGTCCCGATGTGCAGATGACATGTGTGCTTCCTGTCTAAGGCTGCTACATCATTGGGTCTCGAACAACGTCAGTGGCTTTGGCTTCTCAGCGCTTTAGTCAATGCTGTGAGGTCTCTTTAGTTGCAGCATGAGACTCCTCGTCCACTCTGGGGAACATTTGTACTGCACCTGGTCTGTAGGGCTGGCTGAGTAGGTACCCCTCGACATATTCATCAATAATTGGAGCACTAGTAATTGGTCCGAAATAGTATGGGTGTTCACAATATCTCCTGGCCTTCTTCCGCGTCATGTACATTAGAAGAGATGGAGGAGGCACCGAATTTGCCCATCCCTTTTCAATATGCAGGCATTTAATTTTTATATTCATGTTAGTGTGATTGAACATTTATTTTGTTGCATGTGTTGTAATTTTAAAGAAGTTTCAACTATGCAGTACTCTTAGTTGTTTTGACTTCTCTGTGAGGTAGTACAATTGATGGTGTTTTTCCAGTTCATTTTAGTCTTTTTAATTTTTGTTTTTTTGTGTGGCTGCTTATTTTAGTATCTGTTGAGAAAAAGTTAGATGGATTCTTCGCATTTATTTTCTGTTTCTGTCTTAATTAATTTTATGGTGGGCAGGTGCTGATAGTATGCAAGTACTTGAGGTGCTCTGGCGCTGTTCAGTTAAGTCCAGTGAACGGTCAACCTATATTCAAAGTGTTTCCCATGTTCTCCAAATGTACTTAACCTACTCCATCCATTCTTGTTCTGCATGTTTACTTAAACTACCCCATTCTTTCTTGATTTCCACATTTACTTAACATACCCCATTTACGTTATTTTAATTCCTTAGCATAATGTCCCTTGTTGGTTCTCACCCAGTTTATATATGTATGTTCATTGATTATAGTAACAGTTTGTATACTTTTATTCTACCTCTATTGTTAGTGAATTAGTGATGGCAATGTACATTATCTTTGGAGAGAGTGATTTCTCAATGGGCTAGTGTGGCTTCGTCGGGACAAACCAATTGTGGTGTAGGCAACACATTAATCTTATAACTGAAACATTGGGAGCAGTAAAAGTGGAACAGGTGGAATTGCCAATGTTGCAGAAGTTGAGGATTTGTTTAATGTTTGGGGGTCTTCCACTGAAATTGGATGTTTCCAAGCTTTGAAATTGAACATTTGAAGGTGCACGCCTTAGTGTCTTTTTTTGCAAAAGTTACATAGGAGTGTCTCCTTATTTTTACAGCAGTGTTCTTATTTCTTGAAATATTTCAAACTCTCTGCAGTGGTCTTCTTGGAGGTTATTTTTTGTGGGGTTTGATTATTTTCTATCCCTTGTTCTCTAGGTTAACTTACCCCACCATTTTCACTCTTGCTTTTTTAAACATAGATGAATAACCACAGCTACTGAATGGCCGGAGGGCGTGATGAATTTCGGAGTCGTGGGTAATCGCAGCATTGACCAGGAAGGGTCATAGCCGCGGGTTTGTTGGACTATATCCACGACGATAGGCCTCAATGTGCAAAAACTCACAGTGTTTGTACTAGAAAGAGTCCTTGCTAAGAATAATCTTGTATGTATAAATGTATGATAATCTATGTAACCTACCTCCCCAAATCTTCATATTGTAACTGCGGATAGGAAAAAGTCAATGAACTCTAGCCACTGCTCTGGGAGATGAGTCATTTTAGATTTTTTTTTTTGATGTAATGTCATTGTATTTATTTGTGATGGATGTTATTTCATTGGGCCTCATTACGACCCAGGCGGTAAGTTACCGCCTGGGCCGTGACTTTACCACCATGGCGTAAACTACGTAATTAACTCCATGGTCCCTTAGCGCCATGGATTTTAACACCTGCTAAAAGCAGGTGCTAAATCCGCCATGGCGCTAAGGGACCTCGTACTCAGGCGGTAAGGGTCGGCGCTGTTTACGCCGCCGTAAACCCCTTACCGCCTGAGTCGTAATGAGGCCCATTGTGTTTGTATATTCACTTGTGATAAGTAGTCTTTAAAAGGACTGAGTGTAGAATGCAATTATGCAATGCACGCTTTATTTCCATGTATCTTACATAACTCATTTTAACTACCATTGTATGACTACTGCCTTCCACAATAAGATAAATATATGTTTTTAATCTAATTACTGCAGCTACCCAGCACCCACCTGTTGTGTGGCGATGCTACCCACAGTTAAAAGTGGCATCCTGTGCAGCCGCAGCTATAAACCAGCAAATGGCATTTTGAGTGTTCCTCAATGTCTGATATCTGCAGCTACGAGAGAGCTTTAATATGAGAGAACCCTTGCTTTACATAAAAAGAGAGTGATTGGTCTTTGGAGGATCGCACCTAGCTACAGCAATGTGTTGGCGTGTTTAACCATGTCTATCCGGCACCTACCCGGTGTGCGGCATTGCTATCCGTGGTGAAAATTGGTACAATGTGCTGCAGTGGCTATATACCAGCAAATGGCGTGTCGCGTCTTTGTGGACGTGTGTTAGCCCCAGGAAATAATAGTATACTGTGTGTATATCGAATCCTTTATATTGAATGACAATATATCAAGTACTTTATCTTGAAAACCTTTATAGTGAATGTATTTAGGGTGGGGTAAAGGGTTAAATATTTTTGGGAAATGGTCTTGATGGGTTTTTAGAGGTGGCAAACTGGGGTTTGAGGGTACCCCCTCAAAAAAGAAAAAATGCATTCATTAAAGTGTTTCAAGATAAAAGATTAGATATATGGGCATTCATTATAAATGACTTTGATATAAAGACATGTAACTGAAATAATGGCCAAACTGGCAAGGCTTTATAACCGCGGCCATAACAAGCATGTGCGTGTCAATGCTTTTTTGCCTTTTCGTTGGTTGTTCTGATAGACGCTGTGACTGTTATAGTCACATCGATTGGACCATTCATGTTCTTTGCAATAATCATATTTGTATGTGGATGATACAGGTCAGAATGTAATGTTTGTGTGTTATTTTGTGTGCTTAGATGTTCCCTTGCCTTATTTGAAGTTGTGAAGTTTTGCTTAGTTTGGTTTTTTGTAGAAAATGTATGTGTAGCCATGGCTACAAGAAAGATTTGAATATCCAGGGCTATTAGAGATGCTGGACAAGGTTTTGTATTTGTTTCAGTATTTCTAATTGGCTGGTATTAATGTTGTAAATGTGTGCTTCTTTATGATAGGTTGCAGTGAATATGTTTTGGCCGTTTTCTTAAAATATAGTCCTCTTTTTCTGCTTTTGATTTTGGAAAGAATATCAAACATCAGTTTGTATACTTTTCTCATTTTGATTGCAGAATTAACACTGTGGTCCTGGTGCAGTTCTTGTTACCTGTGACAAATCATTATTTGCACTCATCAGTTGTTTGTCAATGTTTTGTTGAAGGTTTTATTTGATAATATGTTGATAATGGGACTTTGTGTGATTTTTGTTGTTGTTGTTGTTGTATCTTACTGTATTTGTTAACAATGAAGTAGTCCTGTTGTATATGTAGAACATAGGTGGGAACAATTGTTGGAAGTTGTTTGTTAGGAAATAATCTATATTTCAGTGAGGTGCATGATGTAGAATGTCTAAGTATACTTCCTGCTCTCAAAATAAAAGAATGATCACAGAGCAGTAGAAATGCTATTTTATGTGAAATGCTTTTATAATCACATATGGTGTTTATTAAAGTGCTTTTTGGGTTGATCTGAAAATGTGTGTGCTTTAAAAAGATTGCTTTTGCCAGAGTGTATTGCTGTCTAGTTATCTATATGAGAAAATACATTGGCTTGATTATTTTGTTGTTGTTTTGTTAAAACTAGTATTTAATGTCATGAAACATAGCTTTGATTGGCTATATTATTTTAAATTGCCTCAATAAATGCAGTCACACTAAGGGTTCAGCAATGAAATTTCAGTCCACAAATAATATTTGAATTATGTGCCTACTCTTTTCATGAGTTTGTGTTCTATTTTTATTTTTGTAAAATAAAGGGATAAAATAAATTGCCACATATTTATATATATGTATGTATAGTGGCAGCAATTGCTTTGGTGTTATAAAGTAGGTCTTCTGTAACTATGTAGGGAGCGATTTCACAACATGATGCAGTTGTCATATTTCAAACACATTACTTTGCAGCTGTGCAGTTGTGCAGATTTGGTATAGGCAGGATGGAAGGAGGTTGGGTGGAGGTGGCTGGAACAGAGGAAGCAACGGAAGTGGAAGAGAGTGACACAGACATACTTTTCTTCAGCAAACATCTGTGCGTAACTTATAGGCCATGGGTTTGTACGTTTTGATGGAATGTAGCCTTCCTATAGGATTTCTCCACATTTCTGTAATGGAATTGGAAGAGGTGCTTAATCAAATTAGAGGTTGCAAAAGTGTGGGATGGTTTATTGGAAGCTTCCATCTGCAACAGTTATATGAAACACGTGAAATTTCTTTAATGTTCTTGTTACTCTACTGCTACTTGATACAGAAATACTGGTAGCTGGCAATGACTAGTTCTGGGCAAACTGGTTGTTCAAAGGAGTTAAGGCAAATATTTAGAATATCCATGCACAGCTTCATAACTTTGTTACATTTCAGTCATGTAGATTGGGTATAGGGTGAGGTCGGGTGGAGGCTGCTGGAACAGAGGAAGTAATAGAAGTGAAAGAGACAGACATGTTTTTCTACAGTAGACCTGTGTGCGGTATGTAGGTCATGGATTTGTACATTTTGATGTAAATTAGCCTTTGTATAGGGTTCCTCTATATTTTTGTAATCGGACTGGATGAGGTGCTTAACAAATTATAGGGTGCAAAATTTGGGATGGTTTATTGGAAGCTTCCATCTGCAATAGTTTACAATAGGAAACACACTGAACTTTTGTAATGTCTTTCTTACTCCAATGCTACTTGACACAGAAATACTGCCAGCTGTCGCTGACAGTTTTCTGGGCACACTGATTCCTACATGGAGTTAAGGTGAATATTTGGCATAACCATGCACATCTTCATAACTTTCTTTCATTGCTCTTTCCTCTCTGTGCTGAAAGGTTTCCTGTAAGGTTTGAGCAAGCCATTCGCAAATTACCCAAGAAAGTGACCATGTCCAATGCTATTTAGCCATATCCCTGGTGTTTATTTTATTTATATGTAGAAATATGTCTGCAGAATATGTAGTTGAAGATTTTTAAGCTAGTGATTTATATAAAATCAAACAAATCAGAACAATTAACACATGTTTACTTTTCACCAAAGCAGTGGGGCGGGCGGACAAAGTCTGAAAGAATGAATAAAAAAGAAAACATTCAGGGATGAATGAGAGTGTCTCTGTCAAAGTCGTCTCCATTTTCCTTCTGATTTTACTTGGTCTTTCTTTTCTTGAGACCTGTTTTGTCTTCACCTTCAGTGGAAGATGACAACATTTCCGCCACCTGTTCACTGGACTGCTCCTGCCCGATGTCATTTTCCCGTGATTGCAGAAGTCACTTGTGCACATGCTGATTCCGTTGCTCATGTCAACATCTGTGGATCTTTTGGATAAGCAGATAGTGTCAGTACATTTTTACAGCTTTATTTGCAGTGGGGAAATTCTGAGAGAGCATTTGTTGTGTTATTTAGATCTTGCTCTTTGAAAAACTATTGTTTACCCTTTTACAGATTTCTATTTGCAGATCGAGATGATCTATATTTTTAACTCTTTCAATTTGTCTGTGCATATTACTTTTCAATAAAAAAGAAGAACATATTTAAAGAAATCAATTTACACATGGGTTTGGGGAATTAGTGTCTTCTCAGTCTAAGTGTGCAATATATTGCAAATCCGTTATGCAGAAAATTATTATTTAACAATAAGCCCTTAGCTGGGGGGGCATTACTCTGTCACAATGTGTGTTGGAAGTGTGTTGTAATTAAGGGTATATCTAAAGTAGTTAGATACTTGTTGGCATATTCTAACTATATTCGATTTTGAAAGAAGTATTACAGAAACAATGACTGTGATATATGAAATAAGTATATGATATATAAAGGGTAATAAACTATTGATAGTAGAATGTTTTAGCACTACTATTGATAGTGAGTAAGGAAGTGGTGTGTTAGTGATAGGGGCATGAAAGAGTATGGAAATTACATTTTGGTATAGAATTTGATGAGAGATGTATGTGTTTGTATTTATATTTGTATTTTGTTTATTTATATAGCGCACCAGGACCGAGGTCATCTGGGCGCATATCATAGGAGGCAAAGTTACGATTACATACATGGAGTAGGAGACTCTACAAGCTTACAATAGATATGCAGGTAGGCTTCCGTAGGACACAAATATATACAGTATAGAATAGTATGCGGCATGTACAGGCACAAGTGCTATGCAAACAATTCCTATAGCCAGTGTAGCATAGGAATACAGTAGGTTACAACAAGAAAATATGCACAAGAAGTTAAATTATCTACATACAAGGATGCAAAGAGGAGTACATGCGTTATCTATGGTGAAAGACAGAGTGGCAGAAGCCGTAGTGTGAAATCAAATGTCTCAGATGTTTTGTGCTGTGAGCCATCCTTTAGTTTTGTTCTTGAAGACTTGGAAGGAAGGCTCAGCTCTAATGGCATTGTGCAGGCTATTCCAAAGCTTAGAGGCAAGGACCGGGAAGCTGGCGCCACCCGCTTTTTGTAGTTTGTTAGACAGTAAGGAACTGTTGGTGTATTGAATAAAGAACAATGTTTAGATAAGAATAGGAAGAGTGTGAATGCTGTAGTTGTAATGTGTTGTAGTGTTTTCAAAGTATGGCCTAGTGTTAATGGAATGGCAGTTTGTAGTTGGAGCAGTGTACGGTGTGTTATATTAGTGGTTGGAAAAGAGCTCTACTTTATAAGTAAGAGAAGTATTGCATAATGGTACTTTGGCAGTATACACATATGTGTGAGCAGATGGAGAAGGTGGCATGTAATGGATGTAGGGATGTAATGAGAAACTTTGAAAGCATGATATTTATATGGAAGGACACATGGAAGTGCTGTGCGTTTAAACATGTTTCTTTTTTGGAGCATTCTCTTGAAAATTAAAACATGATTATGTGCATTTACAGAAGCACTGTGTGCATTTCTTTTGTACAAGTAAGGGAAATGCAGATGCAAAAGATTTGTAGAATATTGTCAGTTAGTGTGTGGAAGTAGAATATGTTGGTAGTACATGCATGTAACTGCAGCTTGATGTGAAAAGGTGCACAATGCTGTAACACATGGCATTTGATAGAGTGGTTAAAAAGAGAATATGCTTACTGAGAAGGTTATTACAGTTGCAGTAACCCTATATATATCATCAGTGATGTCATTAATTACATTTGTGATGTCATCTTTGATGTCCTGGGTGTTAGTCTTAGCAGTGCACAGAGGTGGCGTGAGTTATGGTTGCTTACCTTAACTTATCTGGAACTATTTGGGTTTTTTCGATTTTACTTGTAACCATAACTTTAACAATGATTTATCACTGAATTTCATAGGCTTTTATTAGTAGAACTTAATCATAACGTCCTTCCACAAAGTATTTTCTCTGAATATATATACATATAAATATAGGGAGTTTTTCATCACACAGAGAAATATATGAAAGGAGTTTAATAAATCTGCACAATGTGGGGTTTTGTGAGTTTATTCAGGTTTTGCAGTTAGCAGTTACACAATGCTTATTTAGTAGTTGGGACATTCTGGTTTCCGTCCTGGGGTATGACAGAGGAAGAATGAGTCATCTAGTAGAAGGTCAGCAAACAGGACAAAGGTTTATAGGACAACAATTCCACAAGGAAAATGTAATCTTACACATTGTATTGTAGACACAACCTCTGCAACACTCTCTCCCTTTCCATTCTAACCTCTGGTCTAACACACTCAGCCCGGCATTCATTGGGTGTCCTCGTCTCCGCAGACATCCCCCCTCCAACCCTCTCACCACTCCTCTCTCATGGACTGACCACTTCCTGCTCTCCTCTCACCTGAAGCTTTCTGTCCCCAGGCTAAACCCACCCCAGCACTTCCACCTACCCGGTTATTCGGCCCATAAATCGTTTGTCAACTGATGCCTTTCATGCTACTTTCTCTGCTCATCCTATGCCTGTGTCTGACTCACATTCACACACATACCTCTCGAACTTGCACCTTTCTATTTGCTGCACTCTGGACGTCCTTGCCCCTGTCAGGAGAATACGTATGAAGCTTACATTCAAGTGTAACTCTTGGCATGACTCCGGCCTCGCCGCCCTGAAATGCAAGTGTGGGGTGGCTGAGAGGAAATGGAGGCCATCAGGAGCATCCTCTGATAAACTGGCCTGCCGCCTGTTGCATAGGCAATATAGACTCTCCATTGATGCAGTCTCCAACAACACCGCCAGACTCTTTAAAATGTGCATGGAGCTGGCCAATCATTTAGCAGTCTCCACCTCTCCTGTTCCATCCCAGGCACTCTGTACAGCTCTGGCTTCACACTTCACCACTAAAACTCAAGACATTCTGTCCTCTCTCTCCTCTTCCTCTCAGTCTACCTCTAGAAGCCCCAATCTGGCCGCCTTCCCTTGTATCCCTCTTTCTCTTCTTTCCCTCCGACTACACCTGAAGATGTTTCTAGACAAGTTGGATCTTTGAAAGCTTCATCCAAACAGGTGCTCCCCTGCTCCTCAAGAACCATCAAGGACCACATTGACACCCTCATTCTAGCCCAAGCCGATTACTGCAATCACTCTTTTGCCACTGGAACTTTCCCATCTCCCCTCAAGTACTCCCTTGTGTACCCCCTCCTTAAAAAGCCTTCTGCTGATCCTACCTGTCTGGCAAACTATCGCCGGATCACTGTTACTCTCTTCCTAGGAAAAATCTTGGAAAAGCTGGCCATCTCCCAGCTCACTTTCCACACCAAATCTGTTGGGTGTGCCCATGACCATCAGTCTGGCTTCAGAGCAGCCAGAGGCACAGACACTGTTCTCCTGTATACCCGTGAAGACCTGCTCACTAATCTCAATTCAAATCTTCCTTCGGTCCTTATCCTCCTGGAACTTTCCTCTGCTTTGATATGGTCAAGCACAGCATTCTGATGAATTGAATCTGTGAGAACATGAGTATCATGGATCAGGCCCTGGAGTGGTTGACCTCCTTTCTTCTAGACAGACACTCCCAGGTCCAACTTCGGTCCTTTCTCTCCACCACCTCTCTATCCCTAGGTGGTGTTCCCCAGGACTCTAACTTCTCTCCTTGGCTCTTCAATATGTACTTGATCCTTTTGGCCCACCTGACCTCTACCTCCTCCTCTAACATTCAGAGCAATGTGTATGACACTCTGCTCTATTTAAGGCTCCCATCAACTTCCTATTATCTCTCACTCATTCCTGACTGTTTAGCCTCAATTAAGGATTGGTGCACCTCCAACAATCTCTGCCTTAATGCCACTAAGACTGAGATCCTTCTCATTGGGTGCTGTGCTCCCGCTTTCCCTCTCTCACTCTAGCCACCCTCCTTATGCCCTCTTCCTTCGTCTTCCTGTGAGTCATATTCAACACCACTCTCTCCTTATATCCTCACATCACATACCTGTCCAAGAAGACCCACTACCACTGCACCTCCTCAGAGGTATTCTTCCTTTTCTCACTTTCTCCAATAAGCTTGCTGTATCCATAGTCCTGATTTTCTCTAGGGTAGAGTACTATGAAAGCCTCTTTCTCAATATACCTTCCTGTACTCTATGCCCTCTGTAACTAATCCTGAACAGGACTGCAAGACTTATCCTTAAACTGCTCATACTAGGCATTACCTAGACGCCTGAACGGGTCATAGAGACGCTAGTGTGATTGCGCTCTTGCTTGTTTCATTAGGCGATTGGGCACACCATCACACGTACGCATCCTGAGCGGTACATCGCAGAACATCGTCCGGCGCCCGCAGAGCCAGCGGCTTGAAATAGAAGGTATACCTTGTTGAGCCTCTGCTATACTTATGTACTCTTCCCATAACGGATTAACGTTGGTTGATCGTCTTCCCTCTTACCTTTGTACCTGTTTCATACAGCACCACTAAACAAGAGCAGATTCCCTCTCCTCCTGGATACCATTGGGAGGTAATTTTTCTGGTCCACTAGACTGCCCAGCATGCCTTAGCTGCAGAGTACAGTCACTGCACCGCATGACCTCACCACACTCCAGCTAGCAGTTGGTTGGGTGTTGTGCACTAGCACCATCAATTTATGGGCACCTTGGTTCGCCTCTTATACAGCCTTTGTCCCCTACCCCCTTCTCCCCCACCCACATTCCCCTTCCCCGTCATGACAGTGAGACTCACACTTCACTGGTGATCAGGCACCTCATCAATACTGTATTTTTGCTAAATAATTTGGCTTCCCTTCTCCCTTTTAGATGAAGGAAGACCACCACTCCCCCTGAGGCATAGAGATTTTGGTCAGAGGTTCCTAACTCTCTGCTCCTCTCTCTCTCTCTCTCTCTCTCTCTCTCTCTCTCTTCCCCCCACTCTTTTGTCTCCACACAGGAGATGCTTGTACTTCACAATGGTGCCTCCAGTTCAGTAATACTGAACTAGCTAAATTCATTTTGTACCTTGAATCATGGTCCTGAAGAAGATGGCTCAACCTACCTAGGCCATTAAAACTGGTCGACCCTTGTGGTCATGAGGGCTCTCATGACCCGCCTTGATCTCTCCCACCACATTAGAGAGATACTGCTGTGTAAATCATTTACTTGCACATTCACATGTATGGAGTGAGCTGGTTTTATAAGAGCCATTTTAGCCTTTCAGTTTTTTTAGCGTTTTTAGCCTTGTTGTTTGTGAGTGGGCATTTCCATTTGAACTTTTTGCATTCCAGCTACTGTGACCTACGGGCAAGATCAAAGTTGAAACTTAGTTTGGAATACAACCAGTTGACCTGCGTTCAGGTTGTCACCACTTAGATCGGGCAGCAACAGAATCTAATACACAGTTCTGTCCACTGCTGCAACAATCATTTGGATTTGCCTTCCACATCTGATATTTTGATATGTTGTCTTCAACCAGACACATGCCACCAGTATAGAAGTTTAGCGACAGCTCTCTCCTCTATCACTCTTAGATAGGCGATACACCACGCACCACATAGGGAAAGGCACCCCTGAAAGGGACAGGGCGTTCTTCCCCAGAGTGAGTTACGCTAGCCGGGTGACCCTCCTTTCTTCAGTCTGAGCGTTCATATAACCAATTTCTAATTTGTGTATCGTTTGAACCACCATCCTCCTACAAAACATTTGTTTTTGTGCTACCATATTGTATCCTGTTAATGGTTAAAAGGATGACAATGGCATGTCCATGTCCATAGCTTCTACTAGCTTACCCTGTGTGTTTAATGACATGGAGGAATGAAGATCATTTTAATTGTTTTTAGTTACAAAAATGGTGGTTCTTAAAATAACCTTTTTTTCTTCTTCTGCCTTTTATATATTTTTTGGCATTATTTAGTTTCATGCAATGAACTAACAAATGTTCTACTGAACTTAATTATTTTTTCTAACTTTCACAAAAAGTGCTTCTCATTTGTTTTTTGTTTACTTCAACTAGTAAAGAATACTTGAATCCATATTTTATGTGTTCACAGAAACTTCTTCAATGTATTTTGAAAATGTTCAAGAAAAATCTGATTGTCCATATCAGTCAGATGCACAATTTTTATCTTTGAAAAATTGTGACAAAATCAAATTTGATATTTTCATTATGCCAACATCCCGCAAAAAAGCACATACACCTTTGTCCACATTGCGCCTTGCTTTCTCAAGTTGTGGACAAAATAAATTTGAACGCATCCACATTTGTCTGTGAGCGATCCAAAAAAAAAAAAATGTCCAATGTGGAAACAGTTCCTTCATCTTTCCAAATGTATCCTTCATGGTAAACTGTAATGAAAATTCTGGTAACATAGCCCAAACTGTCCCCTCCACAGTGAACTGCAGTGATGTCCGGATGATTCAAGTTAACCATATTCTCACAAAACGGAAGGAATTCTGCCCACTTCATTTCTCGAACTCCATACCATGAAACATAAAATGCATCTAATACAAGACACTCTGCTTCCTGAAAGCCATAGCCATAGCCACCTTCACGCCACACAATCTTGCTATACAGTCTACCTGCACACCACACACAGAAAACTTGATTGGCTGATCCCCCAATATCTGCAAACATCCATGACTGTCCCATTCCCTGTAGACCCCTTTCCATGCCAGGCATCCTTATAAGACCTGGATGGCACGTGCACTGTCCATGGACTACTGCGGTGTCCACAGACACCGTAGCACAGGGCAACCCTTTTACTGTTTTTACTTCTTCGTTTATTACACTCCCTCATGGGCTGCTTTCAAACAGTCACACATCCGTCCACCCATTGCATCAAAAACTCTAAATGTAACCCTGCTATCTCAGTTCAAAACTTCAGATGGACTCTTAAACTCTCAGAGTACATGTCTCCTGTTACTCACAGCCACCTGTATCAAAACTACCGTACAACTCTGCAAGATTTCTGTTTGCAGATTTAACAACATCTGCATCTAACATGACATAGGGCCTCATTACGAGATTGGAGGTAGCCATGCTGTTTTTACTGGCATGGCTACCCCCAAACTCGGGTCTGGCTCTGAGTCCCATGAAAAGGCAATTACCGGGCCATTCCGACCTCGGCGGGCCCGGTAATTCCCCTTACGCGGAACTCAGAGCTGGTACGTCCCCATTCCCATTTGAGCCCCTTAGGGCTCAATGGGAATGTGGAGGATGGTAGAAGCAGTACCGTTCATAACGGGACCGTTGCTACCATCCAGTTCTGCTCAAGGGTGCCGCTCTGCACGCCTGGTCTGAGCAGGCATGCAATGCGGCACCCGCGAGCAGAACTCGTAATGTGGCGGTATGGTAACAACAACGCCGGTAGCACTACCGGTGCCGTTGTTGCCTTAAAACAATCGTAATGAGGCCCATAGTATAGGTTTGCTTACATTTCTTAAAGTATTTTTTTCAACTCTTCTACAAATGTATATATACAGGGTTCCTGACAGTAACCCTGTAATTTTTCTCAATAAGCATATTCTCTGTTTTAAGCACAGATTTTAAAGTTCCATATATTAAGTGCCACTTAAAAATGTTCTACACATTTTTTTCCATCCGCTTTTCTTTTCTTTTACAAACATATTACACACTGTGCTGCTTTAAATGCACATATGCATTTTTTAACTTTCATGAAAATTCTCCTAAAAATAAAGGTTTTAAAATGGTCAGCATTATCCATTTTTCATTCGGTATAAATGTCACACTTTCCAACTTCACTCATTACATCTCTGCCACCATTCTCCATCTGCTCACACATGTGTATACCGCCAAAGTATCTATATAAACACTTCACCTTACATATAAGTACTCTTGTTTCCCGACCACTACTATAAAACACCAAACCCTGCTGCAACAACAGTCCGGCATTGAATTACCACTCGGCCACAGTTTCCCAAATCTTTAAAAAACGTGAAATACATCACAAACACATTACAGCAGAAACACAGCACTTCTTTTATTAAAATCAGCAGCACAGAAATAACCTAGATAGGTGCTTGTTCTCAGACCCACTTTTGCCCTGTTCCTTTTAATGTGCCAAACAAATTGTTCTAACAACATAGTTAACACACTTTAGTACACCACCCATAACAGATCTGTATTTGTTATTTTTCCCAACAACTCCTGCCACCTACATAAATAACAACCTTGCTTACTAAAAGTACCTCACCATTACCACATATATACACTAACACTTTCTTTTACATTTACAGGAAAGAAGCCGATTGCCGAAGACACCTATGATAATAGAACACTCTTCACATTGTACAAACTAAGTACATTAATGTAGCATCTAGATATTTCTCATTGCAACAATGTACTTTCACTTTCTTTTCGAATCAACATTTATTTCACTCTTACTCTTTATATTGCAAAATTCATACTCTTTCTTTTTATAACACCCACTTTTTTCCTCAAACCTCATAATGTTCCTACTTATTCAGTCACACCACCACTTCCTTATTCACTAACCAAAGCCCATCACAACTGTATATCCTCTTACAACCTTCTCAACCACACCAAACACCCCGCTTCACAATCACACAGCACTCTACTCATCTATACAATCACACCCACACACAGGGACGTCATTTCACCAAAATGCCAGCGGTAGTGGAAGTGACATCACATGACCCTTGATCTCTGATGACATCACAAGAAGTGATGTCATTTGACTTCACCCTGAAGTGACATCACAGGAAGCGATGGAACACAACCTTTCACCCCTCAACAAAACAAGAAGTGGCATCACATAGCAATGTTTCCAAGTACACTATAAACAATATGGTTACAATATCACTGTAAAGTGATATACATTTCATACTGGAATGGATCACCTTGTGTATCGTTAATATCAGTGTGCATAGTCCCATATTACCAAATCACTGTGAATGCAAACAGACGTCCAAAGCCAAACGATAATGATGTGTTTTTATATAGCACTTACGATTAAGTGCTTCATATAGAACAAATATACATATAATATCACCCAACCTGTGTTGGTACTCATTTATCAACCTCCGCAGGATGAAAGTCTGAGTTGACCTTGCTGGGAATCTAACCTGCAACATGCAGATCACACACACATTGCAACAGCTAGCGATCAACCCACTAAGCTATCTTACCAGCTATAGCTATCAGAAAACCAGCCACTCCAGAAACAAAGAGCCACATGCTGCTGGCCAAAGCCCACAAGCTTCAATCTAAAAAATAAAAATACAAAAAAATAAAAAAATTCTTATTTTCTTAGGGGTAGCAAGGGAGAACACGGGGGTCGCATTTGCGACCCCTGGCAACCCCTAAATGATGTGCAAAAATATTTATGAACAAAAGAAGACCTACTGATGAAACTAACAATATCTACTAATGTTAACAATGCCACAAGAAAATGATTCCTAAAAATGTATTTTACAAAAAAATGTCCACGGTAGAGTTCTTCAGAATTTTATAAAGACAACTAAAAAGTCACAATCTACTCTTAAAAACTACTGCAGAAGATTAATCCTTGACAGCTCTAACTGACAACACATTTCTACTGAAGAGAAAGTTTATATTGATTTTAAACAGAATGAAACCATTAACTAAATGAATCAATACATTACAAAATGTACTATCAAACATGTGCAGTGTCAATATAGATACCTTTTCTAAATTCTGTGAAGGGGAATGGATTCAAGCAAGCAGCTCTCATAAACTGGTGATCCTTCCCTCTGTCCCTCCTCACCTTGGTCTTCTGATGATGTTCCTGAAACTTCTGTCTTCTTCTTTCTTCTGCATACCTTGGGATTCATTGTCTTCTTTTCTTTTTCCTCAAAGAGATAAGGGTGAGCTCTCCGGAGGCCACCTTTCCCGGGTGGCGAACACCCCAAACAGAGGGGGACTCTGAGGAGCCAACTCCTACCAGCGAAAAAGCTGTGCAGCTGAAAAAAACATGGGATGTGGTGGATGCACATGAAGTCTTGGAGAAGGAGCAGTATGATAGTGTCACAGAGAATTCAGGAGGATCCTTGTGGCGTGGACACTGAGCATCTTGCGTATCTGCTGCAGCTCAGGACAAGATAGAGCAGTCTCATAGTTAGGGAATAAATATTGGACTGGCTTCTCTGGAGAGATTCACACACTGTCAGGACAGATTTGAGTAGGTGTGAATTACAGAAGAAAAAGTCAGTAGCACGAGTATGGCAACACTCACAGACAATAGGGTAGGCAGTGGCATTGATTGAGAGTGCAAGGAAAGCCCTTCACAACTGACGAAAAAACACTCAAAGCCATCCATAATCCGACAGGAGAGGGAGTCCAGGTAAGAGAGGTACAGTGAAATGAGGGAGAACAGCAGGTAATCTGGGAAGTCAGCAAAATGACTCTGACCGCGGAACGAGACGGAGGAGAGGGGAGGAGGAGCGTCTCTGGAGACAGAATGCCCGACAAGGGTAAAAAACAAGTGGATGGCAAAGGGCAGAATAGCAAATTGTAGAATGAAACTACGAGCGTAATCACTTGTATAGTACAGGTTGCAATGCTCTGAGCCGCATGATGAATGCTGGTAAATAGTTGTGGCAGCCATCATTGGAAATGAGCTAGACTGGATATTGCAATGTGGTCCATGTTGCAACATTATTAATGGAGCTACCAGCGCTTCCAAAGTTGCTATTGACGGAACTTGACAGTATAACCCCTCCTTATCAGGGTACCCCCAGGTTTGCTCGGATGTTGCCTATGAAACTTACAAACCAGCAGGGGGTCATGAATGTTCTGTAAGGATTCCCAAGTTCTTTCCGCATAAGAGTACCCCTTCCAATGTACTAGGTACTGTAAAGTTCCTCTGTTGTATCTGGAATCATATTCTTCGGGTTCCTCGTCCTTGGGTATTTCAAGTCCTCGTATCTTGCATGAATAAGGATCGGGAACATAAGCTTTAAAAAGGGAGGTGTGTAATACCGGACGTATTCTTCTTAACTTATGATGTAATCTCAGCTGAAAGGCCACAGGATTAAACCTGGATGCAATGGGGAAAGGACCAATGAAGCAAGGGGAACATTTGCTGGCATGTACCCCTCAAGGGAGACATTTTGTAGTTAGCCAAACCTTGGTACCTCTTTCCCACTGAGGGTTTTGTCTTCTCTTCTTATCCGCCCACATCTTGTAGGTCTTTCTGCTTGTCTTCAGATTATGAAGTGCCCTCTTGTGGGTACTCCTTATGGTTTCTATGAGCTGATCAATCAAGGGTATCTTGGAGGGTGTGAACCTTGTTTCTGGTATATGTCTGGGGTCGTATCCGTAGGTGCAAAAAAAAGGGCTCATCCCAATGGTGGTGTGTCTGGATTTGTTATAGGCACATTCTGCCATTAGGAGAAGGTCAGCCCTATTGTCCTGTTCATGGTTGCAGAAGCACCTCAAGTATTGTCCAAGTGTGGCATTAAGTCTCTCAGTCGATCTGTTACTTTGTGGTTTGTACCCTGCTGAAAATGCCTGATGAATACCGAGGCGTTTGCATAGAGTGGACCAGAACACTGAGGTAAACTGTGTGCCTCTATCGAATACGATGGTGAGGGGAACATCATGTAGCCGGACAATGTCCTTCAAAAAAATGGCTGTGGTCTCAGGGGCTGAGGGAAGGCCTTTCAGGAGGGAGAAATGGGCCACCTTGCTAAACAAATCAATGGTGACCATTATTGCGGTGTGACCCCTGGAAAGTGGCAAATCAATGATACAGTCCATCGAAACATGTTGCCAAGGTCCAGCAGGAGAGGAGTTTTGTTGGAGAAGACATATTGGATTGGAGTAGAGTACTTACTATGGGCACAGACTGGGCAGGAGGCAACATATGCCTTCACATCCTTGTGATACAACGGTCACCAGAAGCTACATGAAACTAATTCCTGTGTGGCTGCTTGGCCCTTATGTCCGGTTGTGGGAAGATCATGACATGGCTAGAGTTTGTAACTCTCTTGTATGTAAATACACGGCTCCCTTGTGGAAATAAAGACCCTTGCTTCATAACAAGGGATGTCCTGGAAGGTGAGGAACGTTAGACTGCACTGAGGTCTGGGGAACCTGTTGCAAAAAAGTATTGACCTCTCCCAGGAAGTTCTTTCTTGCCAATATTCTTTTCTGATACTGCCCGTTCTCTTCACCCACATTGCAAGACAGAGAATCCTCCAGAACGTTTTATCTGCCTGGAATGTACGCTATTTACAAAATGAAACTGGGAGAAGAAGTAAGCCCAGTGCACATGTCTGAATTCTGACACTCCATCTGTTGCTGAATGCAGAGGTTGCAATGGTCTGTTTGCATGAGAAAGGGAAGGCAGCTCCTTGAAGGAGATGGCACCACTCTTCACAGGCTTGTCGAATGGAGAGGAGTTCTTTCTCAATTACAGAATAGTTTCTCTCACTGGTTGTGATAGTCTGGGAGTAATAGGCCATCGGGTGTTCTAAACTGTTGCTCCCATTCTGTAAGAGTGTGGCTCCTAAGGTGCCTCCTGATGCATCAGCTTCCATGATAAAAGGGAGTGACTGGTCAGGCTGGATGAGGATGGGTGCAGAAACAAACAACTTCTTTAATTTCAGGAAGGTTGAGTGGGCTTCTATACTCAAATCAAACTTGACTCCCTTCTTAAGGAGAGCGGTGATGGGGAGAACAAGTTCTGAGAATCTGGGAATTAATTCTCTGTAGAAATTCACTAGGCCTAAAAACCACTGGATATCCTTGACATTCCTTGGCTCTGGCCACTTCAAATTGGCCTTGGTCTTGCCAGAGTCCATCTGTATACCTTCCTAAGAAAGAAACAAGCCCAGATAGGAGATGGAGGACCCCTCAAAGCCACCTTTTTCAGGGTTTGGCAAATAGCGGATTGCTCCTCAGTGGTGACAATATTTCGATGCCATGTCTCTGGTGTTCAGTCAGTTTGGAAGAAAAGACTAGGATGTCATCCAAGTATACCACCACTGTGGAAAAAGGGAGTTCCGCAAATACTTTGTCCATAAACCTTTGGAACACAGAGGGGTCCTTAACTAGGCCGAATGGCTTGATACTTGAAGTGGCCTAACGCGGTGTCAAAAGGCGATCTTCCACTCGTCCCCTGTACAGATACTTAACATATGGTATGCACCCAGGGGAGATCCAACGTGGTAAAGATACTGGCTCCTCATACTGCTTCCTGTATGTCCTTAAGGAGTGGCATACGATACCTGTTCCTGATGGTTTGGCTTTTCAGCCTGGGGTAGTTGATAAATGGCCTGAGTTCACTCGTCCCCTTCTTGGGAATAAATAATAGAGATACGCCAGCAGAAGACTTGGATTCCCCTATGAGGCCATTCTGAAGATTACAATCCAGATACTCCTTTAAAGCCCTTCTTTTCTGTTGGGATAAGGGAAACATCCTACCGACAGGTATTCCTGCCTCTTTTTTAGCTCAATCGTGCAATCCTCCTTCCGGTGCAGGGGAAAGATCCTGGGAGTAACATCCTCAAAAATATCCTGGAAGTCCCAGTAGTGCATGGGTATGGTTTTTACCACTGAGGTGGACAACAATACCTTCACACCTGCTTGGGGTTTCTCCGCTCTGTTGTACCAGACAATGTTGGGGGCAATATGTTGATTGAAAACTGATCACATTAGACGCCCAATCGCTGTTGGGATTGTGCTTTAGCAGCCATGGTATTACTAGAAGTGCGGGGAAGTGGACTGCGTGGATTAAATCAAAGACCATGTGTTACTTATGATGGAACATGGTAACCATAATCAAGCAGGATTTCTGGATAATCGGATCAGAATCAAGGGCGAACTGTCTACTCCTTCCACTGGAATGGGATCCTGGTTTTCCTGTATAGGTCTACCCTTCTCCTTGGCCCAAGTGATGTCCATGAAATTGCCTGTGGTGCCTCAGTCCAACATGGCAAGAACATCCATGGTGGGAGGTCTTTGAGAAACAACTGGTTGTTGAATAACATCAATCTGTTGTCCGGAGAATCATCCATCCGTTGAGTCTGATCACAGGGACTGACAAACTCATGACCCAACCTTATCCCTGTTTAGGGTTGGGGTGCTTCATTTCCCGATCAGTGACGGAATACTTGCAGACAGTTCTTTAAGAGGAACAATACATGCATAGTCCTTGCTCCTTCAATCTCTTACATTCTGCTATGGTCAATGGTCCCCTAGCGGTACATACCTGCATAGGTTTGTCTCTGGTTGGCTTCTCCGTTGGTATGAGCAGGTTTGTAATGGTTGGTTGGTATGGTCTGGTTTTTCTCTTTTCCACTCTCCGTTCGGATAAATGGAATTTGATTTGAAGGGACAGGGTCACCAACTCTTGAAACCTGGCTGGCTACCCTGGCCAGTTCCTCCTTAATATCTTCATGTAACCCTCTCTGGAATAGAGTATGTTGGGCGGAATCTGGCCATCCTGCCTCTTTAGCTATCTTCAGAAATGCTGATACACAGGACTGTAAGATCCAGATCCAGCAAGGCTTCATACGAGGAATATTGGACCTACGGTTGATCAAACTGGCCCTAAACCACTGGATAAACAAGTCATACTCATTCATTGATGGATCCGCCTGTGTGCTCAACAGGGTTGCCCAGGCCAACGCATTTCCTACCAGGTTGGATATAGGAAATCCTGCCTTGCTCTGGGGCGGAAGGTGAAATAAACCAGACAGGCATTGAGGAATTCTTTCAATTGTCTGGGATTTCCATCATATTTTTGAAAAGGAAAGGTCAAAGGAGGGAGATCAACCCTAGGGTCCTCGCGTACTGTGATCTGCTGTCTCAAGGCCACATTTTCCACTCTCAGCAACTGTACTTCGGCTGCCAGTGCTTGTAGGGCAGCTACCAACCCTGGTACTATTACAATGATGCCATGGCCTGTTCTGGGCATTGCAATCTCTCAAAAAAACGGTGATCATTCCCTCTGTCCCTCCTCACCTTGGTCTTCTGATGAACTCCCTGAAACTTCTGTCTTCTTCTTTCTTCTGCTATCTTTGGGCTTCTATGTCTTCTTTTCTTTTTTCTCAAAGAGATAAGGGAAAGTTTCCCTGGTGGCCACCTTGCCTGGGTGGCGAACACACCAAGCAGAGGGCAACTCAGAGGAGCCAACCCCTATCAGGGAAAATGTCTTGTTGCTGAAAAAAACCCTGGGATGTGGTGGATGCGACGTGAAGTCTTGGAGAAGGAGCAGGTTCACAATATCCCAGAGAACTCAGGAGAATCCATGTGGCATGGACATTGAGATGCTTGCATATCCGCTGCTGCGTATGACAAGTTGGAGAACTCTCTTATAGTTAGGGAAAAAATATTGGACTGGCTTCTCTGGAGAGATTCACACACTGTCAGGACAGATTTCAGTATGTGTGAATTACGGAAGAAAGAGTCAGTAGAAACAATATGGCAACACTCCCAGAGAATAGGGTAGGCAGTGATTGAGAGCACAAGGAAAGCCCTTCACAACTGACGAAAGCACACACCAAGCCAGCCGTATTCCAACAGGAGAGGGAGTCCAAGTAAGAGAGGGAAAGTGAAATGAGGGAGAACAGCAAATAATCGGGGAAGCCAGCAAAATGACTCTGACTGCTGAATGGGAAGGAGGAGTCGTGGAGGAGCGTCTCTGGAGACAGAACACCCGATAAGGGTGAATAAAAAGCGAATGGCAAAGGGAGGAAGAGCAAGAGGTAGAACAAAACTACGAGCGTAATCACCTGTATAGTACGGGTTGAAACGCTCCGAGCCGCATGCTGAATTCTGGAAAATAGTGGCGGAGGCCATCTTGGAAATGAGCTAGACTACACATGAAAAGGAAGAATCCTAGAATGAATAACCTCAATTGCGCAAATAATATAACCTCCATCGAACCGCATCCATGGACTGACCACTTCCTACTGACTTTGAATCATCAAGATTGCATACTTCCTACTAGAGAAAACATTATCGCTCCACCCATTCTAACCAGGAATAAAAAGAATATTACAGTGGATAAACTTAAGCCTTTTCTCCAACCTCTACTTAAACCTTGACTCCATCAATCCAGCAGAACTAGTGGATCTTTACAATAAAACCATCACCACAGCCCTAGATTGTATTGCACCACTAAAAATATGTAAAAGTAAACTCAAACCACACCTCAATAGCTGGTTCACTCCCAAACGTAAGGCCATGAGAAATGAAAAAAGGATGTGAAACTACCTGGAAAAATAACCCTTCCACAGCCAGCAAAGACATCCTTCTAAAAATCTCAGCTAACTATAAAGGAGAAATTTGTCTAGCAAAATGTGACACCTATAACAATAGTATTGAAAAAGCCAGTTCAAGCATTAGAAAACTCTTAGCTATTCTAAGAGAACTCAAATCTCCCACCCGCCCAACAGATAACTGCATCAAAGCTAAAAATTGGTGCACCAAAATTCAAGATGCCTTATCCAATAAAATCTCTCTGCTCCAAAAGAAAATAGCTACCAAAAAACGTAACCTGCCTCCTCAGGCTAATACCATGAAACCCAGCCCCACTCTCACTAAAACATTTCAGCGCTTCAAATTCACTGCAGTGTCTGCCCAAGAAGTGCAAAACATTATAGCCTAACTCAAACCCTCCAACTGCCAAGGTGATACCTGCCCAGCAGCCGTCATAAAGGAAGCTGCCAGTAAACTGGCCCCTTTCATCACCTCGCTAATTAAGGCCTCCTTCTGTACATGCACTGTCCCTACCAACGTGAAAAACTCATGGGTACTCCCAGTTCTAAAATTATTTTATTTATTTATGATATGTATTTTATTTGGATTTGTAGAGCGCGCAACAGCCTGTGGGCATCGTGGTGCTTGTTACAGACAATTCTTAGATACAGATAAATGAGAATTTGCAATTTACAGTATGGTGGCTATTAATAGTTACAGTTAAAAATGAACAGTTGCAATTTAAAGTACAGATAGGGAGATTTTGAGTTTTCTTCGGAAGGAAAGGAGTGAGTTTTCTGCTCTAATATCTGTGGGTAGTGCGTTCCAGGATTTGGCAGCAATGTAGGGGAAGCCTAGCCCGCCAGCTTTGGCCCTATTGATTTGAGGGATGTGGAGTAGGTTGGTGTATTGTATCCTGGTGGGTTGTGTAGAGGAGGATTTGGTAAGTGTCTCTGATAGGTATGATGGTGCAGAGAGGGAGAGGCATTTATGCATGAGGGTGAGGATTTTGAAGGTGATTCGCTCTTTGACTGGGAGCCATCGAGCCGATTGTCTGGCCTGGGAAATATGCTCCCTTTTCAGGATGCTTAAAGCTGCATGGAGAGCATTGTTTTGCGTGACTTGTAATCTGTTTAAATTTTTTTTCGGATGTACCTGCTAGTAGGGCATTGCAATAGTCTAGTTTAGCACCAATAGTTGCTCTGGCTATTGATAGACAATTAGATTTGGATTGGTACGGTTTTATGGAGTTTATGAGCTTGGTGGTGTGTGCGGATGAGGATGTGATTGAGCTGACCTGTCTAGTCTCCTAGGGCCTTGACAGATGTAGACAATGAGATGATAGTATTATTAAAGGTGAAGTTGGAGTACAATTTATAAAGTTTGGCTAGAGTATTTTTCTGACCTAGTATCATTATTTTTCTCTTATCCCATTGAGGCAGAGGCCATTGACCACCAACCAGGCCTGTATGGTCGTGTATATTGTGTGAAATGCCTCAGCGTCTTTATGGTATGAACCAGATAGAGGTAAGAGTACCTGAGTATCGTCAGCAGAGTTCGTGGACGTGATACCAAATGCATCGAGCTTGTCGAAGAGAGGCTTTGTGAACAAGTTGTATAGTGTGGGTGTTGTGCAAGAGCCCTGTGGGACTCCGCAGTGGATGGTGGTGGGGCTAGCATTAGCTATTTTAGAGACTACCTTCATTGCTCTGCCTTCAAGGAAGGAGGTGACCCAAATAGCTGCTTCTTTAGAGAAGTTAGCTGAGTGTGTAAGGTGTGATGTGAGGGTCTTGTGGTCCACAAGATCGAAAGCGTCTGAGAGGTCTAAGAGTAACAATAGGGCTGGCTTGCCTTCGTCAATGATTTCGGTGATCTGATTCTTTAAATCCACCAGGGCTGTTTCCATGCCATGTCCTTTTCAGAAACCAGATTGCCTGGTCCCGAGGATACAGTGGGTTTCAAGGAAGTGTTGGATCGGGCTATGGGCAGCTTTGTCCAATATTTTAGGGTGGAAGGGTACAGTGGTTATGGGTAGGTAGGTATTTGGTTGTAGAGGGCCGAGAGTAGGTTCTTTTAGAAGGGGTCGGACCCATGGCTTCTTGAGGCTGTAAGGGACAATGCCTGTTCTGAAGGAGGAATTAATGAAGGCCGCCGGGAGCGGTGCAAGACTGTCTGCGCAGTCCTTGATGATCTTAGGAGGACATATGTCCCCTTTCCACATAGAGGGTTTGAGGTTTTTGAGGAGGTTCATTACGTCTAATTCAGTGATGTCATTGAAGGTGAAGACAGGTTTCGTGGAGTTAGTTGGTACAGGAGTAGAATAGGTTTGCTTAGGCCCAAGATGAAGAGGTAGGGCTTTACAGTGATCCTGGATTTTTTTTTTAAGGAGATTGATTTTGTTTAGCATGGCAGATTGAACACTGGCACACCAGGCTTCATCTTTGACATTTCGTCTGGGGTGTTGGGTGGCAAGATGAGCTCGTTGAAGATACTAAAGATTTCCTTTGAGTGCGATTTGGCATTAGAAATGCGTGCATTATATGCATTGGCCTTGGCTTTGGTGATGGCTGCTTTGTATTGGCTAAAGCTGTTTTTGGCACTGTCACTTGGGTTTGTTTGCGAGTTTTTTTGTGCCTCTCTTTTGCAGGAGCACAGGGACTGTAGTTCTTGAGTGAACCAGGAATTTGAGTGTAGGGCTTTTTTTTTCTTTTTTGCCTTCAAGTTGTGCTATTGCATTAATGGCTTTGGTGAGAGTATCTCTGTCTTGTCTGAAGATGGTAACGCCTGATGGGAGTGCTAGAGCGATGCCGGGGCCGGAGGTTTCATGTAACCAAGTTTCTATGATGGCAAGTAGGTCAATGATATTGTTGGTTAAGAGATCATGAATTTCTAATGCAGGAGCTGGCAGGGAGCAAACATTTAAGAGGGCACATTTGATATGTGTTGTGGGTATGTTTTTGGTGTTTGTGGTGGTGGGGATGGGTGCTGGGTCTAGCGTGGCAGGTGTGGTAGTGGGGAGGGGCCTACTGTGATTAGTGTGTGAATGTTTGAGTGTGATGGAAGGTTCGATGTGGTGGGTGTACCTGTATATGGAGCGGGAGCCTAATCTAATATTTCTAGATGCAGTGGGAGTAGGATGAAGTCAGTCTTCTGGAGGTAGTGTGTGAGCTCTGAGTCTGTCCAGCATGCTTGCTCTGCTGAGGAACGGTGGTAGAGATGATGTGGCTGTGTGAGAGTGTTGGGATTGTTGCGATGTACTATAAGTGTGCATGGCAGTCAAAGGAGGGGAGCCGAAAAAAAGATGTTCAAGGGAGTTAGTTCGTTGGACCCTAGCATCCCCACTAACTTAAAGACCTATCACAGCAGTCCCTTTTTTACTAAAGATCATCAAAGCAGCCTACAACCAGATACAAACATATCTGGAGACTAATAAGCTACTTGGATTCCGTCAATCTGGCTTCAGACCACAACACGGCACAGAAACAGCCTTGATTGACCTGAAGATCCAGATTGACGTCTTGAAAGATAAAGGGAATTCAGCCCTCTTGCTCCTGTTGGATTTGTCAGCCACTTTTGATCTTGTCGATTACAAGGTGCTGTGCAAGCATCTCTCCACAGCAGCCCATTTCCCAACAGAAGCAATAGCATGGATACAATCCTTCTTAAACAATAGGTCCATGAGAGTCTTCTCAGCTTCGGCAGCAGCTGATCCCATCCCCATACCCTGCGGATCCCCACAAGGATCTTGTGTATCTCCTACCATGTATAATATGTTTACTAAACCATTGTTTGGTGATCTGGAGGATCTGGTTGTCACCTACACTAATTATGTAGATGACACCCAGATCCTCATACCTCTGATAGACGATTACGACAAAAATGTACTGTTAAAAGTCAACTACTGTAACGCACTGTACCTAGGTGCCAGTAAACATATCCTCAATACACTCCACATCTTGCAGAATAATGCACTAAGGACTGCCTTGAGCATACCCAGAAGGCAACCCATTTCAGCAACTAGGCGAGAAAACAACTGGCTCTCCATTAAGGAGAGAATACAACTCAAAACAGCTTCCCTTACCTACAAATGCCTCAACAATTCAGCCCCTCAATACCTTATTGAAGAATTCACCAAAAACAATCCCATCCGGCCTACCAGTACAACTAACTGGGGTTGCCTTAGAGTGCCCAGGTACAAACTAAAAAAAAAGCAGGTGGCAGTAGCTTCCCAGTTATGGTTGTTCAACTCTGGAACTCCCTACCCACCAGCTTAAGATCTGACCAGTCCCTCCATAAATTCATCTGCAAAGACGCACCACTCTAAACCCATGCTTGTCTCCAAGAATGTATATGTCTGAATCATAGACTGCCTTGTAATTAAGAAACTGTATATTCTCATACTGTATATTGTCAATATTGTATATTGTTCTGAATCATATGCTGCCTTATAATTAAGAAACAGTACTTATTTGTATTGTATATTGTCCACTGTGTAACTAAGAAATTGCATATCCTTGTAATGTACTCAGATACCTCTGGGTCTGGAGCGCACTATAAATGAATAAACAAACAATGGCCATGGATGGAACATGATGGACGGAACATGACAGCATCACAGAACCATATTTCAAAGAAGAGGCTTATAAGCAAGAACAAAAGAACAATTGCCATAGACATCATTAGCAGAGGGTAAGAAATAGTAGGAGACGCCATTATGATAAAAGAAATCCTTATAGAGAAAAATTACCCAACAAACTTTCAACTCAATGTCAATTTCACCCAAACAGACCGTCCAGTCTACAAATGAACATGCAGCTCAATATTTAACTTGCGTCAACTATCCTTCATCCATAGATTCTGCCCAGTGTGCAGCGGCACTGAACTGCACAGACATTCATTAGCCTGCATTTAAGGAACTGCTTGCAAAACCACCACACAGAAATGTTAGCAATACACCATTCCGCTCTCCTACATGAACAGCCAAAAAACTCCTTCAAGAAATATAGCACATCCAAAGTAAATATTTTGGAACCGAACTTGAATTACAAAATTCAGTAACTTCAGAAAACATTAGAGACAGCCTCATAAATGCGAACCTCATAACAAGCATACATAAAGAAGAAATAGCTAAGTTTCAAAACACATCTGCTGAAAAAAACAGACCAAATGTGTGTCTGTTGTCGCATAACTTTTCATAAAAAGAGCACACACATTTTTGATTTGTCCTACAAAATAGAGGACAATGAGGAATTCCAATGATTCCAATTAGTTTTAAATATAACAACAGAAGATAAATAAAATATAACTGACCCCTCAATAGTTTACACTTACTGCAATACAAAGCTTGACAATAACCAAATGCCATCATGTGCTAGTGCTAACCATTTAGAAGTCTTCACACTTCCAAAAGCTCTCCAACATCTTAACTTGTATAATAAAAACAGTACACCTATGTCATGCTATAATATTCCTTCAACTGAAAATGGCCAAATTGCCTCCATCAGAGTTACTAAAAGTTACTAGTACAACAGCCAATAGATCAATAATTAATTTGACTAGTTAATGGTGTACAACAAAAGACAAAATACACTGGCAACAAACTAGTCGACTTAAACAAATTTAGACAAGCCCTACAATATCTCAAAGAAAACAATGAATGCTACAAAGATAAAAAAACATGGAGGAAAACTTAAGAGAAGCCACCCAAATCATTCAAGATCCACCACCAATTAGCCAATTTGAATGTGTAGATCATGTTACTGCAGCCAACATTTTACACCAGTATACAATTCACCCACTGCCCTCCAAAGACACCATAGAAGATGCATTAGAATGAAATGCGTCAAGCCAAAGGATAGAATTAAACCATTTAAGAAGTACGTACAATATACCTTCAAATAACAAGACTCACCTTGAACCCCATGCAATCCAAATGATGCCTGTGGACACTAAAACTGACTGTGTACTCAGCGGCAACACGCACACATTTTCTCACCTTTAAAAACAGCTCCATGTCAACTTTATTCCACTCCCCCAGCCTTTCCAGACCCTCTTTCGGCTGCCAAATAACCTCAAATGTGTTTTCGAGAAGTTTTTCATACTGCGCTGTTTGCAGTCAGCAGTGATGTGTGTGGACACAGCAAGACCTGCAAACCCGTTTTCTCCTATAACAACAGCTTCATATAAACTTTATTTTACTCGCCACCATTTCAGGCCCTCTTTCAACCACCAAATAATCCCCAATGGATTTTTTCCACTTTGTTCTCACTGCTGGAGGATCCAACATGGCGAATATTTCAAAAAGCTGATGCACCTCATGTTTTCAATTGACCAATCAGTGTGTGTTTTTTGTGTCCGTCCTCTGATTGGTCCAGAGGTGTCAGCAGATCCTGAATCAGGAAAAGAGCCCACTGACCGGACTCAGATGTCCCTAAATATTTTGTACCTACTTTTTGGGCATTTCTTAAAAAAGTACTAGATACAACTACTGGATGGATTTACACCAAATTTACAAAAACATGCTTTCGGGATGAAGCCATCTCTCCAAGCGCACATTTGGTAAAAATCCATCCAGCAGTTTGGGCTATTGGATGGTGAAAAGGGTGAGGGGTGTCATATTTGTTGGAAATGCCCACCATGTTGGATCCGCAGACGGCCGACGTCCGCGAACATCGCAGTAAAAACATATTAAAAAAACAGAACATTGCACTTATGAAACTAATGAAACAATCCCTAAGGAGGTGACGGGTGATGAGGATGGGATGGGATATGGCCAAAAAAAAAGTTTTTTTCCATCTCTGGTGTCTGCAAACGGTTTGGGGACAACCCTGTAATATGTGCAAACATTTCAGATCTTCTGGGGCATCGATACATATTTTTGCATTACAGGTTTGGTGAAAAGCATTTTTTAGATGCCGTTAAACTTTGACGCTACTCCATCAAACTGTACAAAATGTTGTGATATTATTCTTGACGTTACCTACACTGTTTGGTGCTGCTTTGCCAAGAGGGAACAAAATTAGAGGGTGGTTCCAACATTTTTGAAAGGCTTATGAATTTGGTGCTGTTTCACAAAGCCGCAGACACATTTGTAAAAAAGATAATGTTTTTGCAATGTTTGGTTGGATTTTGTGAATAGGGGGCAACATTAGAAGGGGGTTTAACATTGGTAGATGAGATATAACTTTGCTGCCTTTTGACAAATGTGCAAAAAAAAAAAGTTTTGTAAGATTATAGCCCCAACCTTGAATTTTTCTGCAAATGTTATGTTATGTTATGTTATTTTGCATTTATATAGCGCCTTATATACCATTGGTATGGTCTGAAGGCGCTGGTAGGTTGAACGCCCTCAGGAACCGAAGTTCGGGTCAGTAGAGAGAGAGAGTCAAAAAGTGCGTGTGTGCACCAGGTATGTGTGCAGCTGGTGCGGAATTCAGGTGGTAGCTGCTTCTTAGCGGTAGGTGTGGTGGTTGAGAGATCAGGAGTATGTGTTCGCTCTGGCTGGCTTTATCCAGGACGAGTGTGGCTGCGTTAGGCCTGAGGAGAATGCCTGGCTGGGGGGTGTGAAACCAGCAATGTTTACTTAGAGTGTTGTGGAGTGAGCGGGAGATGTAGATATGAGAACAGTTATACCGAATGGTGCCATAGTATCTCAATGTTCTAGTTGAGTGGTGGTGTAAGGGAGAGAGTAAGCGTGAGGTGTGTTATGATAAGTACTCTTTCAAATGTTCCCTGCATTCCAAAGCATATTATGTATGTCACGCAGTTCCGAGCGGGCAGGTCCGTTCTATTCATTTTGTTCGTTTCAGGCGTTCGGGATTGTCCTACACATTCATGCTTGCTTGACCTATTCTTTCTCCAGTGTGCCTCACGCATCCTCTCATATGTTCCATAAGTGTGCACTCCTGCCTTTCTTGTGCATGTATTCCAGTCTAACCAGCGCATGAACTCCTGTCTGCCTACGCACTCATCCGTTCTGTATACTCAAACGCTTTCTATACACTCATCTGCCCTCCACATTCATCCGCTCCCCACACTCATCCGCTCCCCACACTCATCCGCCCTCCACATTCATCCGCTCCCCACACTCATCCGCTCCCCACACTCATCCGCTCCCCACACTCATCCGCTCCCTACACTCATCCGCTCCCTACACACATCCGCTCCCCACACTCATCCGCTTCCCACACTCATCTGCTCTCCACACTCATCCGCTCTCCACACTTGCTCTGTGCTTTCCACATTCAGTCGCTCTCCACACTCCTCCGCTCTCCATGCTCCTCCGCTCTCCACACTCATCCGCTCTCCACACTCATCCGCTCTCCACACTCATCCGCTCTCCACCCTCATCCACTCTCCATACTCATCTGCTCTCCACTCTCATCCGCTCTCCACGCTTATCCACTTTCCACGCTTCCCACCCATCCGTTCTCCATACTCATCCGATTTCCACGCTCATCCGCTCTCCATGCTCATCCGTTCTCGACGTTCATCCGCCCTCCTCGCTCATCCTTTCTACATGCTTGTTCACTCTTACACATTCGTCTGGTTAAACGTTGTCCGCTCCGCACATTCGTCCGCTCCGCACATTCGTCCCGTCTACACACTCGTCCCGTCTACACACTCGTCCCGTCTATACACTCCTCCCGTGTACACACTTGTCCCGTCTAGACACTCGTACAGTCTTGATACTCGATCACCCGGTCCACCCACACATCGACAAAACATACTACTCGTTGGCCTGATAATATTACTTGTCTGTTCTGCGTGACTATCCGTTCCAGACACTCATCCGCACTGTGTATTTGTTCGCTCTACACATTCATCTGTTTCACAACATTCATCCGCGCCAAACATTCATCCGCTTCACACACTCGTCCGCTCCACACACTCGTCCGTTCTGCACACCCGTCCGCTCCACACTATTCGTCCGCACCAAACGCTCATCCGCTCCCCACACAACATCCACTCCACACACTCACCTGACACCACCCATTCACCTTTTCGCACAATCGTCCGCTCCATCAGCTCATCTGCGCCACTCCTATGTCCGCTCCATGTATTGGTTTGTTTGAGAACACTCATCCGCTCTCCACACTCATCCGCTCTCCACACTCATCCGCTCTCCACACTCATCCGCTCTCTACACTCATCCGCTCTCCACCGTCATCTGCTCTCCAGGCTCAACTGCATCCTACGCTTCTGCGCTCTTCACTCAGTCGTTCTCCACACTCGCTCTGTGCTTTCCACATTCAGTCGCTCTCCACGCTACTGCGCTCTTCACACTCCTCGGCTCTCCACACTCATCGGCTCTCCACACTCATCCGCTCTCCACACTCATCCGTTCTCTACACTCATCCGCTCTCCACACTCATCCGCTCTCCACACTCATCCGCTTTCTACACTCATCCGCTCTCATACTCATCCGCTCTCACACTCATCCGCTCTCCCGGCTCAACTGTATCTTACGCTTCTGCGCTCTCCACTCAGTCGTTCTCCACACTCGCTCTGTGCTTTTCCACATTCAGTCGCTCTCCACGCTCCTCCACTCTTCATGCTCCTCCGCTCTTCATATTCATCCGCTCTCCACACTCATCCGCTCTCCACACTCATCCGCTCTCCACACTCATCCGCTCTCCACACTCGTCCGCTCTCCACACTGATCCGCTCTCCACACTCATCCGCTCTCCACGCTCATCCGCTCTCCACGCTCCACACCCATCTGCTCTCCATACTCATCCGATTTCCACGCTCATCCGCTCTCCATGCTCGTCCGTTCTCAACGTTCATCCGCCCTCTTCGCTCGTCCCCTCTACATGCTCATTCACTCTTACACATTCGTCTGGTCAAGCGTCCATCCAGATCTCCTAGTTTCCTGATGATTTATTCATATTATCCACTTCACTGTTTTGATCTACATTATTCGTTTGGTATTGTTTGCCTTATGGTTTACATTCGATTTTATTTAGTTGTACATTTCTTGCTTCCGGTCAAATTGCTGGTTAGTTTTAGGGGAAGAGCCAGGTTTTCAGTAGTTTGCGGAAGGCCGTTAAGTCTTCAGTTAGGCGGATGTGGGGTGGGAGCGAGTTCCATAGGGTTGGTGTCATGATCACTGCTTCCAAGGAGCTAGGACCAGCCCAACGTCCTTGGAAGCAGGCCCCTAACCTTCATCCTAGGCACCAGCCGGTCCCCACTGGGACCTTTTGGACCTTGTCCTGGTGCCGGTGGCAACAGGCTCATCAAAGTCACTGGTCCCGGCACTGGAAGCGCCGGGCTCATAATTTGTATGAAGATGCTTGGGTGGACTTACCTGCAGCAGACCATGCTGCTTACTTACCAGCCACATAGGAATCCTCTGTGAGCCGGGACTACTTTCTTACCTGGGTGGGGCAAGCTCCACTCCCTGGATACAACACTGGAACTCTTCTGGAACAGGAACTCTTTTCTTACCTAGGCGAGGCCGTGGAGGAAGACGCCTCATCACTCCAAGGCTATTTAAACCACACCCGATTGATGAAACGTGCTTCGCGTTATTCTGCATCTGCAGCAGAACGCTCACCGTGTCTGTTCCAGTTTTCTTCTTTCCGATCCTGAACCTGCAAGAACAAACGCTTACCATTCCTGTATCCAGCCTTCAGTAGCACCTGCAAAGACAAGAAACAACAGGTTAGCACGGCAACCTTCACGCGCAGCGCTTTCCTCACCTGATCCATCGGCAGCTACCATCTCTTCACGCTGCTCCTCCGCCTGTGAAGACAAAAGCATAGTTATTCCTGTGTGGAATTACTTACCGGCACTCCGCGAATTCCGGTTTTCTTCAACGCTGCAATCCTGCACCTGAAAGACAAAAGAAGAGACATTAGACAGGTATTTTACTTACGCGCCATCGTGCCCGCCACAATAGGGCGCCTGCAAATACTCCGGCGTTTCCAGCGTCTCTTCAACACCCGAACTCACAACTGCAAGGGAAAAGAGACAGTTAGAGAGCTTTTGAAAAGCAGGCAACCGGCATTTACTTACGCATTTCCAAGCGCGTCATTCCAAGACTCTGGCTCGAACTTCGGCTTTCTTCACCTCAAGAGCCCTGCAAGACAAATAGAAAAAGCATTATACAGAGCCCTGTTCCACATTAACGTGCCCACGCACCTAAAGACTGTAAGGACTTAAAAGGTGTCCGGAAACTCACCGTTCGTGCAGTTAACAACGATAGCAATCCTCTGAGGTCAAGAGGCCTACGTTTCACCCAGTGAAGGAACTGGCAACGGCACCCTGCACAGACGCAGATGGAGAGTCCAGCATTCACCTATCTAAGGTGAGCACGTTGACCTTGGGGCTCCACGGAAAAGCGAGGAAGGGAAAGGGAGAGAGATACCCGACAACCCCAGAACATTAACCCCATATTCTTTCACCTGCAGATATCTCACTCTTCGAGTTAGACACACAGTGCGAAGAGGCTCAGCCCCGGAAGCCAATCAAGTCCTGCACTTCACTTTTCGAGTCACAGACACCATCCTGCCAACACCGGCGCCTCCGTGGGAATCAGGTGAGCGTTACAGTTGGGGCTAGCGCTGAGAATGATGATCCGCCTAACCTGGTTGAGTTTGTCTTAGGGATTACTAGGAGGCCGGCTGAGCTTGATCTTAGGGTGCGAGTGGGGTGATAAGGTATTAGCTTGTCTTGAAGATATTGCGGTCCGGTTTTATGTAGTGCTTGATGGGAGAGACATAAGGTTTTGAAAGCTACCCTACGGGCTACTGGAAGCCAGTGCAGTGTCTTAAGGGCTGGGGATACGTGGTCTCTTGGACCGAGCGCGAGTAGCATTTTGGCTGCCGCGTTTTGTGCTCTTTGGAGTTTGTTTAGTTGGTAGGCATTAATTCCGAGGTATAGGGAGTTTCCATAGTCCAGTCTTGATATGACAATTGATTGGACCGCAGAGACTCTGTTGGGAAATGAGAGATATGGAAGGATGCGCCTAAGATTTTTGAGATGGTAGTGGCAGGATTTTGAGCCATTGTTGACTTGGCGCGAGAGTGTTAGGTCGGAGTCTAGGGTGCATCCAAGATTTTTCACTGTGTTGGAGGGTGTCGGTGAGTTGCCCATGGCGGGTGGCCAGGGTAGTGGGTGCGGAAGAAGATCGAGGTTGCCGCAAATCATGATTTCTGTTTTGGAGGGGTTTAACAGGAGGTGGCTTTGGGTCATCCAGAGTTCTATGTTAAGGAGGCAGGATGCCAGGTCGGGTCGGGAGTCGGGTTTCTAGTTCAGGATTTTTAGAATTAATTGAGTGTTGTCGGCGTAGTTGTAACACAGGATGTTGTGTGAACGAATTATTGGTGGGAGGGTGATCAGGTAGAGATTGAACAGGAGGGCGGATAGACATGCTCCCTGAGGGACTCCCGTGTCGACAGGTCGGGGTTGTGAGGTAAAGCTGGAGAGTGTCGTTATTTGGTGCCTGTCTTTGAGGAATGAAGCTATTCATTTAAGGGCGGTTCTGCGGATTCCTATGGAGTGGAGTCGGTCTAGGAGGATTGAGTGATTGATTGTGTCAAAGGCGGCCGATAGGTCGAGGAGGATTAGTGCGGCGCATCCCGCGGAGTCTGCTGTCATTTTAAGGTCATCCCAGATCGAGGTTAGGGTGGTTTCAGTTCTGTGACGTGATCTGAAGCCTGATTGGGCTGGATCTAGGAGGTTGTTGGTTTCGACAAAGGAGTTTAGTTGGGAGTAGGCGGTTCGGTCAATGAGTTTGGCAAGGAACCTAGTGTTTGAGATTGGGCGGAAGTTTTTGGGCTCGAGTGGATCGAGCGACGGTTTTTTACTTAGAGGTTTGACGTGCACCGTTTTGAATGCGTCAGGAAAGATACCGGAGGAGAGGGAGGAATTTATGATAGATCTTGCGTGTTCTCCTGCGCAGGTTGAGGCAAACATTTCTTTAAGGGTTGTGGCTGGGCAGGGGTCCAGTGGCGAACCAGAAGGTTTGCGGGCAGATAGCAGTTTGAGAAACTGTTCTGGCGATATTGGACTAAAGGATTCAAACGTTGGTTGCATAGAGGTTGCGGTTGCAGGGCTGGGCGGTATGGGCGGTGGATTGCCCGGTGGCTGTAGTTGAGCCATCTTGGTGTTTAGAGTTTTTGTTCTTTCGATAGCCGTGTTGTGAAAGTGGAGGGGAGTGAGTCGCACAGTGATTGTGTGGCGGTCGGGCTGGTTGTATTGTAAGCAGGATTGGTGAATTCTGAGATGATTTTGTGGAGTTCTTTGCTTGGGTTTTTGCAGTTTAGGATTCGGGTGTTGTAGTGGGCTTTTTTTGCTTTCCGGATTTCAGCTTTATATTAATATAGGTGACGGGCCAAGGTGGTCCTGCTTTCGTGGGTTTTCTCTTTCTGCCATTTGCGTTCTAGGTATTTGTAAAGTCGTTTAGTGGTCTTCAACTCAGGAGTGAACCATCTGGGGAAATGGCCGCAGCGGGTTGATGGTTTGCATGGAGGGGTGAGTCGCAAAAGAGGTGCGTTGAGCCATGAGTCAAAGGCCTCAGGGGTTAATTTGTTGTCGGGAAGGCTGGTGGGTGGTGGAGATTGGAGGAGTGCCTCGGCTAGGTCCGGGGTGATTGTTAATTTCTTCCAGCATTTGCCTAAAATCGGAGGTTCGGATGCAAGTACGGGAAGGGGGTCAGGTGAGTGGATGGCGAACGAGAGAATGAAGTGATCGGACCAGATGATTGGGGTGGGGGGCTTTAAATGAATCAGGGTGTTGGAGCTAAAGATGGCATCGAGAGTGTGTCCTTTGTAGTGAGTCGGGCCTTTTATGTGGGGTTGGAGATTAATTGCATCTAAACCGTCAACCAGGGAGTGTGTCATAGGGTTGGTGGGGATGTCGAGCCATATGTTGAAGTCACCAAGGAGGGTGAGGTTGGGATGGTTTAGTTGTATGGTGGCGATTGAGTCGCAAAGGTTGTTTGAGAATTGTCTATCGTAAACAGGGGGCCTGTAGATTATTAGGAAGCTGTGAGAGAGCGATGGGGAGAGGGAAAGTTTAACGAGGAGAGATTTGCAGGATGGGATGGAGGGTTGGTTGTCGATGATCGATGCGCGGAAGAGAGATTTGAAGACAAATGCCACCCACCTACTCTGGATGGACGGTTTAGTGGGATGAGGGAGTAGTCAGGGGTAAAGGCTTCACTAGCGATTGGGTTGAAGTCATCGGAGAACCAGGTCTGGTTTGACAGAGGTAAGGAGGTCATAGATGCAATGTCTGTTTTTTGCTATGCAACGGGCGTTAAATAGGATACAGTTCACATCGGCAGGCAAGTTAGGTCTAGGTGCTGGACCGGGATGTGGCGGTGGCGGAGAGAGCGGAGGGGGGGGGGTTAAGGTCGGTGATGCTAGAAGGGAATAGTGGGGGGGCTGAAAACTTGGCAGGTTTCTGGCGGGGCTGGGTTGCTGGGTGTGATAGGATGATTGGATTTGGTTGGGGGTTTGAGGGAGGGGTGTTGGCGGGGGGGAGTTTCAGTTGCAGTTGATGAGAAATCAAGGGAGAGGGGTTTCAGGAAGGGGGAGGCCACGGGGGAAGGCGGAGAATGCGGGAGAGAGGGGGTGGGTCGAGACAGGGGAGGCGAGGAGTGCCGAGAGATTGAGGGGGACCAGGCGCGTTTCCTCTTTAGTTTCTTTGCTGCGACTGGTGTGTGGGAGAGGGTAAGGGGTTCAGAGGGGGAGAGGGAGGCAGCTTCGGTTCGTGCTAGGGCTCGGCGCGCAGTTTTTAGGGAGGGGAAAGAGTGCGGTCGGGGGGGAAGGTGGCAGGGGTATGAGGGCAGGGCGGTGGGTGGGTGATTTCCGGGTGGGGTGTGCCAGGTCTGATGGAGAGGGGAGCGGGTGGGGGAATGCTGGCGGGTCGGGGGTGGAGTTCAGGGGATGAGTGGTTTTAGGGTGAGTGCTTCGCCATCGTGCTCCTCTGGCTTGGTGTTTGGAGAGGGGAGTGGCTGCTTATGTGGAGGAGGGTGGGGTGGTATGGGAGGGAGGGGGCGGGAGGGAAGGTAGATTGGAGAGTGGGGGTGGTCCCCTGCGGTCGTTTCTGGCAGACTCTGGTGGAGTGGGTGCGCTCATGATTGGTGCTGGCGTTCGGTTGATTTAGGAGGGTTTCTGATTGTAGTTCTAGGATCGGGGGTGTCACGCCTTTAGGCGCACTTCTGGGTTTGACGATATTAGACTATTTGGTGCTCTCTAGATACAATAGTCAGCAGATGATTATTAGTTTATTAGGTACGTTTCTGAGTTCTCCTGTACACAGGAGAATATATGCGGTCAGTCACTAGATTCAATTTACTTGGAGGGGGTATTAGATTATTTGTCACTGTTCTAGATTCTACATTGCACATTTAAACTGTTAGTTATCTTAATAGGGTTTAGCAGGGCAAGCAAGTGGGGTACTACTTTCAATTCACCGTTATACTGGGAGGGTGTTAGGTATGAATCTAAATCAAGTTTGTATTAGATTATTAGTCGCCGTTTAGGGTTTATATTACACATCTATACTGTTTAGTTATATTAATATGATTAGTTAGGGTATGCTAGTAGGTGCAGTTCATTCAATTCGACTTCGTACAGCGAGGGTATTAGGGACTTTGTACCAATAGGTTGTTAGTGAGATTGATCGGTTTGTTCCAGTATGATATTACATTATTGCAATTTTCGTAGAGATGCTATTGTGGTGACTTCAGAGGGTATTCTTCCACAGAAAGGCTATTAGAAACGCTTTGTAAGTTCACAGAGAGACTAATGGGCACACTTTAGTGGAGCTTTCAGACGGGCTATTTGGGCGTGTCACTAAATTCAACTTTCCAGACAGGCTATTGGTAACATTTTAAATTGGTCGACTTGCAATTGGGAACGCTTCTAGATGGAGTCGGGTACACTTTGAAATTCAACTTTCCTCAGAGAGGCTATTGGTCACAACTTGACAATGCGGTTGGGTACACTGTAAATGCAATTTTTCTCAGAGAGGCTATTGGGTACAACTTCTAAATGCACTTGGGTACACTTCTAGACGCAATTGGGAACAGTTCTAAAATCAGCTTTCCTCAGAGAGGCTATTGGGCGCAACTTCTAAATGTAGTTGGGTACACTTCTAGGTGCATTTGGGAACACTTCTAACTTCAAACTTTTCCCGGAGAGGCTACTGTGCGCAACTTCTGAATGCAATTGGGAACAGTTCTAAATCAACTTTTCTGCGAGAGGCTATTGGACGCAACTTCTAAATGCCATTGGGAACATTTATATAATCAACTTTTCTCAGAGAGGCTATTGGGCACAACTTCTAAATCCAGTTGGGAACACTTCTATAATCAACTTTTCTCAGAGAGGCTATTGGGTGCAACTTCTAAATGCAGTTGGAAACACTTCTAAAATCAACTTTTCTCAGAGAGGCTATTGGGCGCAACTTCTAAATGTAGTTGTGAACACTTCTAGTTGCAATTGGGAACACTTCTAACTTCAAACTTTTCTCAGAGAGGCTATTGGGTGCAACTTCAATGCAATTGGGAACACTTCTAAAATCAACTTTCCTTAGAGAGGCTATTGGGCGCAACTTCTAAATGTAGTTGGGAACACTTCTAGGTGCAATTGGGAACACTTCTAACTTCAAACTTTTCTCAGAGAGGCTATTGGGTGCAACTTCAATGCAATTGGGAACACTTCTAAAATCAACTTTCTCAGAGAGGCTATTGGGTGCAACTTCAAATGCAATTGGGAACACTTCTAAAATCAACTTTTCTCAGAGAGGCTATTGGGTGCAACTTCAAATGCAATTGGGAACATTTCTATAATCAACATTTCTCAGAGAGGCTATTAGGCGCAACTTCTAAATCCTGTTGGGAACACTTCTATAATCAACTTTTCTCCGAGAGGCTATTGGGTGCAACTTCTAAATGCAGTTGGAAACACTTCTAAAATCAACTTTTCTCAGAGAGGCTATTGGGCGCAACTTCTAAATGCAGTTGGGAACACTTCTAATATTAACTTTTCTCAGGGAGGCTATTGGGCGCAACTTCTAAATGCAGTTGGGAACACTTCTAAAATCAACTTTCTCAGAGAGGCTATTGGGCGCAACTTCAAATGCAATTGGGAACACTTCTAAAATCAACTTTCTCAGAGAGGCTATTGGGTGCAACTTCAAATGCAACTTTCAATGAGCGGCTATTGGGGACACACCCGAAATGTTGAAGATTGAGTGGTAGGGTAGTATGGCGAGAAGTAGTTGTTTCTGTCTCCGCCCTTGCCGCACTTACTTGTTGGTGGCTTCTTGCTTCTCCTGCGGATACCTGCAGATACGACCTGGAGCCGTCACTGTAGGAGCCGTCCTTTGCCTTGGGTCCTTAGCCGAGGGGCTGCCGGGCAGAGGGCTGCGCAGAAGGGACTGTGAATGAATGCTCGATCTTTAGTCAGGACCAATCAGGGCGCAGGGGAGGGTCGGGAGGCGGGATTGGGAGGCTCCAGGAAGCGGGAGGAAGCGAGGGTTGCGGGGGGTGGAATTCGGGGCCTGGGGATGGGAAAGTGGAGTTTTCGGGCAGATGCACTTAAAATTTAAAGATGCTCAGGCACCAATGGGGGCAAACTCACCTACAGGCCGCAGCAGCACAAAAGGAGACACGGATTTTGTGGCTGTGTATTACGTTCCCAAGGAGGGACAGGGGACCAATCAGGGCGCAGGGGAGGGTCGGGAGGCGGGATTGGGAGGCACCAGGAAGCGGGAGGAAGCGAGGGTTGCGGGGGGTGGAATTCAGGGCCTGGGGCTGGGAAAGTTGAGTTTTCGGTGCGGATGCACTTAAAATTTAAAGATGCTCAGGCACCAATGGGGGCAAACTCACCTACAGGCCGCAGCAGCACAAAAGGAGACACGGATGTTGTGGCCGTGTATTACGTTCCCAAGGAGGGACCGGGGACCAATCAGGGCGCAGGGGAGGATCGGGAGGTGGGATTGGGAGGCTCCAGGAAGCGGGAGGAAGCGAGGGATGCGGGGGTGGAAATCGGGGCCTGGGGCTGGGAAAGTGGAGTTTTCGGTGCGGATGCACTTAAATTTAAAGATGCTCAGGCACCAATGGGGGCAAACTCACCTACAGGCCGCAGCAGCACAAAAGGAGACACGGATGTTGTGGCCGTGTATTACGTTCCCAAGGAGGGACCGGGGACCAATCAGGGTGCAGGGGAGGGTCGGGAGGCGGGATTGGGGGGCTCCAAGAAGCGGGAGGAAGGGAGGGTTGCGGGGGGTGGAATTCGGGGCCTGGGGCTGGGAAAGTGGAGTTTTCGATGCGGATGCACTTAAAATTTAAAGATGCTCAGGCACCAAAGGGGGCAAACTCACCTACAGACCGCAGCAGCACAAAAGGAGACACGGAATGGATTTTGTCAACTTGGAGCTAAGTTATATGACTATTTTATGTATGTACATTTTGACACTTCAAAAAATAAAGCGTGTTGTGTGCAAGGAGCATTGGCAAGGACTTGAAAGAATGGTTTTGCAATTTTGTCGGTGTCTTATTTTTTAAAAGTGTCATTATGTAGGTACAAAAAATAGTGATATACCATTGGTGGCCATGGGTAGTGGTCAGATTGTCCGAGTCATGGCCAAAGACTAAAGTGGGCATGGCCACCAGCTGCTAGCTATGTGGTGAAGTTTCTGCAAATCGGGATAGGTTTGAATGGGAAAATAAATTCTGCCCGTGGCTACAATTCTCTCTGTGGCTACAGCCCAAAGTGCTGGGCAGGATTGCATCAAAAGATGTGACAATGCTAATCAGCATATAATTACCAAGCATGCCACACCAGGTGTCCACGCGGTCACCAGGCTCCTCCCTTGAAATCATTACCCACCCTTATTTAGAAACATAGTGGGATAAGATATTGGGATTGGATGCTGGACTCATTTCCACAACATCACTGCAATGACTTGCCCACCATTATATGCCTGAGAAAATACTCTAGAGAGTCAAATTACGTGTCAGATGAATTCTAACAATAAATATAGCATCAATAATGATTTTGAAGACTGCTTCATTACGACAACAGTTACTTATTGAATAACCCAGTGCTGAGGAGAACAGAGCTCACTCTCCTTTTTTGAAACCGAACACTTGAAGAAGGAAGTGTACCTTCACAAAACAACCCCATCACCAGCAGCAGGGTAATCTGTTTAAAGTACTCAATGAAGCTCAGTGATCTACCCATGCTATCGCCCTGCAATTACTTGATAATCGTGTACTCTGATTTGATTATTGGGACATGCAGCATGTCTGAACCCTAGGTTTGAATGGAAAGACATATTTTTCTTGCAGCTACACCCTGAATTGCTGTACTGAATGACAAAAAAAGCTGCGTGAGGAGCATCAGCAAGTACCTGAAAGCATGGTTTTGTTGCAAATCTGTTTTGTGTTTTATTTTTCCAAAGTGTCCAAATGTGAGCACTAAAAATTATATGTTTGTTTCCTACTCTTAGTTACTTATTGGGCATGCAGCATGGCTAAAGTTGTAGGTTGGGAAAACAAATTCTGATTGCGGCTGCAGTCCGGAGTGCTGGACGAGATTGCAGGAAACTTGCACGAGGAGCATCAGCAAGGACCTAAAAGGATGCTTTTGCAAATCTGTCCTATGTTTTATTTTTTTTAAAGTGTGGAAATGCAAGTACAAAAAATAGTGATTTTACTTTTCTGCCGTGGTCAGTGGCACAGAAAATAGTGATATATGTTTGGGGCATGGACAATGGGTCTGGCCCTCTGCAAGAACGAATGCCTACTATGATTTACTTATTGGGGCATGCAACATGGCCAAAGCAATAGGTTTAAATGGGAGGAAGAAAATTGGCTTGCAAGTGCAGCCTGGAATGCTGGACAGGATTGCACCACAGTTGCAGGCATGTGGCATGGCCGAAGCTGTAGGTTTAAATGGGATAAAAAAAACTTCTTGGGGCTGAAGCCCGGAGTGCTGGACGGGAATGCAGCAAAGTTGTGCGAGTAGCATCAGCAAGGACCTGAAAGGATGCTTTTGGAAATCTGTCCTGTGTTTAACTTTTTTAAATTGTCGAAACTTACACGAAATAGTGATATAACTTTTCTTTCCTTTCCTTTCCTTCGGCAAGGACAAATGTCTAATCTGATTTGCCTTTTGGGGTATGCTCTGGTGATAATGACTCACATAAGTGTGCATTGAAATCAATATGTTTTTTAAAGGAGGTTTATAGTTCTTTCAAATATGTTAACTTATATACAGTGGTGTAACATTATGACACATTTTCACTTATAAAAACCTATTCAATTGACAGAAAATACCCTGTTAAAGGGACATTACGGTTAAGATGTACCTGATTCTTGGGACTCTCCTGCCCCAGCAGTTAGCTATTGGTCTCCCATCTTGGGATCCTTTGGCACTTCCCTCCTGGGCTCCCATGGGCACTTGTCCATCAATACTTTCCCTTTTATTTATGCACTTCTGTCACTGCACAATGCATATGCATATGTGCATTTGTAGGAGCACTATGAACAATTGTTTGGTATACGTATTGGGAAATGTAGATGCAAAAGATTTGTAGAACATTGTTAAGTGGCAGTTGGTGGGTGTAAGTGTAATATGTTGATTGGCTATATGTAGAGTTTTTTAAGTGATTGATGAATAAATGAGTGAATGGTTTAAAGCAGGTAATGAGGGAGTGTTACAAACATAACAGAAACAAATAGGAGGGCTGTATTTTGTGATGATGTGCATGTGTAATCTGGGTTTTCTAAAAAAAGCATGTACTGGACAGGAGAATACATAGACTGGAAATAGTTATAAACAGCAATGGATTATGGTGTTTATTGTATGCTAGAAAGAAGAAGTTGGACAGAAATGTGTGTGTGTGTGTGCTTTTTTTCTTTTTCTCTAGTATACAATTGTCAATTATGTCCATTAGCATATTAGAAAATGATAATGGGAATGTTGGAAAATCGTATTGAATCTAACTACTTTACTAAAAAATTGTTAGTAGATGGAGTCTATCTATAAGGTTATTTTTTTAGTTCTATTTTTCTACTGTGAAAAGTGACTCCTAAAGGAATCTTTTTTTTATGTTATTTTTTTATTGTGGGAGTGGCCAGAAAGTAAGGTGGGAGCTAAATGAGGGAAGGGGCACCAACCACACATAAGATGGGGCAGGTGGACAGGGGAAGATGTTGTGTGTGTGTGTTAAATCTAAGCTAGAGGGCAGTGTTTCTCATGCTCCTTCAATACAGCTTCAAAAGCACTTTGAAATTGCTCCGCCCTGCAGAGTGGTGTGGTGAAGATTATACAGAGCACTATTGTTTTCGAAATATATTGATACACAGCCTCTTTTATCACTTGCAAGTTAGATGGTGAGATTTTGTGTCCCACAGAAGTAGACTACTTTATTGGTTGAGGAACATGAGGTAGAGGAAGACACCCTCCTACTTCCTAAGAAAGGAAAAACCTTTCTGAGAGCATTATGGTGGTTGGATTTGGTGTGGTGCCGCATGGAGGTGGTACCATAGGAGTACTGCTCAGGTTGTCTGTGACTTAGTACAACGTCGCACTCAGTGCATTTCACTTTGGTAGCTTTAGCCTTTGGTACATTTCTAACAGTGTTAAATAAATGGCACACCCATGATACTTATTTATTTATTTATTTTACATTTTTAAAGCGCTCCCACAGCCCGCGGGCATTGAGGGGCTGTTACAGGAATTGTTTGCTTAATTGTTTTTGTCTTAGTTGTGTATTTATAATGGGCTTAAACACCCAGAGGTTTCTAAGCGCGGACACAGGGATCGAACCTGTGTTGCATCATGTCGCCTTGCTTCCAAGGTGCTCACGTTGCCGCTGAGCTATCCTCCCGGGCATACTCTCTGGGTGCTAGAGGTAGACACTCCTTCCACCTCATCTTCCTGGTCTTCTTGATTGTCTTTTGAAGTATTGCGCTTCTTTCGTTGTGTGGGTCCTCCAGCTGGCGGTGAGCAGGGATGGCAATAGCTGATGCCCATTTTTAAGATGAATAGCAGTTTTACTAATATTCTTCCAAGTATATTTTTGGCATGGGTGGAGTTTTGAAAAGCGGGACTCCCTCTCTCCTGCGCACCTTCTATTTGGTTGTTGACTGAGTTAGACCTGCAGCCAAGGTCGTAGTTTGTCAAGGGACCAACTCCGAGGTTCCTAATGTTTAGAAGATTTGTGGGGTTTGACAAACTCTGGACTGGAAAGGCGCTGGTTGGATTAGATAGTCCGGTAATTGTTGGTAGGTAGTTTGCACAAGTAATAGATGAGTCAAGTTATTAGTGTGTCAAACATGAGGTTTGGTTTAGTCAGCACCAATGAGAGACATCATTGGATGTAAAGGTGATATTTATGTGATATTTAGATGATCCTCGACTCCACACACCAGCACTGCCGAACCCGGCTCAAGCACGGCTATCCAGCCTACTGGCACTCACACATGGGAGGACCAGCTCACCCTACCTGGAAGCTCAATCATCAAACCCAAATGGCCTTGAAAAAGTCTTAGTTTGAAACGCGCGTCGGCTGTGTAACATATTGTCATGTTGTAAATATCACCTTTACATCCAATGATGTCTCTCATTGGTGCTGACTAAATCAAGGAATAAACCAAACCTCATGTTTGACAGACTAATAACTTGACTCATCTATTACTTGTGCAAACTACCTACCAACAATTACCGGACTATCTAATTCAACCAGCGCCTTTCCAGTCCAGAGTTTGTCAAACCCCACAAATCTTCCAAGTATATGCTGTGTGCTATACTGTTAATGCATAATGAGTAAGAATGGGTGTAGGAGCTATGCAAGGGTACATTTTGAGCTTCAAAGTTCCAAGATCATCTGAAAATGCAGTTCTGAACTGTTCGCAAAGCAGATACCCATTGGGGAAGTGAGGACGCATTTGCAAAGACGTTATCATGCCACGCGCACTGACGTCTGACGTCCGCGAACATTGAGGAACACAAACAGTTATAGAAGTGTTAAACATTATGTTAAAAGGTGCGGAATGGCAGAGTTTTAAGGTGAAACTTTGTAAATTGGAGAACATTGTGCTATCTTGTGGTAAGTATGATATTAGTAAGTTGTAGCAAATTAGGGTGCATTGGTAGAAACCCATGAAATTCAATGTAAATACTGTGTTAAAGGGAATTTACGGTTAAGTTGCACTAATAAAAACCCATGAAATTCAATGTATGTGCACTATGAGGCAGTGCACGGTGGTGGTGCGGGTTATGGTTGCTTAGTTTACCATAACTGCCAAATTTCAGGGGGGTTTCGGATTTACTTGTAACCATAATGTCCCATAAGAAAAATGTTTTCACTGAATGTCATAGGTTTTTATTACTGTAACATAACCATAATGTCCCGTTAACAAAGTTCTTTCAATGTATTGCATAGATTTTTATTAGTGCAATTTAACCATAACATCCCTTTAACAATGTTTTTTTTTTTCTGTGAATTTCATAGGTTTTTATGAATTAAAATATTTCATGATGTATCAATGTATATAATGTATCAATGAATATATGTTATTCATAATTCCTCTTTTAACATATTTGAAAGGACTGTAAACCTCCTTTAGCAAACTTTTTTTTGCAATGCATACTGATGCATGTCATTATCAGCAGTGCATGAGGTGGATGCAAGTCATCGTTGAATTGCTTTGGGCTTGAGGCTCGACCATGAACCCAGCTCCACCAAACCACGCCCATTATCCACTGCACTTGCCATACATTCTAGTTCAATGTCCACTATAACCACATAATGTGGCCAATGGCCAGTGCTTATGACTTGCAGTTTCCACAATCCTTGGGGCATGGGCTTCAGCCATGCTGCATTCCCCAATAGGCAAATCAGAGCAGACATGTGTCCTTACAGAGGGCCTGACCCACTGCCCAGGCTGTAACTTTATATCACTATTTGTTGTACTTACTTTTTGAAACTTTAAAAAAAGTAAAACATGGGACAGATTTGCAAAAGCATGCTCTCAGGTCCTTGCGGATGCTCTTCGCGTACATTGTCTGCAATCCAGTCCAGAACTTCAGGTTGTAGCCCGCAAGCAGAATATTTGTTCACATTCAAACCTAGGGCTTCAGCCATGCCCCACGCCCCAATAAGAAAATCAGAGTACACATTTGTCCTGGCTCAGGGCCTTTGCCATTGCCCAGGCACCAAAGTTATATAACAATTTTTTGTACTTACATGTTGACACTTTAGAAAATATAAAATACAGCACAGATTTGCAAAACCATGCTTAGAGGTCCTTGCGGATGCTCCTCACAAATGTTTGCTGCAATCCTGTCCAGACCTTTAGGCTGTAGCCACAAGCAGAATTGTTTTCCCATTCAAACCTATCTAGATTTCGAAAATATATACCACATATCCGGTACTAGTGGCTACGACTGCTTTAACCCCATTGCCAGTCCTTCATGGTCATGGCCAGTAGCCAGACTGCCCCGGATAATCTGCCCACTGCCCATGGCCACAGGCTAAGCCTCATTGTCACCAAAGGTATATTACTATTCTTTGGACCTACTTTTCAAAAATAAAATACGGACACATTTGCAAAACCATACTTTCGGCCATTTACAATTCTCATTGCACGAGTTTGTTGCAAATCCATCCATGCTTTATTTTTTGAAAAGTGTCAAGATGTACATACAAAAGTGAGTCATATAACTTAGTCCCACTTGACAAAATCAATTCAGACTTTGCAAAAACATTCAAGATTGGGTCTAAAATCTTTCGGAAAACCTATGGGCAGATTCTTCAAACAGTAGCAAAGTTATAAACCATCAAAAAATGTTGAGACACACCCTCTAAATGTGCCCCTCCTTGACAAAATCCCACCAAACCTTCAAATACAGGTCTAACCATTTGTGCAAATTCTTCAAACGGCACCACATGTATAAACCTCCTCTCTAACTTTGCCAACTCTGGTGAAAAAGCACCAGACTTTGCAGAACCATTCAGTGTTAGGTCTAGAATCATATTGCAACATTGCATGCAGTATCATTGAGTGGCACAAAAATGATAAGCCATCCAAAACTGCTTTTCACTGACCCTGTAATGCAGAAATATGCATGGATGCCCCTGAACATCTGAGATGTTCGCAGACTTTGGAGAAGAAAAAGCAACCTGATTTTTGGCTTTCTCTGGCCATATCCCATCCCATCCTCAACACTGCTCACCTGCCCAGAGATAGTTTAATTTGTTTGACAAGTGCAATGTTGTGTTTTTTAATGTTTTTACCACGATGTCCATGGACTATGGGTGCTGTTTACAAATCCAACTTTGCATCAATTTCAAATGTTTTGACGTATCTCACCTTTTTAACTGAACATTCAGCGGGCACATATGAACGTCACGCTGTTCTCTGATTGGTCCAGAGGCATCTGCAGAGCACGAATCAGCAAGGGAGCCTGCAGACCATACGCACATATTACTCATTCATTTAAACCTACTTTTTGGCCATTTTTAAAAGACTAGTAGACAGATGTACACCAAATATACAAAAGCACGCTATCAGGACCAAGCCGCCAGTCCTGGCCCAAATTAGTAAAAATCCAACTCGTGGTTTGGGCTTTAGACGCAAGCAACATTTTTGTCCTTTAGTTTTATGAGGTTTCGTCCAGGGCAGGCAAAGTCATAAGCCGCCCAATAGGAGCTCTTTCTGTGAGTTGAGCAACTTAACCATAACTACAAATGTGCTTATATTTGTATTTTCTGCAACTCTTTTCAACAAAAAAAGTAAGCAAATGCAAAAAATGTGTATGTTTTTAAGTGCCACTTGGTGTGTACAAGTTTAATAACTTGGGAGCACATGCATACTTGCTAACATTACCCATTCCAATCTGTAGGTGCTTATCTAGTCCTACTTGTTCTCTGCATTGTGGTTCTTGTAGTCCACCTTTTCTAATAGAAAACGTGCAACTACAATTCCCACAATACAAAGACGAAAACAACACTTAATTAGCACTTACATACTAGAAAACATCATATTGGCAAGAATATATGTACTGCTGACATATTAAACTTCCACACAAGTGCCACTTGTAAATGTTCTATGCATCTTTTCAATCTGCTTTTCTTTTCTTTTACAAAAAGATACACACATCGCTGCTATAAATTCACATATCCATTTTGTTCTACTTTCATGAAAATGCTACTAAAAACAAATATCTTGAAATTCTCTGCATTTTAAAATGTTCATTTGTTATAAATCTCAATCATTACATACCTTACACAGCCACCATTCTCCACCTGCTCACACATGTATACCACCAAAGTATCTATATTCAACATTTCCTCTTATATGTAAAGTACTCTTCTTACCACTACTGTAAAACACCACACAAGCTGCAACAGCAATCCTCCATTGCATTACTATTAGTCCACAGTTTCACATTGTCCATTACAATCAGCAGCACTAAAGTGACCTGTAAATGCACTTTTTTCTTAAACACATCTTTGCCCTTTTCCTTCTAATCTCCCAAATGGCACTACTCATATTCCAATTGTTCTATCAACATAGTTAACATACTTTAGTCGACTATCCATAACACAACTTTATTAACAATTCTTTTCACCTACAACGCCTCCGTCATTCGTAAATTTGTAGTCCATAGATGTCTCTTTGGGGGGGTGCCGGCCTATTTCAAAAACAATTTTCCATGTACGTGCCCCAAAGATTCCTAAAATCAGCAGATACAGGTCTCCTAAACATACCAGAGGCCAAACGGGCAACTGGAAGGGGAAGATCTTTTCCTGTCAATCCAGCAAAATATTGGAATGGATTACCTGTGACCCTGAGACAAGAAGGAAATTATCTCAGTTTCAGGAAGGCACTGAAAACATTTTTGTTCCAATAGCCTTGAAGATCATTGTTTCCCCACAGCTCTGAGGGGACACTACGAATCTCGAATATCCTCTACCGTGAATTCAACATTTCTGTTCTCCCCGCACCCTGATGCCCGCAGGCTTACGGCACGTTATAAGCTCTAAGACATAGACATAGACAAATAACAACCTCTTTTGCTAAAAGTACTTCACAATTACCATACATACCCAACAACTTTCTTTTACAAATACAGGAAATGTGTGCAATCTACGCCAACAATCATTAAAATCTTTACAACAATTCCTCAATTATTATGTCAAACTAAACAACAAAAGTAGAATGAAAACAAACCATGGACTTCTGTCCAGTGGGCAGCCACACTCTACTGCAAGGACATTCATTAGCTAGCATTTCGGGAACTGCTTGCAAAAGCACATTCCACCACATCAAAATGTTAGCAACACACCATTCCACTAGATATAATATTCTGCATAGATTGTACTGTGCAAAAAGTCATGCTCTGCAACTGAAACGTAACGTTCTCCTTCAAGAGAGCACACCCAAAATAAATATTGTGGAACTGAAGCTCACTTAAAAAATGTAGAACCTTCAGAAAACGGTTCCATGTGATAATATCCACGCAAAAATGTTGCCATACAAGAATGGCACCATTTATATTGTGGCAATATTACCATTTGGAACCTGCGGGGGACACCGCGCAACCCACTTATTTGCTTAAAGGGAGCGGGGGACACCCCTGCAACCCCTGCTCACATTTACCCCATATATTGTCCCCATATATGTCGACTATGCTGTTTCCTGGTGACTATATTTGTGGTGACATTATATAGGGGGACAATATCACCTGATACCCAGAAAACATTAGTGAAAACCTTACAAACACCACTCTCCTAACAGACACATACAAACATGAAATAACAAAAGTTTCAGAACACATCTGCTGAAATACCATACCAAGTAATATTCCCACTTCCAAAGGATCTCCAACAACTTAAAGAAAATGTAGAAATGCTAGGAGTACAACAGCCAGTAGATCAACCTTTGATTTTACTAGTTAATGGTGTACCAACAAAATACAAAAGAAATTGGTAACAACTTTTCGACTTAAACAAGGTTATACAAGCCCTACAATATCTAAAAAAAACAATGAATACTACAAAGATATACACATAGAGGAGAACTTAAGAGAAACCACCCAAATAATTCAGGATACACCCCCAACTGGCCAATCTGAATGTGTAGATCCTATTACTGCAGCCAACATTTTGGACCGGTATACAATTCACCCACTACACAAATGCATCAAGCCAAAGAATCTCCAATGACTAAATGGGAGGAAAGTCTAGGAAAACGAGGAAGATATGATGAAAGATCCACACAAATAACTGCATCAAAATATCGCTGAATGCATTCGGAAGACCCGAGATTCAGACAAATTGCAGAATACACTTTCCACCTCCTGTTCCAAAGTGGACTAGCAACTCTATGTTATGGAGTTGCACACACATTAAAAACAGGCTCTAATTTGTTAAACATGTCCACTATCCAACTACTTCATAAGATAAAACACAAAGGTGAAGTTTTGCAGTTAAGTATTAGAATTCTGTTGGAAAACATGGGTGGTACAAATGAATAGTGGGTCTGATGTCACTCTGATGTATATTGCATGCTAAGGAATCAAGGCCCACCCACGTGGTTTGTTACATTAAGATGTGCAGAATAAGGATGGGATGACTTGCACAACTTCTTATGCATAGCAAACCAAAATAAAGAAGGAATAGACATAAAAACACCAGGAGAACTTTGTTCTCTTGACAATTTCAAGCAATACAAAAAAATGTTGGACAATGAACGCAAACGAGAGGAAGAAGTTGAAGCTCAACTAGATAAAGACACTCTTGAGGGCAGTCAACCTTCCCTTACAGGAATCCAATAACCACTTGGAGAACCACTCATTCTAAATGAAGCAGAAATACTCATGACTGAAGTAGAAAACACCATGTATTACATGGACACGGTAGCGTCCATGTAGTTATGGTTAAGTTGGTGTTTCCATAGGAAGAGCATTTTTTGGGTGGCTCATAACTTCGCTCCCTCTGGATGAATCCTTACCAAACTTTGCCAAAAAAAGTATATGGCCCACTCTGAATTTTCTTGCAAAGATTGGAGAGGTTTGGTCCAGGGGGGGCAAGGTTATAGGGGGGTCCCAAAACTTTGTTTTTCCCATAGACATAATGGGAAAAAACTTTGTGCACGCCTACAGCCCAAACCGCTGGACAGATTTACACCAAATTTGCGGCAGGAGTGGGGGATTGGTCCCAAAAGCGTGCCTTTGCAAATTTGGTGTAAATCCGTCCAGTAGTTTTGTTTAAAATGACCAAAATGTAAGGCAAAAAAATGTGTGATATCTCGGTTCGCTCTGCGGACGGACTTCCCGGTTCACTCCGAGGACAGTGCCCTGATTGGTCGAGCGGCTTGCGTGATGTCCGCAGGCATGTGACGTGTTCGCTGATTGGACGGCGTGGTGTGTGAAGCACGTCAGATTTTCTATGGCGCCCGCCATCTTGCATTCGCGGACGACCGCGGACAGCGCAGTGGAACTTGGATTAAAAATTGTATTTAGTGGAGTGTGTTGGTGTGTAAGAGTGTTTGGGGAGGGTGGGGGAGTATGAGATAGGTTCAATGTTCTGTTTTTTTTATGTGCTAGACACTTTTGTTGTGTTCGATTTTTCTGCGGACAACACGGCTGTTCTGAAATGTTCATAAATAAACAGAATGAATTCGGTGTCAAGTTGAAAGTGTTCTAAGAAGACTCGTGAGGTCCTGGAATGTTCGCAGGGGGTGTCCTGAGGACATTGTCTGTATTGTTCATTGTCAAGCTGAAAGTTTTCTAAGAACACTCGCAGTGTCCTGAAATGTTCGTACATAAAGAAAATGGGGGTGTTCTGAGGACGTTGTCCGTATTGTTCGCTGGCAAGTTGAATGTGTTCTAAGAACACTCGCGGTGTCCTGAAATGTTCGAAAATAAACAAAATGGAGGTGTTCTGAGGACGTTCTCCGTATTGTGTGCCTGCTTAGCTGTATCCAATGAGGGAATGGCACAGAGAATGAAGTGGAAATGGTAGAAGGGCTGTCTAAGAGTTATGCAGTCCGCGGACAGGGCGTGCTACATCCGGGGTTTTCCAGCAAATCCAGCATGGAAAGAATACTGTAGGGATCAGCCAATCAGATGTTGAGGTTGTGGATTTGTGTTGAAAGAGACTGTGTGAAGTGAAGATGGCAGAAGTGGATAAAATCAGGGTGTTGGTGCCTGGAGATATGTTTGTGCATGATTTACAACAGTATGCTCAATGCAGGCATGTTGCAAAGAATGTTGATGTTAAAGGAGTGAAGGTGGTGTGGAGCACTGTGCCTGATTGCAATGTACAGGGAATTGTACAAGTTTGTGAAGATATGGGCAGGATCAACAGTCCCCATGTGGTAGTTTTGCACTAAGGTGCTTTCCTTTTGGGCTATGTCAGTGCCCCTACTTTGTTGGCAGATTTGGAACACTTGGTTCAAGCAGTAATGAACATCCTTCCAAATGCCAAAGTATTTTTTTCTGGATTAGTACCTAGGGCAATATGGGACAATAGTTCAGTTTTTTTTCTTCAGCAAAACAATGGTAGGTGTGTAATCAACTGAGGCATGTGTGCCTTCATGCTTAGAGCTGGTATGTTCTTCTGTAATAATGAGAATATTGATTCCAGTAATGCTGTTTATTTTAAAGAAGATGGCATTTTTTTTATCTTTTATGGGAAATGCCATTCTATTTTGGAATGTAAGGCTTGCTTTGGAGAAGGTTATGTGACGATTTTAGGAGTAAAGTAAGAAAAGAAAATTCAAATGGCATTTGTGATGTCATCTTTGATGTCCTGGGTGTTAGTTTTAGCAGTGTACGGTGGCGCGAGTTATGGTTGCTTATCTTAACATAACTGCCGATTTGCAGGGTTTTTTCGGTTTTACTTTGAACCATAACGTCCCTTTAACAAAGTTTTTTTACTGAATTTGATAGGTTTTTTGTAGCGCAACTTAACCATAACGTCCCTTTTAACAAAGTTTTTTCACTGAATATATATATATATATATATATATATATAAAATCAGAAATAAACTTGTTGGTGCTCAAATCACAGCTAAATGATTAACAACTCACCATGTATCTAGTAATCAATGAAGACATTGAACAAGGTTTTAAACATGAAACAACACGTTTTTGCTCTAAAAATTATAAACCTCTGCTCCTGTATATAAGTGGTGAAGCTATTTCTGGAATAACATTGTTAATTAAAATAATCATCACATTTCTAGCAACCTTAACAAACAATAACCTTTCGGCTGTTGTAACAGGTTTAGCTGCCTACAATATAATATATGACGTAGAACTTTACACTAACTACTGCTCCTGAACACCAAAGTAAATTAGAATACTACAAATTATCAGCAGAAGCTGCTACTGAAGTACATAGAATTATGAAACAAATGAAAGTGCTCCTAATAGATGTGGAATGGTTACCAATGTCATGTTGGCTTCAATTCACCTCAGAATGCAATAAGTCCCAAAATCCGACTACAAACAACTTTTGGAGGAAAACACGTTATTAATTTTGGAGACCTTCAACAGTTAATACCAGTCAAAGGTCAACCTATTTTCAAAACATTAGGCCACAAACAGTGCTGCAAAGCACTCTGCAGCTTTAGAAATGTAAATCTCTAGCAACATCTTAAGTACAGAGAACTAACTCAAAACATGCGTCAGTCTGCAGACCTCACCTATGCTACCATTTTAAAAACCATTAAAACGGATCTGCTTACTAAAGATGCAAAATCCACCTTAAATAGTAGACTAATCCATGAGCTGTATGGGTGAAATACATCTGCTCCTGATGTAATGGAATAATTGACTCAAAGAAATATAAAATGCATGTCCTTAATGACAACCCTAGCAAGCTGCATTCAATTCAACAAAACAATGTTTAAAAAAGAAATGCAACCCATACAGCATATCGGCTCCATAGACAAACTAGAAGTGCATGGCATGACACTCCCTGTGTGTCAGCAAGCAACAGTATGACTAAATAGCTTCAAAAAAGCTACTGCCAGCTCAGCAGACAAAATGTTGATGTTATGTCCAAACTGCAGAGTAAATCTAAAACATTACCTTGACATAGAACACAGTTTAGTCAATGGAGCAATCATTACAGTTGCTGACTTCCAAACATTTCCACATGACAACAACATTCAGTTTGTCAACATCCACTTTGATGAACTTGTGGAAGTTAAAAAAGTAGGCCGCACAATAGCATGATTCCTTCTTTTCAAAGACATATACATCTCTTGCATATGCTGTCACTATTCACAAATCACAAGGTTTAATCCTAGATAATGCGCTTTGATTGACATTGGCAGCACAGTCTTTAAGGAAGGTATGAGTTACGTAGCTCTTTCACATCTATGTACTCCTGAATGTTTATTCCTAGTCACCTTTGATGCAAACAAAGTCAACACTGACATTCCTTGCATCCTACAATACAATAGGATACATGGACTGTACACACCCTATCTAGATATGTACCCTGTATCTCAACAAACTAAAGATTTAACAAGAAAATGAATACAAACAGAACCTATACGAGATCTCCCAACAATACCTCCAAAGAAAGAAAAATCAATTGCTAATCCATCAGAAAAATATTTGTTTCTAAATAAAAAGTGCAGGCCCATCACATAGCAAAGAAACACAACTCTCTGGTCCATTTACCAGACCCACCCGATACTCCAACCGTATCACCATCCCAAGATTTAAGAGAGTAAAAGCAGGAGGGTCCAGCTTCCCGGTAGTCGCAGCCAATCTTTGGAACTCCCTACCACCACAACTAAGAAACAACCCATCCCTGTGGTCATTCTGAAAAGGTCTCAAAACTAGACTATTTAGTCTAGAGGCACAACAAAGCCACACCCACAATAAACGATAGATGACACACCAATTATGCCCTTCTCCAGGACATATACCTAATCCAATTTGTCATTGCTATCTCTCCCACCTGTTCCTGCCCTATGCATGTAAATACAAACCATAACAAATATCAAGTACCAAGTATGTACATATCTATGAATGTAAATGCAATCTGTAACATGCATCAAGTAACATGTATGATGTACCATGAAGGTAAATGCAATCTGTAACATGCATCAAGTAACATGTATGATGTACCCCTACCCTACTGTAACCATCTTCTTAAGCATTAGCGCCTTGATGCCTCTGGGCTAAGTGCTTTACAAATGTCAAATAGATACATAAATACATTTAAATTTAGCAACACAACTGTGGTAAATTGCTATGCAAATGTAGAAATGAATCTTCTCTTCCAATTACCACCACTTGTTCAAAACCTTTACTTAGAGTAAAAGAGGATCCAAGATTGGAATCCTCCCATCCCCTGCACACTATATGCTACTGCCTATAAGGTGGTTAGTAGTTGTGTATGGATTAAAGCCCTTCAAACATTAGAATATGCAGTTCCAATAACCAAGTTCATGAAAAAATCATTGAGCCAAATCGTGTGCAGCGAAAACGGCTATTAAATTGTGAAGAATATGCAAGCAAGATATGTTCAATATTCCAATATATTCGGCTGACACCTTTTGAGGGGATTCCTCTTCTTCAAAAGCCTAATTGGACTGTTGAAAATACATGAAGAAAAGACACAATGAGTGTTTTGTAGCCCATGTCTATACAATCAAATCATTTTATGTACAACAAAAATATCAAAGATGAAAGGATCAAACTGATAATTTTCATGTGATAACAATGTCATCAATCAATTGGAAACTTCATTTCGTAGTGCGGAGCAAAGACACAGTCAAAATGGGTGAACACATTGATCTCGCCATCGCAGGCCACTGATGGCTAGAACTATAGCTGGTCACTAATGGCTCGAATGGATTCAGACAGAGTATAGGTAGCAAATAGACACCATTACCATTGATTGATGGAGGACATCATTTCATGTGGGAAATCAAATCTACAGGTATCATGAGAGCATAACTGGGTATATGGAATGCATTGCACTGGAAGTTCGATTGAGTTCAAAACTGCAGGTAGTTGCAACTGGATTAGCCTAGTTATCCCTTGAATATTAAAAAGGAGAGAGGTGAGGATATGTTAGACACCATTTAGGAGCAATTTCATCAACATAGCAAAATAATTCTACCTTGTCCAGTCATACTCTACGAGGGGATGAGGACTCATAGTGCACAAGGCAGAGTGTTTAATGACAATAATCTAAAGAACTGTAAAAGAAGCTTTCCCCATAGACGCCCGGGTAATTAAAATGAAGAAAACTCAGAGATGTGTTTGGCTGACCTGATGTCCACTCTCCGCTGTGTATATCGTCAGTCTGCATCTTTCGGATATTTCCTTAGCCAAGAGGGTAAAGAAGCTCCATGTTGTTTGTGCCCATGTAGCAGGTCCAGAACCTAGCTGAACATTATATAAATCTGGTCAGCCTATATTAGGTCTGATCCTGCGGGCATCATAGAACAAGTTGAGAAAAGTGTATAGGAATTTCAGCTCACCCTTAGTATTGGTTAGATGCGGGCTATCCGGCGGTTGAATAAAGTGTCAGGAAAGATGATCCTAAACAGAACTGTGTTTTCTAGGTCAGAAGTATGGATGTGGTTAGGATAGAGTGGATATGGCTACTATATAATATTATAAAATAGGACCGCAACATATCAGCAGAAGGTAAGAAATATACCTGAAAAACCCGGGACGTGCTCCTTCCAGTAGTACTGCAGAACGCATGGCGTTGGTAACCAGGGGAAAAATTACACGTGCTTATCGCCATCTTGAGTAAGTTCTGAAGACTTCAGTGAGTGTAGATAGGGAAAAGGGACTGATACAACCTATATAGAGTGTAGCGTCCATCTTGGAGTGTACTCAGACATTAAGAAACACTATAGTATTTCATGTTGAAGTCTCTAATCTCCTAACTGAATTGGAGAGAAAGGAACAAAATGACGGACATGTTGTATCTGGTTTATATCTGGCACATTGCTGCGGCTAATGTCCAGAATGAAGGTGTGGCGCACGACGTATGTGCGGTTCAATACCCAGAAAATGGGAGAGGTGTAAAATTGTAATGCTTCAAAGTGGTCAGAATGTGGTCATGATGATAAGATATCTACATTCATCTAACCTCTGAATACTTCTCTCTCGTTTTTGCTGTGCTTCCACATCTGTTGGCATTACAAAACCCTACAGTAAATGTGGATATACATAGAGACATGCATAACCTAGGCATATATTGACTTAGTGAGCCTTGAGTAGTCATCTCTATAATCAACTCTATATGGGACTGTTTCTAAAGATATACATGACATTGTCTTATACCATCTTGGTGAGTCATAAATGATAATATCTGCAAACTCGTATGTGGACTGTAAACTGGTACGGCAAATTTAACTAGACAGAAGACATACCCAATGCATTGGGCATTCTGTCTGTGTCTCTATCTCCCAAATAAGGGGAATGCCTATAAATCTCCCACTCTGGTATCAACCAGAGAGAGTTCCTCGGGGCTCACTTAGTCAGATATATCACACCAATGTATTGCGTAGCACTAAGGATCTTATAAGTATCCAGTGTGTGATCTTCTTCATGGCAGTTAATTGTTCAAGGTGTAAAAACGGATCGTAGTGTATAATTACCACTAAAGAGAAACATATGGCATGGATCAACATCATTGCCACTGTCTGAATAACAATAGCGGCTAGCCCATGTCCATGGATCCAGGTGCAGTCAAGATTCTCCAGAGCTCCTATGTTATACGAGTGGTGGACAATTACAGAGTTCCCCAATTAGAAATCCCTTCTGGGGTTATTCCAATTTTTGCATCCTTATGTAAAACAGTTCAGGGAAAACTCCTCATTGAGTCCCTTTGGTTGTAGGGTGTCCAGAAGGTCGATTCAATACTTTCTCTTCGGGACAGCAGGGTCTGGTAATCCCCACCCCTCTGTGGTCATTTGACAAGTCCAATGATTTGAAATCTAATCTGGGCAATGGTGTGCTGATGTTCTTCAAAGTGTCTGGCCACAGGTGATTTAGTGTTCTTGCTTCTTATGGTTGATTTATGTTCAGACCACCTATATGTGTCTTGTGGTTTGGCCTATATATAGTTTTCTGCATGGGCAGTTGATAGAGTAGATGACCCCAGAGGACATGCAGGTAGCAAAGTCTCTTATCTTAATCTTTCTCCCTGTTTGAGGATTTGATATAGTATCTCCATTGATTACATTGTTACAGTGTGTACAATTTCAAACAGGGAAATGTACTCTTTTTTTTATCTTCAACAGGAGTTGTCTCTCTCTTGCCGGTCTTTCAGCTCTCACCAATCTGTCTTGTAAGTTTTGTCCTCTTTTAAATGCCATCATAGGTGCTTTAGGAAATAGTTTGAGTAAGGTGGGGTCATTGTGGAGGATCCCCCAGTGTTTTCTGATGGTTTTACTTATTTGTCAACTTTGCCTTGAAAATCTGGAAATGTACAGTAGTGAAGTGTCTCTATTCTTCTCCTTTGGTGTTAGAAGCTGTTCTTTGGTTATGTTGTTTATTCTCATTTTAGCTACCTCTAGTACATTCCCTGGGTATCCCCTTGTCTCAAATCTGTCTACCAATGATGAGAATTTTGAGTCCAGGCCTGCTGGATCAGAGATGATCCTCTTAAATCTCAGCATATGGCAGTATGGTAAGCTTTTCAGCATTGGTATAGAATGGAAGCTAGTGTAGTGCAAGAAAGTATTGGCATTGGTGGGTTTGTGGTATAAAGTCATAGCAATCCTTTGTTCCCTTATTTTTAGGCTGACATCCAAAAAATGGAGCGTGGGAGCACCAGTCTCCATTGAAAATTTGATTGTGTGGTATGCTGTGATGAGGTAACTCAAGAAAAGATCTAGTTCTTCCCTAGAGCCACACCAAATACCACAGATGTCATTGAAGAAGCATTTCCAGACCAAGATTTTGGGTGACCATATTGGATTGTCCAGTACATTATGCTGTTTGAATTTGTACATGAAGCCATTGGCATACACTGGGGCCATTGCTAGATGCTCCTGAGGCTTGTATGTAGTATTTGCCTTGAAAACGAAAGTAGTTGTTATAAAGTATCAAGTTCAGCAATTTCAGGACAAATTCACGATTAATCCTTATTCTAGGTGAATTCAGCAGGAGCCAATTTACTGAAACAATACCTTCATCGTGAAGAATAGACGTGTATATGCTGCAAACATCCATACTGAACAGGATGCATTCCAAACCTAGGGCTGTGATGTCCATCGGGCAGTTCAAGATGTCTGTGGTGTCCTTGAGATAGGTAGGGATTCTCTGGATTAATAGTCGTAGTAGTCTGTTCACGTAGATGGCAAGTGGGTCAAATACACTGTCCGTTCCAGCTACTATTGCTCTGAGAGGTGGATTAGTACTGTCCTTATGCATTTTTGGCAAGCTATAGAACACTGGTGGTATGGGGTGTTTATTGAGTAGGAATTGGTAGGTCTTATCACTTATTCACTCGTTCTCGAAGGCATTGTCGACTGTCTCCTCTATCAAGGTTTTTATTCAATGGAGAGGGTTGTCATCAAACTTAATATAGGTTGTGTCATCATTAAGTAGATCCAGGCATTTATTTGTGTAGTACAAAGTGTCCCTCACAATGATAGCTACCGCTGTCGGCAGGATTAATTGCGAGATCTTCATATTTCATCCTTAAACATCTCTGACTAGTTGGGTTTCCAAATGCTTGTCCTTCATAGAAATGCCATAAATAACTCTGACAACATGTACATTGTCTCAGGTATAAGGCAAGAATTAGACTTTTGTATAGGAATGGTGAAATTCACTATAAACACACACGAAGATCCACAAGAATGTTTAATGTACTACAAGTTCTACAAGTACTAGAGGCCAAAAGCAAACCCACATATGAAATCTGAAAGATTTCATATACATTGAAAAATAAATGCAGTCTCTGCAACCATGTTTCGCAAGAGAACATCCCTAATGAATGATTTGTGTATGTATCCATACCACATTGTGTATCCGTTCCATTTCACCAGCTTCTGCAAATTGCAAAAAATGGCATATCATGCTCTTTTGGCAATTCAGACAATCGTTCCACTATACAAATACTCATATAGCCAATATCTGATACTAATGCTTTTAAGGTTCAATGCAGATAGTACCAAATACAACTGTAAACTCACTAGCTTCACACATGGCCAAGTATCTCTTGGCAAGAAAACCTTCACAACAGTAGGCAATATCTACCACAGTGGTGCCACAACTACTTCATGCCACTATACTGCATATGTTAAAAAAACCAAGTGGATGGTTTGAATGTAATGCCACTTCCGTTACTCTAAAACGTAGGTAAACAGCAATTCAAACAAATGCCTACTTAAAACCCACATTTAGTCACTGAACTGTAGCACTATCAACAGTTAGAATATACCAACAGGTATCTAACTACATCCATAATACTACAATACTATTTTTAAAAGTCAAACAAGTCAGAATAAGCAAACATGTATCTAACTACTTTAAGAAACTCCCACTCATTGCAATACATTCCAAATACCCAATCACAATTCTTCTTACTACAACACTTTTTCTAATATCAAATATACTTAGAATGCACCTGCAGGTATCTAAGCATGTTAATCATTCCCTTAAGTACAACACACTTCAAACACATATACTGTCAAACTTACACTGACAAAAATGTAGTAGGTTCTTTTTAAATCCTGTATGGATTTTTTTTTCACAACGACCCAATGATCGTATCAAACATAGTGCATCAAATATACTGTTTATGATGGTCTACAAAGTACATGAATATGTGAAATTATATGCAAGCATTTCAAACTATCTTGCTTAACATATTATACTGTGTTTTATTCACAAAGAACCACAGATGTCTCCTTCATCACCATCTGCAACTAAGTTAACCTACCAAATGTAATACTATTTGTTATGTTTACAAACAAATGCAAATTCAACGATAACCACTACCCTCAAATGTACTGCACTTCAATTGAATTATGACACCATATAACAAGTGCTGTATACTCCCCCAATAATTACTGTACACATATAACTATAGTGTGTGTGGCCAATGCCCAGATGTTTGGGAGCATGGCCTACAGCGATGCCCGTCAAGAATCTGGTCGCTGACCACAGCCACCACAATATAATGAACCATATAACAAGGACATACAGTACATATTGAAATAACCAAACTCGACCAGAACCCCCTTCCAATGCAAACCATGTCCACAGACACCGAAATTGACTGTGGACTTGGCAGCATATGTAAACCCTTTCTTCCACATATAAAACAGCTCCCTATCATCTTTATTACACTCCCCTACCATTTGTAAATCCTCTTTCACCCAAATATGTTTCCCAAGCTGTCCATTCGCAGCGCTATCCAAAGACTGTTGCAGTGTCTGCAGACTACCACGACACCTGCTAGCCCTTTTTCCACCTATTAAAATAGCCCATATCATCTTTTTTCCAGTCTCCCGACCTTCCCAGCCACTCTTTGCACCACCACACAACCCCAAATGTGTTTTCCAGACTTTTTCCCTAGCCTGCTGCCAGCAGACAGCTGCCACAGATACAACATGCCCAGCGTGTCAGAAAAAATAACTCGCCTCACGCTTTTCATCAACAAATCAGCAGGTGCGTCTGATGTCCGCGGACATCATTCCATCCTCTGGGCCAATCAGAGGTCCGTCTGTGGACCGAATAGGGAAGTGAGTCTGCTGACCGATCCCAGATATCATAATTGTTTTTTACCTACTTGGCAGTTTAAAAAAAATAGTGAATGCATTTACACCCAATTTACAAAAGGCATCTTTCGGGACCAATGTTATAATTTGCTGTTTGGGTTGCTATTGACTCAATTCACACCCTTGTTGAGAGTATAGCCATCTTTCAAAACCACATCATCACAAAGGTGAATGGAGGTATATCTCATAACTGTGCCCGTTTTACCTTTATGATTGTGTTGACTCTTGGTTGTGTAGAAGTGCGAGGGATGAGTAGTTGTTTTTGACCCTGCTCATCCTTGTGCCCCTGCAGGGCAGATGTCAATTCGTCAAGTGTTTTACTGTAACACACATGGCAGAGAGGTTGAGGAGCACTAGCAATTAAGCATGAGTCACCTTTTCCAATATTTAAAGAGCATCATCCATGTGCCGGGTGGCAGCTTTTTCAGTGCTATATTTTTGGCATTGATCCCAGATTGGTAAGCATTAAACAGGCCGTGTTGATTAATCTGAGTTTGTTGACAACTTCCTTCTCTCTGATTTTTCTAACAAATGGGAAGCTAGTGATCGTTTTATAGTTCTCAAGATCATGTGGATCAAAGGTGGGCTTTCTGAGGAGAGTGCAAATGAGTCCTGTTTTTAGGTTGCATGGGAAGATGCCTTGCGTGAAAGAGGAATTAACTTTTTTGACTTCAAGATGACAGCAGGAAGGGTAACCTCTCTTTCTGAGATTGACTTAAGTGATGCAATGGTGGGCACAAGATCCTAGGGGATGAAGGGAGTGATTGTGGTCCAAGTTTGTGGTATGCAATGTGGGATCAAGAAGCGGGTTATGACCAATTTTCAAGTATCGGTTTGTTGTCATATCCTATTGTTGATGAAGAAGTTCTTAAAATTCACCAGACCAACCCTTATATGTCCCATTTCAAAGATATTGAATACGGACCACTTTCAAGTTTCTAAAGAATAATTGATTCACAATTTTCCCTGGTGCTGAGGTTGCATTAGTCCGCTTCAGGTGCTAAAACATTTATATTTCCAACAGAAACATTTGTCTACTGTCGAACCATGCATTCATGATAAGAAATATTTGTTCAATCACAGAAATTGTGTTCATCTGAAAAGTTGAGCCACCACAGAGGTAATGAAATGCCCATTTGAAATGCCATGCCATACATTTTAAATGGCAATTAAGAATAGTGGACTAAGTTAAAAAAAATAAAAAAGATCAATCCTGAATGTAAATAATGAGCACTTTGAAGTACTTTTCAGTGGAATACTATCCATCAGAATAATACATCATGGAGTAATTCTCTGTAGAATGTGGACCTAGGAGATGCCTTCAGAATATAAATAGGGTCTTGCTTGCAATATTTTGGAGCAGAAGCAATTAGTGATAGTAGGTGTTGACATACCCACTTGTATCACACTGCTTAGCACGTAAATCACTGCATGTTATTCTGTTTGCCTAATCCATCTACAGTAATATTATAGAATGAAACATATTTTGGGATAATAAAGAACCTTTTCAAATGTTGCTTGCTTATTTTGATTTTTATAAGGCCTTAAATATCAGTGTAGGATGTGTTATTGCCTGTTTCTGCTGTGGTACAATGAGTTTAATGTTGATAATACCAAGAGTCACTTGCAGCTCTGCTCTTAATAATACGCAGACTCAGCTTTGTTCCTGAAAATAACAAGCTCACTATATCTGTCCTTAAAACCACAGACTCACAGAAAGATTTGCTTCTGACTTGTATTAAAACTCGATTAGTACTCCTTCAATAAACTCTCGGATGCAAAGCATTTAGCAAAGGATTTTTGTTTTCAAAATATTCAAAAGTCATTGCAGTGCTGTATGACCCAAGTATTGTAGGCCTGTTTCAAACGGGGGCGCTAAGTGACCAGCATGTTAAACGCTCTCTGCAGAAGACACATTTACCCACTGATCTGTCTCATAACGTTTGAAATTTAGGACATGATGGTTTCACAGAGATATAAATATTGTAGTGTTCAGTCATTGTCAATCACTTGCAACGCAAATCTGGATTGTGACCAATTCTTCCACATTTCTTGCAGGATCTAAAATTTCTATTCAGTACAGAAAAAATTAGATTTTAAAGCCTGGTAGTGTCAACACCTTTCAGTAGCAGAATAGTGGTTGTCCAAGTAAGGTGTATTGAGAGAACTATGTCTTAAGTCCCACGGAGCGATACACATCTTCATACTACTGCCAGCGTGAATCATATGTGTGCAGAACGGTAAGAAAATATTTCAGACACTATGCATATTCAACTATTGGGCTCTGTGCTGATACCGCCAGCAAGTCCTATATATTAACAGGGTATACCGACTTCTAAAAGAAGATAGAATTTTGGAAATGTGGTTTCATCTTGAATAAGATCTACACAAGACACTACACACCCCTGAAGAATGTCCTACATTGTTGTGATAATGGGACAGAAACTTGTACAAGTTGGGTTTTTGGGAAACTAAGAACTGAATTAGCCAAAAGTTGATTTCGAGGCGAGGGGACTTAGTGTGATTGGGTCATACGGGTTGACCAAAAGATCAAGTTTGAGACTAGAACCGATTGAAGCTGAATTACTTGTGTGGTTTTAGAATTGATTGTTTGTTCTATGTGATATGATCATTTTTTATGATGAATTTTTTATTTTTAAAATGAATTTTGTATGACTAATAAAATGTATATCTAATTTTGCTTAAAAACTTATCTGTGAGACAGGATACCCATGTAAGTGGTGGCACTTTCTTCCCTTTTTTTAAGAAAAAACCTTAAACTTCTTTTTGTAGATATTAGTCCTATGGATATACCATGCGCCTGCTTACTTTAGAAGTCAGGATACAATCCCTTCAAAAAAAAAAAGTCTTTAGGAGGAGAGGAGGTGTTGTCCATTATGCATCTGGCGATGAACTAATCAGAGATCGAATTTCCCATTGAAAATGTATTGCACTTCTGTTTTGAAATAACTTGTTTTTTAAATAGTGTTTGCTACCAGCTTATTTATGTGTTGTAGCACTGTAAATAACGGTACCATTGGGTAGTTTGATGATAGAGTCAGAGGGGCCTTCAAGGATAAACATATATCATAACAGTGCTTAGAAAGCTCCCTTGATTCTGTATCATTAACGTAGTAGCACCCTTCACAAGAGGTGCAGCTACTGTCAAATAAAAATTGATTCCAGCACTGCTGAGAAATACGGTTGCATATACCTTTAAAACTGCTTAGAAGGGACTGGACTTTTGTGTAAAAAAAATATTATGTACGGCATAGCGGTTCTGGTAGTTTGCAATATTTATAGCAATCGTCCATTGTGAAGATCAGTGTCAGTCCCATGAGAAACATAGAAGCCTGGCTCACTATGCCCATCTGCGCGCATCACAGGCAATGAGGAAAAAAGAGTAACATTAAAAGAAAATTCAGCTTCCGTCTAAACACAATTTTACAAACTACTACCAATGTCTCCTAGCATGTCTTGCTCGTCAGGCTGCAAACGATGCTGTAAAACAGTTCCCAAAATAAAATAAATCAATCAATGGATCTAAAATTAATGCACGTCACAACAGAAGCTGCTGCACTAAAGCAGAGAACCAGACGAACACCAAGAAAGCTGAAAATGTAATTTCAAGCCCAGCAGGAGCTCCCTGACTCTCAGCAGTCTATAACAAACCGCCCACAGCCTGCCACCAGCAGGCAGCCTTCCCAATACCAAGTGTTCTCTGGATATCCCACAACCATGAACCTAAAAAGGCCAACAAAACACAAACCCTGACCAGCGGGTCCGGGGGCACCATCCCGTGCAAGTGTACTGTTCTTTAAACACTGCTCTACCTCTGGGGTGGAATTCCATTGAAAATACCTCTTATGAGACCCCTGCTAACACCGCCCTCCACGCCAGTTTGATTACTGCACGCTCTTTGGCAGCACATACACTTGAAATGTTTAATTTTCTTCAGGAGCACGACCTTGACATGGTCTGTGTTACCGAGACGTGGTTCTGCCCCACCTACAGGCTACTCAATCCTGCAGTGGATCGAGACTCTGCCCACCTTGCGGCAGGTGTGGCTTGAACCTTATGTGCTTATTCATATGTCTGACATCATTCGTCAAGCTGGAAGCTATGCTCATCCGCCTGGCTTTTTCCCCATCTTTTCTACATGCATTTGCTTATTGTTTATCGCCCTACTTCATCCAACATCTCCCTGTTTGAAAAAAAAGAAAAAAAACACTATTTCTCCATGCTCTCTGATCTGGCTTTAATGTATTGTAATCTATGTATTCTTGGGGACTTTAACATCTGGGTGGAATCATTTTACATCTTTTTACATCAATGTGGGATTGGCCCCGGAAAGGGGAACACTTTGGACATCATTTTTGCACCACCTCAGTTATTCCGTGCCTCAACTGGACTAACTTTAAACTGGTCTGATCACTATCTTATTCCTTTTGAAATCTTTCTGCCTCGTGGTGTGCCTGTTCAATATAAGACATTGGCCCTCATTACGACCCTGGCGGAAATCGCGGTGAAAAATGCACCATGGAGCACGGCGGAAAGCTGCCGATAGCGCCATGGGGGTTGGCGGATTTTCCGCCCCATTCCGACCTTGGCGGGGCGGTAAATCCCCATTCCCCATTTTACCCTTCCCCATTCCCATTTTTGCCCCATAGGGTATAATGGGAGTGGGGAAGGCGTTAATTACGCCACCTCAAAATACGGTGGCGTAATTAACGACAAGGTCCCGTAGCGCCATGGATTTCTCCGCCCGGAAAAACCAGGCGGAAAACGCTCCATGGCGCTACGGAAACTCGTAGTAGGGCGGACGGGTCCGCCGCGAATAACGCTGGCGTAAACCCACTCCGCCAGGGTCGTAAGTGAAACCTGGTAAAGCCTCCTGTGTTGGCCGTGCAGTATCACACACATGTATAGGCCTGCTGAAGGCCCTTTTCCTTTACCTTCACAACTAAGGACCTGATTCTGATGTTGGCGCAGTCAGCGTGCTAAAGAGCATAAATCACTGTGCCAAATCTGGACGCCCAGGCTCTTCCACTATTCTTAAGTGGTCCTGGGCATCCTCGGAGTGCAGGACAGTGCACCGCATGCATTCCTCCTGTTTGTGTAGACAACGGGCGGAATGGAAATTCTCAGCAGCACTTTCGTTAAATGATGAGATATTCGTTATTTTAATCAAGTGCTGCAGAGAAAACGGCGGCCACTTGCATTGTGTTTTATGATCAAGCATGTGTTTTGCACAGCCTACAACGGAAGAGTCTCTGCAGGAATGCTGGTCATGTGCAGTGTATTTGCTTCATCATGTAATGTGTATAGAAGGTCTTGTAAACCAATTTCATAAACCACATCAGAAACTAGTAAGATAGCAAATTACCCACAAATGACATTAATATTTACCCTCTCACCCCCGCACCCATTAATCTTCACCCACCTGCACTCAAGGAGCAGCTTCCTGTAGGACTCCTCCACAATACAGCACCTAAATGGTACCGTATACATGCACCACTTTAACACACATTATAAAGTGGAGGAGTGCCACAAGAATACCCATGTTAAATTACAGATACTGAATGTGACAGTTGCTAGGTTGGTTTCCCACCCAACCTAATATATTCCAAAAGTGGCGCATTTATCCTGACTTTGGAAGAATGCGCCACCTTGAGAATAGGTCTTAAGTACTGAAACGGTTGTTAACGCTTTCTCCAACCTTTTTGGTACTTAACACCCACATCAGAATCGGGCCCTCAGCCGGCTCATCTCAGCCTGTTCTGAGGCTGCTGAGGGCTGGATTCTGAATGTGGTGTTAAGTACCAAAAAGATCGCCGAAAGCTTTAGTGACCTTTTTGGTGCTTAAGACCTAAAGGTGGCATATTCTTCCAAAGTTGGAATGAATGTGCCACTTTTGGAATATGTGTGCCGGTTGCTAGGAAGGGCTGAAAACAAACCTAGCAACTGGCACTTTCAGTATTTGGCATTGTACATGCTGATTCTTGGTGCACTCTTCCATTTTCGAAGGTGGCCCAAATTGGCGCACATGTACAGCACCACTTTGCTGTCGTTCTTGTGGAGGAGTGCCACATTAAGCAGGAATTTTTGGTTGAAACTGTCATGGCATGGTTTGCGTCGGTGGAACAGGGGCATGGAAAATGTTCAAATGTTGTCTATGTTGATGGTTTTGATAAAATAATTGCTGCTATCTTTTTCCTTTTCCATTCAAGAAAGTATTCAACCATGAATTCATGCACAGTTGGAGAAGTTAATTATTTAAAAGAAATATTACTGTTATTTATTTGAAGAATTTGACAGCACACACACGTTGCCCAAAGAGCAGATGGAGCCCTGAACAAAAAATCCTAAACCAGTGATTCAATAACACCATAGCACCATGACAAGAATGAAAACATTAGCCATGTAGAACAGTACAGATCTCAGCAGCACTTTCGTAAAATTACGATTTCCTCGTTATTTTACAAAAATGCTGCCAAGACTGTGCACAAAAACAGGTGGATTGCAGGAAGTGCACTGCTATGCACTGCAAAGACTTCCAGGCACACTTGAAAATAACCATGGTGCCTGGGCGTCAAGAAAAGGTGCAGTGAGGCATGCTGTTTAGCAGGCTCACTGCGCCTACATGAGAACCGGGCACCCAAGAAATGATTTAGAAAATCTGCTTGCCTCTCTCAGCTGCGAGGTATTCTGCTGAGCTTCGTATCATACGTTCAATAGTACGTCAGGTGGAACACAAATCTCACGCAAAGTATGACCCCTTGCTTTTGGCATTTTTCAAGAAACAGCACGTCATTTATCATAATGCCCTGAAAAGGGCAAACAATGTTATTATGCAGATGTTATCCAATCTGCAGGCACAAATCTCAAGCAGTTATTTTAAAGAGTCAAAGATTTGCTTTCTTCACGACTGACCTCTACATTGCCAACCACAAAAAATTGTGTGATAATCTGTCTAACTTCTTTGCTAACCACATTGTGACTATTAGATCAAATATTGGAGGCCTGTAACTCACTGTTGATTGTGTTTCTGCTCATACTTTGCCTCCTGCGAAATGCCCTAGCTCATCATCATTTGATTCCTTTGATTCCTTTCAGTTGATGAATGGTTCGGATATTGCTTTAGCCAGGATAGGGCTTAAATCAGCTTCTCTGCTTGGTGATATTCCGCTTGATAAGATTCTATCAGAGACGATAAACTTGTCAATTATCTATGTCCAAATTCCGTCAGCTTTAATACATGGGCAGGTGATACCATTTTAAAAAAAAATCAAAAATAAAGATGCTTCCCAACTTTCTTGTCATCACGCTATTTCCCAACTTCCTATTGTTATGAAATTCTTATAGGCAGTGGTTACATCTCAACTCAGGTTCTTTTTAGAAACCATCATATTCTTGATCCTTTTCAGCTAGGTGTTCGCCCTCGGTTGTAGGTCATATGGTCGAAAACAAAAGGATTGATGCCTTTTGATCGACAGTAAAATGATCGAAAAAAAGGGTCAATTTTTTGTTTTTAAATTTTTTTTATTGGGGGTTGCCCCCAAACCCCCCTTTTTCTTTATTAAAAATATCTTTTTACTAACCCAAACTAAAAAATATATATAAATAAATAAATAAAGAAAATCGACCTTTTTTTACGACCATTTGACTGTAGATCAAATGGTCATTCGATCCTTTGTTTTCGACCATTTGACTGGACACCTTCGCCCTCTTATGGGCCGTGAATCTGTGCTGGTATCAGTAGTGGATGATCCAATGCTTATTAGTGTTCAGGGCAGAGTGGTAGGTCTAATTTTGTTAGACCTATCAACCATCTTTGATACCATTGATCATGCTACACTTTCAACCACACTTTTGGAAGCAGGTACCTCTGGTTTGGTCATGGAATGGTTCCAGGCAATTATGGCATTGTGGTTCCAATCAGTTTCTTTACCATCTTTCAAATTGTCTCCAGTTGCAGTTTCGTCCAGGGTACCGCAGGGCTCCTCTGTGTCTCTTAATTTTCCTCCAGTGAACATTTCAAAATTGATAGTTTTGGGCTATTTTGAGGGTTATTATTGCATTCCAAAATTGGATAACTCTACATGTAAAAAATGTATCATTTCCGGAATTGATCAAATTTCATCTATCTTCTCAATTCAATTGTACTCTTTTGTGAGACAGCATTCCACTGAATAGCGTTCTTTGGTTCTCCAAGGCTACACATTCCATGATGAGATATTGTATTGACTCCTCTTGTTCTTGTTGTAGGCAGAATCTACAACATAACTGTTGCACCGAGAGTTGGTGCGTTTTAACCAAAATCTCTCTTGTTGGCAGGAGGTTTAAACATAGCCACATGAAAGTCTCTCTTATAGCTTGATCAGGGAACTGTTGAAGGTATTGGGGCATTTTGTTAATTGCCCTTATTTTCATCTCACTATTCAGATCAAGTTGGTATGTTGATTTGAATTGCTGCCTGCAAAGCCAATAATTTCTTAGAAGCTTGATTTCCGCCTTTTGTGGTCGATTGATAAGCATATCTTCGGAGATCTCTTCATTCTGCATTAGTTGAGAACATGCTTCTTTCCATCTGTTTGAGATAAAGACTCTTGTCATAGTTGTTTCCATCCTTAAGATATCAATTGCTGGAATATTGTCTTTTGATATTATCTTTCTATATAACATTAAGTATTTCCATGATTTCATCGCCTCAAGTGATTGTTTTGCGATCTCGTACCTTAGAATCTTTATCCAAATAATACATTCAAGTTGTATACATATGTCTGGAGGTAAGTTCAAAGTTGTCTCTGTTAGTAACATCTATATTCAACCGTTGGTTCCCCTAATTAATTCCGACGACTTTTGTTGTTTTTCCTCTGCTGATGACACACAGCTTTTACTCCGTCTCAATTTGGAATGTGAAGGACAGGTTCGAGCTTAAGATACTTTCTTGAAGCCGTGGGGGAATCGCATGAGCCAAAATTGGCTGAAACATAATGAAGACAAGACCGAAGTCCTAGTATAAGGCCCACCGGATTCCTCAGTGCTTTGGATCAATTATCTTTGGCCATCGACCTTTGGGCCTTTACCAATCCCATCTCAAACAGTAAAACATCTCAGCATGCAATTCTCTGCCTCTTTATTAATGGAGGCTCTGGTTAGTTCTACTTGTAGTGTTGGCTTCTTCAAACTTAAACCGTTGGAGAAAGTAATGCCATACATTACAAAATATTTTTCATGCCCCTGTCATTAATGGCAGCCTTGACTACTGCAATGCAGTGTTGTTGGCACAGCCGTCCTATCTACTCAAACGCCTGCAGGTGTTACAGAATGCTGCTGTCCGCATGGCAAATGTATTCCCTATGGCTATCCGCTTCTAACTGTTAGATGTGACCTTCAATTGCTTCCTGTCATAGCTTGCATTAATTTCAGATCTCTCTGTAAAATTCATCGTGCCTACCATTGCAAAGGCTATCTTTCTTTGCAGTAGCAATGTTAGCCTTACTGTCCTGGACGGGCACTGCGTTCTGCTTCTTCATTTCTTCATGCTATCCTGCTGCTTATTCGGGAACGTTGTGGTGGCCGTGCCTTCTCGGTGGAGGGTCCCAAACTGTGGAACTCACTTCCTGTGGCCTTTTGAGGAATTTCTAATTTTATTCAATTCAAAGCCTGGCTCAAACCCCATCTGTTTATGCACTCTTGTAGCCTGTATACTGGTATACCTTATGCGCCATGATGCCTTTTGTGAAAGCTGTGCTAAATACATACTAGATAAATGAATAGATAGATTGATGGTGATAGACAAAAGAAAAACAAGGACTAAGGAGGTCCTGCAGTTCAGTCTGTCAGCAGCAAAACGTAATTCGTATTTTAAGGGAGTGCTACCACCTCAATAGTTTAATCCCCACTGTTTGCAATTGCATTGTAGTTTGAAAAATGAATTGCAATATTTAAAAGCTTGTCATTTTGCTGCTGACTTTAGAGGCAGAGCACTTGTGGATTTCTTGACAAAAGCGAAATAACAATGGTGCAAATACATAATACATTTGCACCAGGTGTTGGGGGATGAGTGAGGACCTGAAGCAGGTGATACTTTGGCACCGTGGCTAATTCGGCATTGACAGGACAACAGTGATTCTAGTAAAGGGGACTGACTGCAGCAGAAGCAAATCCCATACGTCCCACCACTGCTGCCAACAGTCAACAGACTTGCTTGGGCTTGTTAGGGGTATACCCAAGAGGAGTGGCAGCAACAATATTGCCTATGACCTTTTATATTATGTTAATAGGTCGTGCATAGCACAACTTCTGACACTGTAATGGTTGGGTCCTCTTCAACAATCCGCTTCAACATTCAATGGACAGATAATGTTGGACAATGCATTTTAGACCGTTGGGTCCCTTCACTCTGAACAACATAGAAAATAGACATAATCCTGATCCCAAAAAAATATAACATGCACATATATATTAAAAATAATATTGATGGCAATATGTTGCCCATAAAATAAAGAACATACCTAGCCAGAACATATGGCTGGTAAACTGCAGAAAATTGTTACAGATTGCAGTTTGGCTAATAGTTGCATTATTTACCGTGCGTTGTAAATAGCGGACATTCTGCACTATTTACACGTTGTCCTTGCGAATAGGCGCTACCTTAAATATCATCGGGAGAATAGTTTGAAATGTTCTGTGATCTATGTATGGGTCCAAGGGGTGTTTCCTGCTAAACCATCCATGTTAAGATATCGTGGCCCAGTCTGCTGTCTTCGATCAAGTTAAGGCTAGCCTAATATGGGAAGGTCATTCCAGGCCAGGATTATTATAGCAGTCAGGCGTGGCATTCGACTTGCAAACATTTTCTTTTTTATTAGGAAATCATCTTCTTTATCTGTGAGCGTGCATATCAATTGTAAAATTAAAAAGTGTACCAGTCAACAAGTTTTACACCAACAGTATTGTGTGACACGACCAAGATGGAAATACAGGTCACCAAGGGGATAAACATGAATACATGGAAGCATATTACTGTAAAAAACCAAAGCATGGTACATATATGTAATCACATTTACAATCACAGATGTTTAAATCCATTCTCTCTATATAGATAGACACACACGCGTCATAGAAGATTAACATTGTTAATTGAGGAATCTTTTCAATGACATTAATTAAGACAAACATGGTTCTGCAAACCAATGCAATTGTTCTTGTGAGATTTTGCAAATGTAATATGGGAACTGAATCACGCTTGCACCCATTGTAAGTCTCTGGAAGACATTCCAGTTTGCAGTATTGAAGGAGAGACGACCAAATATTAAGAACTGCTGCAGGTGTAAATGGCGTTGATGGATGTATCAGTATTGGCTGTTGTGGGCGGTGTTAGTGGTGGAGGTTGTTTGAAAGGAGTCTTTGCAGAGTCGAGTTCTTTAGCAGTACCGGGGAGAGGGGAACACGAAATAAAATGAGTCCATGGGAAAATGGTATGAAGAGAATAATGTGAAGAATGAAAGCTAACAGGGCTCGAAGTGTACGAAAAGAACCAGTGGAACTATGTTCCCTGCTGTCCTGCAACAACTCCCCCAAACCCCAACACCACGCCCCCTCCCACACACAATACAAACCCCCAAACACATTCAGCTGCTGTTAAGGGAACGTGCAAATTCCAACTTCTTCCTACAATTTTATTTTAAAACGTGCCAATTCCGGAACGGTTTCTTTTTAAAATAAACGTATAGGAACAGTACAACTTCATTAAAAAAAGTAGAGGATCACCGCTCCCCACCGCCCCCGACCGCTCCCGCTCACTTCGACCACTGATAGCTAAATGAGCAAGAGGTATTCGGCAGAAATAGCAGATTAGAAAATGTAGACCAGTGAACGGTGTATGATTGATTGATTGATTGATAATGCATAGAACAGTGCAGAGACTGAAAGAAGTGAGCACATTAGAGACAGGTAAAGGGGCAAACAAAAGATCAGGATGAAAGGTGAAGGGTGAAAGATATGTCAGGGATGAGTCAAAAGACAAAAAACGGCAATGAAATGAAAACTAATGTTTGACTCACACCAAATAGCATATTGCAACACATACATCTAATACAAAGAAAACACATTCCCACTAATAGTTTCTTGTTTATATCTGTTTATATCTGCAAAATATTGGTATGGTACCTGGCCACTGATGGTCCCTCAAGAGCCCTATTCCTCTTCTGGCTCCAAAACCTCCCTCTGCCTCTGACACCGCCCAGACCAGCAGGCAGGCGGGAGACAGCACGAGCGGCAAGCACTTAACTCTCTTTGTTAACGAGGGCATATAAATCCAATCGGACACCTTTCCTAACAGATGGCTCACACAAGTAACCATTGTTTTCTACAAGTCCTTACGTTGTGTTGGTTAGAACTGCTATCATGTTTTTTTTTTAGTTTGGGTATCTATAAGCCACAACTGTTGCATTATAGGGGGAAATGGCATGTGAGGAGGTACACAAAACTTGTATGTGTTATTTGGTTATTTGCTCACCCATTGACTGCCCATGGGCATCTTAAACCCTATGGCCGTTCCCACCCTGCTCTTGCCACTCGCCACCCAAAACACCTCCTTATGGGAACCTTTTTAGCTTGCTTTATTTAAGCCTTACCATCAACATTTGCGGTTTGAGTGCCTGCCAGTGTTTCTTTCAAATCAGCCATCTGAGACTTAATGAATAAACTACAGTTGTAAACCAGCTACTGCTGTAATACGATTGTCTTAACCATGTCTGCCTTCAGCCACTGTATTTATAAGCAATACGCATATCTTTCACTGAAGTCCTGTTAAAAACAAGCATTGGCAAAGCCAACAGTGTTGGCTTGTGTATAGTTTTACATTTAAATGTATTCGGTTATAGTGAGACAATCATAAACAGAGTAATAAAATACAATCAGCTACAATCACAGTGAACATTTTAAAATGCTTTTCCTAAAAGATACAATCTTCAGATAAAACAAAACACTTTAGAAAGGAAGCATATCTGCCTCAAGTCAAATTGCATTCCAACAAAACATGAATTAAAGCACCATTTAAAATTACAATTACACATCAATAAAAAATGACATCACTTAGTGACTAGATACAATTGATGACACCCAAATATTTAAAAACGTCCTACAAAAATCCTTCAGAATTCTACTCCTTAGGCTCAAATCTCTCTTCATAAACAAATGCAGAGTCCAAAAAATAACACGGTCTTCCAATGCAAGGCAATGAAGGAGGGTTGGTCTAAATTGCATAACTCCCTTAACATTGCTGTTATAGTTATTTTGCTTTTACAGTTGTAAGCCGGACAGAGGAGGAGAAAGTGACCCAAAGGTCTGCAGCCGGTAAGCAAAGGAGCACCCACCATCGACAGTCCCTAGTCCCTTTCAAACACAGGGAAGTGAGTTGAGCTTAATGATATTAAATCTCCATTCAAAATAATGCTCCAATATATAAGGAGATGAAATGTGAGATGAGCTCTACTTGCAGGTTTTCCCATATCTGTCTCTTCAGTAATGTTTTTGGCTTATTGAGTCGCAGAGCCTTCACCTTCCCTTTAGAGTACCTGGTGGCTCATACTAATGGGAGGCATTGATTGACTTGAACTCACTTTTAGCTTTGGGCTATCCAAAGTATTGTACTGGCCTCCCGATGTAAAATGTCAGAGATAATTTCTCTCGAGATTAACCCTTGTTGATACTCTACTTTACTTTATTTGTAATGCACTTCCATAAACCTGTAGGCATGAGGGCTCAGACAGGACGTACAAAACAGAAAGACAAGTAAGTCCTAAACTAATCAGGACGTCAGTGTAACAGCAGAACGATAGGGAAGAAGGCCATTTACTGGAACAGGAAGCTCTCTTTCAAACAGAGGCAAGGATGAACGACCTCTCAAAACTGAGGGAAGGGCCTTCCATATACGGGGGGGGGGCAGCACTAAAAAAGGCTCATAACTGGTCTTTCTTAGTTTTGCATTTCGGTAAGAAGAGGTCATTTTTATTACTGGATCTCAGATTTATGTGGATAGGTTTATCCCTAATGGATCTTGAAGGTAAGTTGGTATAGTCCCTAGCCTGCACTTAAATGAGATGACTAATAGCCTAAAGTTGATACGTGCTTCCACTGGGAGCCACTGTAATGAGTGTCTGATACCCAAAATAATGGGGGACCCATTGTACCCTGAACCTCAATGTAGCCGAACCCAAGCTCATTATGTTCTGCCAGTGTTGGGGTACCCTCTGGGAATGTAAGCAGCCTTATAAAAAAATATGTTCAATCATTTGGCATGTATAGGTGACTCAATCCCCAATTATCAGACCCATATAACCACATTGCAAAGGATGTAGCTTTATCGACTGCTCAGCAGTGGCATTGGTTGAGTTCTTATGGAATTAGCAAAACGGAATCCTGCAGCTGTGGCCTGGGCCATTTTAGCTGTTTGTTTCTTTATATGGGCTTTACCACCACCCCCGTTGAGAAGCAGATTCCAAGATAATCAAAGACTTTCACTTTTTTCAGTGGGGCTCCATTTATTCTGTGAAGGTAAGACCGATGTCTTTGTACAAGATATTTTTACATTCACTCGCAATGTCATCCTTGTCCTACGGCCCACATAGGGATCTAACAAGGACCATAGTGCCCTAGGTGTCCTGGCCATATGGACAATATCATCTGAATATGACACTAGAGGGATTCTTCTTAAATCCAGCCTTGGCATATCATGGGTGGACCTCTCCAACGTTGTTTGTAACTCAGTTAAGTATAAGTTAAACAAGATCAAAGCCAGCATGCATAAACCCTTGTTGTAATCCTTTTGTTGACTTGAATGGTCTTGTGCAAGCGCCCCCCCCCCTATATCGGATAACACAATATAACAAAGATATCCCTTTCAATAGCCTAGCGGGAATGCCCAAGTCAACCAGAATGGAACACAACTGCTCTACCCACCAGATCAGAAGCAGTTGAGAGATTCATGAATGCTTAATGGTTGAGTCTGCCAATGTTACATATTTTTATATCAGTAACAAAAGGTTAAGGGCCTGGTTCACTATTCCAAGACCCTCACGGATCCCAATGGGCAATCCCTTAAGATGTTAGGAGTATTTACAGAAGACAAAAGATGGTCCTGTATTAAGCTGCCCATGCTCTTTGAGGCTGCATATAATAATGTGATTGGGTGAAACGAGCCAGGCAGCGATTTGTCCCTCTTCTTATAAATGGGGATTATAATTGAGTGGTGCCTGGTTATCTGGGTTGCAGAGACCTGCAACATTGCATTAAAAAGGATGCAAAGTATCGGGCCCACAGATCTATATTTGAACAGTATAGGTCTGTGAGTAGACAATCTGGTCCAGGTGCTTTTGTTGGGTTTTTGCCTTTTAATTGCCTTTATTATATTGCAAAGAACAAATTGGAAAGGGCTCTCTCTAGGGTCTCTATACTGACTAGGATCGATTTGGGTCTCTCCCTTTCTCCTGTCTCTAGTTGCTTTTTTGGTGAAGATGGCAGAGGAGTAGGCCAGCTAACAGTCAACTTGCACATTTGTTTCTATAGCCAGATTGGCACTGGGGTTTGCACTTTTAGTGACCATTGACCAAAAGCTTGTAGCATCATTCTTCTCCACACCTCCAATAGTTCCTCCCATGTTTTGCAGGTATGACTTTAACACATACTAAAGTTGTTTCCTAGCTTCTTTACATCCTTTATTATGCCAGTTTTAGGAGGATTTGTTCACAGTAGGTGCGTATTTTTTTGACAGACTGGCAGCAATAATTTCAGCCATTTTTCCAAAAGTGTACATCATACTAGCTGGGTTAGGTCTCTCTTTTAAGCACTCCAATAGGAGCGGAGAGACTATCTCTATCATATCCTTCTGACAAAATTTAAGGGGTCAATACATTCCCATCTAATAATTAATCTCTCAGATGTTACTTCATCCTTTACCAAAGTTGGACCTTTAGGTTCTTTGTGGCTACAAGAGAAGTCAGTTGTAAGGGATTATGATCACTCTCGATTCTGTTACAGACCTGCATGTCTTTGGTCAATTTCCAAAGTTCTACAAAAAATATGAAATAAGCAATTATGAAGCTAAAGGTGGTCACTAAAAGTTTCACTTGTAGCCAATATTCTACTGAAACAGATTAAAGGTAGACCTTTGGTACAACTTTTAGGTCTTGAAGATACCAATGAGGCAATCTCCCCACGGTCTAGAAGATCTTGCCACACACCACCTCTAACCTTGAAGTCACCTGCCTCCAAAAGAACAACATCTTGATGGGGCATCAACACATGAGCAATATGCAATTCTATGGATGGACCAAATGGTCTTAGTTTGGAGCACAGTTTTTTGATGGGCCATGTTGAGAGCTCTTGAGATGTTCGGTCATTGGCCCTCTGGAGGGATGGCAAAGTCTGGCAGTGTCATCCAGGGACCGGAGACTGTCTGTGGCCAATGGAAGGCCAGATTCCAGAGTATCACCCAGAAGAGGGGGTACCATGGCATAGTGCTGCTCAACACCCTTAGCTTTCAGATTTCCAACCAATTGACCAAATCTTCAAGGAGCACTGCAACCTCGACATCTGTCCACTTTTCCATGGTTGAGAAAGTTCAGTTCTGCTACCTGCAGAGAAGTGCCTGCCAGTGTTTTTTCCTGCCAAGCCACATCGAGGAACAAATCCTAAAGGTCCAAACTTGGTGGTGGCAGTCCAGAAGTACCAAACGGCAGGAAAACATGAATCAACAAAATCCAACACCTGTCCTGTCCTGTCACTGCACCCATCTCTGCCAAAGGTCATCGACAAAAAACAAAGAACTGATTCTGACCTTCTAAGCGCTGTTGAGGTCCACAATGAGTTTCAGCTATGTGGGATATCCAAAGCCGGAGTAGCAACTTGACCAGTGAGACCACTGCCAAAGACCAACACTGCTGCATTTCCGACACTCCTTGGTTCCCTTCTCCTGCCCGACAGTGACAACCCAGTGATTTCTTATTCCAGGGGGGTACATCCGTGAGGGGCATTTTTGAGTAAAACTGAGCGTCTCCACCACTTTGCTTCCAAGATGCCCAAGGTACTGTGACGTGGATGAGGGGGTTCCACCCTCAGGGTCCACCAATAGGTGTCAGATCCATCTTCGGCCCAACTCCCCTGTTGCTTCCCAGGAACTTTGGGGTGGTGGGAACTGTAAAGAGAAAGCCAGACAAATAATGAACATATAAGGACTGGACATTAATCGAAAAGCAAAATATAACTTAGCATTGTATTGCAGGTTGCCCAGGTGGGGGGATCTCCATAAAGAATTGCATTTTACCTGGAAAAGTAGTCTGCCAGTTTGCTGAAGTAATTTGCCTGCATTTCTACATGTTTACTGTGAAGTTAAGGAGTGCTTAGCCATTATGGTGCATTGTATTACAGTTACTGGTTTGTTCATTATTGCTGAAGCTAATAATAACTGTGATACCACATAGTACTGTATATGTGGAGTTAAATGTTGAAGGAGAGTTTGAGTACAAAGTGAGTCTTATTTATATGTATATATTCATCTAAACCTAATTGTATCTCATAGAATAACTGTGTTAGCACATAACATAGTGTGTGGACATTCCATTGTGGGGGTCTTGGGGATTCACTGTAACTAAGAACCAGTCCACATCACCTCCTTTGAGTCTCAGCAATGTTTGCTAGTCCATTGCTACCGGGTCGGATCCTTGGCTGGGATGCAACTGTGAGGGTAATTCATAGAATTTCGCAGAAAAGTGTCGCAAGCAGCTGGCGCAGAGTGTCCGCGTGCGATTGTCTGCGCCAGGCACGTGCGCTAAAACCGATTTCCGTGCACAGCGTATTCATGGATTTTAGGCTCCCAAACCAGCCGTGGCGCAGAGAATCGCAGTGACCCTGCAGCAGCGCCAGTAACGCCCCGAAGAACGCCCTCGCGCAAGGAAAGCCATCAAAATCGCTAAATCATCGCAAAGGGCTGCGCTAACCCTGGACCAGTTCACCGGGCTGGCAAACAGCAAACGCCAAGCGGGGAACGTGTATTTCAGGGGTTCACGTGAAGTTTCTCACGCGATCGGGCCTGGGGGAGCATGCTACGTGTATTACAGGGGTTCGCGTGAACTTACTCACGCGATCGGGCCTGGGGGAGCGGGCTATGTGTATTTCAGGGGTTCGCGTGAATTTATTCACGCGATTGGGCCTGGGGGAGCGGGCTATGTGTATTACAGGGGTTCGCGTGAACTTCCTCACGTGATCGGGCCTGGGGGAGCGGGCTACGTGTATTTCAGGGGTTCGCGTGAACTTTCTCACGCGATCGGGCCTGGGGGAGCGGGCTACGTGTATTTCAGGGGTTAGCGTGAACTTTCTCACGCGATCGGGCCTGGGGGAGCGTGCTACGTGTATTACAGGGGTTCGCGTGAAGTTGCACACGCGATTGTCCCAGTGCAAGCAGGGTACGTGTATTTCAGGGGTGCGCGGGAAGTTCCACACGCGATAGTCCCAGTGCGAGCAGGGTACGTGTATTTCAGGGGTGCGCGGGAAGTTCCACACGCGATAGTCCCAGTGCGAGCAGGGTACGTGTATTTCAGGGGTGCGCGGGAAGTTCCACACGCGATAGTCCCAGTGCGAGCAGGGTACGTGTATTTCAGGGGTGCGCGGGAAGTTCCACACGCGATAGTCCCAGTGCGAGCAGGGTACGTGTATTTCAGGGGTTCGCGGGAAGTTCCACACGCGATAATCCCAGTGCGAGCAGGGTACGTGTATCTCAGGGGTGCGCGGGAAGTACCACACGCGATAGTCCCAGTGCGAGCAGGGTACGTGTATTTCAGGGGTGCGCGGGAAGTTCCACACGCGATACCAGCAGGGAATGTGTATTTCAGGGGTTCTGGGGAGTACTACACGTGAATTGGCCGTGTGGGTCCTCCCAGGTGTACGCTCCACAACCTCCACGGCCCCTGCAGGTAGCCCACACCACGGGGGACTACCCTGCACCCCTGCTCATGTCCCGCAGGCAGCCCATTCACCATGGGCATGCCCCCCAGCCAACCCACATGTCACCTTGCACTACTGATCAACAATGCATGTCTCCCACCACCCCCACCCCCCAGCAGTGCAGGGGCAGCCTCCACCAGGCCCCCACTCATGTCCCCCTGCACCCCCACCCCCCAGCATCCAGGGTCACCCTCCAACAGGCCCCCACTCATATCTCCCACCACCCCCACCCCCCGGCAGTGCAGGGTCACCCTCCACCAGGCCCCCACTCATGTCTCCCACCACCCCCACCCCCCGGCAGTGCAGGGTCATACTCCACCAGGCCCCCACTCATGTCTCCCACCACCCCCAGCCCCCGGCAGTGCAGGGTCACCCTCCACCAGGCCCCCACTCATGTCTCCCACCACCCCCACCCCCCGGCAGGGCAGGGGCACCCTCCACCAGGCCCCCACTCATGTCCCCCTGCACCCCCACCCCCCAGCATCCAGGGTCACCCTCCACCAGGCCCCCACTCATGTCTCCCACCCCCCCACCCCCCTGCCACCATGGCCAGCCCCCACCAGGCCCCCACTCATGTCTCCCACCACCCCCACCCCCCGGCAGTGCAGGGTCACCCTCCACCAGGCCCCCACTCATGTCTCCCACCACCCCCACCCCCCGGCAGTGCAGGGTCACCCTCCACCAGGCCCCCACTCATGTCCCCCACCACCCCCAACCCCCGGCAGTGCAGGGTCATCCTCCACCAGGCCTCCACTCATGTCTCCCACCACCCCCACCCCCCTGCCACCATGGCCAGCCCCCACCAGGCCCCCACTCATGTCTCCCACCACCCCCACCCCCCGGCAGTGCAGGGTCAACCTCCACCAGGCCCCCACTCATGTCCCCCTGCACCCCGACCCCCCGGCAGTGCAGGGTCACCCTCCACCAGGCCCCCACTCATGTCCCCCTGCACCCCCACCCCCCAGCATCCAGGGTCACCCTCCACCAGGCCCCCACTCATGTCTCCCACCACCCCCACCCCCCTGCCACCATGTGCAGCCCCCACCAGGTCCTCACAATCCCCAATCATGTGCGTAATGGTCAGCCTCCACAGCCAAAAAGCCCTACCAAGTAACCCATTCACCCACATGGAAATGGAAATCAAATGTTACACCCCCAATGTTCATGAAGCTAATGAACCCATGTCCGTCACACACATTTTTTGCAATTGAATGGGAAAACACACAACATGACATGCATGAAACCAATGAGATGAAACCACACAGTGAACAATGGCAACAAAAATGTATTGAAAAAAATTAAGAATGCTAAAGAAAGAAAACTAACTACAATGTAAATGTGAAAAAATAAGCTGCATGTCCGCATAAAAACACAAAACTGGAAATCCAAATCCTAAAAAATTTTGTCCAAAGTGAAATGTAAAAAATTCTCCATGCAACAAAGAACTATGTACAAAAATAACAAGGGTCCATGATCCCAATTGAACTAAGGAAACCTCCTAAAAAACCTACCTAAATATCAACTATATACAAAAAGTGGAGCATTGTCCGTCGACTCCAAATCATAAAAAGAACGAAAGGAAACCTAAAACTAAATAACTATATACAAAGGCGGCGGGCAAGTCCAGCGGCTCACTCTGTGGTGTCCCGGGCCAGGGCATCATCGAACTCCTGTTCGATGTCCCGGAGGCGGTCCAGTTCCATGGCCCCGAGGGTCCGCAGGGACGACGCTGTGTCCTCCTCCAACCCCCTGCGGATTGCCTCGAGGCACTCGGCCCGCCTCAGGGCCCTCCGCGTGGAGTTCTCCGCCCTGACCATTGTGAGCCACGCCTCTTCCGCCCGCCGCCGCTCCGCACCTATGGCGTGGCCCAACCGCTGCCACACGGAAGACACTCTCTGTCCTGGGTCCCCCTGCCCTCCAGCCGGTGCATGCCCCTCCGATGTCGAAAGCCTCGAGCCTTCATGTCTCCCACCATGTTGCTGCTGCTGCTCTGCCTCTGCCCGTGCACTGCCTCCTGCTGCCTGCACATCCTCCGCCGGCTGGGGTGCACTTGTTGATGTGGCCACCCCTGCTGGACCTCCGACTCCCGACTGTGGCAGGGATGCCTCCTCCACCAGCCTGGCCGCACCGTCAGAGGCAGCTCCACAGGGCACCCAGGTGACTGATGGGTGGGAAGATGGCACAGAGGACGACTGGCGCGTAGGGGGTCCAGTTGAGGAGGGGGTCGGAGCAAGCCCCATCAGACAGCGGAATCCGGCCTGGGTGACCTGTCCCAGCAGGCTGACGTGGTCAACGAGCCATTCGAGATGACGTGCAGTCTCTCCATGAAAAGACTGCAGGTCACCTCGCATGGCCCGTTGACGCAACGCCACACCAGCCAGGACAGGCTCAACCCGGTCCTGGATGGCCACGTCCGCAGGCAGAGGAAGGCCAGTTGACGACAGCTCATCCCCTGCCTGAAAACGGGTCTGGACGTAGGCATCCCTGCTGGTGCAAGATGATGCAGGGACAGGATCGGGGACAGGATTGCACACAGGCACCTCCGCGGCCGCCTGTGCTGCCTCCTGTCCCTGGTCCTGCACTGCACCACTAGCACCAGTGGGATCCCCACCTCCAGACCCTGTCTCTGGTGCTTGCGCGGCCCCCTCCTCCACCAAACCCCCCACCAACCTGGATGACTCCGTGCCATCTTCCGCTTTTGGGCCCTGTGGGGTCCCAGCTGCCCCTTCTGCTGCCGAGGAGTCCACTGCAACCTCCGCCTCTTGGACCTCCCCCTGGCAGCTGCGGCCTGGGACGCGGCACCGGGCTCCTCACTCCCCGACGAGATGACAACACGGGAGGGGAGCCGGGCCTTGCGTCTCCGGCTGGCGGTCGGATCCCCGCCGCTGTGCTCCACAGCACCTTCTCCGCCCTCTTCATCAGTTGACCCTGCAGACAGGGAGAAACAAAACACAGGCATTAGGGCACTGTACAATGGACACATACACGCATGACAGTTGCACATGAGTGGCATTGGCAAACCTCAGACATGTCATCACAATCCCCAACACACATGTCATTGCAACTGGCACACATGAGCCATACCACAGCCATATCGCAACTGCCAGCACCATCCCTACACATACAACAGCATCAGCAGCCAAAGGGGAGCCAGACATCACATACAACACAGGAAGTGCACCACACATGTACACACACCACCACACTTGCATGCATGTCTACACCTCTGCCAAGTGTCGCACTGTTCAGACGGGCATCCATGTCACATCTGCCAATCAGGCTTCCACATACCGCTGTCACATGCATCCATGTTGCATCACTGTTGCACCCTTGTCAAATACAAACACATGCACATGTACACAGTGCTCATACATGCAGTCGAAAACAACATACATGCCTGACATCACGGACATGTCTACTTACATACACAATCATCCAAACATGTGTGCACGCACAACTGCATTCGCCATGCAAGCCCACACACACAAGCACCATCCATGTCTCACACATTACAGCCCTCGCATGTGTCAGCCCCACGGCCCTGTACACCCCCACCCATACTCCACCCCATACAAACAGATCTGCAACCGGCACAATGGCGAATGATCACCACATGCCCTGCTCACAACCAGGGTGCATGTACACTCACCGCTCGACTCCAGACGGCTCTGCTTCTCTAGGACCTGGACGTGAAGCGCTGGGGATATGCGTTTCAGGACCCCCATCTGTTCTTCCGACAAGTGGCCCCGGCGCCCCTTGGCATCGCTGCCTTCAAGAGGCGCCGGGCCTTGTTCAGGGTCCTGGACCTGAAGTCCTCCCAGCGCTTCCTGACATGTTGTAAGTCCCGGACTGCCACCCCCTCCGCGTTGATGGCAGTCACGATGTCAGTCCAGATCCGAGTCCATCCTTCCTTGTCGGCGCGGGAACTTCCAAAGAGGGCATCATACTGCCCCAGGACTTGCTCCACCAGGACACCAACTTCGGTGGCACTGAAGCTGTTGCCCCTCTGCCTCTCTGGCCGGGGGTTGTCAGTGGTCACAGATGGTGTTTGCCCCGACATGACAACCCCAGAGGCAGGAGTGGGTGGGCAACTGGGTCCTGGGGCTGGGCTGTGGAGCGATGGAATTCCAGTCGGGAGTCTTCTGTTCCAGCAGGGGTGGTCACAGCAACAGCACCCCTGGCTCATGTGCAGGCAGCAAATGGCAGTGTACGTGGGCAGCAGGCAGTCAGGCAGCAGCAGATAGCAGGTGGGAGCGTGCTCGGGACTCTGGGGGGCAGTAGTTCGGCCTTCTGGGCAGGAGCGTGGTCTTCCGTGTGCTTACGCGTGGCCAGCTTGGTACGGAGTGATTTGGCACGTGAAAATCCTGCACTCAGCGTGAAAACCGAGGAAAGGCCCTTAGCGCGTAAGCGCGTCAGCACGCATACGCGATTCTATTGGACCAAAGGCCCTCAGCGCGTAAGCGCGTCTGTGACGTGACCCGCACGGGTGTTTCCCACACAGCATGTGATGACAGAGCACACGTGGAAAGACTGCATGTCAGAGTCTCATCGCGTGTGATTGGTGGAAATGGCCGTACACGCATAAGTCACAAAGCGTGTAATTCGTGGAAATGGCCGTACACGCATAAGTCACAAAGCGTGTAATTGGTGGAAATGGCCGTACACGCATAATTCACAAAGCGTGTAATTGGTGGAAATGGCCGTAGCGCGTACACGCCGCGTAAGTGACATTGAACGTGTGGGCCTGTATAAAACGTACGCGTAGAACACCATTTCCTTGTACGTGCTTTTCGTGGAGAGCGAGTGGGTGAATTCTGTACTTCTTGTTGGTTCACACGCGATTTACTTCACAGCGTTTCAAGTTCGTATTCCCTGTTACCTCTGACAGATTTTTCTCTTTTTTCTCTTTTACTGGTTTGCCTGGGCCTGTTCCCTCAAACAGTGTTCCCTTCTACTGTTGTCCTGTCTCCTCAGACAGCGTACAAATCTTCTTTTGGCGGGGGTGTTGCCAACAAAACGCGCTCCTTTTTCACGCTCTTTTACCTGGCAGACGGTGAGACTCACGTATCTAACATCTGTGCTTGTCCCGTGTGTAGCCTACCCCTTCAGAGGTCATTCTAGGCTGCGTGTGACACGCATACGTTCATTCTTGTGTTACTGGGTGCCACAGCGTAGTGCTGGTTTTTCTTTCTGCACACGTGGTCTAGGAGGGGTTGCGTGCACGTCATCTCCCTTTTTTGGGGCTCCTGTGCGTAGCGTGACCCGTCATCTTTCCCCAGGGGTTACAATCAGCCTTGCAAGAGCACTAGGGTACAATTACCATCTGGTACCCAACCCCTTTGACCCCCAATTGCCCAGGACAATATTTGACAGCCACTCCCATACACACATCAACATCAGTGCCATGGTTGGGAGGCGAGGATTCCGTAAGGGTGGCAAAGGTGGAAGAGCCACAAGTGGTGGCCGTGGTGGATCCGGTAGGGGACGTGGTTGTTACTTGCAGGGTGAGCGTTTCCCCCCATGTGTGGAGGACCAGTCAAGGGCACCCATAATCCCCCCCCCTCCCGTTGAGGCTGATGTGGCTGACACCATCCATGCTCAGCCCTTGTTGGACCAGCCCATTGTGGCACCAGACCTGGCTGACTCCATGGCTGACTTCCAGGTCAGCATGCCTATGACACGTGCGCTGGTGCACGTTGATGTCACCATGCCACGTGCATCTGGGGCAGCAAGGCCATCTGCTGCACCAAGTAGGCAGGGCGGAGAGGCTGCAGGGGCAGCTGCGGCTCCATCCACCCCAGCCCTCACACACCCAGCCAGGACAGTGTCGGTCCTAGTCCATGCTGCTGATATTCCCCCTGACACCATCACACTAGAGCCATTGCCTGCACCAACTCCAATGCTGAGTGTGCAATCCCACACTCCTGATACAGAGTCCACCAGGGCTCCTGCCCCTAGTGTCCAGAGCGGCGCAGGACACTCAGGATCACCACCACCTTCCAAGCGGAAGAGGAAGAGTGCTCGTCCAGCACAGGCTGATGCCCCAGACACGGCTACACAGTCCGGCCCGTCCAGGAAGCCCAGCTTCACGGATGACGAACTGAATGCACTTGTCCAGTATGTGTCCGAACATGACAACGAGATGGTCATTGTTGCAGGATCCAAGACCACACCTGCACAACGCCAGGCACACTGGCAGACCGTTGCGGACATCGTAAGTGCCCTTGGAATCGTGAGGCGCACAGCCAATGATTGCTATAAGCGCTGGAATGACCTAAAGCGCAGGGCAAAGAGTAAGCTGGCCTCAAGTCATGCCGCAACTCTAGAGACTGGAGGTGGGTCTCCAGTAGTAGACATGGAACTCACTCCACATGAGTCAGTCGCTGGGACCTACGTCACAGAGGAACAGATCCAAGGCGTGGGAGATCTCCCTGATTACGAGGTATTGTCCGGTGAGTGCACATGCATGTGTGTGTCATCCATGTGCATGGTGTGTGTGAGGGCTTCTGTTTGTGTGCCAGGTGAGAGTGTGTGCGCCTGAGTCGTATGGGTCAGCCATGTGCTTCATGCAATACATCCTGCGCAGCTGCATATGGCCATAGCTGTATCCCTTCTGCCAACAGTAGACATGTAGTCCGACTGCACGCCAGTTGCCCTTGAAGTGTCACCTTGCCACAACATTGTTGCAAAATTTAGCACTGTTCATTTAGTCAGATATTTACCATTCCACCACTTTTACTAGGCATGTTGCAGTCCTCTAGTCACATGTCTGACATGGCTATGGTAAAGTTGAGTAACTTAGTTACCTGGATATCATTTGTTCAAACATGTCCCTGTGCAATTGCACCATTTCGGACTGGCAGCTCCAGGTGAAGAATCTGACCTGTTAGAATTAGAAAAGCTATTACATGCGGGAACTGGACAGTATGCATAGGTCCTCTCCATCTTCACTCAATAGCAATGGTACATGCCATCTGTGTGATGGCATGTGTGTTTCACATGCCAATCACAGGCCAATGTGTGATGCCACTGCCAGGCAGCATGCAGAAAATGTGTTCATCTTCAATCTTGGTGTCATCAGTGTGTGCCATTTGCCTGCCCTTCATACGCAGTGAGGCTGCATGCATGGGAGGGTTTAAGTCATGTGGGACATGTGTCAAACAAGTACTGTTTCTCTTGCTTCTCAGCCCTCATTGTGTGCCATGGTGCTAATGCCTGTTTCCATTTCTTTGTTTTTATGTCTTTGCAGGGGAAGACGCACCTGATACTGCTGGGGTTGTGGTGATGGTGCTGACCCAGGAGGGGCCCGAGGGCCGACCAACCACCAGTGAGGGACGTGGTGTGGTGGTGGGTGAGAACCCAAAAGTGCTGCAGGTCCTGCTCTCAAGGGGTGTCTCTGGCTGCACCTCCCCCGAGCTGTACTCAGGTGTTGATTCGGATGAGACCTACGTGCCGTCGCAGGTGAGTGTTCCAGGGAGGAATTCTGTTCTGTCTCACCCACCTGCACCAGGGTCAGAACCCTCATTGGGGATGTCAGTGTTGGCAGCTACGCCTTTGCAGGGTGCAGGCGTCACACTCCGCGACATCTGATCCTGTTCCTGGGCCAGCAGATCAGAGGGGGAATGCAGTCCTGCAGCCTCAGGCAGTGTCGGCACAGCAAGGCGTAGTTCGCCTTGCCCCAGACAGGTGTGGTGCCCGCCGACGTGGTGGCCGTACGGCACCTGGCAATACTGCATGGGAGCAATCCATTTACGGTATGGCAACCCAACAGGCAGCATCATCCGAGATGATGGCTCAGGCCATGGATAGGGTGGCCACTTCCATTGTCCCCCCTGAAAGGCTGATGGAGCAACTAGAGCAGGCAACCGACACCATCTGCCAGTCACACAGGGAGGACATGTTGGGGTCCAACAGGGACAGGCGGGCGGCACTGGCGACTCTGCAGTAGGCCATCTCCACTGAGTCCCAGGGCCTCAGGGAAGCCCTGAGGCAGGAGCTCCTTCACCTCAGGACGACTCTTGTTGAGCTTGAGGCTTCTACACACCAAAGGACAGAACAGCAGCTGGAGTGTCTCACCCGTACGCTCTCAGCTGAGATGCAGGCAACGAGGGCGGAGGTCCGGGCATCCCGTGAGTTGTTGCATGGGGACCTCCGCACACCCATCCTCCAGAACCTGACCTACCACACCCGCATGCTTGCAGCCATGGAGGAGCAGACTAGGGCCTTGCGTGGGCTGCCTCCCATAGTGCAACCACCTCCGGATGCAGCTGCACAGGGTGATAATAGCGACAGCAGTGATACTCCCACAATAGGGTAGCCGTGTGGGCCATGAGCCCATGGAGGTGTTTTTTTTTCCCAGGATCCACGCAGGTGGGTTCTGGTGTGCATCCTGTCCTCGGACCTCCTGGGTGGCCTCCCCAACCCCCCCGGGCCCTTCAATGGCCATTTTTGATTTATATATATATTTTTTTTATTTTATTTTTATTTCTTTTATTCCTTATTTTTTTGGGACAATTTGTTGGCTTCCGTGGTTCCTGTGGGCATACGCTGCATTGTGGCTGGGCACATGCAGGCTTGTAATGTATTTGGATCAGATGCTTGGGTTTGAGTCACACACGCCCCTCCTGCTTCCCGTTTCCATGGGCTTGCAAAGGGTGTGCCCAAGTGACAGTGAATTACACAGTGACGTTGGACTCCCATGAGCTGTGTGGGCAGTCTGTAGTCAATACTGTGTATACATTCCTAGTGCATACTGCTGTTGTGTTGTACACTGCATGTTGCATTGATGTGTAACTCATCTTCTGTGTCTACCTCCAAATTTGCAGGTCCCTTCCTCATGTCTACACAAGGACCTCTAGTCTGGAGATGTGGTCCATGTTGGCAGCAGTGCACCTACAACTCTACAGGCGCCAACACTGCACAGTGTGTGAGACTCCTAATATTATACATTAGTGATGTCATGTTAATGGTAGTACGTGCTCAAGTTTGTTGTTGGTCCGGCATTACTGTGAGCATTTCAGGTGTTGCAAGTTTCTAATAGGGACACCGTACATTGTGACACTAGTGTCATGTTGTGGGGATTACTTTGTTTACGTGCAAATAGCATGACATGGCACGCTGTGTCGTGTGGCGGTGCTGGGGTTGGGTTGGCTGACATGGCACTGTCCTCTTGTTGCATTTTGCAAGTGGGTTTTCATTTCAGCTGCTTGAATTTGTAACTTCACAAAACTGCATTGGTGGTGTCAGTGTGGGTAGGGATGCACACATTGTGACACTTCCAGGTGAACAATCTCAGGCTGATATGGTTTTCACGGTTCTTTCTCCAGACATTCAGGATCAGTGTCAGGTTGAGTCATCATTTAGTGTCAGATGGAATGTGCCAGGGCAGTGTGCACTCCACAGGGCCGTGATGTCTATGTGAAGTAATTAGCCACTAGCTGTGTACGGGCTGCCTCCCCCCGTGCCCTTTCCCCTCCCATGCGCAGCGGCTGTGCATGTGGTTGGGGATGGGGGGGCAACACCATGTCCACGGCCAGGCCCCGGCGTGTTGCAACGTTGTGCAGGACACATGCTGCCACTATGATCCTGCACACTACTGGGGGAGCGTACAACAGCTGCCTGCCAGAACGGTCAAGGGAACGAAAGCGTGACTTCAGCACTCCAAATGTGCGCTCCACTATGCCCCGGGTTGTAATGTGGGCTGTGTTATATCTTACCTGGGGTGGCGTGGTGGGGTTCCGAATTGGCGTCATCATGTGGGGGCTGAGAGGGTAGGCACTGTCCCCTGTGGAGGTGGTGATTGGTATCATTGGTGGGGTTGTGACCTTGCTCAGTATCTGACATGCATGCATGTGCAGTGGCATTCATACTCACCAAGCAGCCATGTATCCCCATGCCGGCCAGCTTCTAGGTCCCGGTTTAGGGTGGACATTCGGTAAATGAAGCTGTCGTGGGTTGACCCAGGATAGTTGGCATATAGTGAGGTGATGATTCCCTTGGCATTACATACTACCTGCACGTTGATGGAATGCCAGTGCTTGCGGTTCCTATAGATGTGCTCAGATGCCCTGGGGGGACGTAGAGCCACATGGGTGCAGTCAATGGCACCTAGCACTTTGGGGAATCGTGCCACAGCGTAGAAATCCAGGGCGGCAGCATGCCTTTCTGCAGGTGTTCTGGGCAGGTATATGTGCCTGCGGACTGATGTGCGTGCAGTGATGATGTTCAAGACCTGGTGTAGGCACCGTGACTGGGTGGCCTGTGATACACCACCCAAAATGGCACTTGTCCACTGAAATGATCCAGTGGCTAAGAAGTGCAGTACATTGAGGACCTTCTCCAGGGGGCTGAGTGCTTGGGAGCACAGGGTGGGTGATGTGAGGTCGTCCTCCCACTCACTCACCAGGTCCAGTATGATGTGTGGTGGAAACCTGTACCTCCCATGCACCTGGTCATCAGGCATCCCGAAAAGGCTGGTTCTGGGTGTGAATATTCTGGCCCTGACTATCCTCCTCCTCCTCCTTTGGTAGGCCACGCCCACTGCTGCTAGGAACGGTATGTTCATCCTGGGTCTGAGCTAGTTATTTTGTCAGCGCCAAATTAATGCGTTGCGCGTGTTGTAGGCAAGCGTGTGATCCGCGCACCCCTCCAATCCAGTGCCCAGTACAATAGCGTGTGGAAATTGGCGCACACACCGGGATACAGGTGCGCTGACGTACTTACGTGGGTAAGTGTCCGCGCACACCTGATATACACGTACATAGGCCAATCGCGTGAACACGCACTTTTGTCCAATTACACGCGATGAGACTCTGACGTGCTGTCCAATTACACGCGATGAGACTCTGACGTGCTGTCCAATTACACGCGATGAGACTCTGACGTGCAGTCTTTCCACGTGTGCTCTGTCATCACGTGGTGTGTGGGAAACACCCATGCGGGTCACGTCACAGATGCGCTTACGCGCTGAGGGCCTTTGGTCCAATGGATTCGCGTTTGCGTGCTGACGCGCTTACGCGCTAAGGGCCTTTCCTCGGTTTTCACGCTGACGTGCAGGATTTTCACGTGCCAAATCACTCCATACCAAGCTGGCCACGCGTAAGCACACGGAAGACCACGCTCCTGCCCAGAAGGCCGAACTACTGCCCCCCAGAGCCCCGAGCACGCTCCCACCTGTCATCTGCTGCTGCCTGACTGCCTGCTGCCCACGTGCACTGACATTTGCTGCCTGCACATCAGCCAGGGGTGCTGTTGCTGTGACCACCCCTGCTGGAACCGAAGACTCCCGACTGGAATTCCATCGCTCCACAGCCCAGCCCCAGGACCCAGTTGCCCACCCACTCCTGCCTCTGGGGTTGTCATGTCAGGGCATACAACATCTGTGACCACTGACAACCCCCGGCCAGAGAGGCAGAGGGGCACCAGCTTCAGTGCCACCGAAGTTGGTGTCCTGGTGGAGCAAGTCCTGGGGCAGTATGATTCCCTCTTTGGAAGTTCCCGCGCCGACAAGGAAGGACGGACTCGGATCTGGACTGACATCGTGACTGCCATCAACGCGGAGGGGGTGGCAGTCCGGGACTTACAACATGTCAGGAAGCGCTGGGAGGACTTCAGGTCCAGGACCCTGAACAAGGCCCGGCGCCTCTTGAAGGCAGCGGATGCCAAGGGGCGCCGGGGCCACTTGTCGGAAGAAAAGATGGGGGTCCTGGAACGCATATCCCCAGCGCTCCACGTCCAGGTACTAGAGAAGCAGAGCCGTCTGGAGTCGAGCGGTGAGTGTACATGCATCCTGGTTGTGAGCAGGGCGTGTGGTGATCATTCGCCATTGTACCGGAGGCAGATCTGTTTGTATGGGGTGGAGTATGGGTGGGGGTGTACAGGGCCGTGGGGCTGACACATGCGAGGGCTGTAATGTGTGAGACATGGATGGTGCTTTTGTGTGTGGGCTTGCATGGCGAATGCAGTTGTGCGTGCACACATGTTTGGATGAATGTGTATGTAAGTAGACATGTCCGTGATGTCAGGCATGTATGTTGTTTTCGGCTGCATGTATGAGCACTGCGTACATGTGCATGTGTGTGTATTTGTCAAGGGTGCAACAGTGATGCTACATGGATGCATGTGACAGCGGTATGTGGAAGCCTGATTGGCAGATGTGACATGGATGCCCGTCTGAACAGTGCGACACTTGGCAGAGGTGTAGACATGCATGCAAGTGTGGTGGTGTGTGTACATGTGTGGTGCACTTCCTGTGTTGCATGTGATGTCTGGCTCCCCTTTGGCTGCTGATGCTGTTGTATGTGTAGGGATGGGGGTGGCAGTTGCAAAATGGCTGTGGTATTGCTCATGTGTGCCAGTTGCAATGACATGTGTGTTGGGGATTGTGATGACATGTCTGAGCTTTGCCAATGCCACTCATGTGCAACTGTCATGCGTGTATGTGTCCATTGTACATTGCCCTGATGCCTGTGTTTTGTTTCTCCCTGTCTGCAGCGTCAACTGATGAAGAGGGCGGAGAAGGTGCTGTGGAGCACAGCGGCGGGGATCCGACCGCCAGCCGGAGACGCAAGGCCCGGCTCCCCTCCCGTGTTGTCATCTCGTCGGGGAGTGAGGAGTCCGGTGCCGCGTCCCAGGCCGCAGCTGCCGGGGGGAGGTCCAAGAGGCGGAGGTTGCAGTTGGACTCCTCGGCAGCAGAAGGGGCAGCTGGGACCCCACAGGGCCCAACAGGGGAAGATGGCACGGAGTCATCCAGGTTGGTGGGGGGTTTGGTGGAGGAGGGGGCCGCGCAAGCACCAGAGACGGGGCCTGGAGGTCGGGATCCCACTGGTGCTAGTGGTGCAGTGCAGCACCAGGGACAGGAGGCAGCACAGGCAGCCGCGGAGGTGCCTGTGTGCAATCCTGTCCCCGATCCTGTCCCTGCATCATCTTGCACCAGCAGGGATGCCTACGTCCAGACCCGTTTTCAGGCAGGGGATGGGCTGACATCAACTGGCCTTCCTCTGCCTGCGGACGTGGCCATCCAGGTCCGGGTTGAGCCTGTCCTGGCTGGTGTGGCGTTGCGTCAACGGGCCATGCGAGGTGACCTGCTGTCTTTTCATGGAGAGACTGCACGTCATCTCGAATGGCTCGTTGGCCACGTCAGCCTGCTGGGAGAGGTCACCCAGGCCGGATTCCTCCGTCTGATGGGGCTTGCTCCGACCCCCTCCTCAACTGGACCCCCTACGCGCCAGTCGTCCTCTGTGCCATCTTCCCACCCATCAGTCACCTGGGTGCCCTGTGGAGCTGCCTCTGACGGTGCGGCCAGGCTGGTGGAGGAGGCATCCCTGCCACAGTCGGGAGTCGGAGGTCCAGCAGGGGTGGCCACATCAACAAGTGCACCCCAGCTGGCGGAGGATGTGCAGGCAGCAGGAGGCACTGCACGGGCAGAGGCAGAGCAGCAGCAGCAGCAACATGTTGGGAGCCATGAAGGCTCTGGGCTTTCGACATCGGAGGGGCGGCCATCGGCCGGAGGGCAAGGGGACCCAGGACAGAGAGTGTCTTCCGTGTGGCAGCGGTTGTGCCACGCCATAGGTGCGGAGCGGCGGCAGGCCGAAGAGGCGCGGCTCACAATGGTCAGGGCAGAGAACTCCATGCGGAGGGCCCTGAGGCGGGCCGAGTGCCTCGAGGCAATCCGCAGGGGGTTGGAGGAGGACACAGCGTCGTCCCTGCGGACCCTCAGGGCCATGGAACTGGACCGCCTCCGGGACATCGAACAGGAGTTCGATGATGCCCTGGCCCGGGACACCACGGAGTGAGCCGCTGGACTAGCCCGCCGCCTTTGTATATAGTCATTTAGTTTTAGGTTTCCTTTCTTTCGAATTATGATTTGGAGTCGACGGACACTGCACCACTTTTTGTATATAGTTGATTTTTAGGTAGGTTTTTTTAGTAGGTTTCCTTTGTTCAGTTGGGCTCATGGACACTTGGTAGTTTTTTATACGGACATGCATGTTTTTTGTTCTCATTCACATTGTAGTTAGTTTTCTTTCTTTTGCATTCTTAATTTTTTTTAATACAATTTTGTTAGCATACTTCACTGTGTGGTATCATCTCATTGGTTTCATGCATGTCATGTGGTGTGTTTTCCCATTATATTGCAACCATTGTGTGTGATGGACATGGGTTCATTAGCTTCATGAACATTGGGGGTGTAACATGTGATTTCCATTTCCATGTGGGTGAATGGGTTACTTGGTAGGGCTTTTTGGATGTGGAGGCTGTCCATTACGCACATGATTGGGGATTGTGAGCACCTGGTGGAGGCTGCCCCTGCACTGCTGGGGGGTGGGGGTGGTGGGAGACATGAGTGGGGGCCTGGTGGAGGCTGCCCCTGGTGGCTGGGGGGTGGGGGTGGTGGGACACATGTGTGGGGGCCAGGTGGAGGCTGCCCCTGCACTGCTGGGGGTGGTGGGAGACATGAGTGGGGGCCTGCTGGAGGCTGCCCCTGCACTGCTGGGGGGTGGGGGAGGTGGGAGACATGAGTGGGGGCCTGGTGGGGGCTGGCCATGGTGGCTGGGGGGTGGGGGTGGTGGGAGACATGAGTGGGGGCCTGGTGGAGGCTGCCCCTGCACTGCCGGGGGTGGGGGTGGTGGGAGACATGAGTGGGGGCCTGGTGGAGGCTGCCCCTGCACTGCCGGGGGGTGGGGGTGGTGGGACACATGAGTGGGGGCCTGCTGGAGGCTGCCCCTGGTGGCTGGGGGGTGGGGGTGGTGGGAGACATGAGTGGGGGCCTGGTGGAGGCTGCCCCTGCACTGCTGGGATGTGGGGGTGGTGGGAGACATGAGTGGGGGCCTGGTGGAGGCTGCCCCTGCACTGCTGGGGGGTGGGGGTGGTGGGAGACATGAGTGGGGGCCTGCTGGAGGCTGCCCCTGGTGGCCAGGGGGTGGAGGTGGTGGGACACATGAGTGGGGGCCTGGTGGAGGCTGCCCCTGGTGGCTGGGGAGTGGGGGTGGTGGTAGACATGAGTGGGGGCCTGCTGGAGGCTGCCCCTGCAGTGCTGGGGGGTGGGGGTGGTGGGAGACATGCATTGTTTATCAGTAGTGCAAGGTGACATGTGGGTTGGCTGGGGACATGCCCATGGTTGATGGGCTGCCTGCGGGATATGAGCAGGGGTGCAGGGTAGTCCCCCGTGGTGTGGGCTGCCTGCAGGGGCCGTGGAGGTTGTGGAGTGTACACCTGGGAGGACCCACAAGGCCAATTCACGTGTAGTACTCCCCAGAACCCCTGAAATACACGTACCCTGATGGAATAGCGTGTGCAACTTCCCGCGCACCCATGTAATACACGTACCCTGCTCGCACTGGCCCATTCGCGTGTGGAACTTCCCGCGCCCCCCTGAAATGCACGTACCCTGCAGAATTCGCGTGTGGAACTTCCCGCGCACCCCTGAAATACACGTACCCTGCTCAGACTGGGCCAATCGCGTGTGGAACTTCCCGCGCACCCCTGAAATACACATACCCTGCTCGCACTGGCCCATTCGCGTGTGGAACTTCCCGCGCACCCCTGAAATACATGTACCCTGCAGAATTTGCGTGTGGAACTTCCCGCGCACCCCTGAAATACACGTACCCTGCTCGCACTGGCCCATTCGCGTGTGGAACTTCCCGCGCACCCCTGAAATACACGTACCCTGCTCGCACTGGCCCAATCGCGTGTGTAACTTCCCGCGCACCCCTGAAATACACGTACCCTGATGGAATCGCGTGTGGAACTTCCCGCGCACCCCTGAAATGCACGTACCCTGCAGAATTCACGTGTGGAACTTCCCGCGCACCCCTGAAATACACGTACCCTGCTCACACTGGGACTATCGCGTGTGGAACTTCCCGCGCACCCCTGAAATACACGTACCCTGCTCGCACTGGGACTATCGTGTGTGTAACTTCCCGCGCACCCCTGAAATACACGTACCCTGATGGAATCGCATGTGGAACTTCCCGCGCACTCCTGAAATACATGTACCCTGCTCGCAAAGGGCCAATCGCGTGTGGTACTTCACGCGCACCCCTGAAATACACGTACCCTGCTCGCACTGGCCCATTCGCGTGTGGAACTTCCCGCGCACCCCTGAAATGCACGTACCCTGCAGAATTTGCATGTGGAACTTCCCGCGCACCCCTGAAATACACGTACCCTGCTCGCACTGGCCCAATCGCGTGTGGAACTTCCCGCGCACCCCTGAAATACACGTACCCTGCTCGGACTGGGACTATCGCGTTTGTAACTTCCCGCGCACCCCTGAAATACACGTACCCTGATGGAATCGCGTGTGGAACTTCCCGCGCACCCCTGAAATACACGTACCCTGATGGAATCGCATGTGGAACTTCCCGCGCACCCCTGAAATACATGTACCCTGCTCGCACTGGGCCAATCGCGTGTGGTACTTCCCGCGCACCCCTGAAATACACGTACCTTGCTCGCACTGGCCCATTCGCGTGTGGAACTTCCCGCGCACCCCTGAAATCCACATACCCGGCCAAATCGCGTGTGAGACTTCCCGCGCAACCCGGTATACACGCACACGTATTTTTTGTCAGCGGGTCCGTGTTTGTGGGTACCCCTTTGCACGTCATTTGTCCTGGAGGGCCACAGTATGGGACATTCATCATGGCAGTATATAGGTGCTATTTGCTGGCCAACCTTTTGGCGCACATTTCTTACAGCCGCAGAGACGCTACCGCCTGCTTTCTGGTGGCGGTCGTGTTTGTGCCTGTGAGCTGGTTTGAGCGTGCGCTTTTTTGCCCTATTCTATTCCATGAATACGTGTTGTAGGCTAGCGTGTGGGCCCACGTTTTGGCAAGTTGTTCCCCATTCAAGTGTTACGCCCGTGTTCCGCCTACTTTTGTTGCGTGCGCCGCGCTATGTGCGATTTTCGCTGTGGCCTGTGCGATTTTCGCTGTGACCTGGCACACGCTGTTAGATGGCCTGTGTGCCAACGTGCGCCGCGCACTTTTTTATCGCACATCCGCTGGTTTTCTCGCGCACGGACTTCCATGAATCGATGTGTGCTGCTTTTCGTGCGATTTTCGCACTTGCACTGCGATTTTCGCTATTCCACTGCGATTCGCACGTTTTTGCCCACTTGCGCCGTGCTAATTATTCCATGAATCGGCCTCTGTGTCTCTAACCCACCCATATAGTGGGTAATCCCACATACACCCAACTACAATCTTTACAGAGGGGAAAGGAAAAATGCCAGAAACTAACAAAGGACCTTACCACAAAGACAGTGCTCTCTAGAAGCAATCGAGCGCAAACAACGGATTGGAAATCACAGTGAAACACTCATAGATTCCAGACACGCTATAAACTCCTTAACAAGTGGTTGTTGTGCAGGATGGCAAAAGATTAGGAAGGCAGGGGAGAGCAGTAAGAAAGGGCTCCAAAAACTAAAGGACTGTCTCAGCCAATTGCTGTGAGGATGGGAGAGGAAAGGAAGAAGGCCACAAGCCAACAAGGGACTTGAAAACATAGACAGTGCCCTCTAGGAGCAATCCTTCTCAAACAACGGATTGGAAATCACAGTGAAAACACCGATAGATCCCAGACACGCTATAAACTTCTTAACAAGTGGTTGTTGTGCAGGATGGCAAAAGATTAGGAAGGCAGGAGAGAGCAGTAAGAAAGGGCTCCAAAAACTAAAGGACTGTCTCAGCCAATTGCTGTGAGGATGGGAGAGGAAAGGAAGAAAGCCAGAAGCCAACAAGGGACTTGAAAACATAGACAGTGCCCTCTAGGAGCAATCCAGCTCAAACAACGGATTGGAAATCACAGTGAAAACACCCATAGATCGCAGACACGCTATAAACTTCTTAACAAGTGGTTGTTGGGCAGGATGGCAAGAGATTAGGAAGGCAGGGGAGGGCAGTAAGAAAGGGCTCGAAAAACTAAAGGACTGTCTCAGCCAATTGCTCTGAGGATGGGAGAGAAAAGGAAGAAGGCCAGAAGCCAACAAGGGACTAGACAACATAGACAGTGCCCTCTGGGAGCAATCCAGCTCAAAAAACATATTGGAAATCACAGTAAAAACACACATAGATACCTCGAAAAAGGCACCAAGCAGGCTGTATATTCTTCACCAAATGGTTGGCTAAGGATGGCTAAAGATCACTATGAGGAAGGGAGGGGAGAGACATACGTATGAACTCTATCTGTGAACTCTATATCTCTTCCCAGCATGACTTTGAGGTTTGGCTTAACCTGCTTTAACCACTTTCCAATATTGGTTCACTATTGTCCTGACCATGTGATATTTCTGATTGAATGTGCTTATCATCCTGCTCTTGGATTCAGTTTGTTCGCAACTAAGTTCCTTGAGTTTGAGCAGACTTTACTTTGAATCACTTTCAATTTTTTTTGCATCCTCCCTCCCCACTTTCTTGGATTTTTTGCACTTCAAGAAAATTCGTAAGGCGCTTATTGCATTGGTGTGAACATCTGTTTTATCCAAGCAATTATGCCTTGTTTGCAATAATTCACTGTAGAGTATATTTGACATTATAGTTTTAGCCTGACTGCTTTAAGCATGTAGGATTGTATTTGAGTTTATAGAATACTGTGTAGTGTATAATACAATTGTTCATGTTTCACAACTATTGGCATTCAAAAATAGATACTTCAGTGAATTTTCAGTTTCTGTTGCTTTGATTATTTAAAACTAGGATGGAGCCTCTCCTGTCTTATTCTTTCCCATTTCAAATAAGTAAATTATCAATGTAATGCAGCCAGAAACATGACATTGTCCAGGCAACTTTTTCCCCACATGCCACAGTTATTCTGCATGACTTTACTGTTTGGGCAAATAACTGCTCAAGAAGAGACATTTTTTTGGAATTATCTATGCAGCACAACGATTTGGTTTTCAAGAAATATCTACATGCTATGCAGCCAATGTTATGTAATACTGTGTGTGGTAATGTGTCACCCATGGTTGCCAAAAGATATGCATCTTGCCAGTGCATTTTTTATAATTTGCTAAGTGAATCAGAAGTGTCTCAAAGGTATGGATCTTAGCCACTTAGAAATTGAAACAGCTAGTTGTCTACGTACTTAGAGGCAATTTACAGGATTGACGCATTGGATGCATTTATCGGCCTTCTCAGTGGTTTCATGAAGCATTTATGGCGTTTAGGCAAGACGCGATTCATGGCTGTTACTGGGAATTACACAGTTATAAATGCCTTTTCTCCCCAATCTACCAGTCCAGTTGATCGTTTTGCACAGAGGTAGATCATACTTGCTTATGAGTTAATAGATTATGCAGTCCTTGCAGAGTGTCCCTGAGACTCTGGTCACTTTTAAGAAAAGCTTCTTCACACAATCTATTACCAATAACTAACATATATAAATTGTATTTTGTGACTGTCTTGGCGTTTTTCTCTGTCCAGGTTAATGTTGGGTTATGAGACAGTAGTGAAGTTCTCTCTCAGTTTTGATTGGGGAACTTGAAATGGTATCAAGCCCATTTAATAATAGTGTTGACTAGTGTGGTGGAATGGTGCATCACCACCACCCACATGTCTTGTGCTCAGCTGTTGCTTCGTTCTTGAGGATATCAGTGTTGCTTTTGTCTTATTCAAGTAGAATAGGTAGGTCAGAAATGCTGTGAGTAATTTTTCAAGTAGATTCATTGGTAGGTATGTATGTATGTCCGCTTGTATAGCGCCAGTAGCCGGAAAGGCATCAGGGCGCTTAGACAAAAACAAAACAAATTATATAGACAGCCATACCAGTAGGGTAAATACCTTAGCTCAACTGGTTCTAACTTCCATATCAGGGGCAAGACAGTCGGAAGGGTCGTATCTCACTTAAACAGATGGGTCTTCAAGTTTTTCCTAAATTTTACATGATTTTCTTCCAATCTAAGATCTTGAGGGAGACTGTTCCAAATCTGTGGCACCAGCACTACAATTGATCTACCCAGGCCTCTCTTCAACTTGTATCTAGGCATTATGAGTAATCCATTGCCTTCAGATGTTAGCTGTCTCTGTGGAGTATACCATTCCAGACAGTTTTTTAGGTAACTGGGAGCTTTCTCAAAAAGACACTTATGCACAAGTGTCAAGGTTTTAAACTTAACTTTCTCTTCAACCCTAAGCCATTGTAATGATCCTCTGGCTGAGGTGATGTGTTCACTTCTTCGTAATTTCTTCACTATCCTTACAGCATCATTTTCTATAACCTGGCATCTACCTATATCTGCTCACTATCCTTAGAGTAAGGCCCTTTTAATTTGATGACCAGCTGCATGTCGTCCGCATAGTTTGTGAAAAAGATTCCTGCTTTCACCAGGATATTGCATCGACTACGCATACATGTATTGAATAACATGGGTGAGAGACTCGCACCTTGAGGGACTCCAAATAGGATTGTGATGGGATCAGAGAAATTATTCCCCCAACGCACTTTCGCTTGACAGTCTGTGACGAAAGATACTAACCACTCTAGGGATACCATAGAACAGCCCACATTGTCTCTCAGTGCCTCTACTAGCAATTGATGATCGACAAAATCAAAAGCAGCACTGAGATCCATCAGCATCAATATCCCAGTTTTTCCTTTATCCATCAGCCCCAGCATGTGATTTTGAAGGTCCAACATGACTGTCTCAGTACTATGAGATGCCCTAAAGCCCGATTGTTGTTGCTGTAGTACCCCCTGTTTTTCTACATATTCCTGTAATTGCAATGTAGCAATTCTGACCATTATTGTGAGTATGAAATTGGTGGATTGGGGGCTTGCTTTCAGGTTGATCAGCATAGAATTCTATCTGATTTTGTGAATGAATTGATAAAAAACAATTCTGGTTTGTGTGTAATCAGGTTTTACATTGGAGAAGAATTTCAGACCTTGTATAAAACTATCTGTTTCATATATAACATAAGAATTGGAAACAGTAATGAAAAACTATAAGTGATGCCCTGTATTAGTAAATGTATACATCCTACTTCCTTTCTATCTAATTTTGCAATCTGAAATATGTTCAGTCATTTCAAACATGACATTGCAGAACTGGAAAAACAATAGTGTTGTTGAGAAAGGCAGCCTTGTATGCCTAGTCCCAAAACATGACAATGGCAGCACCCCCTTAAAACAAAAAAAAAACAATGAACAAATCCATCTGCTTTTCAAAATGAAAAATTGACAAATAATAGACCTTCAAAAATTGTTTCCCACAATTAATAATCACCATATTAAATGATCGCCTCCAAAATAATTCATATACCAAAATGCATTTCTGTCACCTGTCTTTTCCATCTACTTAACATATGGCTGTATGATCCAACCTACCAGCTCTACCCCAAGCGTAATGTCACCATTTACTATACCCTGCTAATTTCAAAATGGTTCTCAAAATATCCCCATATATAGCAATCTGTATGACTTTATATTTCAACATGGGTTTCATCACTGGTCTGGCACTTAGAAGTTGTAGGAGTCTGCCATTAGGAGTGAAATAAATATTCAATAAATAAATACACAATTTGCTATACTAGTTGGTTTATCACACAATGTCATACAAATGTCAGACAGGTGGCCTGTCACCTTGAGATATTTAAGGCCATGTTATGTTTAAGAGTCTAAATCACAAGGAGGCAGTGTCTGACTTGTAGTACAGTAGGTACTGAAGTGCATACAAGATTCTGTTATGGTAATGGACCCTAATGTGTAGAAGTCAATTTCAGGTTACAAGAGCTCATGCAGGGATGTCATTTGGGAGTCGCCAGGGGTTGCAACCCCCATAGTCTCCCTTGCTACCCTAAGTGTAAGCTCCTGGGATGTAGCCAGCACCATGTGGCTATATGTTTCTGGAGTGGCTGGCTTTCTCATTCAGGCCTCTTAGAAAAGGAGGGGGTTCCTCAAGTGTAACACTTTGAGCAGTGACCCTAAATAAGAAAGAATAGCAATAACAAATCATGTGTCTTCCTGGAATTCTATACGGCAATTGCTAGACTCATGAAATGTTTATTTCAGGCACACTTCAGGGGTTGAGTCACTGATTTAGTCTGTTCTTAAACACCTCAACTCAGCCTTTAATCCTTCTGAGGTTCATAAATGAGTACAACAAAGGTTGGGTGATATTGTATAAGTGTAAGTGCTATATAATAACACATCATTATCATTTCATCTTGGAAGTCTGATTGCATTCAAAGTAATTTGGTAATATGGCCTATACACACTGATATTAACGATACATATGGTGATCCATTCTCTTATGAAAGGTATGTCACACTATAGTGATATCGTAACCATATTTTTCGTACTGTACTTAGGAATAATGCTACATGATGCCACTTCCTATTTTGTCAAGAGCTGAAAGGTTATGTTTCATCGCTTCCCATGATGTCCTTTTGGGGTGGGGTCAAATGGCATCACTTCCTGTGATGTCATCAGAGGTCAAGGCTCATGTGATGTCACTTCCGCTACCCCTCGGATTAGGTGAAATGACGTCCCTGAGCTCATGCAGCCATCCTCCCAAGTGTACTAAAGCCTAAGATAAAGAGCTGCCTGAACAAGTGTTTAGCAGCAATTTAGCTTAAGTTTAGTGCAGTTAAGGGAGTATCACAGCTCTATAATTTAATTGATTTGATGCAATGATTCAATATTTGTATGCCTGGTTCTAGTGTAGCAGCATCAACATAAATTTGCTTTTCTGCTAGTGAATCGACCTGGAAGTGTTTCAAACATGTTTTTTTCACATTATCAAAAAGCAGATATTGACAGTGGGCCTCAGGCGTTAAGGGGTTAACGGCGCCATAAAAGGTTGCGGCGCGTTAACCCCTTAACGCCTGACTCGTAATTAGGCCCAGTATGTATGAAAGTGCAAGGAGAAACATTTGAAATAGAATACAGTGGGCCTCATTACGACCCTGGCGTTAACCAATAGCACCATTAGCGCCATGGTTAACGCCGGTAACTTACCAAATCCGCCATGGTGAAATGGGGAATTACCACCCCATTCCAAGGTTGGCGGGGCGGTAATTCCCCATTTACCATTGGCCCTTCCCCATTCCCATTTTTGCCCTATAGGGCCCAATGGGAATGGGGAAGGCGGTAATTAGGGTACCGCAAATTGCGGTACCGTAATTACCTTCAAGGTCCCTTTGTGGGTCCTGTCCTTAACGGCTGGTACAGACGAGTGGTTAAGGTTGGGAGCAGCAAAGGGACCTCGTAGTAGGGCGCTAAGGTGTTAATGGCGCCGCAACCTTTTACGGTGCCGTTAACCCCTTAACGCCTGGGTCGTTATGAGGCCCCTTGAGTGGGCTTTTTTGGAAAATCATGCCTATGTCACCATCTTTCCCTTCACTAGATAAGGAATTGAGTGCGTCATCTAGGGCACAACGCAATTTTAACAAAACATCGGGGGTCATTCTGAGTTGGGCGGTAAGGGATACCGGGCACCAGTAAGGAGACCGGTGCCTGTAATCCCTTACTGCCCAATTCCGAGGTCCCTTAGCGGGAACCATAAAGGACGTGTGGTCTGACCACATGTCCTTTACGGGTCCCGCTAAGGGACCAGGGCGCTAATAACGGGCCTGCTATTCGTGGGCCCATTATTAGCGGCTTCCCCATTCCCATTAAGCCCTATGGGGGCTCAAATGGGAATGGGGAATGGTTGGTTGAATGGGGATTTACCGGGTCCTCCATGGTCGGAATAACCCAGTAAGTCTCCATTAAACCAGACCGGACCCGGTATTGGAGGCAGCCATGGCGCTAATAGCACCATGGCTACCTCCAATCTCGGAATGAGGGCTATTGTCTGTTTTCTAAAACATTCAACAAAGCTTTTATCTCTTGAGATGCAATTATAAAATGTTTTGCCCAAGATGTTACTTTTCCACATTTTTAGGGGCTACAAAGTCTCATTTCCTTTTCAGGCAATCCTCAATCTAAGTCAGTGCTCAACCACATGTCCTATCATTCTACATTATCTTAGTTGAGAGTCCACACTTCAAGTTGTTTAAGCCTGTTGTTATAACTGTTTGTTTCCCCAATGTTTACAACGCTTCCTGTTCTCGTGGTCTGTATTTTTCCAAACCACTTTCTGATATTTAAGATACTTTTAAAGCCGTACAGTGATCCAGGTATCAGTTTAATTCTAAATGTCTACTTGAAAATAACGCCAAAATAATACAGATGAATTTTCATCAAATGGCAACTTAAGTCCATCTATGTTATTTTTGTGTTTGAATTTTCAAGTCCTGTGGCCAGATCACAGCACAGAGAAATTAAATAAGTAGTAAGATATATTACTTGACAATTAATAGCAAACAACACAATGCTATATATTGTACTGCAGGGAATAGCTAAAAGGTGACCATGCATAAAAGGGAAAAAGGAAGCAAGAGTTGGGGTATAGAATACATAGAGAGAGTCTTCCAGAGTTAAAGAATAAGAAGAGAAAATTAGCAAAAGGGGGACTGAACACAAAAGAAAGAACATGGGCTTGCCAATAGGAAAGGAGAGGAAGAATGAAGAGTGCGCCTAGGAGAGTAAATGGAAATGAGCAACAACAGCTAAGGAGGTGCAAGATCATGAACATATTTAACAACAATACAAAATCAGCATAACTGAAGGAAAGCCAACAGAGAAATGTTATAGAGGGAGAAATATGAGAACAGGGAGAAAGCAAGCAAATAAGATGAATATCAGAGTTAGGTAAATAATGAAATGGAGCATTAACATACATAGGGAGACCAAAAATAACTTGAGAAACACTAATCAATTTGTGAAAAAAAACAGTATGTTAACACACGTTTTAATAGCACTAAAGGCAAAAAAGGATGGATTTACAAATGTTGTATAGTTGAAAGCATAGCAAGCCTGAGAAGAAATATGATCAGTAATGGAAAGTAAAGAGTACAAAATAAATGATACCTTGCAGAAGAATGTACATAAAGGGAATTAGCATGAAATTAAGTAGAGGGAGAAAGAAGACAGTCATGAGGGGCAGGGGTAAAATAAGCATGTTCAGTTTCATATTAACAGTATAGGTACGCTAATCAAGCTTAATGGCAGAAAACATCATAAAGGAAGTGTGATGCTGATCCTAGAATGTATAGCAAGAGAGAAAGATTTGAGAATCTTCAGAATAGAAGTGGCAATTTGAGCCATATGAAACACTGTTATAAGAAAGAGGAATATTATGCAGAGCTAAGAATAAAGTGCTAAGGACTAAGGGCCTCATTACGAGTTTGGAGGTAAGTAACTGTCCTTACCGGCATTGAGCAAATACTGTGTCCGTGCAGTAAATTGCCCGCTAATAGAGGGCCATTACGAGCACGCGTGAATGAGCTTTGCGTCATGCTGGTAACGACATTACCGGCATGCTGTTAAAGTCCAAAAAATGTCCCTTAGCGGCATCATGGAAAGCGCAGACAGCACTACTGGCATCAATTTATGCGGCATTCGCGGTGACCGCTATCAGCGGCAGTCACCATAAATAAGCGGAACCGGAAGTAGCGTCATCGCACAGGAACGGGAAAGAGCACAGCGGCCATCTTTAAAAACACAATCCATTGCCATCCTCAGCACCCAGGGCCTGGAGCATATTGCTGAGTACATACATCCACCTCCAACAAATATATCATTCCCAAGGCAGTTAAAAAAGAGGTGCCTCCCGCCAGCGCAAGGAGCGCTTTAATGAGTATGAGCTCACCATACTGGCTGAGCCAGTGGGAGGAGATCTTTGCCAGCACGTTTGGCATACAGGCCAACAAAGGCATGGGCGAAATGGAGCGTGGCACCACCTCATCAGCGGAAGGAGGTGAGTGTCCTAAGAAAACACTCTAATGCAAAGTCTGATGATAGTCCACCAATTTGTCTGTCTAAAGAGGCAAGGCTTGGCTCAATACATACACATTTCCAGCATAGTTGTCCGCAGCACAGACACATGCACATGCCTGCAGCATGGCAATGCCATACCTGACATACACCACACAAATAGGAAAATGGCATAAGTCACACTGCACGCAGGCCGCAACAGAAATGCATGTCACATAGCATATGCCCGCCCCAACATGCGTGACCCCGATGGATGCCTGCATGATCCACCCATATAGCAAGCAACTTGATCATCAAAACTCCACTGCCTATTCCCCTCTAATGTGTAAATGACCAATAATACAAATGAATGCATCACGCTTGTCACACCATCACTCATGCCGTCCCCCTCTTCGTCCCCCACAGGCTCAGATCCTGACAGTGAGGCCTGGGACTCACCACCACTGGGGAATACACCCCAGAAGAGGGCCAGGGATGAAGGCAACAGGCCTTCCACTTCCAAAGCCCCACACAACCCACAACAGGCGCCGATGACCAAACGAGCCCAAGATGCTACGGCACAAATGCCGCCAAGGCCCATCACCACAGTACCCACAACACGTGTGACACCTGTACAGGAGACAGTCGAAGGGACACAAACTGCTCTGTTGGCGAAGCAGCAGCTACAGCACCCCTCACAGATGACGACATGAAGGGACAGGTGTGTGTGCCTGTCGAGGACGACTCCTCCGACCTACCTGCTACACCAAATCCTGCCCCATCCCCCCAGCTCACACCTGTCAACTCTTACCATGACACCACCCTGGAGCAGTCTGGGGGGGAGTCCATAAAACGGAGCAAGAGTCCCATAGGGAACCCAAATGCATCACACATGCACCCTACACCTCCACTGGTGTACCGGCTGGGGTGCAGCAGGCAGGACACGCTGCACAGCGGCAGGAGGAACTCAATGCCTTGGTGAGACAGTTTGTCACAGACAGTGCCCAAGCAAGGCAGGAGGGGCGTGACACCACCGCCTCCATGAGGCAGATCATCGTGGAAAGCACCAATAGATTGTGTGAGGAGGTGTCTGCCCTGAGGCAGGTCCTCACCCGCATTGCACATTCAATGGAGGCTGAGCGTCCAGCCACCAGAATGGAGCAGGCAGCCACCCCATCTTCCTCAAGCTCCATGCAAACTAGCCCCCTACGCAGGTTGGTGCGCACCATGCACCGCTCGGACATGCCGCCACCAGGTGCAGGGAGTGGCAGGATGTAGACGGGGCAGCCTGATGAAGTCAATAGACAATTGCTTGGACACCATTTGTCGGGGAGTTGCGGGGAGAGGCAGAGGGGGGTGAGGGTGTGTGGGGAGTTGTGGGGGGAGAGGGCGGGGGGTGAGGGTATGTGGGTGAGTTGTGGGGGGTTGAGGAGGTGGGTGAGGGAGTGGGGGTGTGTGGGGGAGATGTGGGGGAGGGGGCGGGGGTTGAGGGTGTGTGGGGTTGTTGTGGGGGGAGGGGGAGGAGGGTGGGGTGCATGGGCTGGAGGGATTTAGCAATATTTTTTGGACAGTTGAATACACCCGTTGTGTGAAAAGAAAATCTTGAGTGGACATTCCTTACTGCATATGTGTCATTTATTGATATACAGTGCATATTGTACATGTACTCCCACACCCAGTGCCCTCTGTCCGACTTTCATGTCAGCCTCTGCACCCATGTGTGTCAGAAATATTGGGCAATCACTGACTGACGCACAGCACGTCCCTCCTGTGCATCGGCACTGCGATGATGTGCACCCACATCTTCTTCATCCCCTTCATCATCACCAGGTGGTTGCAGTTCAATGTCAGGGGACAGGGGCACGTTCCGTCAGATACACATGTTGTGCAGCATGACAAGTGCCATGATGATCTTAGCCACCTTCTCATGCCTGTAGTGGAGTACCCCACCCAATCGGCTAAGGCAGCGAAACCGTGCCTTCAACAGGCCAAAGGTCTGCTCGATGACCACACGGGTACGGGTATGGGAATGATTGTAGTCCTCCTCGTGCCTGTTCTGTGGGTTCTGGACAGGGGTGAGGAGCCACGGCTTCAAAGGATAGCCACTATCACCTGCATGAGAGGAAATAAAAGGTATATGTCAGTTGAATCATGATGGACAGCTGTACCAGTCACACATGCCTGCAGATTATCGTTGGTCACATGTACATGTCCCTGGTTGTATGCACACAATTGTAATGTACTCAATGTGTTTTATGCCATGGACTTATGGTCTGGGTGTACACTGCCTTGATGTTGCTCATGCATTGTGGATGCATACAGCTGTATTTGTGTGAAATTAGTGATGTGTTCTGTATGATTTTCTAACTGCCAGCGTTGGTAGTAGGCTCTGCAATATTAGGCATTCAGTGCAGATTATTACGATAGTGACATGCTGCATTTCTGTTGTGGTGGTGGCCCTGTGACAAGCTGTGGATTCCCTTAGTGATTTTGTTCAGTGCACTCCCATAGATGCATTTCCTGTGTAGTGATTTGCTGAAGACATTTACATAGTGATTATTCGCAGCAGGTTGCTGGATTGTGTTGCGGAGGGTGAGGTACGATGATGGGTGGTGGATGTGTTGTGGGATGTGGGGTGTTTTTAAGTTTGCCATGTTATGATAGGTGTCCAGCTAAATTCATTTCTATGGGATGTGGTTGTCATGTTCAGTTAGGGATGCTTTGGGGCTCAGTGTTTTGTGATGTGCACATCGTGCTGTCACATCAACAATGCACCATGGTGGTGTGTGAATATATCCCCCCATTTCACTGCCATGTGCCTGTTATGCAACTTACCAAGCAACCAGACACGTCATCCTGCATGTCGCTCTATGTAGCGTGGAGTTCCGCAGGACCATTGAGTCATGAGTTGATCTGGGATATCAGGCACAACAATGTGTGATGATCTTGCTGGCATCACATACCATCTGCACATTGTTGGAGTGGTATTACTTGCAGTTGCGGAACACCACCTTCATGGCATGCGGGACTACCAACTCCACGTGGGTGCAGTCGAGGGCATGCCTGCCAGTGCATGGAAGCCAACTTTTTTTATCAAAAATCTCCTGGGGAGTCTGTGGTAGGGATATGTAGTCCCATGTGTGCTTCAGGAGGGCATCCAGTACTTGATTCAGCATGCGAGAAAATAAGGGTTCTTATATGCCATGCATGTGCCCCACTGTGTGCTGGTAGGTGCCTGTGGCAAGGAAGTGGAGCACCAACACTACCTTGAGTAGAAGGGGGATGGCGGTGCGTATTTCGATGTGGCTGACAATGTTGTTGTGTATCATGTCCACAATAGTCGTTATAGTGTCCCGGTCCAGACGGTAAAGGGTGTGGATCTGCTCAGGGGTTAAGTTCAATGGACTGTTTCTGATGCGAGGGATTGGGGGCTGCCTGTATGGTACCCCTGGCTGCACTGCTGGGGCATGCTGGGCCTGTCTCACCCTCCTTCTCCTCCTGCGTCTCCTCTGTGGTGCCTGCTGTTGTTGTTGTTGCTGGTGTAGCAATGCAAGCATGTCCTCCGGCCCCAGTATTGCTACTACTAGTGGAATCATTTTGGTGTGGGAAGGGGTGTGGGTGTGTTCCTTTTGTGCTGGCCCAGACTCCATTGCTTCCACCTGTGCTGATTGTGTGCACCTGTGGCATTTGGGAAAACTGCCCATAGCTCTTTTATGGGTGGTTCACGATGCCGGTATTACCGGCATGCCGTTATCCCCTATTAGTGCCTTCATAATGCCGATATTTACATGTCTGCCTGACTTGTGATGTCCTCCCATTGGTGGCATCCCGGTATTGCTGGCCTGAAGGGCCGTGTGCCCGCGCCCTTGCCACTATTAGAAGCACCGTTATTAGTGGTCCCTCTAATACCGGCGTCTTAGGTCGGAATAGCCCGGAGCGTTATTCAATGCCGGTAATACTTTACCGGCATCGTTTTTCCATTACCTCCAAACTCGTAATGACCCCCTAAGTCTTCTGGGATTCCACATTGCAAAGGGAGAGCATTAGACAAGTCATCACCCTAAGAAAGAGATATGACTGATCAGAAAATAACATAACCAGGAAATGACAGATCAAAACAAAAGATTCAAAGAGAGCAACGGATTTCAAAATACTACATTATATAAAAAAATGCAGAATGATATGTAAGAATACAAAGAGAGGCGTGTTTGGAATGATGTTAGAAAGTGGGTTGGAAACTTAGTAAAGATTCCCTAGTGTGGGCAGCATGGAAGCCAGATTGTAGTGGAGGCAAGCGACTTTGGGAATTAGCATGGAGAGATAGCTTAGAGCAAACAGCATGTTCAAGGATTTTAGACAGGAAACATTGAAGATAGATAGGATGATAGGTAGAGGGGAGTTTTATGACGGTCAGGGACATTGTTTTTCTAAACTTTGGATGCATAGTAGCATGGTTAAAGAGAGCAGTATAGAGATAGAAAAGCAGACAGAATATTAGGGTGGGAAGAGAGATATTGGCAAGCAACAAAAAAAGATTTGTGAATGTCTCCAGAGAACAAGAGGAGAGATATTGGCAAGCAACAGAACAGATGGGTGAATGTCTCTCGAGATCAAGAGCATGTCAAAATGATGCAGGAAGCAATTCCAAAAGAAGACAGTATAAGAGAAAGTGGAAGGTGGATAAGGAAGATTACAGGAAAAAGATAAGAATAACTGTTCAGCTGAGAGATGGAAAGGGGAATTCAGAGTGGTAAATACAGAAGTATAGATTAAGTAAAGAACAGGATTTTTGAGAGGGTGGGGCAGAGAGTTAGGAAAGTGAAATGAGTAAATAATAAACTCTCTTGCTAAAACAATTAAAAACGTGGATCAAGGATTCAAATACATATGACAAAAGACAATCAGGCTTTGTTGAAAATGTGGGGTGTAATTTAAATCCCCTGATTCTTGGATTGATGAAAAGAAGAGCCTATACAAACAAACAAAAATTGTATATAGCCAGCATTGATTTACGGCAAGCATTTGATAGCGTGAAAAGAAGCCTTCTTTGGGAAAAACTGGCCTCTAAAGGTTGCCCTACAGATCTCTTGAAAGCCATCAAAGAACTGTACGCCAAAACCTCAATAAGAGTTAAATTAGATCAAGGCGGTAATCTATCCAAGTATATAAAAACAACAAAAGGTCCTAAACAAGGATGCCCGTTAGCAGCTACTTTGTTCTGCTTTTACATCGAAGACTTGCAATACTGCTTGAAAACAGCAGGACTTTTCCACCTAGACTAAACTGCAGACCGGTCAACCATCTGCTTTATGCAGACGACCTGATAATTGTAGATCACACACAAATTGGTCTACAAAGAGCTCTAAATCAGGTCGAAAAATATATAGAAAACAATGATCTAGAAATAAATGCAGATAAAACCGAAATATTAACATTCGGTGATAAAAGATGGAAAAAGAAGAATGGAAAGTTAACGAAACCTCGATAAAATCATGTGATGAAATGAGATATCTGGGAATACATGTAAGTGGAATAAAAAATGAAGAGCCCTTGAAAAGGATGCTAAAGGTAAAAACAAAACAGCTAACAGCCCAAGCTAACATCATCAATAAAAGATATGGCAAATTTCCCCTTTGACCAGTGATAACATTCTACAGGCTTAAAGTAATTCCAACGTTGATATACGGAGCAGAAACTTGTATTAATATCCCAGAGAAGTTTTGGACCACGTTAGAAGGTCTCTTTTGGAAAATCATCTTACCGAAAGCAACTCCAATGACGGTAATTCGACACGAACTGGGCTTAACATCGCTATATATACACATCCGCTACAATAAACTGATGTTGTATAGAAAAACAATGAGTAATCTGATGCCTCCCCAATTTGAAATATTTGGTAAATTCAATAACTACGAAGAAAAAGTAGTAGAAGACTGGAAAAGAGAAAATGAACAAACTCTGACAGAATTTGCCCTCAAAACCCAAACATTAGCAGAAAATCCAACAGCTGTAAAAAGAGCGCTTTGGGCTGAGGACTGGTCGAACACTGAAATGGAAAGAGCTCTGTCAAAAACCCATACACTCCTGAAATCCAATTGTGGGCTGATGACTATCATACCAGACTATTTGAGAAAGTTTCCAAATCCCAAACAAAGAGATCTGTTATTACGCTTCAGATTGAATACCTTGCAAAACAAAACAACAAAGGCAAGATATACTAAAGAAAAAATATGCACAAAGTGCAGATTGTGCAAAAGAAGTGAAGAATCATTAAATCACTTAGTGTTATTCTGCAGTAAACTGAGAGACCTGCGAAATTTGTACCTAACTAGCAATATCACTGACTTATGTGGCCTAGATGCGGAGAAATGGTGGAGTATAATTTATGCTTGCCAATCCCCAAAAATAAATTTTGCAACGGTCAAATTTCTAGAAAACACCCTTAAAAGGCTAGACCATACCGATGAAGGAAACGCATCGTAAATCGTGAATTGAATGGTCAAAAGGACGCGTTGTGTTAGTGTTGATGTGCATTTTTTTACTGTGAATCATTAATCCAATTTTATCTTTATTACTTTTCTGAAAAACAAAACTTATTTTAAGTATCCAACTTGAATGTGAACGTTTTTTTAGATTTAGTTTTGCCTATTCCGGACTTTCTAGTTTCTTTCTACTTTTGACCATGGCTTTGTACTTGTTCAATGTTGATTTTGTTATGACAGATCTCTTTGCGAAATTAAATGCTTTACCGATTGTGAAAGGTTTGTAATAAACCAAATACACTTAATAAAACAAAAAAATAATAATAATAATACAACAAATGGTGCAGCATGAATTAGTAGGATGAAGATGGAAATTGAAGTCACTTAGGAGAAGGAAAGGAGAGTACAAGGGAAGTTGAAAGGTCAGTAAAGAGTCAATATTGTCACAGAAGAAAGAGAAAGGACACAGCAGACAACACACCATTACGAAAGAAAGATTGAGTTTAAATAAATACATAATGCTATTCGAATTAAGTGGTCCTTGGTGTGTGGGGGGCGAGGGGAAATAGGAAAAGGGATCCTGAACGAAAAGTATTGAGGGCAGGGAGAGTAGAAGGGTAAAAGTATAAAGTCCAAGTCTCAGAATGACAGAGAAACTGTAAGTTTAGTTAGGGAAACATATCAAGTGTAGAGAAGGTGTTGTTGCACAAAGGTCATGTATTCCAAAAGAGCAACCAGAACTGTAAGGGCGAGAGAGAGACAAGTGGTATTGATAAGGTAAATGGGATTATCAAAATTCTGAGAGAAATTGGATTGGGAAGAGAACGGAGTGGAAAGGGTAGGAATGACAATATAGCAAGTCACAGGGAAAACAAGTATTTTGAAACATGAAAACAACATGGGCTTCCTAACGATCTGATGGATGAAAGGTCAGAATGTAATGACCACCAGCTGATGGAAGACAAACCGAGGAAGAAGACACTCCATAAAAAAGCATGTACCAGAAGATGTCAATAAATGGATGGCAGTACAGGCACCTGGGGATCCTGTTAAATTAAAAGGTGGTCATATAAATGTAGCTCGACATGTCTAGTGATGCAAAGATGGATAAATAAAGGTTGTCCTTGGAATGAATACACTTTTGGCCCAAACAGGATATCCTGCTTCACAGGTCTGTGGAATGACATGTACAATCTGGAAATACAGAGAAACCAAGTGCAGATCCCACTAAACATGATCACTAATGAAGCAGGAGACTTTTGTAAATGTATGTTTTAAACTAGCTTTGTCATTTCTTAACCCAAAATACCAAATTTGACTGAAACGACCATCTGAGTATCTAGCATCCTCTTTGTCGGACTCTACGAATTTAGAATGCAACAAATAAAATAGGAAAAGCTCAAATAAATAACAGAAACACCACACTGTGCCTTGTCCTAGCACAGGAAAACAATAATAAAATCTTAAAAGGTCTATACTAACCAAAATGCCAGAACAAACAAACAAGATCATTTCAGACCAAACTATTTTTGTATGTGGTAAAAGACTTAATCCAAAACAAGCACCACACAGAAGTGTTTGGAGATGCAGCCATTTAGTCAATGCATCTAGCAACATCTGTTGCCCCGAATTTTGGGTTACATGGCTGACTGCATATGAGATGGTTAACGGCACCAGTAAGGATGCCAGTGCCGTTAACCCCTACCGCCCTATTACGAGGTCCCTTAGCGAGTCCCACTAGGACTGTTTGGTTTTACCAGCCGCCCTTAGCGGACCTGTTAAGGGACCATGGAGCTAATAACAGGCCTGCAATTTGCGGGCATGTACTAGCTCCTTCGCCATTCCCATTGTGCCCTATGTGGGCTCAAATGGGAATGGGGAATGCTTTTCGAAATGGGGACTTACCGGGTCCGCATAGGTCAGAATGTCCCGGTAAGTCACCATTCCGACACCACGGACCCGGACCCGAGCTTGGAGGCAGCCATGGTGCTAACAGCACCACAGCTTCCTCCAAACTCGGAATGACCCCCAGTGTCTACTGTGTCTCCAATATGTGTTTCTTGCCCTTGTCATAGCCAGAGCATTGGTAGACATACAGATGAAGCACTCGCACAGGGGAAAAAGAGAAACCAAAAGGGTGTAATTGTGATCAACAGCACTAATGCTCTAATTATATATATATTTTTTTATTTACCCATTTAACAGAGGGTTTCAACATTTGATAATGTTTACCGTACTTAGTCAGGAGACATTGGGCCTCATTCCGAGTAGGGCGCAAAGGGATACCGGGCACCGTAAGGACATCGGTGACGGTAATCCCTTTGCACCCTACTACGAGGTCCCTTAGCGGGTCCCCCTATGGAGAAACATATCTTCACTCTCTACATGCTGTGTCACTGCATGCAAAGAACACTGCCAATCTGCAAGCTTCTAGCTGTATCTAACAACTCACATTATCTGAAGTCCTGCAGAGTAAAAACACACTTCAAGACCACAACATGGATGCATTTTCAACTTGGAAAAGGGATCTGCCATAACTCACGGTTATCTCTGAACAGTCAAATTGTTATGGAAATCAATCACCATCAACCACTATCTTTATCATACCCTGTGATTTTAAGCCCCTCCTTTTAAAACATAAAATGTCCAGCAGAATAAAAAGGTGTCCCGTAATGCGAGACTCCAGCAGATCCAGTTGTACGTCACCCACAGAGCTTATTTGACCGCCGGAAGAATAGCCAGGTTTGGAGGCTCACCTATACAGAAATGCCCCAGGTGCGGGGAGGAGGAGGTAGGACTGCTGCACTTGTTCTGTTTCCCTAGGCCACGTAATTCAAAGCACATCAGCAAAATGAAGGACCTGGCCTACATCTTGGCCAAGCACAGAATAGCGATGTGCTGGAAAGCAGCCCATAGGCCCAAGGTGTAGACATGGTGGGCAGACCTCTTGAAATGGGCGGAGGCAGAAACTGCGATATGGTATGAGGCAGTCACTAAGGGGGGCGAAATAGAAGTGGGCCCCATGATAGATTGGAGACAAGTGATGACCTTGATGGCAAACCCTCACCAGGTCACTCAGGCAACGGAGGACTCAGATGAATTGACAAGTACTGAGATACCTGAGAATGCTCATGTAGATGGCACGGATGTAACGACTCGAGTTTGTGGGGAGAGAGGGGGGAGGACGAAGGATGACTTTGTATAATGTGATGTTTTGATACTGACCATGAACGTCCTAATTGGTTGTAATGTTTGGTGTGTTGTTTGTTCAAAATAATAAAAACTAAATAAAAATAAAAATGTCCAGCAGAAAGTCTAACTACAGCCCTCTGTGGAATGGAAGCATTGTCACCTATGTCCAGGTCACTATGCAGGTTTGCCTTGAAGGTGTGATTAAAAATTAAAGGGTAGACATGGTAGTGGAGAGCAGATTTTGTTGGTTGAAGAAATAAATAAATCAAGCGTTTGAAAGAGTTACTGCTCATGACCAGTCGAAAGCATTCATACCTCAGTACATTACTGCATTTTTAAAATTTCCATAATACATCTGGTGGGGAAAAGAAAGCCCCGATTGCTGTAGTGTATACTGGAGATATTGCCAAAACGCTATAATGCTTTACAGTGACTGATTGGTAGACTTGTGTGAGAATAAATGTACACAAAACAATCTAATATTGTTAGGGAGAATTTGAAGAACTCTATAAATACATACAAAAATAATGTGCTGTTTGTTTGCTGTAAGAAAATGCAGCAATGGTGACTAAAGAAACACAGGTTATCACATAGTGTCACATAGTGGCAGGGGGTTCACCGAATGTAGGCTGTAGGAGGTTTTGTCTTATTGGAGCAAATTTGGGATTTGGCAGTATTTTCTTACCGTGATATTTTGGTGGTAAAATGGTGGTAAACTGGCCTTACCATTAGAGATAGTTCAGTATTTCCCTATTTTGGTGATAATATAGTGTTGGCTTGTGTTGGTGGTAATTTTAGTGGTATCTTACCTTGTGGTATTTTCAGAATTACCTTATTTTTTGGTATATTGGTGAGCATAGCTTGTTATACTACAGCCCCATCATGACACAAACCTTTCCTCTCTATTAGAATGTCTCTTGGTCGCCTGTAGAGAACCCCCCAGACCTATCACACTTTTAGAGAAGCCAGTGACTTTATTCAGATTGCCATCTATCGTATGTGGCTTATATTACTGGCTTATTTACATCCAATAATCTATGTGTCCTGATGACACCACTCTCATGCACATGCAAAACACATACACACAGCTTCCTAGCTTGCAGGTATTTATTCAGTCTTCCTTGCTTGCTACCTTAGCTACAGTGGTAAAATAGTAAATGCTTTACCGCTCTGGTATAAACATCAAACCCTTGTGAATCCCGTGTATAGAAATGATTCACAGACGCATGAAATTACACCAAAATCCCAGCCTTTGTTTTTTTGTAGACTATGTATTACACAACAATTTTAAACATAGTTACATCTTACCACATGATAGCACAGCATAGGCCTACAAAATATAAAAAAGAACAGAAAACAACAGGCACATTGCAAAAAAAATGAATTTGGTGTCCAGCACTTTTAAACGTGGAGAGAGAGACATGAACATCCAGTATTATTTTTTCTAACTCCCTGCACTGCCAACAAATTACGTCATCTCCCATTCATTCTAATTCCTCACTTGTCACCTAACTCACCCCGGACAAGCGAAGTTTGAAACTCTCGTTGTCAGGACCTTATCTGCACGACCTCGCCACTTCGCAGACCCAGTGCTAAGAACGCCTTTGCATCAAAGCCAGCAACTCGACCTCCTGGTGTGGGGAGCTACCAGCTGTTTAGGTTTGTAGCCAGCGCTCACTCCCACGAGGAGTCCAGCAGCATTTCCTTGGAAGAACCGTCTGTACCTCCGTCTCAGCTCGAACTGAACTCTTCTCACTGCCTTATTCATCAAGAAAACTCCACCTGTCTATCACTCCTAGGTCATCCCTCTATTGACGTGGCCCATCTACCTCCGTTCCCTACCAATCAGAATACAAGAATGTGCCCTGTACCAGCCCTTGTTTTTCAAAACAATGAAGATTTCAGCCCTGCAAAGCAACTGTTTCCGTTTGCCTTCCTGCCAGTGGCATATTTCTGCTTTCCACGGAAAACACTAACATGATATGAATTTCAGAGTGTGCATCTCTTCATGGAAAAATAAAGTGGCTTTTAAACTGTGCATATCGAATTGCATTAACATGTTAGAGGGGCAGTTAATCTATTAGTAGTACAAGTAGTATGAGGTTAATTAATTATGTATTTCTAATGCAGTTCGCACACATGAACACATCCACTTTGTAAAAAATGTGCTCCTCTGCTTTTTAAAATGACTGCACACTGTGCTAAAACGTTTTACTAAATGCTCTGAAAAATTGCTTGCTGGTTGTTACTGAAAACTGCTTTGCACCTATTGTGCACCTTTTTGAAATGGTTGTATTTAGATATTGCATACTGCATTCTGCCAACAAACTAAATGCTTTTAAGACTAATGCCTGCAGTTTTAAAAGCTGTGCCTGGCTGCATTTCCATACTGCATACTGCATACTGTCAATACAATCCCCAAATATATCCTTACAAGGCCAATGCAACAAATGGTGGTGGTAAGTATGGTACCATCCCCATATGTCCAAAGAACATGTGAGGCAGTATTGTGCAATTTCAACTCCTCATCGATTGTGACGGAGAGCCAGGATTCTATTAACGGCATGGAGGTGACTATTATGCAACATACTCTTTATTTACTCTCCACAACAATGAGAAAACTACAATAACCGCAATCCACTGTCCTTTTACCCCTGCTTCTCTGGCCCAATCACACAATCAGGTACTTTTTCAACTGCAACATCACATCCACCAGATAAGTGCCCCTTGAGTAAGGAAAGACAGCACTGCCAAACAGATCCATTGAGCCATTGAGTGCATTCTGACAGACTTCAATTGCAGTCAGTAGAAAAGTGCCCGGGTTGCAGTTCCATCTGCCAAAAAGACAAGAAAAGAATAGTCACGGAGGGCATTGAGAGTGACAACATTCTCTTCCATGACATTAATAGAATCCAACCTCTCTGTCACAAGCTACTAGCAATTGACATTCTAAGGAATGGCATGGAGGCTTCCTATTATGCACGTTCAATGTCTTGCCAAAACAGCCGCGAAGTGTGCAAAATAGGCATGGAATAGATTTAACATAATGCCCCAGCATTAGACCAATCACCTGCCTGCAGAATGACCTCCAAATGAGCCCTCCCCCAAAAAGCCCTAAAGGCAATAGACCTCCTACCAATATGAACATATTATACGGAGACATCAACCCCATCATTGTCGATCACTCACCAAAGCCATCTGGCCAATGTAGGCCAAGGCACTGGGCAGTAGGGCTTTTGGAAGGACACACACAATGTCCCCGAGGCACCACAAAGACCTTGTGTCCTGGCCTCATAAACTAGCAAACAATGAAGGCCGAGCTTTTGCAAATTTGGTGAAAATCCGTCCAGTAGTTTTTTTTAAAATGACCAAAAAGTAGGTCAGAAAAAATTAGTGAAAGCTGTGTTCGCTTCGCGGACACACTTCCCTGTTCGCTCCACGAACAGGACGGTGATTGGGCCAGCAGCTTGCGTGATGTCCGCAGACATCTGACGTGCTCTCTCATTGGATGCGGTGAAAGCGTGCAGTGCGTCTGGCTTCAGAGACGCCCGCCATCTTTCTTTGCCGCATGAGAGGCTTTGTCAGGTCAGCAGGAGAATGTCTGTCTCTTGTTCCTCCCAGCCCCGCTCATTCCCGTGTCTGCCTGTTAGGCGGAAACCTGTGCAGTTCCCTCTGGGACCACTGCAAAAGATTTAGGACTACAGGTGTTTGGCAGTAAACCCACTTGGTAGCAGTCTGTACCACACAGATTCACTTGGTAGCTGTGATGAGCAGTCAGACTTCCCTCAAGAAGAGTTAGGCAGTATGTGGAGTATATAAAATAGGGCAATCTACACAGTAAGACAAGCAAACACGCAATAAGGCTTCGGTGTAAAGATATATAGTTATTTATTTATAAGAACACATCTATAGAAAACACTCTGGCACTAATACGGCAAACGATTTCAATCACAATTACTATACGAAGGAAATATCAAGCCCCCTAACAATAGTTCGACAAGTCTAGGTTCAACGGCATCACTTATTTGCAGACAGAGGTGTATGCTTTAACCTAGATGGCACTCTAGTATTCGTTAGGACGGGAGAGAAAAGGCGGGTTAAGAAATCAACTCGATACCAATATTTTTTAAGAACAAATGCAAGGCAAGAAGACAGGAACCACTGTAGATTCCAAAGTTCAGAGGCCAGACCCACTCGGAGAGAGGCAAGGCGATATGTCCCAAAAAGTATCTTAGTGGAAATGCGCTTCGAGTCTTTATCGCAAATTGTTATGGAAAGATTGGACCAGTTCAGAACAACAAGTTAAAGAAGCTTGGAGGCGACCCAATGGAAAGGCGAGGATTAAGACACCACACTCTATCCGGCAGAAAGGGAAGCCAGGTGGACATGGTACCTTGTTTGAGGAGAGACAGCTCCGGCGGGGGCAGTTGTTCCTGGTGGTGGATACACGTCGGGTCTTTGTCAAGAGTAAAGATGATCTCGTCGTTGAAGAAAAGTGAAGTCCAGTGCACCACCATGGAAGAGGCCAGCCGCGGAGTGCTCCATCACAAGGCACCACCTTTTGTTTGAGGTACAGGGGTAGTGGCTATCCGGTTGCCGAGGTGCTCTGCACGGGCAATTCGACCACTGCGTCCTGGGCGAAGAAAAAGCAAAGATGACTGGTTGTTCCCACCAGCCAGGGGAAGAGACTCTCCGGCAGGGAGATCTCCTCTGTCGTCGGGAAGTGGTGAGTCGGTTCCGCAGGGCTCCACCGGAGTTGTTGTCATTGCAGGTCGGCTCAGCTTTACCCTCGTCGGAATCTTAGGTCCTGTGGCGACTTCTGAAGATCCAGTCCCAAAAGCCCTGCTTTTATGCAGAAAACCCCCATTCATTCAGCCTAGCTGTCAATCAACACATGCTAAGTGGTGAGCGGGGTGGCTCACCACTTGGGCCAATCACTCTAGAGTGTGACCGGAGTTGGCAAGGCAACTCGGTCCAGGGTGCCTAAACCCCCTCCCACATCCCCGTGGTGACCCAGACAGAATGGCACCACTTTGGAGGGTCTCTGTACAGAAGCCCGCCAAAAGTGGAACAAAGGGCTCAACCTTTGGTTTAGGAGTCACAGAGACGAACACAGACGCCATTTTAAAAACTGAGTCTGGCAGAAAATACCATCCGATAGACTTATTTAAGATAAGTAAACCGGTGCTATGTTAGAGATTAACGAGAAAAGGTATCAATCTCCAACAATGGGAAGAATCCCATAGGGTTACACTCGGGGTCGAATATAACAAGTAGTTTCCACTGCCACCAGCCAAAACTCGACGAGGGGGGACGGGACAGTGCCCCCTCGAATAACAGACCCAGGAGTAATCGAATTACCCCTACTAGTACGTCCACAATAGGATGGTTTGTACTAGTCTGTTAGTAAATTTAGGTCTAGTAAAGCCAATGGTGACTTTACATGCCCGGGGAGACGGTAGTCAGTCCCCGGGTATGGAGTCTATGAGGGAGGTCCGCTAGGACACCCCAGTGCTACGGCACGGAGGGTGCAGTGTAACACACATAGCAAAACATATGAGACCCTATGGAGTAAAAGACCCCATAGCCCATAGAACACATTGACATTCAAAGGAATTACACACATTCATGTACAAGAGTGGGAGAAAAAGAGTCTCACTCTTGGCAGGATGGAAAGAAACATACTCCAGAAATCCAGCAAAGCTGCTGGGGGACTCACTGGTTAGGAAATTCAGCCTAAACAGAGAATTCTCCCTAACACTCGCCCCCCCCAGACTAAGGGACAGGAGGATTTAATTTGCCAATAGCCTGACGTCAAGTCAAATGTGCTGAGAAATTTGGCGGCGCCAAGTTTATCCACCAACTCATCTGTTCTTGGCAAAGGGTGGGCATCGGTCTTGGTGACTGCATTAAGAACTCTATAATCCACGCAGAATCTAAGCTCTTTAGATCCGGCCTTTGGTACTAACGCAACTGGGCTAGACCATGGACTAGTAGAGGGCTCTATTACCCCGAGATCGAGCATCTTGCTGACCTCACCTTTGATGTGGGTTCGTACGTTTTCTGACATTCGATATCCTATGCTTTTGACTGGCAGACAGTCACTAGTGAGTATGTCGTGCTGGCCCCAAGGGGTCAAGCCTGGTGAAAGCGAGAACAGAGAGGCAAACTGATTTAACATAGATTTGCACTCTTCTTGCTGCTCGGGTGTCAGATTGGAGGAGAGATTTACTCCTTAATTTGTTCGTCCAAAGGTAAGCCTCTGAGGAGATCCAGAAGAGCTTCACTCTCTTTTTCTTCCTCGGATGATGCTAGAAGCAACGCTCCTACATCAGGTCGGGAGACATACGCTTTGAGTCGGTTGGTATGGAAGACTGTGGGAGCCTCCTTGGGATTGCCCAAGTCTACCAGATAGTTGACCTCTCCGAGTTTACCCACAGCTCTGAAGGGTCCCATACATTTGTCTTGCAAGGCCCTCTGCCTTGTTGGGATCATAACGGGAACGAGCTGGTCTTGAGCAAACTCAACCATGTTAGCCTTTTGATCGTGCCAGTGCTTGACCAATGCTTGTCCAGCTTGCAAGTTATCGCTTGCTTCTGTCATCATGTGCGACATTCTCCTCTGGAGACCTATTACGTAGTCAGTCACTCTGACTGGCTTGGGGGAAGGAGCACTCTCCAACCCCTCCTTAATCAGGGCCAATGGACCTCTGACGGGATGACCAAAGAGAAGTTCAAAGGGAGAATAACCTACTCCCTCCTGATGGACTTCTCTATAAGCAAAGAGAAGGCATGGCAGTAGAAGGTCCCACATATGCTTAAGGGGTTCCTCTAAAGCACCTATCATGCTCTTCATGGTTCGGTTGAAACGTTCTACCAACCCATTGGTTTGTGGGTGGTAAGCTGTTGAGAACTTGTAAGTAACTCCACAGGTTTTCCACATGGCCTTCATGTAGTGGGACATAAAGTTTGACCCCCTGTCAGAGATTACTTCCTTAGGAAACCCGACCCTGGTAAAAATACCAAGGAGGGCCTTAGCCACAGCCGGAGCTGTAACAGTCCTCATAGGAATTGCCTCAGGATACCTAGTAGCATGGTCTACTACAACAAGTATAAATCTGTTGCCTGAGGAGGTTGGAGGATCAAGGGGACCAACAATGTCAATCCCTACTCTCTCAAACAGGACTCCCACAACTGGGAGAGGCACTAAAGGTGCCACATTCTTGGAGCCAACCTTACCAGAGGTCTGGCAGGTGTGGCAGCTCCTGCAGTGTTTTTCTACTTCGGCCCCCATCTTTGCCAATAGAAGTATAGACATAGCCTTTCCTTAGTCTTCTTGAAACTCAAGTGACCAGCCAAAGGAATCTTGTGGGCTAGCTGCAAGAACTGTGGTCTGTTCTCTTGGGGTACTACAAGCCGCTTGTAGTCTCCAGGTGCAGACTCGGTAGGTTCACTGTAGAAGAGGCCATCTTCCCAGTGCAACCTGTATTTCCCAGGCCCTTGCCCTTCAGCCTGAGCTTCGGCCTGGTGGCGAAGACCTTCCAGAGTTGGACATTCTCTCTGTCCATTACTGAAGTCTGCCCTGCTGGGTCCACCGTCTGCCAGTAAAGACTGCAGCTCAGGATGGTCAACAGGATCCAGATCTCCAATGAGTTCCTGGCCTTCCATTAGCTCTTCCTCAGAGTCTAATTCTACCACACAGGGTTGTACCTCCCTCTCAGCCTCAGCTGGAGGCGGAGTTACGGGTGTATTTTTGGACAACCGTGGGGAAGTCCTGGTTGGCTGCACTGAAATGCCAGCTGCTGGTTTCGGGGTAGAAGTCTTAGGTTTCCCTTTCGCTTCTGATTTCTTTAAAACGGCAGCAGATCAATTACAATGGAGCAGGAGTGATTTCTTTCTTCATCATCTCCTGGAAAGTACCGCGCATGGTCCTCTCTCTTGCAGGTCTGGTTAGCTCCTGTAACCGTTTACTAGGAGGTCTGGGAGTATGCGATACAACTCTGAGAGTTTTCAAATCGTTACCCAACAGTACGCCTCCTGATACCTCACTCTGTATGCTGACAGGTATCTTCACAGTCATGTTGTTACACTGGATGTGAACTGGTAATTGGGAAGCATCTGCACAGGCCCTCCAGCTAACTTGGTGAGGCATTTGGGTGCCTTAGCAACATCCTCAGCCTGAAAAAACGATTTATCCATCACAGTTATGCTGGCCCCAGTGTCCCTAATGGCAGGAGTCTCCTGACCATTCACCTGGACACTGTCCTTATAATACTCTTTAGTATTATCGGGGATAGAATTATAGACATCTAGATTCTGTTGTTCCCACAACCCCAGAGATACTAAAGAAACGCTGGCTGAGACTCCAATGGGTTTGTCAGCTAGCAGTAGAAAGTTTCCACTTGCCATTTGGACTTCCTCCTCTGGAGCGAAGGCTAAGGAGACAAGCTGGACCCCTGAAGGTTTACCCTTACATCTGGGATCTCCTTTCACGTGGTCAGTCGAGCCACAAACTAAGCATTTACCGAATGCTTTTTGGAATGGTGGCTTGTTCTGGCCTCCTTCGGGTTTGGCAATAGACACACTATTCTGCTGCGGTTTTCCTTGTGGCTTACCCTTCTGGTTTTGTTTGGGGCCCTCTTTGGAATTTGAGTCATTCGAATTCTCTTTTGGGCTGTTTTCCCTCATCCTTTTTCTGAGTTGCCCCAGAATCCTTATTAGTAGCCCTGTTGGCAACCCATAAGTCAGCAGCCCTAGCCAGCTTCCGGGAATCCAATTCCTTTGAATCAGCCAAGTGCTGTCTGAGCTCGGGAGAACAGGCATCATAAATCGACTCCAACATAAAAAGATTCTTCATACCCTCATACGTGTTCACTTTGTAACCCTTAATCCATCCCTCTAAGTTTTTCAACCCTTCACTCTCCCAGGTAGCCCAAGGGATACCATCATACTTTTTGAGGGTTCTAAATCTCTTGAGATACTGGGAAGGGGTCTTCCCGAATCTAGCTATCAAAGCTAGTTTCACACTTTCGTAATCCGTCTTATCGGCCTACCCCAACTCCATTACCACATCAGTCGCAACAGGGGGAGCCTAGAGAACAACCAGGGAAGTAGATCATTCCCGGTGATGACCTGGAGCCCATGATTGTATTCAAACAGTTTTAACCAATCCAACACATCCAATCTCGGTTCATACATACCCACTAATTCCTTCGGCATCCGGGGTCTTTTGGGACTGGAGCTCCTAGAAGAACCAGAGGAGAGAGAAGCATTTTCCACAGACAACTTTTTCATCTCTAACTCGTGATTAAGTTCTATTTCCCTGAGCCTTAACTCAGCTTGCTTCTGCTCAGCCTGGGCATTTATCCGTCTGAACTCGAGCTCTTGGTTTCTTTCAGATTGAGCCAAGAACCGCTTGTATTCTAATTCGAGCTTCATTTTTTCAAGTTCAAAATAAGCAGGGTTACATGTTGGACCTGGTATGGGCCGCGTAGGTACAGCTGGTAAGGCAGGTAGAGGAGCAGGGGAGACAGTTTCGTTAGCCTCTCCTTCCTCTTCAGCCTCTTCATCACTATCGTCAGAATTATGATTTAGATCAACACCATTACCGTTATCTACATCTGCTGGAGAAGTTGGTTCCTCTGAACCAGTACCCAGACTTTGATTTTCCAGCAATCTCGCTATCAGTTCTAACTTCTTGCCTCTTTCAGAAAGATTCTCTTGCCTACAGAGAGCTCGTAAATTCTCAGTATTTTCACCTGACAAGGATTCTTGACATGTTTTTGAAAGTTGCTTTTTAGTGCTAAGCTTTGTGGTTAGTTATCCTAAAGTGTCGAAAAGCACTCTAAACTGTATACTCGATACAAATGCCACCGCTGTACACCAGTGTTAGGCGGAAACCTGTGCAGTTCCCTCTGGGACCACTGCAAAAGATTTAGGACTACAGGTGTTTGGCAGTAAACCCACTTGGTAGCAGTCTGTACCACACAGATTCACTTGGTAGCTGTGGCTGAGCAGTCAGACTTCCCTCAAGAAGAGTTAGGCAGTATGTGGAGTATACAAAATAGGGCAATCTACACAGTAAGACAAGCAAACACGCAACAAGACTTCGGTGTAAAGATATATAGTTATTTATTTATAAGAACACATCTATAGAAAACACTCTGGCACTAATACGGCAAACAATTTCAATCACAATTACTATACGAAGGAAATATCAAACCCCCTAACAATAGTTCAACAAGTCTAGGTTCAACGGCATCACTTATTTGCAGACAGAGGTGTATGCTTTAACCTAGATGGCACTCTAGTATTCGTTAGGACGGGAGAGAAAAGGGGGTTAAGAAATCAACTCGATACCAATATTTTTTAAGAACAAATGCAAGGCAAGAAGACAGGAACCACTGTAGATTCCAAAGTTCAGAGGCCAGGCCCACTCGGAGAGAGGCAAGGTGATGTGTCCCAAAAAGTATCTTAGTGGAAATGCGCTTCGAGTCTTTATCGCAAATTGTTATGGAAAGATTGGACCAGTTCAGAACAACAAGTTAAAGAAGCTTGTAGGCGACCCAATGGAAAGGTGAGGATTAAGACACCTCACTCTATCCGGCAGAAAGGGAAGCCAGGTGGACACGGTACCTTGTTTGTGGAGAGACAGCTCCGGCGGGGGCAGTTGTTCCTGGTGGTGGATGCACGTCGGGTCTTTGCCAAGAGTAGAGATGATCTCGTCGTCGAAGAAAAGTGAAGTCCAGTGCACCACAAGGGAAGAGGCCAGCCGCGGAGTGCTCCGTCACAAGGCACCACCTTTTGGTCGCGGTACAGGGGTAGTGGCTATCCGGTTGCCGGGGTGCTCTGCACGGGCAATTCGACCACTGCATCCTGGGCGAAGAAAAAGCAAAGGTGACTGGTTGTTCCCACCAGCCAGGGGAAGAGACTCTCTGGCAGGGAGATCTCCTCTGTCGTCGGGAAGTGGTGAGTCGGTTCCGCAGGGCTCCACCTGAGGTGTCGTTGTTGCAGGTCCGCTCAGCTTTACCCTCGTCGGATTCTTAGGTCCTGTGGCGACTTCTGAAGATCCAGTCCCAAAAGCCCTGCTTTTATGCAGAAAACCCCCATTCATTCAGCCTAGCTGTCAATCAACACATGCTAAGTGGTGAGTCGGGTGGCTCACCACTTGGGCCAATCACTCTAGAGTGCGACCGGAGTTGGCAAGGCAACTCGGTCCAGGGTGCCTAAACCCCCTCCCACAGCCCTGTGGTAACCCAGACAGAATGGCACCACTTTGGAGGGTCTCTGTACAGAAGCCCACCAAAAGTGGAACAAAGGCCTCAACCTTTGGTTTAGGTGTCACAGAGACGAACACAGACGCCATTTTAAAAACCGAGTTCTGGCAGAAAATACCATCCGATAGACTTATTTAAGATAAGTAAACCGGTGGTATGTTAGAGATTAACGAAAAAAGGTATCAATCTCCAACAATGGGATGAATCCCATAGGGTTACATTCGGGGTCGAATATAACAAGTAGTTTCCACTTACACTCAGCCCAAACTCGACGAGAGGGGACGGGACAGTGCCCCCTCGAATAACAGACCCAGGAGTAATCGAATTACCCCTACTAGTACGTCCACAATAGGATGGTTTGTACTAGTTCTGTTAGTAAATTTAGGTCTAGTAAAGCCAATGGTGACTTTACATGCCCGGGGAGACGGTAGTCAGTCCCCGGGTATGGAGTCTATGAGGCAGGTCCGCTAGGATGCCCAAGTGCTACGGCACGGAGGGTGCAGTGTAACACACATAGCAAAACATATGAGACCCTATGGAGTAAAAGACCCCATAGCCCATAGAACACATTGACATTCAAAGGAATTACACACATTCATGTCCAAGAGTGGGAGAAAAAGAGTCTCACTCTTGGCAGGATGGAAAATAACAAACTCCAGAAATCCAGCAAAGCTGCTAGGGGACTCACTAGGTTAGGAAATTCAGCCTAAACAGAGAATTCTCCCTAACACTGCCCCACCCCCCGCTCATGCCCCATGTGTCCTTTCTGTCCCCCCGACTCCGCTCATGCCCCGTGTGTCTCTATACCTCCCACCCACCCCCGCTTATGCCACGTGTGTCTCTATCCCTAACACCCACCTCCAGCTCATGCCCTGTGTGTCTCTCCCTTCCCCCCCACCCCCTGCTCATGCCCCGTGTGTCTCTATCCCTCCCGCCCACCCACTGCTCATGCCCCGTGTGTCTCTCTCCCTACTCCCCATCCCCGCTCATGCCCCGTGTGTCTCTCTCCCTCCCCCCCACTCCCGCTCAGGCCCCATGTGTCTCTCTAACGACCCCCCACCCCCACTCATGTCCCGTGTGTGTCTGGCCCTCCCCCCCACCCCATGCTCATGCCCTGTGTGTCTCTCCGCTCACCCCGTACTCATGCCCCGTGTGTCTCTCTACCTCCCCCCACCCCCGCTCATGCCCCGTGTGTCTCTCTCCCTCCCCCCACCCCCACTCATGCCCGTGTGTCTCTCTCCCTCCCCCCCACGCCTGCTCATGCCCCGTGTGTCTCTAGCCCTCCCACCCACCCCCGCTCATGCCCCGTGTGTCTCTAACCCTCCCACCCCTTGCTCATGCCCCATGTGTCTCTAGCCCTCCCACCCCCCGCTCATTCCCCGTGTGTCTCTAGCCCTCCCACCCCCCGCTCATGCCCCGTGTGCCTCTAGAGATCCCTCCCACCCCCCGCTCATGTCCCGTGTGTCTCTCCCCTCACCCCCTACTCATGCCCCGTGTGTCTCTCCCCTCCCACCCACCCCCCGCTCATGCCCGTGTGTCTCTCTCCCTCCCCCCCACCCCCGCTCATGCCCCCTGTGATTCTCCCCTCACCCCCTACTCATGCCCCGTGTGTCTCTTGTCCTCCCACCCACCCCCCGCTCATGCCCCTCCCACCCACCCCGCTCATTCCCCGTTTGTCTCTATCCCTCCCACCCACCCCCCGTTCATGCCCCGTGTGTCTCTCTCCCTTACACCCACCCCCCGCTCATGCCCCATGTGTCTCTATCCCTCCCACCAACGCCCCGCTCCTGCCCCCTGTGTCTCTATCCATCCCACCCACCCCCCGCTCATTCCCCGTGTGTCTCTAGCCCTCTCACCCCCGGTCATGCCCCGTGTTTCTCTAGCCCTCCCACCCCCCGCTCATGCCCCGTGTGTCTCTAGCCCTCCCACCCCCCGCTCATGCCCCGTGTGTCTCTAGAACTCCCACCCACCCCCTGCTCATGCCCTGTGTGTCTCTATCCCTCCCACCTACTCCCCGCTCATGCCCCGTGTGTCTCTATCCCTCCTGCCCACCCCCCGCTCATGCCCCGTGTGTCTCTCTCCCTCTTCCCCACCCCCGCTCATGCCCCGTGTGTCTCTCTTCCTCCCCCCCACCCCTGCTCATGCCCCATGTGTCTCTCTCCCTCCCCCCACCCCTGCTCATGCCCCGTGTGTGTCTCTCCCTCGCCCCCACCCCCTGCTCATGCCCCGTATGTCTCTCCCCTCACCCCCTACTCATGCCCCGTGTGTCTCTCTCCCTACCCCCCACCCCTGCTCATGCCCCGTGTGTCTCTCTCCCTCCCCCCCACCCCCGCTCATGCCCCATGTGTCTCTCTCCCCCCCCCACCCCCGCTCATGCCCCATATGTCTCTAGTACTCCCACCCACCCCCTGCTCATGCCCCGTGTGTCTCTAGCCCTCCCACCCCCCGCTCATGCCCCGTGTTTCTTTAGCCCTCCCACCCCCCGCTCATGCCCCATGTGTCTCTAGCCCTCCCACCCCCCGCTCATGCCCCGTGTGTCTCTAGCCCTCCCACCCACCCCCTGCCCCGTGTGTCTCTAGCCCTCCCACCCCCCGCTCATGCTCCGTGTTTCTTTAGCCCTCCCACCCCCCGCTCATGCCCCGTGTGTCTCTAGCCCTCCCACCCCCCGCTCATGCCCCGTGTGTCTCTAGCCCTCCCACCCACCCCCGTTCATGCCCCGTGTGTGTCTCTCCCTCCCCCCAGCCCTGCTCATGCCCCGTATGTGTCTCTCCCTCCCCCACCCCCTGTTCATGCCCCGTGTGTCTCTCTCCCTCCCCCCACCCCTGATCATGCTCCGTGTGTCTCTCTCTCTTCCCCCCACCCCCGCTCATGCCCCGTGTGTCTCTCTCCCTTCCCCCCATCCCCGCTCATGCCCTGTGTGTCTCTCGACCTCCCCTCCACCCCCGCTCATGCCCCGTGTCAGTGGCCAGCGGAGGGCCGAGGAGCAGCATCTGCCGAACAAACTCATGTCCGTGCGGCATGTCCGTGTTTTTGTTTGTCCCACCCCCCCGCTCATGCCCTGTGTGTCTCTATCACTCCCACCTCCCACCCACCCCCAGCTCATGCCCCGTGTGTCTCTATCCCTCCCACCCACCCCATGCTCCTGCCCCGTGTGTCTCTCTCCCTCCACCCACCCCCGCTCATGCCACGTGTGTGTCTCTCCCTCGCCCCCACCCCCTGCTCATGCCCCGTATGTCTCTCCCCTCACCCCCTACTCATGCCCCGTGTGTCTCTCTGTCTTCCCCCCACCGCTGCTCATGCCCCGTGTGTCTCTCTCACTCCCCCCAACCCCCACCCATGCCCCGTGTGTCTCTCTCCCCCCATCCCCGCTCATGCCCCGTGTGTCTCTAGCCCTCCAACCCACCCCCCGCTCATGCCCTGTGTGTGTCTCTCCCAAACCCCCACCCCCCGCTCATGCCCCATGTGTCTCTAGCCCTCCCACCACCCCCCGCTCATGACCCTAGGTCTCCCACCCACCCCCGCTCATGCCCCGTGTGTCTCTCCCCCCACTCCCCGCTCATGCCCCGTGTTTCTCTAGCCACCATTCCCACCCACCCCCCGCTCATGCCCCGTGTGTCTCTAGGTCTCCCCCCACCCCCCGCTCATGCCCCATGTGTCTCTCCCCTCCCCCCCACCCCCCGCTCATGCCCTGTGTGTCTCTCCCCTCGCCCCACCCCCTGCTCATGCCCCGTGAGTCTCTACCCTCCCACCCACCCCCCGCTCATGCCCCGTGTGTCTCGCCCCTCCCACCCACCCCCCGCTCAGGCCCTGTGTGTCTCTATCCCTCCCACCCACCCCCCCGCTCAGGCCCCGTGAGTCTCTCCCCTCCCCCCCACCCCCCGCTCATGCCCTGTGTGTGTCTCTCCCAAACCCCCACCCCCCGCTCATGCCCCATGTGTCTCTAGCCCTCCCACCACCCCCCGCTCATGACCCTAGGTCTCCCACCCACCCCCGCTCATGCCCCGTGTGTCTCTCCCCCCACTCCCCGCTCATGCCCCGTGTTTCTCTAGCCACCATTCCCACCCACCCCCCGCTCATGCCCCGTGTGTCTCTAGGTCTCCCCCCACCCCCCGCTCATGCCCCATGTGTCTCTCCCCTCCCCCCCACCCCCCGCTCATGCCCTGTGTGTCTCTCCCCTCGCCCCACCCCCTGCTCATGCCCCGTGAGTCTCTACCCTCCCACCCACCCCCCGCTCATGCCCCGTGTGTCTCGCCCCTCCCACCCACCCCCCGCTCAGGCCCTGTGTGTCTCTATCCCTCCCACCCACCCCCCCGCTCAGGCCCCGTGAGTCTCTCCCCTCCCCCCCACCCCTCGCTCATGCCCCGTGTGTCTCTATATCTCCCGCCCACTCCCCGCTCATGCCCCTATCCCTCCCGCCCACCCCCCGCTCATGCCCCAATCCCTCCCACCCACCCCCCGCTCATGCCCTGTGTGTCTCTATCCCTCCCACCCACCCCCCGCTCATTCCCTGTATGTCTCTCTACCTCACTCCCACTCCTGCTCATGCCCCGTGTGTCTCTAGCCCTCCCACCAACCCCCGCTCATGCCCCATCCCTCCCACCAACCTCCCGCTCATGCCCCATGTGTCTCTATCCCTCCCACCCACCCCCGCTCATGCCCCGTGTCCCCGTGTGTCTCTATACCTCCCACCCACCCCCCGCTCATGCCCCGTGTGTCTTTATTCCTCCCACCCACCCCACGCTCATGCCCCGTGTGTCTCTATCCCTCCCCCCACCCCCTGCTCATGCCCTGTTGTGTTCTCTTTATACACCCTGCCTTCCCTTTCCATGGTGGCCATCTTGGTAAAAGATTTTCCTTCCTGCACCGGGACGGCGCAGGCGCTCCGGTTTGGGAAGGAAAATCTTTTTTTTACCACCTGGGGTTCCCACTTTGAGGACCTAAGATGCTAGTGGTCTTCATCTATTGAAAAGGATGTTATGGTGACGTTGCACTAATAAAAACCTATGAAATGCAGTAAAAAAAAAATGTGTTACAGGGACGTTATGGTTAAGTCGCACTAATAAAACCTAAGAAATTCAATGAAAAAACTTTGTTAAAGGGACGTTATGGTTAAGCTGCACTAATAAAAACCTATGAAATTCAATGAAAAAACTTTGTTAAAGGGACGTTATGGTTAAGTTGCGCTACTAAAAACCTATGAAATTCAGTGAAAAAACGTTGTTAAAGGGATGTTATGGTAAAGTTGCGCTACTAAAAACCTATGAAATTCAGTTAAAAAACTTTGTCAAAGGGACGTTATGGTTCCAAGTAAAACCGAAAAACCCTTGAAATTCGCAAGTTATGGTAAGCTAAGCAACCATAGCTCGCGCCACCACCGTGCACTTCTAAGACTAACACCCAGGACATCAAAAATGACATCACAAATGTCATTGATGACATCACTGATGACATCACATGTCTGGCTCGCTCTTTTTTCTTTTGCTGACATGTCTAGGCCACATGGTTTTCTTCAGTAACAGTCAGAAACTAAAAATTGTATTTTATTTGTAGACGTATCCTTCAAGTAGGTTCTTACAGTAATTCCCTTAGAGTCCAGTCACATCATATGAAACATATACATACGGGAAGACACAAGCTTGAAAGACAGCAATCCTTTTTGTGCATAAAGATAATCAATAGACTTATGAGAACCTTCTGATAGTTTTGTTGGTTTTTTTTTATGGCTGTACTTTCCCTGTGGGTCCAATCACATCAAGTGATACATATACATAGGGTAAATAGCAGCTTTGAAACAGAGCAATCATTTATTTGCATGACAATAATCAGTTAAGTTATGAATTGTTTCTGCTACTACTTGTGCTTTTTTGCTAACTTCACTTTCCCTGTATATACCCATATTGGTATGTGTTCTTGTGCCTTTGTGTTTTGTCTATAGTAATGCAATTATGTAATACATGTGCTTTACTAGCTACGTATTACATATTTCACAGTACACAAAAATCTATTAAGAAAACAATTATCATTTCATTATTCAACATATTAACATTACGAATATTATACCTTCATCTTGTACGCTGCACACAATGTTATGTTTCTGTATGAGTAGCTTAGTATACTAGATAGAACCCCATAATAGAATGCTATTTATATCAATGCATCGTTCAATGCACTAATTAGGGTATGATATTTATCGCAATGATCCTTGACACTTTTTTCGCAACATTATAATAAGAATCCCTTGTACACATATTTCATGAAAAGTACATACACATGTGATGTCACGAGTGATGTCCTCAATGACATTTGTGATGTCATCTTTGATGTCCTGGGTGTTAGTCTTAGCAGTGCACGGTGGTGGCGCGAGTTATGGTTGCTTAGCTTACCATACTGGTGAATTTCAAGGGTTTTTCGGTTTTACTTGGAACCATAACGTCCCTTTGACAAAGTTTTTTCACTGAATATATATATATATATATTACATGGCCACAGTAGTGGCCATGTAGTTATGGTTAAGTTGCTGTTTTCATAGGAAGAGCACTTTTTGGGAGGCTTATAACTTTGCTCTCCCTGGACGAATCCTCACCAAACTTTGCAGAAAAAGTATATGGCTCACTCTTTTGCAAAGTTTGGTGAGGTTTCGTCCAGGGGGGGCAAAGTTATAAGGGGGGTCCCAAAACTTTTTTTTCCCCATAGACTGAATGGGGAAAAAACTTTGCTCACGCCTACTGCCCAAACCGCTGGATGGACTTTCACGCAATTTGGACCAGGAGTAGCGGCTTGGTCCCGAAAGCGTGCTTTTGCAAATTTGGTGAAAATCCGTCCAGTAGTTTTTTTTAAAATGACCAAAAAGTAGGTCACAAAAAATGAGTGATATCTGTGTTTGGTCCCCGGACACACTTCCCTGTTCGCTCCGCGGACAGTATCCTGATTGACCAACCGGCCTGCGTCATGTCCGCGGACATGCAACGTGTTCGCTGATTGGACGGCGTAGAGCGTGGAGAGCGTCAGATTTTCGGTAGCGCCCGCCATCTTGGATTCGCGGACGTCCGCGGACAGCGCGGTGAAACTTGGTTGTAAAATTGTATTTAGTAGAGTGTGTTGGTGTGAAGAGTGTTTGGGGAGGGTGGGAGAGTATGAGATGGGTTAAATGTTGTATTTATTTATGTGGTAGACCCTCTGTTGTGTTCGATTTGTCTGCGGACAACATGGCTGTTCTGAAATGTTCTAAATAAACTAAATGGGGGTGTTCTGAGGACGCAATTTGTGTCTGTGTTGTTCGCAAGCAAGTTGAAACTGTTCTAAGAACACTCGTGGTGTCCTGAAATATCCTTAAATAAATAAGATGGGGGTGTCCTGAGGACGCTGTCCGTATTGTTCGCTGGTAAGTTAAACTGTTCTAAGAATAGTGTTCTGGGATGTTCGTCAATAACCAAAATGGGGGTGTCCTGAGGACGCTGTCCGTATTGTTCGCTGGCAAGTTGAAAGTTTTCTAAGAACACTCGAGGTGTCCTGAAATGTTCATAAATAAACAAAATGGGGTGTCTTGAGGACGCTGTCCGTATTGTTCGCTGGCAAGTTGAAAGTGTTATAAGAACACTCGAGGTGTCCTGAAATGTTCGTAAATAAACAAAATGTGGGTGTCCTGAGGACGCTGTCCGTATTGTTCTCTGGCAAGTTGAAAGTGTTCTAAGAACACTCACGGTGTCCTGAAATATTCGTAAATAAACAAAATGGGGGTGTCCTGAGGACGCTGTCTGTATTGTTCGCTGGCAAGTTGAAATTGTTCTAAGAACACTCGCGGTGTCCTGAAATGTTCGTAAATAAACAAAATGGGGGTGTCCTGAGAATGGTATGCCTGTCCGTTTTGTTTGCAGATAAGTTAAACTGTTCTAAGAATATATCATGTGTTATGGGATGTTCGTCAATAAACAAAATGGGGGTGTCCTGAGGACGCTGTCCGTATTGTTCGCTGGCAAGTTGAAAGTGTTCTAAGAACACTCCAGGTGTCCTGAAATGTTCGTAAATAAACAAAATGGGGGTGTCTTGAGGACGCTGTCCGTATCGTTCGCTGGCAAGTTGAAAGTGTTCTAAGAACACTCACGGTGTCCTGAAATGTTCGTAAATAAACAAAATGGGGGTGTGTTAAGGACGCTCTCCGTATTGTTGACTGGCAAGTTGAAAGTGTTCTATGAACACTCGCGGTGTCCTGAAATGTTCGTAAATAAACAAAATCGGGGTGTCCTGAGGACGCTGTCTGTATTTTTCGTTGGCAAGTTGAACGTTTTCTAAGAACACTTGCAGTGCCCTGAAATGTTCGTAAATAAACAAAATGGGGGTGTCCTGAGGACGCTGTCCGTATTGTTCGCTGGCAAGTGGAAAGTGTTCTAAGAACACTCTCGGTGTCCTGAAATGTTCATAAATAAACAAAATGGGGGTGTCCTGAGGACGCTGTCCGTATTGTTCACTGGCAAGTTGAACGTTTTCTAAGAACACTCATCATGTCTGTGGACATTAAAAGTTCCCATAAGGCCTAGTTAAATAGTTTGACTCTATGGGTGTGATATGCTGCGACGGTTGTGGCCAGGGCATAGAGTCTTGGGTGCATGGCAATATGCCATGCACCCAAGACTCTATGCCCTGGCCACAACCGCCGCAGCATATCACACTCATAGGGCCTCATTACGACCCAGGCGGTAAGTTACCGCCTGGGCCGTGACTTTACCACCATGGCGTAAACTATGTTTACGCCATGGTGGTTGACGAACTTACCGCCCCATTCCGACCTTGGCGGGGCGGTAAGTCCCCAATCCCCATTTACCCTACCCCATTCCCATTTTTGCCCCATAGGGCATAATGGGAGTGGGGAAGGCGTTAATTACGCCACCGTAAATTACGGTGGCGTAATTAACTCCATGGTCCCTTAGCGCCATGGATTTTAACACCTGCTAAAAGCAGGTGTTAAATCCGCCATGGCGCTAAGGGACCTCCTACTCAGGCGGTAAGGGTCGGCGCTGTTAACGCCGTCGTAAAACCCTTACCGCCTGAGTCGTAATGAGGCCCATAGTGATGTATAAGTTTGGGATCCAAGAACAAATTTATAAGGAACAAAGTTAAAAGCCAGTATGGGTGTGATATGTTGCAATGGTTGTACTAATTATAATATACTTACTGTTTGCTTTAGTAACTGGAGTACATGTATTTCTTGTTCATTTCTGTGATAAAAGAAAAGGTCATGTTAGTATTTGTATTTTGTAATGACTTATAAAATTGAATAATCAACATTTTTTTTGTTGACCCTCTTATTTAGTAGATTACAAACCAGTGTACTGTGCAATTTGCTCAGTTTCTGTGTTTGTTGCTAAAATCATTGGGTCTGTGTGAAAAAAAAAAAATCCATGTTGGGTCTAAAAAAAACCTTTTTGGAGCAGTTAGATACCAGTTGGCGTATTCTAATTGTTTAATTTTTGACATAATTTAGTGGTATTGATTTATCTGTTTGGATATTGTAAAATTTTGGAGCAGTTAGATATCAGTTGGCGTATTCTAACTGTCTAATTTTTGATGTAATTTAGTGGTATTGATTTATCTGTTTGGATATTGTAAAATTTTAAAGAGTTAGATTCCAGTTGGCGTATTCTGTCTATTTTTTTTATAAAATTTAGTGGTATTGATTTATCAGTTTTGATATTGTACAATTTTGGGACAGTTAGATACCAGTTGGCTTATTCTAACTGCCTATTTTTTTTATATAATTTAGTGGTATTCATTTATCTGATTAGTTGTTGTAGAAACTTCGGGCAGTTACCTGTTGGAATATTCTAACAGTTTATATTTTTTTACTACAAGTTTAGTTAAGGTTTAAATATAGTTTAGTTAATAAATTTTGGTTTTAAGAACATTAAATAAGCGTTTGAAAGATTTGCTGGTAATCTCTACTTTAGAGTAATGGTACTATCATTACATTCAAACCATCCACATTTCTTTTTTATATATGCAGTGTAGTGACCTGAATTGGTTGTGGCTCCTGCGTGGTAGATCATACCTATTGTTGTGAAGGTTTTCTTACAAGTGAAACTTGACCATGCGTGAATCCAGTCAGCTTGCAGTTGTTTTGGTACCATCTCCATTGTAACATAGAAGCATTAGTATTACGTATTTACTATGTGTTTGTATTAGTAAGCTGGAGTGATTATTCAAATTGCAGGTAGAACATAATCTGCCATGGTATGCATTTTGTACAAGTTGCTGAAATGGAATGGATTCACAATTAGGCATTGATATATACACAAAGTGTTCATTGGGGATTTGTTCTTGTGTCACATTGTTGCAGAGAGTGCATGTATGTTTCCACATGTATGAAATCTGGAGGATTTCATTTATAGGTATGCTTTTGTTTTCCAGTACTTGTAGTAAGTACATTAGAAATTCTTATGGATCTTCCTGTGAGTTTATAGTGAATTTCATCATAAACACTATACGTGTTGTCAGGATTATTTGTTGCGTTTCTATGAAGTACTAACATTTTCAAACACAATTGGTCTGTACTGTGTAAGTAAATGTTGTCAACAATTGGTGGTAATTGAAATAGAATATTCATTGCTACATTTGCATAGCAATTTACACCAACTATATTCGAGAGTTTAAATGGACCAGGTAGTTCTGTATCTGAGTGATATTTTTTTAGTTTGTCTTTCTTCTTTGATGAAGTACCTGGTTTACTTTCCCTAATTGGTTCTTTTATGCTTGTTGTACTTGATGAAGTTTTAGTTTCTTTTACTCTCTTTGGAGGATTTTCAGTGACATCCGGTTGCATTTCTGTTTGATTTAGTTTTCTTTTACAACGTTTTACTTTTTGTGGAACAGAATATGTGTTTAGATGGGGGGTGTATAGTGAACGAAGTCTATTGTATTCTAAAATGCAAGGAATATCAGCGTTTACTTTGCCAAGTTGATTAGAAATAGAAAGTCAAGTGTACGTAAGCGTGATAGTGCTACGTAGCTCATGCCTTCTTTAAAGACTGTGTTACCAATGTCTATCATTGCTTTGTCTAGGGTAAGACCTTGTGATTTATGAATGGTGACTGCGTATGCAAGAGTTAGAGAAAGTTGTTCTCTGCGTACATACATGTCTTTGAAGAGAAGGAATCAAGCTATTGAGCATCCTATCCTTTTTACTTCTGAAAGTTTGTCAAAGAGAACATTGACAAACTGAATTTTGTACCCAGTGCTCCATTAACTAGTCCTTGGTCCACGTCAAGGTTATGTTTAAGCATTACTCTGCAATTTAAGGATAATTTTAATATCTTTTCCAACCCAGCTTTGTTGGAGATTGAATTTTCTAAACTGTTTAGTCTTGTTGTGGCTCGTTCACACATGGGTAGTGTCATACAATGTACATCTAGATTGTCTGTGGCGCTAATTTCCATTATTGGTTGCATTTCTTTATTTAACATTATTTCATTGAATTGGAAACAGCTTGCAAGAGTTGGCATTAAGGCCATACAATTGACATTTTTGTGGGCTAATTGTTCCATAACATCTGTAGCACATGCATTATCGCCATAAAGTGCATGAATGTGCCTTGTTTTCAATATTGCTTGTGCTTCTTTAGATAGTATACCAACTCTTATACTTTTTAAGATGTTGGCATAAGTGAGATCTGCAGATTGCCGTATGTTTTCTGTTGATTCTCTGCATGGGAAATGTTGCCAAAGGTTGACATTTCCAATGCTGCCAACAGTTTTACGGCAGAGTTTGTGTCCTAATGTTTTAAAAAGGGCTCACCTTTTACTGGTGTCAATTGGACAAGATCTACGAAAACAATAATGTGTTTTCCTGCAAAGAGCTCTTCGTAGTTTGTTTTGAGTACTTCTTGTAATCTGAGGTGAATCAAAGCCAACATTACGTTGGACTCCATGCTCACTTCATCTATTAGTAGCATTTTCATTTGTTTTAATACTCTGCGTAGTTCCATTGCAGCTTCTGTAGAAAGTTTGTAATAGTCTAATTTGTTTTGGTGTACTACTGGCAGGCGTAGTAATCGGTGTAAAGTGATACCGCCTATGTTGTAGGCAGCTAAACCTGTGGGGGCAGTGACAACAACTGACAGTTTGTTGTTTGTCAATTGTTGAAGGCCAGAACCAGCTTAACCACTGACGTACAGTAATATAGGTTAGTAATTTTGGCAGGTGCATTCTTTGTTTTCATGTTGTACATCATGTGCAATTTCTTTTGTTACTTCTTGAAAAATGCTATGTTGCTCATTGTTTAGGTTATGATTGTAGTATAGTTAAGTCTTCTTTATCTTCATACTGACACATGATGTTTTCTACTTCTGTCATAGCTAATTCTGCCTCATTTGTTATTAGTGGTTCTCCCAGTGGTTCTTGGCTTCCTGTTACAGAAGGTTGACTACTGTCAGGAGTGTCATTATCTAGTTGGGCCTGGAGTTCTTCTTCGTGTTGCTGTTCAGTGTGCAACATTGTTTTGTACTGTGTAAAGTTTACATCAGTTATAGTGCTTTCATTTGCCTTGAAAGTGTCTTCATGTGAGTCATAGTTATCTAGTATTTCTTCTTCTTTTCTCCATGGTTTAAAGAGTTGTAGCAGGGACATGTAATATAGTTCTTTATGTTGAGGAGTCTTTAATGCCAGTTTGATATGATTAATGACATTTGGTTTGGTGAGTTTTACTAAGCTGCCTTCATAGTTTGTCACTCTGTATTTACCTTTTGTTTTCATCGGGTTTTATATTATTTTTGTATGTGAAGTTTTGGGCTATGTGGTATAGACACATGATTTCCAAAGTATTACTTCTGTTTGGGTAGTATGTGTCCAATAAATGGTTTTTTTAAAATATCTTGGCTGCTGGGATCATGTTTGGCAATTGTTTCTATATCTTCATATGATTTTAGAACTCTTTTTCTAGATTTAGCATGACCACGACTTAGCCATACTATATATTCAGATGTACCATACAATGCAGTACCAGTTAAACAATCTGCTGCTTCATAGGATCCACATTCTCTATGGGAGAGCATTTTTATGCCCAAGCTTCTAATTTCTGAGACACTGTTTTGTCTGATGACAGGTCATTCCAGAGGTCTTGGAGCTCTGTTTTTTCTGCTTGTGTTAAGTATGCTGTAACATATTGTGCAACTGCAGTGGAATTGTCTGCAATGTACTGCACATCTATGTTTGGATTCCATAATTGGGCAATGATTGCATTGTAATCATTGATATATTTTTCTTCTTCTGTTCTTTTTATATAATATGTATTTTTAGGTGACTTACCTTTAACACTATGTCTAACTGAAGACATGAGATTGTTCACTTGACCTGTATTTGTAACCGGTCTAGGGAAACCAAAGCGGCATTTGCAGTAGTATTTCCCTTTGTTTTTGTATTTGCGATGACAATATTTGCCACATTTGTATCTTTGAAATTGTAAAATTTGTGCATGAAGATCACTATTTGTGGCTTCTGATGGCATTTCACAAATGACATATTTTTCAATAAACTGTAAAACAGTGGCATCACTGTCTTGACCAAATTTAGGGGCATCTTTAATCCATAAAAGCATGTGGATATGTGGTGCTCCTCTGGCTTGGTATTCTTTTCTCCCAAAGAAGTGTTGCACTTCTCCAAGGGGAGGAACCGTTTTATTACAAATAAAGTGTAGCATAGCAATGAAGCGATGGTGAAAATATCTTGAAACATTAACAGGATCCAGAGAACAAAGTTCTCCAGGTGTTAGTATATGTATGTTTGTTTTGTTTTTGTTTGATATGCGTAGGAAATCATGTAAATCTTCCCATGCATATTCTGCACAACTTAATGAAACAAACCAAGTGGGTGGGTCAAGGTTTCTGATCATACAGCATACATCTCCATGACGTTGAAACCAGTACTCTTTAGTACCACGCATATTTGCTAATAGATTTGTAATATTTGATTATAAAACCTCATCATTTTGTTGCACTTTTTGTAATAATTGTGTAGCTGACATATTTTGAAAGTGAGATCCTGATTTTAATGTGTGTGCAACTCGGTAACATAAAGTTGCTAGTTCACTTTCAAAGAGTAGGTGGAATATGTATTCCACATTTTGTCCAAATCTGGGATCTTCAGAATACATCTTTGCCAGTAGGAAAGAGTAGAGGAAACGCATGTGCTTCTATACTTTTTTCCCATATGCTAATTGGTGATCCTTTTGTTTGACGCATTTGGTACGTTTCTAGTGCATCTTCTATGGTGTCATTAGAGTGCAATGGATGAATTGTATAATGGTCTAAAGTATTTGATATTGTAGCAGGATCTAGGAGCTCAAATAGACCAGCTTCTTGTGTCTCTTGAATTATTTCAGTTGTATCCTTCAAGTTTTCTTCAATATTAATTTCTTTGTAGTATTCATTATTCTCTTTTAGATATTGCAAGGCTTGTCTAACTTTATGTAAATCTATCAGCTGTTGCCATATTTTTTCGTCTTTTGTAGGTACTCCATTTACTAAGATAATTAAAGATTGCTCCATTGGACGTTGTACTCCTAGAGTGTGCACATTTTCTTTTAGATCTAATGGTAAATACACTTCTTTTCGACGAATACCTTTCACTAATTCAGAGGGAGGTTATTTTGCTGTTTTTGGTTGAAGGCGTATTATTGCTTGAAATGGGTGCACTGTTTGAATTAGGATGCTCTCATATAAATTAAGTTGTTGTAGGGGTTTTGGTAGTGGATATAATTCCAAATTATTTGTGATAGCACGTGAAGGAGTTTGGTTGTTGTCAAGTTTTGTAGTGCAGTAACTGCAAAGTATTAAGGGGTCAGTTATTTCATGTTTGTTTTCTGCTGTAAGGTAGAGAGCTAATTCAAACCATTTAGAATCTTCATTGTCTTCTATTTTGTATGATAGGTCTACAGTTTTTGTGTTAGTTTTATAAAAAGTTCTGCGGCAACATGCACACATGGGGCCTCATTACGACCCAGGCGGTAAGTTACCGCATGGGTCGTACCCTTACCACCATGGTGTAAACTACGTTTACAGCATGGTGGATGCCGGATTTACCGCCCCATTCCAAGGTGAGTGGGGCGGTAAATCCCCATTTCCCATTTTACCCTTCCCCATTCCCATTTTTGCCCCATAGGGCATAATGGGAGTGGGGAAGGTGCTAATTACGCCACCGTAAATTACGGTGGCGTAATTAGCACCTTGGTCCCTTAGCCCCATGGATTTTAACGCCAGCAAAAAGCAGGCGTTAATATCACCATGGCGCTAAGGGACCTTGTAATCAGGCGTTAAGGGTCGGCGCCGTTTACGGCGCCGTTAACCCCTTAACGCCTGATTCGTAATGAGGCCAATGGTGTGGTACTTCAGCTGATGTACTTTTAAATTTTAGTATTTCTTTTTTGTATGTGTGTAGTAAAAGGTTCATTTGACACGAAAGGACCAAAAAGAGGGTCTCATGCCTGAGTGTACCCTTATATATTCGCACAAAAGAGGACTCAGGTTGATCGGTTCTATGGTGGAAATTGTAGTCAAATATCTAATTCAGAGTTTGGGTTCGCCCTCTTGTGAGGTACTTGAGATTGCTTTAAAAACTACTTCATAGATGAAAAAATAATTTTTATTAGATTTCTCTATCCACAGGGTATAAAAAGTGGATACACATATATGTATTTCTATTGGATACTTGTATTCATTTTTCAAAATTTCCTCAGAATTCAGGTCTCCCTTGTTATTTCTTCTGCTTTTGTCTTTTTCATAATTTTACCATAGTCTTTTTAGAGACAATGGTGATTTGCATCTTCTTTGAGTGGGGAGTGAGAGAATTTGATGAGGAAGCCCAACGAGTTTCAGGAAAAAATGTAAATCTGCTTGTCTGGGTTTGTTCCTTGTAAAGAAGCCACAAAAAGCCTACCGGTTTCAGTGGCACAGGATAGATAATGGCCACATTCATCAGGGCTGGGCTGACACTTGAAGGTTGCTGTGTCGACAAATGGGTAAATGATTGCATAATGCCAGGAGATCCAACCTGCAGATGGAGGGGGAAGAGAGGGACATAAAAGGCACCATTAATGTTGTTACACAATAGGAAATTGCATGGGTGCTATCATCTAGTAGACTGGGACTAGGTCTTACCTAGTTACAGGGGTCCCCACGAGTATCCGTGTAGAAGGAAAGATTAGGTAGTGCACTCCCCAATGAGACATGGGACATTTGGCATGCTCAAAGATCTGCAAGAAGAGATGGTGATTTAAGTCTTATGGCAGAAGTGGCGAACAACGTAACATTATTTAAAGCAATCAGTTAAAAATTAGAAAGTGCTAGGTTAACGAAGGTCAAATCACATTGAAATGACCCCCGGCAAAATGTAGTCAAAGGGCTCAGAAAATCTGGACCGCACAAAATGAATATTCTAAAGCGCATGCCATGCCTCTCGGTGTTAGGATGTTGCATGCTTCTTAAAGGTGTACTTGTTACCCCAGGGGAAGGGTCCTATTAAGGTCCATAAAATGGTGTCAATATGCATCCAAGACACAGAGATTGCCCAAGATGTATGAGCAAATACACTTGCGCCCATTCATGTAGTCAGCGACTCCAAGTGAAACTCACCTCATCCGCGTAGGTCGAACACTCACCAAGGCTCGGCTCACAGGAGACGCCGGCCCGCATAGAGTTGCTTGCAGCTGTACGCGAATTGGCGTACAGCCGTTTGTTATCATGTGTATTCGGCATGTTCTACAATCCGCGCTGAGCGTGGCCAGAAAGAGAAAGAGGACTTGTTCATAGTCTACGCCATCTTACGTGGATACACGTTGATGCTAGGAACAGTACGATTGTTCCACTAGTTAACGCTCGGGGCCATATTGTATGTGGTTAATAAATGTATCTAAGCATATTACCACAGACAACGGGATAAATTGAATTAAGTTAGTATAGGGGGAATGAACGTTGTCAAAAACTTGTTCAACAAACATGGGAAGCCAAGCCTAGTGTTCAGAAGGTACGGGCAATGTTAGGGGATGCAGACCATACTAACGGGCCACCCTGTGGTTGTGGGTTACGTGATTTAAAAATTACAAAGTGTGCTGGGTCCTACTGTTAATTATTTAGAGGGCATTAATTAGGACTCAGAGTAGTACCTGAAGGTACATGCCTCTGGGTTTCCTGGTGGTTGAGGAACATCAGGACTTATATGGTAGCCAGGAGAGCTAGAAAAGTTAATTGTAGGTAGAACATACTGTTAACAGTGGTATGAGAAACACAGCAATCAATCGTACAAAATCATTTGTGGAATATTGTAAACCAACATAAATATGAGCATGGCAAACAGGGTTGAGGGACTGAAATTGGCCCTGATGGTTCTTGTCACAAGGTGGCCAGGGTCTGCCAGCTGGTTAGTTCGTTCAGGCCTGTTTTATAAAAAATCTATTTTTTCATCTGTAGTAAAAGGTTGCCATGCATAGAATTGTTTTGCTTAATTTGCTTTAAAGCTATTTCATTCTGTAAGTGGCTTTCACTTCCAAAATATTTTTTTGGGATATAGTCGATTTCTTCAGTAAGTCTTTTGCTGTACCATGTAGAAGAACGTTATTTAAATTGGCTAGTGCCAAAGCAGGACTTTTAGCATAGTACAGTTTATAGACTAGATTTCTTATAGTTGAATGATGTGTTGATATCCTTTTGATATCATGGAAGGTGGTTTTGCAAGTAGGTCCTGTACTGCAAGCCAATGAATGTCCTTGTAGTCCTGTGTACTTGCGCACTGGACAGGTATCCATAAGTTGCAGTAGTTTAATTTTGATTTTGTCTTTGCCTTTCGCATATTGACTGAGGAATTGGCGTAAATACTTTACATTTTTTTTGGTAATGTTACACATTGACGTGCATGGCCATTTGTATACTAGACGTTCCGATTCAGTTGAATGGAGAGGTAATTCTAAGATTTCAGGGCATATTTCTGTAAGCAGTATTTCTTGTTCCATTATGGTATTATTAAATTTTTCATAACCTCGACCACTGCTATGTATGGCAAATGTATTTGCTTGTTTTTGTTTGAATGCATCTTCTGTAAAGTATGGTTCTGTGCTTTTAGTGTGACTCCATTCACCTCTGCAGATATTTAAGAAGTTCTTTCTGTTGATATTTTGTTTATTGAGAAGTCTTTTTTGTAATTTAGTCATTAGTTTTGTTAGTGGTTTCATTTTGTTTAACACTAAAATAAATAACTTTCTTTTGAGAAGAATTGCACTGTCTATCAACACTTCTAAGATCAATTTCCTACGATAGGTTTTAAGGGTTGAACCTGGTTTCTCTCCTTTTTTTTATAAGATTTTGAAGGACTCTGTGACGGAACATTTTGGCTAAAATAATGTTTTGGTATGCATACTTTGCACTATATCAAGAATGATAGAAGCAGTTTTATCTGTAGTGATAGCTGATTTTCTGGTTCGTTTTACATTTTGATAGAGGAGGCAAAGTTTCTGTACTTGAAACTTCTTTTGTTTCACTAAATGACTATTAGATGTTTTGTTTGAACTTTTTTTTACAAATTCTTCTAGAGATGGATGCTTTTGTTGGAGACTTTTATTTTCATTTGCTCTACTTCTGCGTTGCTTTCTACGGACTTGATTTTTGGTAGGCATTCTTTAGGGTCTGTTGAAAAAAATAAAGAAGGTATGGGTTGGGGTGTTCTACAATGTATGTGTGCTGTGTGCTTGAGTGTTTGAGTAAGGTGATAAAGATGTATGTAATGGTGTGTGATTGTGCATTGGGCAACTAAAACTAGTAGGGATGGGTATTCTTGAATTTATGTGCTACTAAACTGGGGTTTAGATGACAGAAAAAAGTAAGCTAGTGGTGTGGAGAAGTACAAATAGTAAATCTAATGCTATACAATTAAAACTGTTGTTTGTTCTATAATATCAAAATTCTAGTGGCTGAGTTGGGTCATTTGTATGTCGAAAAATAGGAATTTGTGGGCCATTCTGGATGTAAATCGCTGTTTAAGAAATGGGGATATTTGAACAGAATCATGCACAATCTCTATTTTAGGCACAGAAATAGCATGAATTAACCTTACAGTGTGTTTGAGTAATAATACAAATATCATGGTGGTATTCAACTTACTTTATTTTCTAAAATGAGCAGGTTTCTTCTTAGTTGTTCTTTGTACTTAAAATTTGGCTGCTTCTTTTCAGGAGAATGGTCTTCACTGCAATTGTAAAGGAAACAAATTAGTAATTTTGTTTGTATATAGCACTGTTTTTAATTTAGACATTGATTTTTTTAATTGACATCCTCAGCGCTTTCCTCAAAACCATGAAAACTATCTTATTCACATAAGATACATTGCAACAGTTCAATACATATCATATGTTCATAATGAATAAACTGTATTGCAATGACTAACTGTAGCAAACAAAATATCTTGACCATGCTTTGTGGACTTCATAATGTACCACTGAATACCACTATTTCTGTAACTTAGCTCTTGCAAGTAACAGTGCCTCAATGTCATGGGCTGCTTGTGCTATATAAATATAAGTAAGTAAATAAATAAATAAATAAATGTTTATGTTATTGTACAAGTATTGTTGTTTGAGATTTGAACATAGTGTGTACATGCAATTTTGTTTGACTATATGCACTCCATATATTTTATTTAAAATATGTTAGTTCAACATGCTTTGAATATGTGCGTGTAAAAAGAAATTAAATAGTATTAAGGTTTGTAAGTGACAGTTGATTTTAGGAGATGGAAAAAAGACAGTAAGTTCATTTTACAGATTATAGAAGCTAAAAGTCAGTTAATCTCTTTATATGAAACTAGAAGAATTGTACATGTACTTTACAGAAAATATGCATACATGTAGTTTGTGTTCATGCATATGGATATGCATGGAGCTGCAAGAAGAAATATTGGAGACTTGTACAGTATTTCTCGTAGAAGGTGCTTTCCAATGAAATGACACTTGTACTCAGAGAGATTAACAGTACATTTGCATTGCTGATCTATGATGATGCAGTCAGATGTAGAGGTCTTCTATGTGATTGGTGGATGGTCATGTGACTTCTTAGCTACATCCAATGAGGGAATGGCACAGAGAGTGAAGTGGAAATGGTAGAACGGCTGTCCATGTTACGATATGTCCACGGACATGGCGGTAGTCCACGGACATCAGGTGTTACATCTGGGGATTTTGGGTTGAGGAGCCATGCAAATGGGAATGAGCAGAGAAAGGGATTGGCCAGGAAAGTTTAGCGGGTGTGTTGTGCCAGGAGAGAGTTTCTCAGATGCTATTTTTGCTGAGAGAAGAACAGATAGCTATGGCTGTGTGTTTCAGAAAACAGATTGTTTGGATTTTGGGAGACTCGTGGATACATTGGTTGAAGGTGCATGCAGAAAGCTGTAGAGTAGCTGTAGATCTTGGATTCCCACATGTGGAAGTACACTGGCATGGAGTACGTGGAATGAAGAGGTTGGACTTGCTACCTCTCTGTGCTACTTTGGAGTCAGAGCAACATCCAGATATAATTATAATTCATTGTGGAGGTAACAGTTTAGGACATGGGTCTGGAATTTCTTTGCAATTTGCAATGTAAGAAGGACTTGGGAAGGTCATGGACATGTTTCCAAATTCTCAAGTAATTTTTTCACGGATTGTGCAGAGACAAATCTTGCTTCGTTCTTGTTCATTTGGTCCACAAATGGAGAAAGCAAGACGCAATGTCGATAAGGTTGTTTGTGCCTTTTTAAGAGATTTTGGCATGTCCTCTTTTCACAATGAAAATATTATGTTTCGTAGTACATACATTTTTCGCAGAGATGGAGTCCATCTTACTTATGCTGGCAATCATATTTTTCTGAGAAATGTACGAAATGCATTGCGACCTTTTTGTAGTAGGTGTTGAGTATTTCAAACACAAACACCACCAAAAGGCTCTTTTCAGAGCCACCACTTCCTCCCAGAGAAAATTGCAATGGTTATGATAGTGCAGCACCCCAAAATTTTAGATGTCAGCGGACTGTCGGCAGACTTCTAAAAAATACACAGGGCCCTGCTTCATTTATTTTCACTTCTATTTTTTAACTGTGAAAGGCGGCTCTGAAAAGAGCCTTATTTTTATTTTATTTTTGTTGTTTTATATTTTTTTTGTTTTTTTATACAAGACACACTAGGAGAGGAGGGGAAAGGAGGGTAAGGGGGGGACACCAACCACAGAGATAAGAAAGGGCGAGCTGAGAGAGGAAGATGTAGATTGGGTTTTGTTTGGGTAGTGAGCAGATCTTCTCGTGCTCTGAGACGATAGTCTCAAAAGCACTTCAAAGTCGCTCTCTCCTGCAGAGTACTGCGTCGCAGTACCTACACACAACTGTGACCCTCGAAAGGTAAGGGTCATCAGCATTGCGTATGGCCTCTGCGGGGATTTGGGATGTCATATTTTTGCAGACGTTAAAATCCATGGCGCTAAGGGACCTTGATGTTAATTACGCCACCGTAATTTACGGTGGCGTAATTAACGCCTTCCCCACTCCCATTATGCCCTATGGGGCAAGAATGGGAATGGGGAAGGGCAAAATGGGGATTGGGGACTTACCGCCCCGCCAAGGTCGGAATGGGGCGGTAAGTCCGTCAACCACCATGGCGGAATTGCACCCTTAGCGCCATGGACCATGGTGCTAATAGCACCATGGTCCTCCGCCAAGGTCGTAATGAGAGCCAATATGTTCTAAAATGGAATATACCAAAAGAAGAAAGATAGGCTTCCAACATCATTACCTCACAGAAACTCCACAACTAAGAGCAACAGCAGATTTACAGACCAGTAAGAACACACCTTACCAGAAGCAAGTAAGTATACTTCATTTTTCTCATATATTTCTACAAAAAAGTGATAAAAAATGTTTTTCTCACAGAAATGTCTAGTACTCTGGAGTGGCTAGAGGAGCATTTCCCACGTGAGGAAATGTCTGAAGATAGTGAACCTAATGTTAGACACTTTTCTGTATAAACCAATTAATAAATATTATTTTATATACATTTAACATATACATTTTATTTTTGTACAGCCCATACAAACATTGAAAATAGTAAACGAAAAGAAATATTGGATAAGACTCTCCAACACATGGAAGAAAAAATGGACATACTCATGGAAAATTTCAACAATTTAAAAAACTTTGTGGAGGATCACTTGAAAGAAAATCTAGATACCATTGTCCCACATTTACCTATCCCTCCTCACCATATCCCACTCAATTATCCCCAAACCCTCTCCATGAACAAAATCGTTTTGATGAGACTTCCATCCCTTCTTCACCTCATATGAATCCTCTTGAAACCCCCAATTCTCCTGTGTTTGTCTCAGTTTCTGCTTCACCTTCTCTGTCATAAATGTAACATCTATATATAATAAAGTAAAATTATTATATTGTGTCCTAATTCATTTCTTGTTTTTTTTAAAAAAAGCATTTGAGGTGTCCACGGACAGCGCGGGTGTCTGGAATATCCGTAAAGAAACAAAAATGGCCGTGTCCTAAGCACACTATACTGGTCCGTACTGTTCGCATGCAAGTTGAAACTGTTCTAAGAACACACCTGAGGTTCGGGATGTCTGCCATTAATCAAAATGGAGGTGTTCTAATAACACTTTACCTGTCCGTACTGTTGGTAGTTAAGTTGAAACTGTTCTAAGAACACCTTCGGTGTCTGGGATGTCCGCAATCAAATTAACACATGCAGTGTCCTGAAATGTTCGTAAATAAACAAAATGGGGGTGACCCGAGGACACTAGACCTGTCCGTGCTATTCGTAGGCAGGTTGAAACTGTTCTAAGAACACATCAAGTGTCCCGGGATGTTCGTAAATAAACAAAATGGGGGTGTCCTCAGGACGCTATGCCTGTCCGTATTGTTCGCAGGCGAGTTGAAACTCTTGTAAGAACACACGCGGTGTCCTGAAATGTTCGCAAAAAAACGAAATTGGGTTGTCCTGAGGATGCTGTCCGTATTGTTCGCAAGTGAGTTGAAACTCTACTAAGAACATACACGGTGTCCTGAAATGTTCATAAATAAACGAAATGGGGGTGTACTGAGGCCGCTATGCCTGTCCGTATTGTTCGCAAGCGGACTGAAACTGTTCTAAGAATGAACGCCTGTTCGTAACAGTTTGTTTCGCTTGTGTCGCACTTTTCTTTAGTTTCAGGACTCGAACAGTGTCCGTAGAACACCAACATGCATGCGCAAAACAGTTTCAGTGCATTTGGTGTCTTGCGGACACCCGTTCCCTTCGCGGACATGTCCGCAAAGCTATCATGTGACCGCGCCCACGCTGAGCGTGTGTTCTGGCTGCGGACACTATTTGTGTCCCCGAACAATTTAAAACTACCTTTTCAGGCAATCCACAATATTTTTCGATAATAAATCGCCATAGCACAAGTCCCAGACAGTAAACCTGACTTTCTACATACTTTTTGGAACCTTTTGATCCTTTTTTTGGTGTTCGATCTGTCCGTGGACAGCGCAGTGTCTGCGAACCGCGCACAAGCACCCCTATAAAAGGCCACACCCCAGAGCTCATCCTCATTGTGTTTCTGGCTATCTTACAGAACACAGTGCATTTTTGCTGCCAATTTTCCAGATTTATTTCTGAAACCTGATGGCATCCATGGATGCACTACTGCCATCTGGTGCTACATCTGCCTCAGCACCACCCCCACCCCCTCCACCACCACCACCTCCCCAAGGGCCTGAAGAGGGAAACAGGAGTGAGGTTGCAGAGGAGGATGAAGAGGATGAAGAGGATGAGGTAGTGGAAGTCCCTACTACCAGCACTCGCTTTGATTCTTGGGAGTGGCGGTTATTTACCATTGATATTAACGTACCCAAGGCGCGCATGAACAAAGTCACCTTCAACAAGTGCAAAATGGTCCTCAGTCGCGGGAGGCGTGGTTTGTACAGCTTTAGTATGACTACTATGAAGCGACACCTAAGGTTGTTCCACGCTGGGGCCATTCGTAAGGTTGTACCTTGGGAAGAGCGTAGTAGGTTGACTTCCTCTACTACATTCTCCGTTTCCGATCCTGTCACCACAAGGAACACTCCTGTGGGGCAGCGTATTCCTCCAGCTGCCTCACAGGCCATTCACAATGCTGATGACCCTTACCTTTCGAGGGTCAAAGTTGTGTGTATGTACTGCGACACAGTACTCTGCGGGGGGGAGAGACTTCGAAGTGCTTTTGAGACTCTGGTCTCAGAGCACGAGAGGACCTGCTCACTACCTAAGTAAGGCCCACCCTACATCTTCCTCTCTCCACCCACCCTTTCTTATCCCTGTTGTTGGTGTCCCCCCATTACCCTCCTTTTCCCTCCTCTCCTAGTGTGTCGTGTGCACAAAAACCAACAAAAATATATAAAGCAACAAAAATAAAAAAAAGGCTCTTTTCAGAGCCGCATTTCACAGTTTAAAAATAGATGTGGAAAATAACTGGAGCAGGGCCTTGTGTATTTTTAGAAGTCCGCGGACAGTTCGCGAACATATAAAATTGTGGGGTGCTGCCCTATCATAACCATTGCACTTTTGTCTGGGCGAAGTGGTAGCTCTGAAAAGAGCCTTGTGATGGTGTTTGTTTGTGTTTGAACAACTTGAAATGGTCAACACCTACTACAAAATGGATGCTGTAATTCCAAAAAAGGTTGCAATGCATTTTGTACATTTCTCAGAAAAATCTGATTGCCAGCATAAGTAAGATGGACTCCATCTCTGCGAAAAATGTATGTGCTACGAAACATAATATTTTCATTGTGAAAAGAGGACATGCCAACATCTCTTAGAAAGGGACAAAAAGCCTTATTGACATTGCACCTCGATTTCTCCATTTGTGGACCAAATGAAGAAGAACGCAGCCACATTTGTCTCTGCGCAATCCGAGAAAAAATTACTTGAGAATTTGGAAACATGTCCATGACCTTCCCAAGTCCTTCTTTCATTGCAAATTGCAAAGAAATTCCAGATGTATGTCCTAAACTGTTCCCTCCACAATGAATTACAATTATGTCTGGATGATGCTCTGTCTCCAAAGTAGCACAGAGTGGTAGCAAGTCCATCCACTTAATTCCACATACTCCATGCCAGTGCACTTCCACATGTGGGAATCCAAGATCTACAGCTACTCCACAGCTTTCTGCATGCACCTTCAACCAGTGTATCCACGAGTATCCCAAAATCAAATAATCTGTTTTCTGAAACACACAGCAATAGCTATCTGTTCTTCTCTCAGGAAAAAGAGTATCTGACAAACTCTCTCCTGGCACAACACACCCACTAAACTTTACTGACCAATCCCTTGCTCTGCTCATTCTCATTTGCATGCCTCCCCACCATAAATCCCTGTATGTAACACGCGATGTCCGCGGACTACCGCCATGTCCGCGGACATATCGTAACATGGACAGCCCTTCTACCATTTCCACTTCACTCTCTGTGCCATACCCTCATTGGATATAGCTAACCAGTCACACGATCATCCACCAATCACATCCACGACCTCTACATCTAACTCCATCATCATAGATCAGCACTTCAAATGTACTGTTAATCACTCTGAGTACAAGTGTCATATCTTTGGAAAGCACCTTCTACAATAAATACTGTACAAGTCTCCAAGATTTCTACTTGCAGCTGGATGCATATCCAAATGCATGAACACAAACTACAGGTATGCATATTTTCTGTATAGTACATTTACAATTCTTATACATTCATATAAACATATTAACTGACTTTTAAATTGTATAACCTATAAATTAATTTACTGTCATTTTTCCCAACTGCTATAATCAACTGTCACTTCCAAACCTATCTGCTATTTAATTTCTTTTTACACACACATTTGCAAAATATGTTGAAGTAACATATTTAAAGTCAAATATAAAGACTGCACATAGTCAAACGAAATTGCATGCACACACTATGTTCAAATATCAAACAACAATACTTGTACAAAAACATAAAAATCAATGTCTAAATTAACATCACTGCTATAAACACAACAAATTACTAATTTGTTTCCTTTACAATTGCAGTGAAGACCACTCTCCTGAAAAGCAGCAGCAGAATTTGAAGTACAAACAACAACTAAGAAGAAACCTGCTCATTCAACAAAAGAAGTTAAATACCACCATAATATTTGTACTATTACTCAAACAAACTGTGGGGTTAATTCATGCTATTTCTGCGCCTAAAAACAGAGATTGTGTACCATTCTGTCCACAAATCCCGATTTGTTAAACAGAGATTTATAAGCAGAATGGGACACAATTCCCATTTTTCGGGGCACAAATGACATAACTAGCTCCTAGAATTTAAATATTATAGAACAAACAATTGTTTTAATTCTAAACCATTAGATTTACTATGTGTGCTTCTCCTCACCACTAGCTTACTTTCTACTTTCATCTGAACCCCAGTTTAGTAGCACATAAATTCAAGAATACCCATTCCAACTAGTTGTAGTTGCCCAAAGCACAATCACACACCATCACATACATCTTTATCATCATACTCAGACACTCATGCACACAGCACACATACATTGCAGAACACCCTAACCCATACCTTCTTTATTTTTTTCAACAGACCCTAAAGAATGCCTACCAAAAATCAAGTCTGTAGAAAGCAACGCAGAAGTTAGAGCAAGTGAAAATAGCGTGTCCAAAATAAGCATCCATCTCTAGCAGAATTTGTAAAAAAAAGTTCAAACAAAACAGGTAATGCAGTCATTTCGCAAAATAAAACAAGCTTCAAGTACAGAAACTTCACCTCCTCTATCAAAATGTAAAACGAAACAGGAAACACTACTTTTAAAACTGTTCCTATAAATCTTGATATAGTACCAAGTAAGCATACCAAAAAAAGTATTTTAGGAAAAATGTTCCGCAGCAGAGTTCTTCAAAATCTTATAAAAACAGGAGAGAAATCATGCACAACCCTTAAAACCTACCGTAGGAAATTAATCTTAGAAGCTTTGATAGACAGTGCAATCCTTCTCAAAATAAAGTTATTTATTTTAGTGTTAAACAAAATGAAACCACTAGCAAAACGAATGACTAAATTACAAAAAAGACTTCTCAATAAACAACATGTCAACAAAAATAACTTCTTAAATATCTGTGGAGGTGAGTCGAGTCACACTACAAGCACAGAACCATATTTTAATAAAGAAGCATACAAACAAAAGCAAACAAATACAATTGCCATACATACCAGTGGAAAAGGTTATGAAAAAGAAAAGGTAATAATACCATAGTGGTACAAGAAATATTGCTTACAAAAATATCCCCAGAAAACTTAGAATGATCTCTCAATTCAATTGAACCAGAACGTCTAGTTGTATATGGCCATGCACGTCAATGTGTAACATTCCCAAAAAATCTTTCAAGTCTTTACGCCAATTCCTCAATCTGTACGTGCAAGGCAAAGACAAAATCCAAATTAAACTACTGCAAAATATGGATACCTGTCCAGTGTGCAAGTACACAGGACTACAAGGACATTCATTGGCCTGCATTTCAGGACCTACTTGCAAAACCATCTTCCATCATATAAAAATGATATCAACACATCATTCAACCATAAGAAATCTAGTCTATAAACTGTAGTATGCTAAAAGTCCTGCTTTAGCACTAGCCAATTTAAATAACATTCTTCTACATGGTACAGCAAAAGACCTACTTGAAGAAATCGACTATATCCCGAAAAAATATTTTGGAAGTGAAAGCCACTTACAGAACGAAATAGCTTTACAACAAATTAGCAACAATTCTACGCATAGCAACCTTCTACTACACACATACAAAAAAGAAATACTGAAATTTAAAAGTACATCTGCTGAAGTACCAAACCATGTGTGTGTATGTTGCCGCAGAAATTTTTAAAAAAGTAAAACAAAAACTGTAGACCTAACATACAAAATAGAAGACAATGAAGATTCTAAATTGGTTTGAATTAGCTCTCTACCTTATAGCAGAAAACAAATACGAAATAACTGACCCCTTAATACTTTGCAGTTACTGCACTACAAAACTTGACAACAACCAAACTCCTTCACGTGCTATCACAAATAATTTGGAATTATTCCCACTACCAAAACCCCTATAACAACTCAATTTATATGAGAGCCTCATAATTCAAACAGTGCACCCCTTTCAAGCAATAATATGCCAAAAACAGCAAACTTACCTCCCACAGAATTGGTGAAAGGCATTTGTGGCAAAGTAGTGTATTTACCATTAGATCTAAAACAAAATGTGCACACTCTGGGAGTGCAACGTCCAATGGAGCAATCTTTAATTATCTTAGTAAATGGTGTACCTACAAAAGACAAAAAAAATTGGCAACAACTGGTTGACTTACATAAAGTTAGACAAGCCTTGCAATATCTAAAAGACAATAATGAATACTACAAAGAAATTAATATTGAAGAAAACTTGAAGGATACAACTGAAATAATTCAAGCGACACAAGAAGCTGGTCAATTTGAGGTCCTAGTTCCTGCTACAATATCAAATACTTTAGACCATTATACCATTATACAATGCCTCCACTGTAATCCAATTCATACAATTCATCCATTGCACTCTAATGACACTGTAGAAGATGCACTAGAAACGTACCAAATTCGACAAACAAAAGGTTCACCAATCAGCATATGGGAAAAATTATAGAAGCACATGCTTTTCCTCTACTCTTTGCTACTGGCAAAGGAGGAAGATACGATGATAGACCTATTCAAATAACAGCATCAAAATACCGCTTGTTACGGATGTATTCTGAAGATCCCAGATTTAGACAAAATGTGGAATACGTATTCCACCTACTCTTTGAAAGGGAACTAGCAACTCTATGTTACATAGTTGCACACACATTACAATCAGGAACCCACTTTCAAAATATGTCAGCTACACAATTATTACAAAAAGTGCAACAAAAAGATGAGGTTTTGGAATCAAGTATTACAAATCTATTAGCAAACATGCGTGGTAATAAAGAGTACTGGTTCCGACGTCATGGATATGTACGTTGTATGATAAGAAACCTTGGCCCACCCACTTGGTTTGTTACATTAAGTTGTGCAGAATATGCATGGGAAGATTTACATGATTTCCTACGCATATCAAACAAAAACAAAATAAACATAGATATACTAACACCTGGAGAACTTTGTTCTCTAGATCCTGCTAATGTTTCAAGATATTTTCACAATCGCTTCATTGATATGCTACACTTTATTTGTAATAAAACTGTTCCTCCCCTCGGAGAAGTGCAACACTTCTTTTGGAGAAAAGAATACCAAGCCAGAGGAGCACCACATATTACCATGCTTTTATGGATTAAAGATAAATTTGGTCAAGACAATGCCACTGTGTTACAGTTTATCAAAAAATATGTCACTTGTGAAATTCCATCGGAAGCAACAAATAGTGATCTTCATGCACAAATTTTACAATTTCAAAGACACAAATGTGGCAAATATTGTTGTCGCAAATACAAAAACAAAAGGAAATACTACACCAAATGCTGCTTTGGTTTCCCTAGACCAGTTACAAAAACAGGTCAAGTAAACATATTCATGTCTTCAGTTAGGCATAGTGTTAAAGGTAAATCACCTAAAAATACATATTACATAAAAGGAATAGCAGAAGAAAAATATATCAATGATTACAATGCAATCATTGCCCACTTATGTAATGCACACATAGATGTGCAGTACATTGCGGACAATTCCACTGTAGTTGCACGATATGTTACAGCATACTTAACCAAAGCAGAAAAAACCGAGCTCCAAGACCTCTGGAATGACCCGTCATCAGACAAAACACTGTTTCAAAAATTATACAGCTTTGGCAGAAAAATGCTCTCCCATAGAGAATGTGGCTCCTATGAAGCAGCAGATCATTTAACCGGTACTGCTTTGTATGGAAAATCTGAAAATATAGTATGGCTAAGTCTTGGTCCTGCTAAATCTAGAAAAAGAGTTCTGAAATCATACGACAATATCGAAACAATAGCCAAACATGATCCCAACAGCCAAGACATTTTACCCAAACAGAAGTAGCACTTTGGAAACCATGTGTCTATACCACATAGCCCAAAACTTCACATACAAAAAGAATATAAAACCCGATGAAAAAAAAAGGTAGATACAGAGTGTCAAATTGTGAAGGCAGCTTAGTAAAACTCATCAAACCAAATTTAATTAATCATATCAAATTGTCATTAAAGACTCCTCAACATAAAGAACTATATTACATGTCCCTGCTACAACTCTTTAAACCATGGAGAAAAGTAGAAGAACTACTAGATAACTTTGGGCCTCATTCCGAGTACGGCGATAACCAATGGCGCTATTAACGCCTTGGTTGACGCCGTACCCGGACCGGCAGCGCCTTGGTGGATGGCGGAATTACCGCCCCATTCCAAGGTTGGCGGGGCGGTAATTCCCCATTCACCAAGGCTCTTCCCATTCCCAAATGAGCCCCCATAGGGCTCAATGGGAATGGGGAAGATGCAAATAACGGTGACCGTTCATTACGGTCACCGTTATTGGCTTGAAGGCCCCTTTGCGCCCTCGACTTTAACACCTGCTCAAAGCAGGCGTTAAGGGCGAGGGCGCAAAGGGAACTCAGAGTATGGCGGTAAGGGATCACTGCCACCGGTCTCGTTACCGGTGGCCGCTATCCCTTACCGCCATACTCGGAATGAGGCCCTATGACTCCTATGAAGATGCTTTCAAAGCAAATGAAAGCACTATAACTTATGTAAACTTTACACACTACAAAACAATGTTGCTCAATGAACAGCAACACGAATAAGAACTCCAGGCCCAACTAGATAAGGACACTCCTGACAGTTGTCAACCTTCTGTAACAGGAAGCCAAGAACCACTGGGACAGCCACTAATAACAAATGAGGCACAATTAGCTATGACGGAAGTAGAAAACACCATGTGTCAGTATGACGATAAAGAAGACTTAACTATACTACAATCAAAACTAAACAATGTGCAACATAGCATTTTTCAAGAAGTAACAAAAGAAATTGCACATGGTGTACAACATGAAAATAAAGAATGCACCTGCCAAAATTATAAACCTATACTACTGTACGTTAGTGGTGAAGCTGGTTCTGGCAAAACATTCTTAATCAAAATCATCAGCAAATTCCTTCAACAATTGACAAACAACAAACTGTCAGCTGTTGTCACTGCCCCCACAGGTTTAGCTGCCTACAACATAGGCGGTGTCACTTTACAAAGATTACTACTCCTGCCAGTAGTACACCAAAACAAATTAGACTATTTTAAACTTTCTACAGAAGCTGCAATGGAACTACGAGTATTAAAACAAATTAAAATACTACTAATAGATGAAGTGAGCATGGTCTCCAACCTAATGTTGGCTTTGATTCACCTCAGATTACAAGAAGTACTCAAAACAGATTACGAAGCGCTCTTTGGAGGAAAACACATTATTGTTTTCGGAGATCTTCTTCAATTAACACCAGTGAAAGATGAGCCTATTTTTAAAACCTTAGGACACAAACTCTGCCGGAAAACTGTTGGCAGCATAGGAAATGTCAACCTTTGGCAACATTTCGAATACAGAGAATTAACAGAAAACATGCGGCAATCTGCAGATCTCACTTATGCCAATATCTTAAAAAGTATGGTGTTCTATATCAACAAACACAAGCAAAATTGAAAACCCAGCACATTCATGCACTTTATGGCGATAATGCATGTGCTACGGACGTTATGGAACAATTAGCGCACAAAAATGTCAATTGTATGGCCTTAATGCCAACTCTTGCAAGCTGTTTCAAATTCAATGAAACAATGTTAAAAAAAGAAATGCAACCAATAATTGAAATTAGCGCCACAGACAAACTAGACATACATGGTATGACACTACCCATGTGTGAACAAGCCACAACAAGATTAAACAGTTCAGAAAATTCAATCTCCAACACAGCTGGTTTGGAAAAAATATTTAAATTATCCTTAAATTGTAGAGTAATGCTTAAACGTAACCTTGACGTGGATCAAGGACTAGTTAATGGAGCACTGGGTACAGTTGTTGGCTTTCAAACATACCCACGTGACAACAACATTCAGTTTGTCAATACTCTCTCTGACAAACTTTCAGAAGTGAAAAGGATAGGACATTCAACAGCTAGATTCCTTCTCTTCAAAGGCATGTATGTATGCAGAGAACAATTTTCTCTAACTCTTGCATATGCAGTCACCATTCATAAATCACAAGGTCTTACCCTAGACAAAGCATTGATAGACATTGGTAACAAAGTCTTTAAAGAAGGCATGAGCTATGTAGCACTACCACGCTTACGTACACTTGACGGTCTATTTCTAATCAACTTTGATGCAAGTAAAGTAAGCGCTGATATTCCTTGCATTTTAGAATACAATAGACTTTGTTCACTATACACCCCCCATCTAAAAACATATCCTGTTCCACAAAAAGTAAAACGTTGTACAAGAAATCAAACAGAAATGCAACAGGATGTCACTGCAAATCCTCTGAACTAATACTTCATCAAGTACCAAAAGCAAAAAAGAACCTATTAGGGAAAGTAAACCAGGTACTTCTTCCAAGAAGGAAGACAAACTAAAAAAAAAAGCTCTCAGCTACAGAACTACCTGGTCCATTTAAACTTTCAAATATAACTGGTGTAAGTTGCTACGAAAATGTAGCAATTAATATTCTATTTCAATTACCTCCAATTGTTGACAACATTTACTTACACAGTACAGACCAATTGTGTTTGCAAATGTTAGTACTTCATAAAAACGCAACAAACAATCCTGACAACAATTATAGTCTTTATGGAATAAGACAAAAATTGGACTACTGTGCTGGAATGGTGAAATTCACTATAAACTCACAGGAAGATCCACAAGAATGTCTAATGTACTTACTACAAGTACTGAAAACAAAAACATACCTATAAATGAAATCTTTCAGATTTCATACATGTGGAAACATACATGCACTCTCTGCAACAATGTGACACAAGAACAAATCCCCAATGAGAGCTTTGTGTATATATCAATACCTAATTGTGAATCTGTTCCATTTCAGCAACTTGTACAAAATGCAAACCAAGGTAGATTATGTACTACCTGCAATTCGGATAATCACTCCACCTTACTAATACAAACACATAGTAAATACGTAATACTAATGCTTCTACGTTACAATGCAGATGGTACCAAAAACAACTGCAAGCCGACTGGATTCACACATGGTCAAGTATCACTTGGTAGGAAAACCTTCACAACAATAGGTATAATCTACCACACAGGAACCACAACCAATGCAGGTGACTATACTGCATATATTAAAAAATAAAATGTGAATGGTTCTAATGTAATAATAGTACCATTACTCTAAAGCAGAGATTACCAGCAAATCTTACAAACGCTTCTTTAATCTTCTTGAAACCAAAAATTATTAACTAAACTGTACTTAATCATTAACTAAACTTCTATTAGAAAACTATAAACTGTTACAATATGCCAACAGCTATATAACTGCCCCAAGATTCTACAACTAAACAGATAAATGAATACCACTAAATTATATAAAAAAATAAACAGTTAGAATACGCCAAATGGTATCTAACTAACCCAGAATTTTACAATATCCAAATAGATAAATCAATATCACTTCATTATAACATAAAATAGACTGTTAGAATATGTAAACAGGTATCTAACTGCTCCAATAATCTGCAACAAGCCAATGTATAGAACATTAGACAGAAACAACAAGTAAACACTGAAAACAAACAAACAAATAGACTGTAGCATAAAAAAAAAATCCAACGTGTTTTTTTTTCTCCCACAGAACCAATGATTTTAGCAACAAACACAGAAACTGAGCAAATTGCACAGGACACTGGTTTGTAATCTACTAAATATGAGAGTCAAAAAAAAAATTGTTGATTATTCAATGTTATAAGTTGTTACAAAATACCAATACTAACATAATATTTTCTTTTATCACAGAAATAATCAAGAAATGCATGTACTCCAGTTACTAAACCAAACAGTAAGTATATTATAATAAGTATAACCATAACAGCAAATCACACCCATAGTGCTTATAAATTTGTTCTTGGATCCAAAGGTTATAAGCCACTATGGGTGTGATATGCTGCGGTGGTTGTGGCCAGGGCATAGAGTCTTGGGTGCATGGCCACAACCACCGCAGCATATCACACCCATAGAGTCAAACATTTTAACTATGCCATATGGACACTTTTAATGTCCGCGGACATCATGAGTGTTCTTAGAACAGTTTCAACTTTGCTGCCTATAAATTTGATCTTGTCCATGCACCCAAGACTATAGGCCCTGCCCACAACCACCACAGCATATCACAACCACAGTGGCTTATAAATTTGTTGCTTATACATTCGTTCTTGGATCCCAAAGTTATAAACCACTATCGGTGTGATATGCTGCGGTAGTTGTGGCCAGGGCATAGAGTCTTGGGTGCATGACCATATGGCCATGCTCCCAAGACTCTGTGCCCTAGCCACAGCCAACGCAGCATATCACACCTACAGAATCAAACATTTCAACTATGCCATATGGACACTTTTAATGTCCACGGATCATGAGTGTCCTTAGAACAGTTTCAACTTGCCTACAAACAGTACAGACAGACATAGCGTACTCAGGACACCCTCATTTCGTTTATTTACGAACATCCCAGGACACATAATGTGTTCTAAGAACACTTTGAACATGCTTGCGAACAGACGAACAGGCATACCGTCCTCAGGACACCCCCATTTTATTTATTGATGAACATCCCAGGACACATGACGTATTCTTAGAACAGATTCAACTTGCCTGCAAACAAAACAAACAGGCTTACCGTCCTGAGAACACACCCATTTTGTTTATTTTCGAACATATCAGGACACCGCCAGTGTTCTTAGAACACTTTCAGCTTGCTTGCGAACAATACGGACAGGCGTAGTGTCTTCAGAACACCCCCATTTCGTTTATTTAGAACATTTTAGAACATCTGCGTTGTCCTTGGACAAAGCAAACACAACAGGGGGGTCTACTACCTAAATAAATAAAACATTTAACCCATCTCTTAATCCCCTACCCTCCCCAAACAATTTCACACAACAACACTGTACTAAATAGAATTTTTCAACAAAGTTTCACCGCGCTGTCCGCGGACGTCTGCGAATCCAAGATGGCAGGCGATCCCGAAACTCTGACGCGCTTCACGCTCTTCACCATCCAATCAACGAACATGTTGCATGTCCGCAGACATGACGCAAGCCGATTGGCCAATCAGGACACTGTCCACGGAGCGAACAGGGAAGTGTGTCCGCGGACCGAACATAGATATCACTAATTTTTTTTAACCTATTTTTTGCATTTTATAAAAAACTACTGGACGAATTTTCACCGAATTTGCAAAAGCACGCTTTCGGGACAAAGCCGCTGCTCCTGGTCCAAATTTGGTGAAAATCCGTCCAGAGGTTTGGGCTGTAGACGTGAAGTTTTTTCCCCATTCAGTCTATGGTAAAAAAAGTAGTTTTGGGACCCCCCTTATAACTTTGCCCCCCCTGAATCAAACCTCTCCAAACTTTGTAAAAAAAATTCAGAGTGGCCCATATACTTTTTTTGCAAAGTTTGGTGAGGATTCGTCCAAGGAGAGCGAAGTTATAAGCCACCCAAAAAGGGCTCTTCCTATGGAAACAGCAACTTAACCATAACTACACAGCCACTACCGTGTATATGATATGATATGATATGATATGATATGATATGATATGATATGATATGATGTGATATATGATATGATATGATATGGTATTTGTAACGCGCCTATACACATGTGTTTCAAGGCGCGACGAGGCAGGGAGGGGGGGACAAGGGGAGACAGACAACGATCTTACTAGGCCAGGTGTCATTCAGATCGCGCAAGTGCAGGGGTGGGGGAGGGGGAAAAGTGCAAGGGGAAGGGGAGGGGGGGAAGTGCAGTACAAGCTAAGTGGCGTAACGTAATAGATAAATAAATAGGGCCAGCTGGTGGCAAGTGTGAGGTAAGTGCAGAACAAGATCTAATCTCTCTCCCTGGCTGTTCAACCAGTATCTGGCATTCCTTGCCCACCGCATCGCCGCTCTCTGCCCTAATTTCCAGTGCTATGCGGACGATACCCAACTCATCTTCAGGCTACCCTCAGCCTCCCCCTCTCCTTCCCTCATCTCTGACTGTCTGTCTGCTATCCAAGAATGGTGTGCCGCCAATGACCTCTGCCTTAATGCCAGTAAGACTGAGATCCTACTCATCGGTACTGCCACTCCCTCCTTCCCTGTAGCTCTCTGGCCTGCCTCCCTTGGCCCCCTCCCTGCTCCTACCTGCAAGGCAAAAAACCTTGGGGTCATCTTCGACTCCACACTCTCCTTCTCTCCTCATATTTCTGATGTCGCCAAGAAGTCACACTACCAGCTGCACCTCCTCAGAGGTATTCTTCCCTTCCTCTCCTTCCCCCAGAAGCTCACTGTCTCCCGAGCCCTGGTTCTCTCGAAGCTGGACTACTGTAACAGCCTCTATCTTAATCTGCCTGCCTCCACTCTCCGCCCTCTGCAACTCATCCAGAACAGAACTGCGAGACTTGTCCTTGGCCTCAAGCCCAGGGATCGTATCTCTCCAGGACTGAAATCTCTGCACTGGCTCTCAGTGGCTGTGAGGATTAAGTTCAACAACCTCTGCATTGTCCATAAGGTGTTCTGGGTCAAGGGGCCTCAATACCTTCATCTCTCTCTTCCTAAATACCTTCCTTCTTGAGCCCTTTGCTCATCTGCCTCTAACTCCCTCAGGGTCAGTCGCTTCTCCAAGCAACGAGTTGGTGGTAGATCTCTTTCTTCGGCTGGGGCCTCTCTCTGGAACAACCTCCCTGGCCCCCTAAACTTGAAGAGAATCACCTTTGGTTCCAGAAGCTCCTCAAAACCTTTCTCTTTGCTTCTGCTTTTTCTCCTCCTCTCCCTTGCTGACTTCCTGGCTGACATTGAAATTGCACTGGTTACCTGACCAACTTCTGATCTCGGGCACAGGTCCCCCCGTCCCCCAGTTATACTCTTGTACTGCCTTCCTGGCAACCCCAGCACTTGGGGACTGTTTCTGTATACCTACTGTCCTACTTCCAGCACTTGAGACCTGATGTCTGCACTTACCCTGGACTTGCCACGAGCTGGCAGTACTTTTACTTATTTTTATTTATTCTTATCCCTTTTACTGCACTGTTCTCTCCCCCTCGCACATCTCCTCCCTCCCCTTCCCATGCACTTGCGCAATCTGAATGACACCTGGCCTAGTAAGATCGTTGTCTGTCTTCCCTCTGTCCCCCTCCCTTGCCTCGTCGCGCCTCGAAACACTTGTGTATAGGCACGTTATAAATGCCATATCATATCATATCATAACAAGCTACCACTGCATTGTACATGAGGTGACACCCCACGGAATGTGAGAACCTTCCCGTGAAACATTGTGTCACAAAAGAACCTGCAAGCATCTCCAAACAATGTATGTGTCAAAAAGACTGCTTTGGACCACAAACATGTCAAGAACTTCTATGGCACACACAACACTTGAGCACTGAATATAAGAGCACTTTGTCCATTGTTTTGCTCACATTCTAGGACCATAGATCCTCTGATATTTTCATATGCACAGACAGTACAATTGTTCACATTTGTTGTAGGCTTCCTACATCCCATATAAAGACAGTTCCCTGATGAAGGATCTGAACAATCTGAAATGCATTGAATATGACAACAGTTTATTTCTTTTTACTATTAGAATGGATGTATTTTTTTGATTCAAATTATAGTTTTGCAATAATTAAATTAACTTAATTATCTTTTTTCAGTGTATTAGTCTAAACAGAGGCACCCTGTATCAAGGAAGATTTTCTTGGTCCACGTTCTGTTGTAAGTAGCTTCACATACTGCACATGTGGATGTTGGAGTGCACCAAACACCTTATTTGTGAACAGAAAATAATCTAAACCATTCAAGTGGTGCTCACCATTTTTTGTCACCAGCACTGACTGTGGTCTGGTTGGTACAGTCACTTACTGTCAGATGGCACTTCCTATGGGCCAGGTTCCCACACAGAAAATATCCTTTAGTTGTTGAGGGTGTGAGTTCCCCATTGTTAGAGATATCAGCATGGGGGGCATTTTTTGGAAGGAGTGTCAGAACCTTTGACCTTTGTGTTTCTGTTTGTCAGAAGCCTTCTCTTCTGTTTTAGGTGCTCTAACCTGAGTCTTTTATGAAAGTGACTACTAACATACAGATCAGCATTATTTGCAATCATCCTAGAGCCTGTGATGTTCCTTTACCCTAAATAATGGTGTAATTCTGCCAGATAATCTTTTAATCATATTCTCCCTTGTGAACAAATTATACATTCGTTCAAATGGGTCAACTTTGTTTCCAATCGAACACCCATTCAGAAACCCCAAGAGCAAATTTGCAACAGCTGAGTCATTTTGTTATCCCTTTTTGAGAGTAAACTAAAATCTCCTCAGGTATCTTTCTAGGCTATTGCAATGCTTTCTGAGGAGCCATGAATTCTGATGCATGCTTTGTAAAATTGGGACTCTGTTTGGGAGCCAGCAGGATATCATCAATGAGTTGGGCCTATACTTGGCACCCTACAAGTTGGGAGGTTTCACAGAAAAGACATATACTAGCTAATCTCTATTCCAAGACATTGGCACAAGCTGTTGACTCCATCATTCCTCTAGTTCCTCGTAAAATCAAACAGAGAGCACACTGGAATTCCAGGTTTACACCAGACCTCTAAGCCCTCAGCATTAAAATGTGCAAAGCAGAAACTAAATGGAGAATTTCACCTTCTGGCTCATGTGTGTCACTGTTCACCACAGCAGCCAGACTAGAAAAACAAGCCATCTTTTTCTGCAAAATCCACTAGTTACAATACAAGAATTGCCAATGCTCAAGAGGTTGTGCACGATCTAAATGACCTAGTAAGATCATTTGTCTTGTCCTCCCACCATACCCTCCCTTGTCGTGTTGCACCAAGAAACACATGTGTACTGACGTGTTATAAATGACTTATCATATCCTATCCTCAGAGAATTAGAAACTCCCACCTTGCCACCTTACACATAACAATTAAACTCAATCAAAATACTCTTAGCACCATCGTACAGCCTCCCTCTATTGCCTCACCTCACATCATCCTACAGGACCTCCCCACATTTTGCTTCAGTAGTATCACAGTTGCAGAGATCCCTGCTATCTTGAAGGGCTTAAAACCATCTAGATGCAAAGGTAACATATGCCCTGCAACTATCTTCATGGACAACTCTGAGGCCCTGGCACCGTTTGTCACTCCTTTCATCCACTCCTCCTTCACTACCAGCCTTGGGCCACCAGCCTCAAGAAAGCCTGGGTATTTCCTCCTGCCCCAAACAACTACTAGCCCATCACAAATGTCCCTTTCCTTTTAAACATCCTAGCCATGGTGGCCTACCTAAAAATCCAACAATACCTGGAATCTAACCATATCCTAGGAATACGCCAATATGGATTTCATCCTGGCCATGGAACTCAATCAGCCTTGTTAGACTTAAATAACCAGCTAGATGACATCTGCGGTGAAGGAAAGCCTGGCCTACGTCTGCTCCTTGATCTCTCAGCAGCATTCAATCTGGTCGACACAAGATCCTCTCCCAACATCTTACCTCAATGGCCAATTTACTGACTAAAGCCACGAGGTAGATAGTCTCTTTTTTGGAGGAGATATTGATTAGAGTATTTGCAGATAATGCCAGTGCCTTCCCCAGCACCTATCTCTTGCAGTGTCCCTCAAGGTTAATATGTATCCCCTACACTCTACAACATCTTTACCAAACCATTATTCAACCTCCTAGACTCAATTGGGATTTCATATACCAACTACGTTGATTACATCCAAATTCTCCTCCCCCTCTCAGGCAACTCTTCTGAAGACTCTGACACAGTGAACACTGTCTTCCTGACTATCCAGGCTTGAATGGCTGCACACACATTTGCCTCAATGATGACAATTCTGAAATCCTACTTGTGGGCCCGTCTGTGGTGATCAAGAATCTTAACATCAATATGCCTCCTTTACAATAGACGGTATCTTGATCCCCACCAACAGTAAAGACACTGGGAGTCGACACCACAATCTCCCTTACACATCAAGTGAATGCTATTGCCTCATCTGCTGCCTTTACCACAAATTAATTAATGCCTGCAGGCTGTTCCTAACTGCTGAAAGTTGCCTCACTATCGCCAAGCAATCATTGGCTCTAGGCTTGAATATTGGAATGCACTATATGCAGGCACATCTTCACGTAACATCCAAAAGAGGCAGGTGATCCAGAACAATGCTCTCTGAGCAGCCTTCAAAATCCTGAAACAAGAACACATCTTTACCATGAGAAGAAATGTCCATTGGGCCTCATTACGACCCTGGCGCTAATGGGTTAACGGCGCCGTAAACGGCTGCAACGCCGTTAACCCATTAGTGCCTGATTACGAGGTCCTTTTACGGGACCCGACCTTAACGGCTGGTCTACACCAGCCATTAAAGTAGGGACCCGCAAAGGGACCTTGGTGCTAACTATGGTACCGCAATTTGCGGTAGCATACCTAGCGCCTACCCCATTCCCATTGAGCCCTATGGGGCAAAAATGGGAATGGGGAAGGGCCATGGAAGAAGGGGGAATTACCGCTCTGCCAACCTTGTATTGGGGTGGTAATTCCCCCTTCCTCCATGGTGGAGTCAGTAAGTTACCAGCATGGTCCATGGTGCTATTAGGTTTTCCGCCTGGGTCGTAATTAGGCCCATTGACTCCAGATACAAGAATATATCATATTTAAAATGTTTTCCATCACACACAGATGATTCTCTAACTCTGCTCCTCTGTACATCATGCAGAAAATCATGAAAGTCCAATCAACAAGACCAACTGTTATGATCCCTGCCCCTAGCCCTCATAGGCAAGTCACTGGAGCCAGGCTATGATTCTCCATTATGGCCTTAAAGGCCTTGCCATCTCATCAAAGACTCTCCTGGAGTCAGTCCCGGTGCCTTTGGCGCCAGGCTCATACTCAATGTGAGGATGACATGGGACCTGGACTTGTTAATGAGCTTTTGTGCAACATGGAGGCGCCCACATAGCTCAGTTCTAAGAACTGTGCTATGCGGTCTAGTGTTTTGGGTGTAGTCAGGCCTTGGAATACCTGGGGGCTACATGAGCCACGCCCAGGCAGAGGAACACACTTCGTGTTACTCTGCAGTTAGCAGCGTGACACTCACTGTGTTCAGCTCGGTTCCTTACCAGCCTTCCTGGAGCCTCGCACATGAAAGAACAACAAGAACATCTTTAATATAACACTTACCTGTGAGTGGTATCCTGTTCACAGTCCATCGCTCAACTGGTCCAGAGAACAGCCCATCTCAGCGCTGCATCCATATCCGGAACGCTGCAACCTGGAAAGAAGGGAACAAAAACAGCATTAGTAAGCGTTAACATATTTCAATTCAGAAAGCAGCAAGAACCATCAGACACATACCAGAATTCTTGCCATTCTTGGTCAACACACATCCAAGGAACCTCACAACAACCTACAAAAGAGAGGAAAAACACCTTAGCACATGAAAAGACAAGAAGGCGTCGCGCATCGCGCATTCACTCACCGCTTAGTGCTCTCTCAGTCAGCATCCATTCTGGGACATTACAACGGCCTACAAGAAAAAGGGGAGACACAGGTCAGCACAAGAAAAGACAAATAGCGCAGTGCATCGTACATTCACTCCCTGCCTCGTGGTCAACCCCATCAGCACGACAATAACCTCTTCCTGCACCTAGAGGAAGAAGCAGAGACGGACAGTTTATCAACACTGTAAAAAGCAAACGTACCTTAACGAACTGGAGTCACAGCAGGTCTGGACTCGAACAGGGCCTGCACCAGTGAAGCAAGTAAGTCGCGACACGCCAAAACCAGCCACTCGCCCCTGCACCGAGGAGGACGACGGAGAGCGTGTCATACAAAAAAGCAAGGTGATGAGAAGGCTTAAGGGGAAGGTTTGGTCCTCAAGGGAGGTGGGAGCCCAGCAACAAGAGAGAATAGGGTTTCAAATCTGATATTCCTATATTGCAGGCCCAATCCTCGGCCGAACAAATTCCAAAGGGAGGGGTTTGAGAGTGCAAGTGGTCCAACCAGGGCTGGGTGGCGTCCCCCTGGATATCAGGTGAGCGTTACACCAACTAGATCAGCCTATGCTCAATGGATTATCATGCCCAAATCCAAGCAGGTCAAAGTTGGAGGCTTGAGTTTACCAGCCATGGTGATCACCCTTTTTGGACACCCTCCCACCTATCCTGCGATAAGAACATTCCTACCTGGCCTTCCGCAAGGTTTTAAAGATGTGGCTGTTTCATAGACACTGTCATATGGGCGTCCTATGATGCCATAACTCACCATTTTTTAAATGTCATGCATGTAACTGGTAATTAATTCAGCACCTTAATGCCCTTGGGCTTAGTAAACTATATAAATGTAAAAATAAATAAACAAATACATTGATAAATATAAGTTACCAGTCAGGATAACACCCCACAACCCTCCTCCACCTACTGGAGATGGAAGTGTAACTCCTGTCCCTCAAACCAGTTAAAATATCTTTCCCCACCTCATTTACCTAGACTACTTGACAAGGTCCTTGGGAATATGGCCCCTAGGCGTGGCCTGGGTGCCATGGCTTAAAAGAATTTTCACCCAATCAGAATCCCCCCTCTTACCTTCAAGCTCCAGCATGTGCCAGATGTCTCTGGTTTGCTTGGGCTTCTTAGTATGATGTTTCTTTTCTGGAAGGGATACCCTCCTTTCTTGTAGAATGGGTTTGCTAGCAGCAAAATGAACCACAGTAAGAGAACACTTATGGTGACCACCTTGTCACCCCTGAAATGTTTCCTACATGCCACAGCATGACTCATCAAAGGATTCTACATAATCAACCACATCATCTGACCTTCATCGAATTGCACTAGCTCCTACTTCAAGCACCTATCACCTTCAAATCATGAAACATAATCTATAAGGCATGTATCCTCAAGCCCCAAGCTTCCTCACTGACAAGCTGTGCATTTCTGGAGACCTACGAGCCACCAATATTAAGAACGTGTGCCGACCTGAGCACCATAGCTGCTGGAAAGAAAGAACCAGAAACAGGCCTCCTCTGTCTATGCCCCCATAATCAGGATCTGCCCCTCATCATCAAGAGTCTGACCCCTTCACAGAGCCTAGCTGGCTCTGGCTCAGTGGACTATTACCTCCACAACAGGGACCTGTTTTTGACCTCATGGTCACAGGTTTGAATCCCTGAAGGTCCACTCAGCCCCTCATCTTTCCGAGGTCGATAAAATGAGTACCATTAAGTTCGGTAACAAGAAGAATCTGTTATCTGTCAATACTATCTGGGCACGGTTAGTATAGCTTAGCTCAGTGGCAGCGCACTCCACTTAGAAGCAAGACAATGCACAGCAACACAGGTTTGTATCCCGGGTCTGCGCTTAAAAACCTCTTTGGTATTAAGCGTGTTATAAACAAATATATAATTATAATAGCGACAGGATGTCCCACTCGGGGTGAATGTGCGCTCTACAAATAAACATGTTAAGTTATTTTCACTTCTACATATCAGAAAGGAGCTTTTATCTTCTTCTTGAGTAGCTTGGCAATGATGTGGTGCAGTCCTATAGCAGAGATCAGCTTGAATCAAGTGAAGAACAGGCGGATGGTCGAGTTGGTGAATTGAACCAGTCAAATTGGTACAAAGTGGTCTAGGTGATGTTATGCAGAAAGGCGATCCCCCTGCCTGGCGTCTCTGCTTCCCTCAGTGTGTTCTCCCTCCTATGACTGTCACTCTTCTACATCAGCTGCATTGGCTGCCGGTGACAGCACGGATCGAGTTTAATATTGTGTGTATTTCCCACAGAACCTTCCACAATGTCTGTCCTCATTATCTGAAAAGGAAATTGGCAAGGTACTTTCCAGGAAGAAGTCTCTGTTTTGAATCACATGTACTTCTTAAGATTCCTTAAATACCATCAAAAACATCTGGGTGGCCATTCTTTTTCAGTTCTGGCCCTTCTTCCCCTTTTTTATTTTAACTTATGCGTGGTTTTTGTGTGAGCTGCTTTCCTCTCAGCGGCTAGATGCCTTTGGGCCATAGTTTGCGCTTTATAAATCTTATAATAATAATAATAATAATAATAATAATAATAATAATAATAATAATAATAATGATAATAAAGAACTCCGTTGTTTTCCGAACCGAGGTCCCAATCAATAAATACAAACATATTTATAATACTATTAATAATAATAATAATAATAATAATAAGAAGAAGAAGAAGAAGAAGAAGAAGAAGAAGAAGAAGAAGAAGAAGAAGAAGAAGAAGAAGAAGAAGAAGAAGAAGAAGAATACACATACCCTGTGAAAAGTCTAAAACTCCAAATAGAAACTGGGTACCAAGGTGAAACTCGGGATCTTTCAGAAACCACACTCCCTCCCTCTTGGGAAGAATGGCAGGTACGGCTATCACTGTGGCTATTCCTATTCACTATTTGACCCCCAAACGAGCTAACTGCCCTCCAGGTATTAGCTAGCCCTCGATGTCGGTGCTGTGCCACATATCTAGGGTGAGGGGACAGTGGAGAGACTGACCCTATCTCTCAGCTGTAGTAAAACCCATGGGTCACATGGGGCTATACTCATAAAAATGTGTTCAAACCAGGAATCACAATTACTTCCATGTTTGTGTGTATCCAATCACACAACTTAAAAAGAATATATGTAGGCCTGAGGGGTGCACATATTATTTGTATATTTATATCAGTTTGGCCATATTAATTGGGACATCCCTTTATTTGGTCTACCGTTGTAAAGCCAGTGCAGTGCAAACTTAAAGCAGAGTTATTTCCCCCAACGGACAACTGGCAGATTTTTTATCCGCCATACACTAAACCAAGCACAGAGTCATTATAGGATTTCCTTATCCTAAAGGACTCATAAAAAGTGCTCGCTCTTCTTAGCTGAAGGCTGTTTTGATTGGTGTTTCTTCTTAAACAACTCTACATGCTGAACTATTAAGGTTCGAATTCCGATCTGTAGCAGCCCTCTAGCATGAGAGAGAGCTTAAGGTTATTTTGCTAATACTCTGGAACATTTAGGTGTGGCAGAACTTCTAGGTCCTTCTTGAATGTCATAGATGTGCTTCTTTCCTTGTTCTGTCTGAAGAAAATGGGCACCTGTTCCTTGCACTTCTTTGATGCTGTGGGCTAGCTCTCTGTTTCTCGGTCAGTGGAAGAAGTGGGTGGGAACGTTTGGCAGCAGTGTTCCTCTACTATTTTTTTGTTGATGTTTTACTGTTCCTATACTTTTATTTTTAAAAAGAAACCATTTAAAAAAGTTTAGGATGTAGTTCAAACTTGCATTTGAGTGCACTGCACTGACCATTCCCTTAATAAGCAGGTAGTGTGTTTGTGGGTTGTTAGGCAGAATTATATGCAGTACCCTTTGAGAACACCACACATGGTTGTACCTCACACTTTGCCTCAGCAGGTGGAGGGGTCACAGGTGTGACCTTGGACAATCTTGGGGATGTCCTTGTTGGTAGCACATGGGTGCTATCTGACTTTCTCCTTGAGGCCTTGGATTTCCCCTTTGCCTCTTTCTTTCCAGAAATCACAGTGAGCAACTCCTATGGAGTGGGAGTGATAGTTTCCTCTATCAACTCCTCTGGAGAGCCTCTCAATATCCTCTCCCTTGTAGGCCTTACTGGGAGTCCTGAGGGTGTTTGACACAACTCCAAGAGTTTTCAGGTCATTATCCAACAGGACTCTCCCAGCCACTTCACTCTGCACACTAACAGGTATCTTGACAGTCATATCATTACACTGGATGACAGCTGGTAACTGGGGAAGCATTTGCACAGGGCCTCCAGCTAACTTGGTGAGGCATTTGGGTGCCTTGGCAACATCTTCCACCTTGAAAAATGATTCATCCACCACAGTTATGCTGGCACAAGTGTCTCTGATGGCAGGAGTCTCCTGTCCATTCACAATAACACTAAGTGGTTGAGCCAGTTTCTGAAGAGTCAGACCTGGAAGAAGACACTGTTTTGGTTGGAGATCTTGACCCTGTTGACCATCCTGAGCTGCAGTCTTGGCAGAAGGTGTACCCAACAGGGCAGACTTCAGAAGAGGACAAAAAGAGTGTCCTACTCTCGAGGGTCTTCGACAACAGGCTGCTAACCAACTTGATGGGCAAGAAGTTGGAAAGCATAGGTTAAGCTGGGAAGATGGCCTCTTCTACAGTGAACCAACTGAGTCTATCCCTGGGGACTGCAAAAGAATTGTAGTGTGCCTTGCCAACAGACGCCAGTTCCTACAGTTGGCCCATGAGACACCTTTGGCTGGTCATTTGAGTTTCAAAAAGACCAAGGAAAGGCTCTCCGTATACTCCTACTGGCCTAAGATGGGTTCAGAAGTTGACAAATTCTGTAGGAACTCTCACACTTGCCAGTGGTGGGAGTTCCTTTTGAGAGGGTGGGCATCGACATTGTTGGTCCTCTTGACCCTCCCACATCTTCAGGGAACAGGTTTATCCTGGTTGTAGTAGACCATGCTATAAGATACCCAGAAGCCATACCTATGAGAACTGTTACAGCTCAGGCTGTGGCTAAGGCTCTGCTTGGTATTTTTACCAGAGTAGGGTTTCCTAAGGAAGTGATATCCGACAGCGGATCCAACTTTATGTTATGCTACATGCAACCCATGTGGAAAAACTGTGGTGTCACTTACAAGTTCTCTACAGCCTATCATCCACAGACAAATGGACTGGTAGAGAGGTTTAATCGTACTATGAAGAGCATGATAGGTGCTTTAGAGGAACCCCTTAAAAGAAAGTGGGTCCTTCTACTGCCATGCCTTCTCTTTGCTTATAGAGAAGTCCCTCAGGAGGGAGTTGGTTACATTTCCTTTGAACTTCTTTATGGCCAACCAGCCAGAGGCCCCTTGGCCCTCATTAAGGAAGGGTCGGAGAGTGCTCCTTCTCACAAGCAAGTCAGAGTGACTGACTATGTGATAGGTCTCCAAAGGAGAATGTCACACATGATGGCAGAAGCTAGTGATAACTTAAAAGCAGGTCAGGCTCTGGTCAAACATTGGCATGACCAGAAGGCCAGCATGGTTGAGTTTACTCAAGACCAGCTTGTATTAGTTATGGTGCCAACAAGGAAGAAGGCCTTGCATGGCAAATGGACCCTTCAAGGTTGTGGGCAAACTTGGAGAGGTGAACTATTTGGTGGACTTAGGTAGACCTAAGGAGGCTCGAAGAGTCTTTCACACCAACCGTTTGAAGGCATATGTCTCGAGACCAGAAGTGAGAGCTTTGCTTCTAGCTTCAGCTCAAGAGGAGGAAGAGAGTGAACCTCTACCTGACCTCCTCAGAGGCCAACCTTTGGATGAGAAAATAGGAGTCAATCTCTCTTCTCAACTGACTTCTGAACAACAGGAGGAGTGCAAAGTTCTGTTAAATCAGTTTGTCTCCCTGTTTTCACTATCACCAGTCTTGACCCCTTGGGGCCAGCATGATATTCTCACTGGTGACTGTCTAACTGTGAAAAGCAGAGGTTAGAGAATGTCAGAACATGTGCGATCCCACATCAAAGAAGACGTCAATAAGATGCTCAATCTCGAGGTTATATAGCCCTCTACCAGTCCATGGTCTAGTCCAGTTGTTCTAGTACCAAAGGCAGGATCCGAGGAGTTGAGATTCTGTGTGGACTATAGAGCTCTAAATGCAGTCACTAAGACTGATGCCCATCATTTGCCAAGGAAAGATGAACTGGTGGACAGACTTGGTTCAGGCAAGTACCTCAGTACATTTGACCTGACATCAGGCTATTGGCAAATAGCCCTGACAGACCATGCCAAGGAGAAAACAGCATTCTCAATCCCGCAGGCCTCTACCATTTTAAGGTTATGCCTTTTGGATTAAAGAATACACCAGCTATATTCCAAAGAATGGTCAATCAAGTTATGAATGGGATGGTGGACTTCTGCATGGCATACTTGGATGACATTGCAGTGTTCAGCCCTACATGGAAAGAACATGTTGATCACTTAGGATATGTTTTGCAGGCTCTTGAGCCGGCCCATCTGACCATAAAGGCAAGCAAATGTCAAATTGGTCAGAGCAAAGTGGTCTACCTTGGTCATGAGGTAGGAGGAGGTGAAACAAGGCCATTACCTAGCAAAGTACAAGCTGTACAAAACTTGGTCACCCCTACTACTCAAACCCAAGTAACAGATTTGCTAGGTCTCACTGGGTACTACAGGAATTTCATAGAGAACTATGGGACCATAGCGTCTTCCTTGAATGTGATCTCCTCTCCAAAATTCCCTAAAAAGGTTAGATGGAATGAGAAGTGTGCTCAAGCCTTTGAAAACCTGAAGAAAGCCCTTTGTCAAACTCCAGTCCTAAGAGCTCCCGATTATCACCAACCCTTCATTGTGCAGAAAGATGCATCCAATACAGGTATAGGTGCAGTCCTTAGTCAACTGGATGAGAAAGGTAGGGAGCACCCCATTTGCTTCATCAGTAGGAAACTGAAGGAACCAGAAACAAGGTGGGCAACCATAGAGTGTGAGTGTTTTGCCATTGTGTGGTCTCTGAAGAAGTTTAGACCATACTTGTATGGATCTACTTTTGTGATTCAGACAGACCACCAACCCTTGAGATGGTTAATGCAAATGAAAGGGGAGAACCCAAAACTTCTAAGATGGTCAATCTGTCTGCAAAATGCTGATGGCCTCTCTAGGATGTTTTTAACCGTCTAGAGGTATCGACTCATTCAGGAGTGGATTAAATCCTCATGTCCCTTAGCTTGGGGGGGAGGGGGCACGTGTTAGGGAGAATTCTCCAGAATGGCTAATTTTCCTTACCTACTGAGTCCCTCAGCAGATCTGCTGGATTTGTAGGATTTATTTTTTTCACCTGGTAAGAGTGTGAGCCTTTTTTCCCACTCTCACATATGTTTTTCTGTGTGTGTTTAAAATTTTTCTTGTGGTCATGCACGGTGGAGCCTCACCTATTCCACAGGCATCATCTTTTTACTGTGTGTCACAAAGCACCTTCTGTGCAGTGACACAGGTTTGTCTTTTAGACTTCCCAACTCAGACTCCATTTTCTGGGACGGACTACTGTCTCCCAGAACATGTAAAGTTGCCATTGACTTTATTAGTCTCTTTAAATCCACAGACCCTATACAAACTATCTTACATAAAGTACTGCAAAGGGTTAATATTTATCCCTTTTTGTCTGTTTCTCTTGGAGCATTGTTTCGCTCCCTTTTCTCTAAGACTTGGCTGGTGGCAGTGGTAACTACCCTATTTTTCATACCGTGGTTATCTTAAATAACCTTGGTATTGTTTTAGGCTATCTTGTTAGCCTCGAACTTAAACCCGCTAGACCATATATGTTTTTATACAGTTCTGGATGGGTTTATTCGCCATTTCTTTTTGAAAATGTCTTTCTCGTGTTTTACTCTGCGTGCAAAACCAGGTCTGGTTCCTTTGTTCGCCGTCCTTTCGCAGGCTTCTGCACAGAAGCCCTCCTTACGCGCATGAAAGTCTGGGTAGGCAAGTGTGAGGGAGGGGTTTTAGGACCCTTGCCATGGGTTCCCTTGGTAACCCAGGTCGCACTCCTGTTTCATTGGCTAGGTGACTGTCCTGCCGGGACAGCCACCCTACTGTGTGATTGACAGCCAGGCTGGGTGAATGGTGGAAAACTACATAAAAGCAGGTCTCTGGGGCTGGAGAGGCAGAGTCACAACTAGAACGAAAGAACCGAAGAGGAGATGACAGAAGAGAATCCCTACAACGACTGAACCGCCGGGTGAAGCCCTGCTGAAGGTCCGCATCTCCAGACTCCAGACTCCAACTACAGAGAAGATCCCCCAGGAATCTTCTTCCCCTTAGCTGGTCGGACCAACAAGTTTGCCCAAACTACAAGCCAGGACCCCTCCTCTGGTCGAATTTGCTGTACAGAGCTACAGTGAACCGGATAGCCAGGAAGGTCAGACCCTGCTTGGGTTTTAAGGAGTGCACTTTTTTAAATTTCTTTGCTCTGTTGCTGGTTTCTTCCCTGCGCAGTGCAGGACCCTCCAGTCTTCCTACTTCATGTCAGTCTGACAGTCGCTTCAGGAACCGTGAGCCTGCAGGACCTGCCAGGAACATCCGTCTCAGCTACCACTTCTTCTCCATTTAAAAGTACTGTGCAAATCCAGTTGTTCATTTCATTGAGCCGAGGTGAAGGTGTGTGCGCGCCACAGCAGGTACCTAACAAGCACTGTCGGCTGTCGGGTGGGAGACTCTGCTTCGACGCTTCCAGAATCCACATTTACACAGGACTTCTACTTGGCCACGCCCACTTTGTAACGTGCCTTTAAATTGGGAAGCACGTGAGCACCAGCACGCGCGCACCACAGCAAGTACCTAACAAGTACTGTCGGCTGTCCGCTGGGAGACTCTGCTTCTACGCTTCCAGAATCCACGTTTACACAGGACTTCTACTTGGGTACTAACTCTTCCATCAATGTGCCCCATCTACTATTGGACCTCATATTGGACAAATCTTCATTATATTTAAACATTTAACGCTAAATTTGTTCTTATTTTCTGTCTTTCTGTCCATAGCCACGGCCACTTTGTAACTTGCCTTTAAATTGGGAAGCACACGTGCACAAGCGCCTGCGCACCACAGCAAGTATCTAACAAGTACTGTCGGCTGTCCGCTGTGCCGCTGTGCCGCCGTGCTGCACTGCTGTAGTGCCGTAGTGCCTTGTACGTCCTGTCATTCGATAGAACAAACAACACGGCTCACTAACTGGTAAAGGAGACTGCAAGAGCTGTAGCTCCTAATGCATGTTTATTTACATACTGTGCTACCCGACTGATTGCTATCGTAGCAAGTTCTGAGTTCTGATAAATAAGAGTACCTATTATCTGAGCAAGATCAGGCAAGCTTCATTTGCAAGCTAGTTCATGGGGGCACATAATTGGCATGTATCATCTCCATATCTCCAATTAGACCTTGACTCCTTCTACGCAAAGCAGTCGCAAAGTTAACCTTCGGCCGCTGCCTCCGCCTCGACCGGGCGAGTTCCAATTTTAAAATTACTTATGAGGATTCACACGCGACTTCTGACCGCGTCATATTTCTAACTAGTCAGTATCCTCTATTACGCAAAGTAGTTGCGAACTACACCTTCGGCCTCTGCCCCCACCCAGCATATAGCATCTAATTAAAAGAATGGGCTAACAATTTGTATCGCCTATTCTTGGAAATAGTGAACTGAAAGCCTAATTTCCACCATTAAGTTTTTTTAATTACTACAACTGTACAAACTATGCTAAGGCTAACTGCGGGTATGCCCTTTCTGCCTTCTGCTATGCCCCATGCCTTCCAGTCCACATACGTCTGGGGTTTCAGCTGCCCCCTTGTTGTTGAGGCTTCTAGCTCACCCAAACTTCGGCTTACCTCAATTCAAAGCCACCATTCAGTGCCCAACTTAAAAACCCTGGTACAATCCAACATCGGCTACCCTAGAAGTCCCCCAGGGTACTCCGTTCCAGATTGCTTATCTGATTAAACCATGCAAGACTGTTATAAGGACCAAGCCCTTTCCCCAAGAGATGGTACCTTCCATACTCCCTGCTTTATCCCTGAGGCTTACCAAGATCCCCATTCACGAGCCAAGGTCGCTTCCTCAGTTGGCCTTATACTCGCAGGCTCTTAACGGAAGGAACAAGGGGCTTTCTGATAATATCTTTGTCCCTTTGGAATCGGCAAAAAAAGATGGTATACTTTCTTCCCTTCACCCAGTTGCCCACTCAACACAAACCGAAAATAAGGTGGACTGCCCTCTTCCACCTAAAAGTGATAAAAAGGTTACAGTCAGTGGGCCTCATTACGACCCTGGCGGAGTTCGTGGTGCAATATGCACCATCGAGCACGGCGGAAAGCTGCCGATACCGCCATGGGGGTTGGCGGATTTACCGCCCCATGCCGACCTTGGCGGGGCGGTAAATCCCCAATCCCCATTTTACCCTTCCCCATTCCCATTCTTGCCCCATAGGGTATAATGGGAGTGGGGAAGGAGTTAATTACGCCACCGTAAAATACGGTGGCGTAATTAACAACGAGGTCCCGTAGCGCCATGGATTTCTCCGCCTGGTAAAACCAGGCGGAAAACGGCGCCATGGCGCTACGGGAACTCGTAGTAGGGCGGACGGGTCCGCCGCGAATACCGCTGGCGTAGACCCACTCCGCCAGGGTCGTAATGAGGCCCAGTGAGTTTACTGAGTCTAGACTTTCTAATTCTCCTGAACTATTTCCCACTGACTGCCCTAATGATATCATCTCGTCTCTGGACTCTCAGACGTCTCAGACCTCCGAAGCCCTTTATTTTGCTAAACCAACTCCCCGGCCCTCCTTTGGCTTCCCTTCTATAGCTAATTCGGCACTAGACTCAGCCCTCACTGCTATCAACACATCAACTTTCACACTGACCAAGCTGTTCGAGTTACTTGACTTGCGTGCTACCTCACAAGAACGGTCATTATTTACTCTGAATGCTAAAATCAGAAGTGGAACTGACACAGAAGAATGTTGAGGCTGATGTTATAGTTATCCCTGCCTCTAGTGATGACATACCTGAAGGACCTGTTCCTGAAAATGAGGACTTAACTTCAAATTTAACGGCTCCTTGTCTTCCGAGGACCCCCTATGAGTACGCTGACAAAAGTTTGTCAGAACCTCAAAGTGACTTAGAACAATCTAAAGTAACTAGCCCTTTATATGATATCTTTTATCATCCTTCTCAGAACAAGAGAAGAAAACATAAAAGAAACAACAAAAGAAAAATATCTGATCAACATGATGATCAAGACGAATCTTTAAATGAAAACTCCAAAAGAAAAAAAGAAAAAAATCAAAATTTAACAAAATCAAAAACTAAACGTTTTGTAGCAAACATATCTTTACCTATTCCGCAAGCTATACCCTCCATTGAGAAAGAAAAAGTAGTCCCTCCGAAGCTCCCAATAAGGATTCTGGCTCCTCCTGCACAGGTGTGCCATCACTAAAATGTAAGGTTATTGATCTTCCTGTGCCTTGTATAAAAAGCGTAACAATAACAAATTATGTCGACACTGTGAATAAGCCTTCTTCTGCTGAAGACCTTATGAACTTTTCAGTTTACTCGAACAATGATATCTCGATATTGGAAACTGTCCATCAAAGTTTACATCAAGACAAGTCTCATCCCCCCTTACGGAACCTAATATTTTGTGTTAATTTAGACCACGATGCAAACCCTTTTAGGACTCTTGAGCAAAATAGAAAAAAAGTTGTAAAAGATCACCATTTCCTAAAGGCTCTCCATTGAAGGCTGAATCACCTATGGCCCTAAATCAGACACCTCCTCCAGTTTCTGATATAAACCTATAGGGATATAACCAAACCATCATCTAATAGGGATCAAGTGACACCTTCATCTTATGATAAAGAAGCTGATCGTAATGGCGATTGGCTACCCGAGAATCTAACAGAAGAAACTTTGAGACTTATTATGATTGACAGACTCTATACTGATCCTTTTCCGAATAAAGAGACTCTTCTAACCATATTTCATATCATTACTCAATTGAAACATATTAATTCATCGGATATCAATGGTGTCTCTTATCCTATACCAGCTCACCAAGATATTGTGGAAATAAAAATCTCTTCACTAATAATCAAAAACGATGTGTGGGATCAAAGACAATTGCTGCTCCAGAAGGGTCTTCTACTTGAAGCTATACGTCTAGAAAGCCCGATACAAGATCATCAACAGTTGACCTGCTCTCAAAAACAACAATCTGGTCAGAATGTAGACAACCCATTATGTTAAAATTGCAACACAAATCCATGAAACTCTGCCCAAGCTAAAGAATCCAAATGGACGTGGGTATCACATGCTCGAGAACTTGCACAAAAGAAATCTTTGCCATTCAACTTGCAGCAGCACCAATGCTCCATGGTGTCTTGGAACACTCGTGGGTTTTCGCATTCACTCTTGCTTAATAAATATGACATTGTTATTCTTCAGGAAACGTGGATGACATCGATACCCGTTTGGCCTGAACATCAAGTAGTGACAATTTCTGCTTCCAAGGCAGCCAAATGTAGAGCATCTGTTGGACTCCTAGTAGCAATAAGAATAGATGCACAATTAACTATCATTCCATGGAAAAGCCCTGATCCCGGGATTCAACCAGTAATGATTTGTACTTCTGATAAAGACTTTCTTCCCTAAGACCATGATTATAAATATATATTGGAACCCTGCTTCCCCGTATGCCTCCTAATTTATGGACAACATTGAACTAATGCTTGATCAGACCCTTTTAGAATCAAATATCGCAAGCACAATAATAGTTGGAGACTTTAATATGGAACTATTACAAGCCTCTGATTGTTCCATCAACTCAAGAGCTGCAAACTGGTTATCCTTAATGAAAATCAGAGGCTTTTCGATGTTAAATGGCACCTTTGCCAATGATATCCCTCCTAGACCGACTTGGATTAGAGGTAATTCACATTCAACTCTAGACTATGTATTTATATCTAATAATTCAAATAATATGATAACCAGTTTTCAAACTATTCCAACAACTGCTAGTGATCATCATTTAATTGAGGTCTTCTGGAGAGCTCACAATAAAGAAAACTCAGAATATTACAAGGAATCTCTAGATATAAATAATGTTTTCATTAAAATCATAATCCAAGCTAATGCTCACTACATCAAACCAATCTTTGCTCACAAACACCGATGGAATCCTGTCATATCTACTCTGAGAAGAAAGTTACGTAGAGAACTAAGATTACTACCCTTACATGAAAATCAAATTCTCAAGAATCTTTTTTAAAACAAATATAGAAACCAAATCAAACAAGTACTAGCAATACAAAAACAAAATAATGCTGAAGTAATGCTAAAAGCACTACTATCAAAAAAGACAAGAAAATATGGAAGGTGATAAATGAAGTAACCCTAAAGGCCCAGAAATCCACATTATTAAATAATATAGATCAAACAACATGGACAAATTATTACCAGAAACTGCTTACGAAACCTTCAGAAGATGCCACCAGTAGAAATGACGAGATGTCTGATTTTCTGGGTTTCAAATTTGACATCGTGATCATAATTTTAATAATTAAAACACTGAGCAATTTGCAAGATCTGGGGCCAGATATGTTGACTAATGCGACCCAAAAAGTGAATCCTGAGGCTTGGACTGGTGTCCTATACTTTATCTTTCAAAACATTGTTAACCAAAAGAAATGCCCCCCTTCCTAGCAGGAAGTGATTATAATCCCGATTTTTAAATCGGGCGACCAACTAGATCCAACAAATTATCGCCCTATCACTCTTTTAGATGCCCTGGGAAATTTTTTAGCAAGGCTAGTAGTAAGGGACTTTTCCAAATGGCTAAAAGAACACAAGCTAATGGACATACACCAATCGGGTTTTGTACCAGGGATTGCCACTGCTCTAAATGTATTTATTATATCAGCTGTCAAAGCTCAAGCGAACCAAAAGAAACAACCGATTTATCTTGCTGTAGTCAATTTTAAACAAGCATTTGATTTTATTTCACGTTCGCTCTTATGGGAGAAACTTTTAAAGGCCAATTGTCCTGATTATATTTATCACCTGATTCTACATTTCTATTCGAACACGAGTATTAAAATTAAACTGTCCACTGATGGCCTTCTAACTAAGTTGATTCAAACCAATTCTGGCTTGAAACAAGGCTGTCCATTTGCTTCAATACTTTTTAATTTTTATATTCGTGACTTTTTTAAAGAATTGATGAAAGTTCAGTCTTATTCACTCCATCTCGGGACTCTGCACATTCCTTATCTACTTTATGCAGATGATCTTGTTCTCTTCGATATAACTCCCATAGGACTACAGAGGAAATGAAAAGCGCTGGCAGGGTATGCAGAAGAAAACAAGCTTGAAATCAATACTAAGAAAACAAAAATATACATTTTTCACCACTCGGTAAAAAAAAAAAATAATAATAATTGGTTCCTCTCAAAAACTCCTCTTGAAAAAATAAAACAATATAAATACTTTGGAGTTAACATCAACTCAGATTTAGCTGACAAACCATATAAAGAGGAACTTACCCTCAGGATGAAATTTCTAGCAACCCAAGCTAAAGCATAAGAAAGAAAGTATGGTTCATTCTCTCTGATCCCAGCTCGAATGTTTTATCTCCAGAAAGCTGTCCCCATAATCACTTACGGTAGTCAGACCAAAATCATGATAAAGCAAGTGAATTGGGAATACCTGGAAGGAGTTTATTGGAAAGCAATTTTACCTGTACCTCTAAACCTGCCCAATATCTCTAATTCGCTATGAACTGGGTCTGTCTTCCCTAACTGTAGTAGTCTCTTGGTCTATCCTATCATTATATCGGAAAGCTCTCCTTGCTACAGATGTGTCAACAAACCTATTCCCTGTCATAAAAGAGATGATAGAAAGCAAAAAACATTCTGTACTATCCAAATGGATAGAGTGTTGTGAAAAATTATTGATGGAGGCGGGGATATCACTGAATGAACTTTTGGTACTTCCTCATAAAGCCAAACTTAAGCTCTTCAGGTATGACTGGATCATGACAAGCGAAAAATGCCTTCAATACTCAGTTTTCAATGCAGGCGTCTTTTTAATTAAAGCATAGAATGATAGACCCAAATACATCCATGCATTCCCAGATAGATCGTACGCTGATACTTTTTTACGTTTTAGACTAACAGGCCGATTCATGGAATAATTAGCGCGGCGCAAGTGGGCAAAAACGTGCGAATCGCAGTGGAATAGCGAAAATCGCAGTGCAAGTGCGAAAATCGCACGAAAAGCAGCGCACGTCGATTCATGGAAGTCCGTGCGCGAGAAAACCAGCGGATGTGCGATAAAAAAGTGTGCCGCGCACGTTGGCGCACAGGCCATCTAACAGCGTGCGCCAGGTCACAGCGAAAATCGCACAGGCCACAGCGAAATTCGCACATAGCGCGGCGCACGCAACAAAAGTAGGCGGAACACGGGCGTAACACTCGGAATGGGGAACAACTTGCAAAAACGTGGGCGTCACGGGGGAAGTACAGGGCACAAGTGCGCGGAACGCCCATACGCTCGCCTACAACACGTATTCATGGAATAGAATAGGGCAAAAAAGCGCACGCTCAAACCAGCGCACAGGCACAAACACGACCGCCACAAGAAAGCAGGCGGTAGCGTCTCTGCGGCTGTAAGAAATGTGCGCCAAAAGGTGCGCCAACAAATAGCACCAATATACTGCCATGATGAATGTCCTATACTGTGGCCCTCCAGGACAAATGACGTGCAAAAGGGTACCCACAAACACGGACACCCGCTGACAAAAAATACGTGTGCGTGTATACCGGGGTGCGCAGGAAGTCTCACACGCGATTTCAGCAGGGTACATGTATTACAGGGGTTTGCGTGAAGTTTTTCACGCGATCGGGCCTGGGGGAGCAGGCTACGTGTCTTCCAGGGGTTCGCGTGAAGTTCCTCACGTGATCGGGCCTGGGGGAGCGGGCTACGTGTATTACAGGGGTTCGCGTGAAGTTTTTCACGCGATCGGGTCTGGGGGAGCGGGCTACGTGTATTTCAGGGGTGCGTGGGAAGTTCCACACGTGAATAGCCTGGGCGAGTGTATTTAAGGGGTTCGCGTGAAGTTATTCACGCGATCGGGCCTGGGGGAGCGGGGTACCACTCACGTCTGCCTTGCGTGTAGAAGAACGCGTAGCCAACACCCGCTGTGAAGTAATAGCGTGTGAACCCCAACGGATGGAAAACACACGCACCGCACGAAAAGCACGTACAGAACATAAAGGCACGCGGGATCACCAAGCCCTGCCAGGGCAACGCCCGTGCGCAAAACGTCACGGACGCGCTTACGCTGTAAGGGCCTTTGGTCCAATGAAATCGCGTACGGGCAACGCCCGTGCGCAAAACGTCACAGACGCGCTTACGCTGTAAGGGCCTTTGGTCCAATGAAATCGCGTACGCGTGCTGACGTGCTTACGCGCTAAGGGCCTTTCCTCGATTTTCACGCTGACGTGCAGGATTTTCACGTGCCAAATCACTCCGTATCAAGCTGGCCACGCGAAAACAAACGGAAGACCACGCTCCTGCCCAGAAGGCCGAATTACTGCCCCCCAGTGCCCCGAGCAGCCTCCCACGTGCCATCTGCTGCTGCCTGCCTGCCTGCCTACTGCCACCGTGCCCTGCCATTTGGTGCCTGCACATCAGCCATCTGCAGGTGTCCAGTTGCTGTGTCCACCCCTGCTGGAACAGAAGACTCCCGACTCGGATAACATCGCTCCACAGCCCAGCCCCAGGACCCAGTTGCCCACCCACTCCTGCCCCTGGGGTTGCCTTGTCGGGCACATCAACATCTGGCACCAGTGGCAACCCCCAGCCAGAGGGGCAGAGGGGCACCAGCTTCACTGCCACCGAAGTTGGTGTCCTGGTGGAGCAAGTCCTGGGGCAGTATGATGCCCTCTTCGGATCGTCCCGCGCCAACAAGGAAGGATGGGACAGGATCTGGGCCGACTGTGTGGTTGCCATCAACGCGGAGGGGGTGGCAACCCGCACCATCCAGAAGGTCAACAAGCGCTGGGAAGACTTGAGTTCCAGGACCCTCATGAAGGACCGGCGCCTCGTGGAGGGGGGCCGGGGCCGCATGAGTTCCATCCAGTTGAGGGTCCTGGAACGCGCACACCCAGCGCTCCACGCCCAGGTCCTTGAGAGGGAGACCCGTCTGGAGTTGAGCGGTAAGTGGCCAAGCATTGCTGTGTGAGACAGGGCATGTTGCAGTGTGCTGGTTGTCTGATACTTGCCTGCATGTGTGACATAGGCCATGTACGCATGTATGTGTGCAGGGACATCATGGGAATGCATGTGCGACCTGTAATGTGTGAACCGCACGGTTGTTGCATGGGTTTGAATGCGACATGGGGAGCCCTGTGCAGATTGCACACATGAGAGCATGGCAGTCTCTGTTCCTGGACATGGGTGGGGGCGAGGGATGGGTGCTGATGCCAGATACATATGTGGTATCCATGTCTGTGTGCCTGACCTGCGTGTCTGTGACTTGTGAGTGCCATGGATGCATGACACATGTCTGTGACAATGTACAGATTCACTGATGCAGCCTAGTCATCCTTGTATGCACTGTGATTGGGGTGTACGGGGCCAGATGGATGTGACTGAGGTGAAGTGTGTGCATGTGATAGGCAGGACCCATGATGCATGTGAGTCCCATTACATTGTATGATTCGAGAGTCCATTGGACATGCATTGAAATGTCCATGGCACGCACCATGACTGTCACTGTGTGTGTTTTGCCTGGACTGACACATGTGTTGTGGTGTGACATGATGGAAGTGTACTTTGACAGTGGCACTCATCTGCTATTGCTTCCTGTCTAGGGGACCATTGTACAGTACGCTGATGCTTGTGTTCTATGTCTCCCTCTACGCAGCGGCTAGTGAAGGAGAGGGCGGAGACGGCGCTGTGGAGCAAGGCGGCGGGGATGCCCCCACGGCTGCAGCGGAAGTGGTGGGTGAGCCCCCACAGGGGCCTGCTACGGCGGTAGACGGCGAGGAGCCATCCAGGTTGGTGGTTTCCACAGAGGAGGAGGAGGCCGCCACTGAGGCGCACATGGGGCCTGGCTGGTGGGGGCATCCCTGCTGGTGCAAGTGGTGCAGTCCAGGGGCAGAGGCAGGAGGCAGCACAGGTCACCGTGGAGGGGCCTGTGCATGTCGCTGTCCCTGAACCTGTGGGTGCACCACCTTGCACCAGCAGGGATGCCCCGTCCCAGGCCCGTCCGCAGGTAGAGGGGATGTCCATGTCATCTGACTCCCCTCCACCTGCGGACGAGGGGACCCCTGGCCGTGTGGAGAAGGTCCTGATTGGGGTCGCGATGCGCATGGCTGTGATTCGTGATGCCGTGCGTGCTTCCCAGGAGGAGCACGCACGTCATCACGAAGAGCACCGTGCCGACGTGGCCCAATTGGGATCGTCCATGTTCGGGGGTTTCCTGCATGTGTCGGCCAATCTGGCGGCCCTCTCCTCCTCTGTGGAGACTATACGCCAGTCGTTCTCCTTGCCGTCTTCCGGCCCAGATGCCACCAGGGCCCCCTGTGGACCTGCCCTGACCAATGCAGCCAGCTCGGTGGGGATCCCATCCCTGCCACAGTCGGGAGTCAGAGGTCCAGCAGGGGTGGACATCACAGCAACTGGACCCCAGCAGATGGAGGATGTGACGGCATCATCGGGCAGGGCACGTGCACGACGGCGTCGGTGGTTTCCATCATCCTGGATGCCGTTGTGCTGGCAGAGGCAGTGGCGTCGGAGGCAGCAGCAGGCTCGACGTGGGAGGCATCATGGCTCAGGGCCATCAAGATCAGAGGGGCAGGCATCGGCCGGAGGGCAGGAGAACCCTGGGATGGTAGTGTCTTCCGTGTGGGAGCAGTTGGTCCAGTGGAAAGGTGCGGAGCGGCAGCGGGTGGAAGAGGAGCGGCTCACCATGGTCAGGGCGGAGTTCTCCATGCGTCGGGCGTTGAGGCGGGCTGAGTGCCTCGAGGAAGCTCGCAGGGAGTTTGAGGTGAACATGGGTTTATCCCTGCGAGACCTCGGGGCCAGGACAGAGTCCCGCCTCCAGGACATCCACATGGAGTTCGATGATGCCCTGGCCGGCAACATCACAGAGTGAGCCGTAGGACTTGCCCGCTGCCATTGTATATAGTTATATAGTTAGTGGTAGGTTTCCTTTAATTATTTTTTTTTTTTATTAATTGGTTGCGATTGGCCAATGCGCCACTTTTTTGTATATAGTTCAGTTTTTAGTTAGTTGACATAGTTAGGTTTCATTTGGTTGGGCTCATGGACCCGGGATTGTCTTGTAAATAGTTATTCTATGGATTTTTTGATTTCTTGGATTTTTTTCATGGACATTCATCTTCTTTTTGTTGTTTTGCTTAGTGGTTTTTCTAATTTCATTTCCATTCAAGTTGATTTTCAATACATTTTTATTTTCATCCTTCAATGTGTCGTATCATCTCATTGCTTTCATGCATGTCATGTTGGGTGTTTTAACATTCACTTGCAGCCATTGTGTGTGACAGACATGTGTTCATTTGCATTATTTACATTGGGTGTGTAACATGTAATTGCCTTTGATATGTGGGTGGATGTGATAGTTGGTTGGGCCTTTTGGCAGGGGAGGATGGCCATTACGGACATGATTGGGGATTGTTGGGACCCAAGTGCAGGGGGGCATGGATGGGACATGGGCGGGGGCCTGCTGGCAGGTGCCCCACAGTGCTGGGGGGTGGGGGTGGTGGGGGACATGAGTTGGACATGGGCGAGGGCCTGCTGGCAGGTGCCCCACAGTGCTGGGGGGTGGGGGTGGTGGGGGACATGAGTTGGACATGGGCGACGGCCTGCTGGCAGGTGCCCCAAAGTGCTGGGGGGTGGGGGTGGTGGGGGACATGAGTTGGACATGGGCGAGGGCCTGCTGGCAGGTGCCCCACAGTGCTGGGGGGTGGGGGTGGTGGGGGACATGAGTTGGACATGGGCGAGGGCCTGCTGGCAGGTGCCCCACAGTGCTGGGGGGTGGGGGTGGTGGGAGACATGAGTGGGGGCCTGGTGGAGGCTGCCCCTGCACTGCTGGGGGGTGGGGGTGGTGGGGGACATGAGTTGGACATGGGTGGGGGCCTGCTGGCAGGTGCCCCACAGTGCTAGGGGGTGGGGGTGGTGGGGGACATGAGTTGGACATGGGCGAGGGCCTGCTGGCAGGTGCCCCACAGTGCTGGGGGGTGGGGGTGGTGGGGGACATGAGTTGGACATGGGTGGGTGCCTGCTGGCAGGTGCCCCACAGTGCTGGGGGGTGGGGGTGGTGGGAGACATGAGTGGGGGCCTGGTGGAGGCTGCCCCTGCACTGCTGGGGGGTGGGGGTGGTGGGGACATGAGTTGGACATGGGTGGGGGCCTGCTGGCAGCTGCCCCACAGTGCTGGGGGGTGGGGGTGGTGGGGGACATGAGTTGGACATGGGTGGGGGCCTGCTGGCAGGTGCCCCACAGTGCTGGGGGGTGGGGGTGGTGGGAGACATGAGTGGGGGCCTGGTGGAGGCTGCCCCTGCACTGCTGGGGGGTGGGGGTGCAGGGGGACAAGCAGGTGTGCAGGGTAGTCCCCTGTTTTGTGGGCTGCCTGCAGGGGCCGTCGAGGGTGTACAGGGAACACCTGTGAGGACCCACCCAGCCTAATCGCGTGTGGAACTTCCCGCGCACCCCTGAAATACACGTACCCTGCTGAAATCGCGTGTAAAAATTCCCGCGCACCTCTGAAATACACGCGCCCAGGCTATTCGCGTGTGGAACTTCCCGCGCACCCCTGAAATACACGCGCCCAGGCTATTCGCGTGTGGAACTTCCCGCGCACCCCTGAAATACACGTACCCTGCTGAAATCGCGTGTAAAACTTCCCGCGCACCCCTGAAATACACACGCCCAGGCTATTCGCGTGTGGAACTTCCCGCGCACCCCTGAAATACACGCGCCCCGGCTATTCGCGTGTGGAACTTCCCGCGCACCCCTGAAATACACGTACCCTGCTGAAATCGCGTGTAAAACTTCCCGCGCACCCCTGAAATACACGCGCCCAGGCTATTCGCGTGAGGAACTTCACGCGCACCCCTGAAATACACGCGCCCAGGCTATTCGCGTGTGGAACTTCCCGCGCACCCCTGAAATACACGTAGCACGCTGGGAGACATGAGTGGGGGCCTGGTGGAGGGTGCCCCTGGATGGTGGGGGGTGGTGGGAGACATGAGTGGGGGCCTGGTGGAGGGTGCCCCTGGATGGTGGGGGGTGGGGGTGGTGGGAGACATGAGTGGGGGCCTGGTGGAGGGTGCCCCTGGATGGTGGGGGGTGGGGGTGGTGGGAGACATGAGTGGGGGCCTGGTGGATGCTGCCCCAGGATGGTGGGGGGTGGGGGTGGTGGGAGACATGAGTGGGGGCCTGGTGGAGGCTGCCCCTGGTGGCTCGGGGGTGGGGGTGGTGGGAGACATGAATGGGGGCCTGGTGGAGGGTGCCCCTGCACTGCTGGGGGGTGGGGGTGGTGGGAGACATGAGTGGGGGCCTGGTGGAGAGTGCCCCTGGATGCTGGGGGGTGGGGGTGGTGGGAGACATGAGTGGGGGCTTGGTGGAGGGTGCCCCTGCACTGCTGGGGGGCGGGGGTGGTGGGAGACATGGGTGGGGGCCTGGTGGAGGCTGTCCCTGCACTGCTGGGGGGTGGGGGTGCAGGGGGACATGAGCAGGTGTGCAGGGTAGTCCCCTGTTTTGTGGGCTGCCTGCAGGGGCCGTCGAGGGTGTACAGGGAACACCTGTGAGGACCCACCCAGCCTAATCGTGTGTGGAACTTCCCGCGCACCCCTGAAATACACGTACCCTGCTGAAATCGCGTGTAAAACTTCCCGCGCACCCCTGAAATACACGCGCCCAGGCTATTCGCGTGTGGAACTTCCCGCGCACCCCTGAAATACACGTACCCTGCTGAAATCGCGTGTGGAACTTCCCGCGCACCCCTGAAATACACGTACCCTGGCTAATCGCGTGTATAACTTCACGCGTACCCCTGATATGCACGTTACCCGCTTTGCGTTCCTTGTTTGGCAGCCCTGTAAACTGGTCCAGGGTTAGCGCAGCCCTTTGCGATGATTTAGCGATTTTGATGGCTTTTCCTTGCGCGAGGGCATTCTTGGGGGCGTTACTGGCGCTGCTGCAGGGTCGCTGCGATACTCTGCACCACGGCTGGTTTGGGAGCCTAAAATCCATGAATACGCTGTGCGCGGAAATCGGTTTTAGCGCACGTGCCTGGCGCAGACAATCGCACGCGGACACTCTGCGCCAGCCGCTTGCGACACTTTTCTGCGAAATTCTATGAATTACCCTGTAAATCTACTACCAATCAAAATTAAACTCGCACAATACGCTAAAGACAAATCAGCAAGTTCGATTTGTAGATTTTACAATACACCTGAGAATGATGATTCTACATACCATTTAATTATGGAGTGTTATAATTTGGTTGAAATGAGAAAATAAATATTTTCTAAAATATTTTAAGAATAGACTGTTGTTTACTAGAGAACTAATGTGGAAAGAAGTGTTTAACGCATCAAGCGACTCATTTATCATTGCCATGGCATACATTTTAGGCAACTAAATTTAGAAATTAATTGATGACTTCATAATTGTCAGCGATTTTGCACGATGCTTTTATTGTACCATGACTCTATATGTTGAACAAGCCTATTTTATGTTATCATTTTTATTGATGTTCTTAAAATCTTTCTAGTCGACTCATTTTAAAACTCTATAAGAATGATTTTAATATGTTAGAGTCATCAGCCTTTTGGTGCAATAACTTATTTGTAACTAATTGAAAAAGTTGATTCATCAACTAAAACAATTTTCAATAAAAGAAAAAAAAAATAAACCTTTCGCCAATCTGAGGGCAACCTCATCCGGAACTCTTGGCAAAGAGTTAACCGCGAACTACCCTGAACTGTGTCATCTTGAGCAAAAGACTTTTGTCCTATTGACTTTGGCCCTAAGCCTTTTTGATCTGATTCCCTCAATGTAGTTCCTCTTTCTAGATTTCCCTGCTTACTTACCTGTTGGTGCTACTCAATTTTTGTCTAAGTTTGTCTTTCCCTCCCTTAAATTGCTGGAGTGCCATTCTGCTCACACTTCATATTTGAACCTAACTGGTCCAGAATCTATTCGGTGTGGTGTAGTGTATTAAGAGTGTGATTTTTCAACTGCTTTACTTTAGTGAAATGTTTTACAAATGATGTGTAAATAAATGTATATTCTTTTACTCAGAAACCTTGAGACAGTTTTTGTTTGAATCTTTGTAATTGCTGTCCTTTGTGTAACCTCTTGTACTGCTCACTTTACTCTTGAGATAAGTCTGGCTGCTCAGCCATCGCTACTACTTTACTGTGTAGTACAGGCTTGTACCAAAGGTGAATTTGTACTGTCACTTGTAGTCTTAATTGAGTGTGGTGTTTCCAAAGGGTACTGCATATAATTCTGCCTAACAGGGGTTTGTATTGTGCATGGAAGGGGGTGTGGTGATAGTGTATGTGGGGAGTCGGGCAGACCAGCAACGAACGTAGTTCCATTTCTTCTTTTCTTTCACTTCGACCACTGTCATTGGTGGTTCATCAAGTTTGGGCTGGATCACAAGAGGTCAGTATTGCGGTTTCATTGATATTGGGCCAACGTGCTTGACATGCAGACATGATGTTTGGTTAAATCTTCACGTACTACGAAGTGGGATGCATAAAGGGGCGATGACGTACCCTGCAATCAAGTTCCTAAAACTAGTCGTTACTTCCGTCATTGTGTATCAGAAGGAGCTCCCGAGGAATCAGTGTATCAACGGTGTGTGTGTGTCTAACATATAGTGCAACATATGAGCCTCTGCTTTTGCCATACGTGTATTTTCCACGTTGCTAAAATAATTATCAACTTACTCTAGCATGTACTCCATCCCGATACAGCACAGTAGACCATGCTACAAATGGCATACATTAGAGCTAAACCTCTAGCAGTAGAACAAATTGCCTAACACGGTCAGTTCACAACTTCTCTCTAATTATCTCTAATTGTGGTAGGGCATGTCACGTGAAAAGAAAGTGGAATTTCTACAGTAGTTTCAAAGTGTTATTCGGCACGTTTTGCAGATCCTTTATCATCTTCTGATCATCAAAGCTTTCCCAGTTTCGTGGAGCCATCTGGAAAGAGGACATGATCAAAAGGCTCTAAAAATGCGCCGAGTGAAATCAGAGAGAAATGCAAAGATGACTTAGCATAAAACCATAATGAACTGAATTGCAAGATAGGCCTTTTCCGATACATTAGGTTCGAAAACAAATGCACGTGATGGATTACACATCAATCAGACTCAGACTAAGTTAACCTGGACAAATGGAGCTGATCAGATGCGATTAGAATGGCTGCAACTAGCAGCAGCAGCGATAGCTTCCCAGAACAGCAATACAAGGGCAAAGCGTGTTGAACCATCGCTTTATTTTCCCCGACGTTATACATGCGGACGGTAGCCGAGCGGCTTCCTTTTCAGGTCCCACTGTAATTAAAATCTAGCAATCTGCCCAGAAACAGGGCCACTGTAAGTTTGCTTCCAAGTACGTTGTGCTTTGTGGTGCTTTTTAGATCGTATTCTATCATTGTGACTGCATTTCATAAAATGAAGTAGACTACTAAATTGAGATTTATGTTACCAAGGACATTTTGCAGTGCACAAAGTACCATGTTGTGGATGATAAATCCAAGGTGAACGCTTCACTTAAGAGGCACTACAAACATTGGCAGTAAAAGGGAGAAAAAAACACGGATCCAAACATTATACCCTATTTTATTTTGAAATAAGCATGGTGAAATGTACTGTCGAAAGTGTTTCATGACATTTGTTGTTGTTTTTGAGAGCTGTGCGTCCAGTTACAAAAAATACATGAATGCAAATAATAGAGTAAAGATGTCAGATTTATAAACAATGCATGTTATTGTGTCCGATCTTCAGCTTCTTTCTCAATATTGCTTTTCACAATATACTTTTTCCTGGTTCAGGTTTGGTCCCCTAGTTGCAATTAGTGCACACCAATAAATGATGCCACATTAAAGCCAATCGCCAGCATATCACTCTCCTTCCTGGACGAATGTGCTCCTAACATAATGGGCAGCCAGCAGCTCTAGACTGTATTGCATGTCCAATTTTCATTCCATTGATTCCCAAACAATTGAAATATTTCAGTTTAAACGCACAGCCCTTTCCAGCCCCCCCGCCCAGAACTGTATGCTTGCATCAATAGACAATGGGCCTCATTGCAAGGTTGCCGGTCAGGTAATAATGATACCGGTAAGGGAATACATGCATCGTTTACCGGACCTGTGTATTATGACCCACAATGCGGGTGCTATCGGCATTTGCAGGGACCCGTTGTGACCGGGTAGCACCTTCACGGAATGGGCGCGGGCACGCGGCAGCCGTGCCAGTAATACTGGCTTGCCGTAGGGAAGTACACATTTCGAGGTTCACGGACATGCACTTACCGGCATCCAAATGCCAGTAAGATTGGGTACCATGATGCCGTTAACACTGGCATCGCGGGGCAGCCGTTAATAGCAATCTGGTGTGTTCAAACCAGCCACAGGTGCACACAATCAGCACAGGTGGAGGCAATGGAGTCTGGCACAGCACAAAAGGAGCACACCCACACACCACACCCCTTCCAAACCCAACATGCTACCATTAGCAGTTGCAATACTGGGGCTGGAGGACATGCCTGCACTGCTACTACTCCAGCAGGCATTGAGCTAGGGAAGGGAGTCCATTTGACCTAACCCATGCATAGATCCACACCCTGTACCACCTGGACAGGAACACCATATGCACAATAGTGGACCTCATCCATGACGACCTGGCACACCTCATCACATCCGGACAGGCATCCCCCTCTTGCTGAAGGTAGTGTCTGTGCTGTACTTCCTTGCCACAGGCACCTACCAGCACACAGTGGGGCAGCTGCATGGCATCTCACAACCATGTTTTTCCTGTGTGCTGAACCGTGTGCTAGATGTCCTCCTGAAACACTGTGGAGGAGGTGAATTCATCCAGAATCGCATTATATGCACGGGCAGGCATGCCCAACGTAATCGGTGCGATCGACTGCACCCATGTGGAGCTGGTTGTCCGGCATGGCGAGGAGGTAGTGTACCCAACAGGAAGCTCTATCATTCCCTCAATGTCCAGATGGTGTGTTATGCAAGCCAATTAATTATGCATTGATGTGCAAGATTCCCAGGATCCACAAATGATGCCATGGTGCTGCGCAACTCCACGCTTCCCCACTACATGGTACGATGCACTGCACAATGTACCTGGCTGCTGGGTAAATCCAACAACAGGTCAATCAGGGGTGTTGCCTGGGGTACGGGAGACGCAAGCATAGGCAACCTGTCTGCGGGCTGGGGTATGATGGGTGTTGCCTGGGGGGCACGGACCACAAGCATAATCAACCTGTCTGCTGGCTGCGATACGAGGGGTGTTGTTCGGGGTGGGGTGGAACACAGCGACCTGTGTGGCAAAACTGTGACCCCAATCACCTCGACAGAATGTTTGACACAGCCAATGGATGCAGATGTGGCATGCCTACACAGCTGTGCATTAATGTAAGCAACATACACAGCACCCACCCCAGCACATGCATCCTGAACATCATCAGACATGAACCATGGGTACCACAATGCACCAACCTGCAGGCACAATGCCTGAAATACATGAACGCAGCAAAGTCCATCACTGGACATGCAGCCATCAGGGCCATCTCAAGCACTTTTGGGGCCCTGGGCACGGACATCTTTGCCCCCCTCCACCAAGCCAAAGGAATTAAGTGATCAAGAATATCTGCCCCGCGCCCCCCTGCAGCAATCACAACCCATAGGTTGATTTGCTGCCTCACAGCATTAAAAATAAGGATGTTTACTCCCTTTAAGTACACTTACCCTCTTAATTTGCGTTATAATCAGACTGATAAGCAAGTACCATTTGAAGGCCAACGTTATCAGTCTATGAAGAGGTTACTTCTGTTTTAACATAGATACATGAGACTTTTTATCAATACAATCCAGGAAGATATGCAGCCTGTAGTATTAGTGCAGGACTGTATGTAAAAGGTACATGCAACCCAGAATAGACAGGGAACTCACATTTGCTGCCTTACATAAAGCAAACGTGCTCAAGTATAAATAGAGGAGTCCAATTGGAAGGAAGGAGAAAGTGTCACATATAATAGCATGGATAGTGGATGCAGATTACAAGCTACCAGGAAGGTGTCAGTATGCAGACAGACTGTGATTACAAGTGGAACATGGTTTTCAAATATGTTGCCTTTAGAGATCAAAAGAATAAAGTGCCTATGGTGTGCAATATATCAATGCTCACTATTATAGTAGAAACAACACTATAGCCGTGAGTGAGGCTGTTTTGAAGATCATACCCTAAGAAGGAAATCTCTCTGTAGGGCTGACAATTTTGAAAGGATTAGGGATTGGCAATTTCGATAGGCTAGTCAATACAAGATTAAATTAGATGCCAAGTATTACACAAACTGGTTAAGGGGTGAATCTGGGATTTGTGCCAACTCTGCAATTTCTGAATCTGAACACTTTCATTACCAGTTCTTACCATGAAGTAAAATAATCTAATTTTATAAAACTGACTTGGACAGTACACCAATCACATTACCAAACATGACAAGTTTTTAAAACAAAATATTATAGAATGGTGTAACGGAGCCCGATTCTAGCGTCATTCTCTCCATCATCAAAAGACATATGTAAGTACCAGCATACCAATCAGTGTGATTTAACAAATTTAATCTAGGTTGGTCTTTTGTATTTTAAAGCTTTACAATCTTCCAAAACACTGGCTTGTCAAATTGTAATTTATAAACTTGCAGAAAAACCTATGACCTTTACAAAAATGCAAAGTGCTTTTTTTGTGTCAAACGAGCGGACTTTAAAATATGCTTGCCCGAGTCCATCACCATCTTGTCCGCTCCCTTCTGTCCACCTCCCCTTCCACTCAAATGGCCTACATACGAAGAAAGATCAAGTCATGGGCTAAATGATGCCACCAGCAAACGAGGAGGCAAACTTCACAGAAGACAGTACAATAATGTACGAGAAATAAGATGATTGATCAGGATCAATGTATTGTCTGCTGGCAAAGCCAGGATACAAGCATGAATTCTTTGGTTCTTTGGTTCCAAATTCTGATACTTATTCATCTCTTGGACTAACTGTGTATGGTCATCGTTGGAGGTGATTGCCTAGGTTTTACAACACTCCATCTGAACAAACTAATTTCTAGACCTTCACCATAAGGATGAAATGTTTTTTTTTTTTAGATCAACCCCTATCTGGTGCAGGTATATTGCTGATAATAGAACCTGTTGTGCTGCAAGACCTATGCAGGCAGGTTTATAAGCTTGAGACATAGGAAAGATTCGGCCAGCAGTATAGGAATGTGCTATTCTAATCTTGCATTGGAACACATATAACTGCAATGAGTGCTTAACACACTGAGCTAACTTCTGAACCATTGTGGCACTCAATTTACCAGTATGCATTTCAAATGTGGCTATTGCGCATGATCAACGTAATTCCCACTGGAAGGAAAGAATGCTACAGCAGTTGTACCACAATGAACACACAAACTATATATACCACATACCACCCCAAGCATGGACCATCCCTAAGTACACTTAACTGGGTCTTACCATAAGGAAATGTCAAGTGCAATCATGAATCTGTGGCATGTGACCATGAACACTGTACAGGCATTGCACACAAGGAATGACAACAATGTTCACAAATACACTTTCCATTGCTACTGTGCATTGCTACTGTGCAGGTGAAGCCTGAAGAGGACTGCAACCGTACACATGCACGCCCTCGTGTAACAATTGAGCAGACTGTTGGCCTTTTGAAGGCCTGTTTTCGCTGTCTCAACAGGTCGGGTGGAGCACTCATTTACAGGCCTGAGAAGGTGGGCAAGATAGTGTTGCCATGTGCCATGCTGCACAACATGTGCATCCGGCGCAACGTACCTCTGCCCCCTGACACAAATCAGATTCCACTAGTAAATGAGGAAGATGATGGTGGAGAAGATGCCTATCGACCACCGCAAAATGTGAGTGAAGGACGTGTAGTACTCCAAACTTTGATTGTACAACATTTTTGGATGGACTGGATAACACAAGGCACTTGGAATGGGGGACACTGAGCATTGGGCACTGTTAACAAATAAATTGACACACACTCAAAAAGCAATTTCCAGTCAGGTGTTTTTCTTATGGACACCAGGTGTATTAAATGTATCAAGATGATGTGCAGTGAACAGGAATCAACGTGGACCTCTACCCCGCAATATGCAACAAACTATCCCACACCCCCAGCATCCCCAACAACACTGATGCCACCCAACCCCTAACACCCCCACACACCCATGCCCCACACCCCCACCCCTCAACACCCCCACACACCCACGTCCCCACCTGCCAACACCCCACCCCCAACACTGGCATGTCATTAGTGGCCGTCGACTGTGGCCCCTCCACACCACTGGCCGCAGGTGGTCCCTCCTCTTCCACCTGAGGTGTCTCCTGTGGGGTTGATGTTTTTATGGTGGGGAGATTTGTGGCAGATGTACCTATTGGCATGGGTGCCTTCATGGCAGCAGTTTGTCCTTGCTGGTGCTCCTTCCGGGGTGTTGGTGGTTCTGCTCACAAGGTTCTCCAGCCTGTGCGCCCTTTTGGCTAGGGGGCTGTGGCTTGGGAGCAGTGGTTTGCTTATGGCCAGCCCTTGATGTGGAGGGCTTGGAGGCATTGTCGTAGCCTCGGCTAGGCGTGCAGGTGTCTTTGTCGGTGTTGCAGTGTGTTCCGCCTCGCTGTCTGATCCCGTGCCTGTGGGGGGGAGAGTGGCAGGGCATCAGTCATGGGTCAACGTACATCCTACATACATCGATGCTACTTCATTTTGAGTCCTGTGCATTCTCGTGTACATGTTGGAGTGGTGCTTACAGGAGTTAGGGGGTGCAGTGTTTGGGTATCCTTCTGGTGCAGCCGTGATGGGCATGCTGTCTGTTTAGTGTCCGACAGGCGTATCGTGGCTTGCGTATTGTGGCCTTGCCTCAGGGCTGTGTGCCATGTGGTGTCTAGATGGGGGTCAGACGTGCTTGCAAAATGTGCCTTGTTGCATTGGTGTTTACACTGTGTGCATGGTCATGGTGTGTCATGGTGGGTGTGTCAAGGGTGCAGTCAGTAGTAGTGATGTGTGCACCATGCTATGGGATGGCACAGTGGTCAGGCCTGCATCTGTACGGTGATGTGTATGTGTGTGTGTGTGTGTGTGTGTGTGCATACAGATGGTGCATGTGTCTGCTATTGGGGACTATGGTTTGTGTCAGTCGGGTTTGTTATGTGTTGTCATGGCAGGGATTTTGCGGTTTTGTAGGGGCTGATTTTAGGTCGGTGTGATGGGTCATGTATTTGCTCTCATCTACTTGCCATTTGGACTCCACCATTGTATTTGTGGTATTGGGTGGGTGTGGTGACTTTTGTATTACGCTAAGGGTCACTCCCATCTCGAAATGGCCAACACCCTCGATGGCCTCCATGTCTATGATGGAGCTGCAGGTTTCCTTATTGTGATAGAGGGTGAACATTAAAGCATATTACATCTTCTTCTTTCTCTGTTGTCACAGGCCTCATAGATGTGTGTTCATCAGTACCCAAAGGCAGGCTCCTATTCCAAAAAGATCAGGCTTTTAACATTGTGCCCATCCCAAGGCATAAAAGGGCTGTTGGAACCTCATCTGGGAGACATCCATCTCGGATTGAGAGATAAGTACCGTTACCTGAGTGATACAGCCCCTCATCCAAAGTGTTTTCTTGCTCTCTCTCCCTGCCTATCTCTGTATCTCTCTCTCTCTCTCTCTCTCTCTCTCTCTCTCTCTCTCTCTCTCTCTCTCTCTCTCTCTCATTCTCTATGTATAGATATATTTTAATTGTTTTCTCTCGGTTACTGACTCATCCGTGCTCTCCTGAACATCAGACCTGCTCTCCAATCTTGACTCTAACATACCTTCTGTCCTCATCCTATTCGATCTCCCTTCTGCCTTTGACATGGTTAACCATGCCAACCTGCTCAACCGTCTCTGTGATAACCTGGGTATCACCGATCAGGCCCTGGCCTGGCTGACCTCATTCATCTCTGATCGTCCCTCCCAGGACCAACTTGGGTCGTTTCTTTCCTCTATCACACTATCTACTTGTGGTGTTCCCCAGGGGCCTAACCTCTCTCCCTGGCTTTTCAACAAATAACTGGCACCCCTTGCCTACCGCATTGCCACTCTCTGTTCAACTTTCAGTGCTATGCGGATGACTGTCAGCTCATTTTCAGGCTTCCCTCTGCCACCTCTTCTCCTTTTCTGATCTCTGACAGTCTTTCTGCTATCCAGGAATGGTGTGCTGCTAATGATCACTGCCTTAATGCCAGTAAGATGGAGATTCTCTTCATCGGCACACCTGCACCCTCCTTTCCTGTCACTCTCTGGCCAGCCTATGTTAGCCCTCTTCCTGCTCCCCGCTGTGAGGCTAAGAACCTCAGAGTAATCTTCGACTCCACACTCTACTTTTCTCCTCAGATCTCTGATGTCTATAAGAAGTCAAACTACCAACTGGACCTCCTCAGAGGTATTCTTCCTTTCCTCTCCTTCCCTCAGAAGCTTACTGTCTCTAGAGCTCTGTTTCCCTCTAGGTTGCACTACTGCAACTGCCTCTTTCTAAATCTGGTTACTTCTACTCTTCACCCTCTACAACTCATCAAGAACAGGACTGTGAAACTTGTCCTTAGCCTCAAACCCTGGGATCTTATCTCTCCAGCCCTGAAAGCGCTTCATTGGATCCCAGAGGCTGCAAGAATTGAATGCAAGACCCTTTGCATTGTCCACAAGGCTTTCTCAGACCTTGGTCCAAAATACCTTTAACTCTCCCTCCTTAAATACCCTCCAACTCCCTCAGGGTTAGTCACTTCTCAAGCAACAAGTTGGGGGTAGATCTATTTCCTTGACTAGGGCCTCCCTCTGGAACAGCCTCACTGCCACTCTGAAACTTGAGCAGAACCATCTCCGGTTCCAGAAGCACCTCAAGATCGTCCTCTTTGTTTCTGACTTTGCTTCTCTTCTTCCCTGCTGATCTGTCTGCTTCGGCACCATGCACCTGCTTACCCTCTGATTTTCAGGCACAGGTCTGCGCCCACCCAGCCACACACCCACACTCCCTCCTGGCAACCCTTGCATTTGGGTCTGTATCTGTAACCCTACAGTCCCCTTAGCTGCACTTAACAGTCACCCCTTGTCTGCGCTTTAAACCTTGCACTTGCCACCTTGCAAGCTGCACTACCAGATGTTGCTTTTATCCCTTGCTCAGCACTTTGCACCTCTCCCCTCTCCGTTGCACTTTCCCCCTTCCCTCTCCTCTGCACTTGCACATTCTCAATGTCACTGTGCCTAGTAAGATTGTTGTTTTGTCCTCCCTTGTTCCCCTCCCTTGCCTCGGCGTGCTCTGAAACACTTGTGTATGACCGTGATACAAATAAAATATCATAAATAAAATATGATATCCCCTGATAGACAAGGGGATTACAATTTGTAGCCTGAGAGTAGATGAGTGATTGCACTGCATGCTTCATTCTCACTTTAAGCTCTGTTGCACCCATACCTCTTGGAATCAAATATAACACATGTCCTAGGGCTCCTAAATACCAAATCCGTATCTAACATGACCTTTTTTCCTGACTGATCAATGATTGATGTCAACAAAACCTCGGTAGCCTCCACTCCAAATTACAGCTACACTAACTCTTCACATGGATTCACCTACCATTCTCCCACTGCCCTTTTCCATCCAAAAAGGGTAGCAGAGTGGGTCTCCTAACCTGAAAAGTAGCTCCATCAACCCCACTTATCCCACTTGGCCTCATTCCCATCTATTTTAAATAAATGTGTTGCTGTTCAACTGTGTGCTCCATTTCAACTATTACCCTCTGGTTCTCCCAAACTCTTTTTACATGCTCTCAAACTCATACTCGACTCCCTGCCCACTGAGGTCCTGACCATACTGAAAGGTGACATCAAACTTCTAAATATGATGAATGCCAACTATATTCAGCTTGACTTCTTCCTCTCAAATCACACTCCACGACCAACCTATCCCTTATGGCAACTCACTGGATCTCACCATTCTCCCATTTACAGTCCTTGACCCCCATCTACTGACTTCTGATCATCTAATCACTTTATATTACACTTCACTGTATCTACTCCCTCCAAACTACTCTCTTTACCCTCCTCAATCACCCAGCACAATGACCTGAATTCAGGCTATGTGTCCTCAAATTGCTGACTCTTTTCAAGACTTGTGTTGAGTACTCAATAATAGTTTCAGCAACCATTATTCTAGTGGTAACTACTCTCCCGGCTAAATATGTCCTCAATTTTGGATCGCCCATGCCAATCAAAAATCATCAGCTAACATGCCCCTTCACCTACATAACTGGTGCAACACCTGATTCATGACTCTCTTTACCACATTCAAGGAATCGCTCACTTACTAATATCCACTGGAGAAGACTATGTCAACATTTACTACTTCACCATTCTCATCTCTTCTCACCAGTCTCATCCTTAAAATCACCCAAGCCCATCCAGTTCATGCTGGCTTTCCCTTTGCCCATTTGACCTTCCTTCTTTACTCTCCACTCTTTCTAGTCTTTCTGATCTCATTATTCTCTTTCCATCTCTCCAGATCCCTATTACCTTCTTTGATATCTCTCCTTACCTAAACTATTAAGACATGTTGGTGTGTTATAATTGTTCTTCACTAATTGGGTATCTCTAATTTAACACCTTGTGGTATACAATCCAACCCCACACTTCGGGGGCAAGAAACAGGCTACATTAGGAATCAAAATGTTTCTTTACTCAAGTACTGATTTGGGCATAACAAAATAATTCCTAAATATCCTCCTAACATAAAGTAAAAAACTATAATTTAATGTCATTATTGTTCCAATCATTGACCAATCATTGGCCAAAGGTATAAAGAGTAAAGTTGGTCAAGGAAGGAAGGGAGTAAAGAGAAGAAGGAAGATAAACATGGAAGTTCTTTCATGTTTCCTCATGTTTCCTCATGTTTCCTCATCTGGTAAACAAGGGTGCCAGAAATGTGGTCACAGCAATCACATAACACGTCTTGTTTTCTGCAATCAGGAGCGACCACCATACGTCTGTGTCTTGGGTTTGGAAGTCAGATATTAAATAGATGGGCTCTCATTACAAGTCAGGCGTTAAGAGTTTAACGGCGCCTTCAGCACCGTTAACCCTTAACGCCTGATTCACACTTTAACGCCTGCTTTTTGCATGCGTTAAAGTCCAAGGCACTAAGCGACCTTGGTGCTAATTACGGCACCGTAATTTACGGTGCCGTAATTAGCGCCTTCCCCATCCCCATTATGCCCTATGGGGCAAAAATGGGAATGGGGAAGGGCAAATGGTGAATGGGGAATTACCGCCCCACTCACCTTGGAATAGGGCGGTAATTCTGCCATCCACCATGGCGGAATCCGGCATGGACCATGGTCCACCGCCTGACTTGTAATGAGGGCCATGGTGCGTCTCACCACCACAGCTGGGGACGCAGTAACCAGATGTTTTACCGCAAAAGAAATGTCATACAGAGAGCTTAATTGGCTGTGTATTTCCCAATAGCAATATGTTCCTATGTGCAATGTGGTATGGCTGGTTTCTAATCTATGCAGGCCCATGCACTTGGTTGGTCTATTGAGTATTGACACAACGTTGATTTATCTAGTCTATGTATCTGCCCAATATTTTAACATTCTGAAAGGACATCAACTATACCCCCATATCCCATTAAATGATTTGAGGGTATTTAATTCAGGGTCCTCTTACTTCAGCACAGGATAATTGGTGAAATGTTACTGTTCATTTTTACATGCATCTGTTTTACAGAAATGGAAATTCTAACCCATTTCTGTAAAACAAATGCTAACACATGTGCTGTGTACACACTCTTTGTCAGGAATTGAAGCGTGCTCGACGGTTCATAGCCTCAGTTGTTGAATTAACCTGTGAAAATCTCTCTAGGTTTGGTTTATTTGGCTAAAGTTTTACAAAATGCTGCGCTCTCTGCACTGGTGAATGCTAGTTATATTACACTGTGTGCAGATCATAGAGAAAGGTATAACAATGTTATTTATCATGATCAACATTAATAACATTTCCATAAAGATAAATATACATGCACAACTTTGCAGTCAATTCAAAAAGATATTATACCAGAAAAAAGAGGATTAAAACAATTAATTCACAGTAAACCAATAATAAAATTAGAGCCCTTAATAAACGTAACTGTAAATTCATTAAACATGTCCTCTTGTACAACGCTTGCCTCAAAAATGATAAAAGTGCCCAGTCCACTCTGGGGGAGTCAGTGCACAATACCTGCTATGTAGGTCTACACTGAGTGAACTCAAAGTCCTGGCTCTTAGCTCGGAATACACGAGGCAGACCAATAAACAAGGGGATATTACACAATAGGCAGGATTGATTCACAGTGTTGTGTTCCCATACCTCTCTAATGGCTCTGAGAGGGAGGAAGTTAAAGCATGCTCCGGTGATCAATATTCTCTGTGAAGAGTTCTCAGCCCATAATAAATACTACTGAATGCCAGGAGCAGGTATAATCACGTTCCTCCTATTGAATGGGTTCAATAACTCCTGGGACTCCCTTTTCTCCAACCTATGAGATATAGCTCTTATTTTAAGATCTGTTGCCACTCTCAGTGTTAGAATCTCCAATAAAATAAAATAGGAGACAGCATTAATTTTCCCCGGCTCTGACTTTATAAATGACAGCTAGGGGGTCCTGATATTAGGGTCTTTCAGATTCAAGAACCTAGTTAGGTTGTCTGTCATTCCACCCTTATCATTGCTCCATAAATGAAGCCAGTGAGAAAAGGGTTGTAGAGACAAAGTATTGATAATAAATTCACAACCTAATTCTAAATGTACTCCATAGTTGGAGGCTGAGTGAGCAAGACCCAAAACTTGATTGAAGAAATTGTTTCCGACTATCTGAAGTGAACTTACATTCTTGTAACCCGACAACTCCATGCCGTCGATTGCAACCAATAACACCTTACTATTATAGACCTTTAGGACCATATCTACTGGTTTGGATTTGAACACTATTGGGAGTCTAATTAGCCCCCCCATTGCTTCCCTAAACTTCAATGTTTGTTTCTGGTTATGTATTTCTGGTGAGAAATATGATTAACAACTGATTCCCAGATATTCGAGTTTGTTGACTGTGGGGATCATAATACCATTACTACACATAGGTGGACATTTTGACTCATGCCGCCCTTTGTAACAAGCCATGACTGCTGATTATTGGGCATTTACCTTCAGGTCCAGCTCATCCATAAACTGAGTGTAGTCAGGGATGAGTTCTGGAGCTCTTGTGGCATTTGCCCGATCAGAACCATATCGTCTGCATACCCTCAAAACAGTGACAGCGCTCTATTTCCCATCCTTTGTACATCAGGTTTTGAATTTAACAGATAGTCATGAAGGCCGTTTAAATACAAGCTGAAGAGTAAGGGCACCAGGGCAAATCCCTGGCGTACACCCATCCCCACTAGGGACATGTTTGTACACCACCCTTTTTTCCTATTCCTTACTCAAGCTTGATTCAACTGGTGAAGCGCGATTAAAAGATCCACTATCCCCACTGGACAATTTATGGACCTGTGCACCTGCAACAGCTTGACCCGATTAACTTTGTTAAGAGTGGTGCACCGGTCCAAGAAAGCCAGATACATTGGTTTGTCCTTAATATACAAGGAGTGGGCCACTATTGATTTCTCCAAGTTACCCGAGCCAGATCTGAATCCTAACTGGATGGGGGACAGGATGTTATTCTGAGCCGTCCAGGCTTCCAACCTGGCAATAACTGGACATCCAAAGATTTTGAAAAGAGAATCCAGATGGAAATTGGTTTATATTAGCCTGGCAGATCCTCTGTCCTTTCCTAAAGATGAGTTGAATTAAAGCAACTTCCCACGAAGAGGGTACCTCACCCACAGAAATGATTGCATTAAAACCCAAAATCAAAATGGATGCCCACATATCTACCTCAAATATCAACAAATCAGCTGATATATGGTCCAGGCCCGGAGCCCTGTTCGAATTCTGCTGTTTTATAGATGAGGATATTTCCTCCACTGTAAAAAAAGCTCTGTGCCTGTGTCTGCCCTAATAACTGATGCATCATATGGAAATCCAGTACTGAGGGCAAATCAAGAGGACGGTGAGGGTCTCACACACTATAAAGAGGGGAAACATACTCTAACCAAGCCTTGTTTGAAACCATGATGTCCACCCTTTGGACTTTTATTTATAAAATGGTTCATGGTTCACAATTTCCCATAATACCTTTTGTTTCATTATTTTTAGAAGCCGTCACCAGGTTGGACCCAGCTGCAACATATTCGTATTGGCAATATATTTTTTTATAGTATTGACTTGCAACAATAATTTCACCTGCAGAGGAAGAGGGGTTTTTAGGTACTGACAATAACCTCCATTTTGCCTTTGTCCAGACTGAGTTAAACCAACCCAGATGATCGGTCCTTCTACTACTGCTGCCTGCGATAGTGTATACATCGGGGACATTGGACATAATAATAGAAAACTTAGCCAGCTTGTCACTCTGGTCACACGCCTGCTCTAGGAGAACATCAATGACTTGATGGTTTGTTGATATTATTTCTCTCATTATTTCATATGGTCATTGAGTGCCATTTCAGACTTCTCATTTGATTATCCACTGAGACAAAAGACAAGAGCAGGACATGGATGGAAGTATACCTTTTTGATTTGATTTGGTATAGTATAATGGGTCACTAACTATATCCGATGCAGCATAAAAGTCCAACACCTGATACCATGATTTCGATGGGACACAGACACAATCTATGGTAGAGCTACCGTGGTCCAAAGAAAATGTTACCTTACCCAGAATGTCTTTGGGGAAGTGGCCATTAACTGATCACATACTCCAGTCACACAGGCTCTGTAATAACCTAACCTTCTCCACACAGATTTGAAGGTGAACCACCGTTCATTTTGGGACTCCCACCAGACTGTTTATTCAAAAGAGCATGAAATGGCACATCCTCCAACTTTACATTAAAATCCCTTCGCCAAAATTAACAATGTGTCCACCATGCTATCCAATCCTAACACACAACCATTGGCATATTGTTGATGGGGCTATTATAAAAATTCAACAATGGGATAACATTTGTCTGGGCCATCTTGATCCTAGCCACTTAGAGGAAGGAGTTTAAAACCTCCTAAGTGGTTGATTCACTGGATGGACAGATTTAACTAGAATGACCATTCCACCAAAACAGCGACCCAGTACATTTTCATGAGCTGGTGCACCAAGCGCAACAAAACCATCCATTATCACCTCCTCCAGTGATCACGTTTCATGGAGCATTGCTACAGGAACAACCATGTATTGCTACAGGAAAACCAATACAGCAGACCTGGCCAACCTCGTTTTAGGCCCCACCACATTCCACATTCCACTAAAGAAATACAAGCAGCTGGGTCATGGTAGTATCAGCAAAGAATGCAGAACTTGGGTTTAGGTCAATTGTCCTGTAATGTTATTTTGTTCTTATTCAAATGTAATCTCACTCTGCTTTAAATACTGTAAAAGCAGGATATATTTCACACTAACCAGTACAATATCCTATTCCCATATGTTTGGAGATTGTTTATCAGCACTGTGTGCTGTGCACAGGAACATCTCATGTGCTCTACCAAGAAATCAGATTTGACTTTTAAATATTATGAGAAAGCAATGATGCATTTTACACTAACATGTTAAGCATTCCATTTTGGAATTAGCACCCCCACTCTAACCCCCAAGTTGCAACCACTTCCAGTCCATACAACGACAGGATTTAGCAGGGACATATTTCTAAAGGACCTCTATCTAATTCCATTGGGGAATGTTCATACTCACTTTTGAACACTTCTTAAGGCACAAAGACAAGCAATTTCCATTCAGCTAGACCCCCTTTAGTATCTTTATATCTCTAGGAAACCAAGTGTGCCTCAGATAAATCTGCTTTAGGCTATCTCGTGGATATGGCCGTCCACCTAATATTTCTCATGGGATGAGCCCATATGGTTTGGGCTATCCCATTAACTAGAAGCCGTGAACAGATGGTTCTTTGCTATGTGTTTTTTAATGGACATATTCTATCTCCAAATGTTCAAGCTAATATCCTCAGATGGCCAAGCCTCTCCCCATCAGAAAGCTATGCCTGGCTAAACAGAAACATGAGCTTGTTGTCAGGTTCTTTGGAAGGTCATCATTGACAAAGCCACATTAGAAAACCCATCTGCCTTTCAGATTTAAACAATTTTGCACTCCCTGTTTAAAGTCTCACAAACAACTATAACACTTAATGCATTTATAATAAATTTCTATATGCATTTATATGTGTATCACTGTATACATCTCTCATATATACTTGAACGATTAGTCCATTCAATTTTAATAATTGTTGGTAAAATAAAGACATGGCATTTTGGTTTATAACCTTACAGGTGAATGCATTATGATCTTTACAAATGTTTGACAATGTTTTCCAGATAATGAAAGAACTGGAGTCGGTTCTTTGGCTTTTTTGCACTCCTGTAATGTGGTCCCATATTTCAGATGAAAGTAGAACATTTGATTTAGGAAAGGAGCTTTCAGCATCTTCACGGTCAATTTAAAGATGTCAACACCCAATCCTTGGACATTTGCTCCATTTTCTCCTTTGCAGTTTGGTGGAATGTTCAGTTTGTGTTGAAATCCACATCTTTTTTTCCGGTTAGATGGTAAGTACCTGCATTTTACAGATGCAGTTTTGCCTGGTACGGTACTTGAAGAAAAACACAAAACACTCGAAGCAGCAAGGCTCTATTCCAGAAGCGCTCACTTTAGATTCAGAAAGTCTCATGTGTTCTTAATTTCTTTTACAGCTCCTGCCACTCACTGATATTTTTCTCTAAAACTTCATCAAAACTGGCACCCATCGTTCAATCTGCCAACCCTCCCTGTCCTCCCTGTGATGCATGTGTATCTCCAACAAAGAATGAACTGCCACCCCTCTCAAGCAACTACTTTGTCTATCACACCAACCTTGCATCATCTTCTGGGATTTTCCCCTGTATGCTGGTGACTGTTCTTTCACTTCTAAAATAATGTCTGACCGCAAGAATATTTACGTTGAGTGGCTAGAGTATACCACACCTATTTATTTGTAAACTATTATTTGCATTGCACTATAGTCCACTAGGCACTGTGGGTATCAGAAGATTCAATTAGTGTGGGACTCCATGCCAATTAATTATCCCTCTGTTTGCACTCATGTTTTATGTGAAAACAAACCAAATAGGTTTCAAAGCATGTTGCAGATACATGACATAAAATTAGATCTCGCTATGTGGCTCACATCTACAGATGTCTAGGTGGTTGTGATTTTTATTTGGTTGTTGATGGACTAGGTTTATCCTCAAACTAAATATAAGTATACACTGTGATGAAGTCATCTGCAAAGGTTAGGTATACTGCTGAGTATACACATATTGATGTCACCCTTTTAGAATGGAACATTGAAGCAGTAAACATTGATAATCCAACAGTCTAGTTCTAGTGCGAGACCATCCCTGTGATGAACAAACATGTATTTCTACCTCATATTACTGCCTGACATATGGTTAGAACCCACAATCATGAGGCTGATTAAACAAGTTCAAATGTTACCGTCCCATCCCTTAAGAGTGTGGATATGGGGATAAAAGTACAATCTGTTGGTATTTTAAAGATAGCACCAACGCATGAGTTTTGATACCACAGTGCAGCACTTTATTACCTGGAATTTTTCACACTGCAACTTTCAGAAACAAGATATAACAGGAGGCAGATATTTCTGAGGAAACCCTGGATGCTCAGTGTGCCCATAATGTGGGGAGAATTGGCAGGACATAATAAAGTAAAAAAATATATAGAGTCCAGTTGGATGGTTGTCCTGTCAACCGCGGAACCATTTTTCTCCTAGTCAATCATTGCCTGCTTTTGGTGCTATAGGGACCACAGGCTAATCATGGAAGATGATAGACTAACCAATTAAGGAATGATGTATGTATCTCTAAATGCAGTGCTTATGCAAAGTTCTGAATGGGTTTGTGAATAATCTGATAATAATTTTTTCAAGAATAATGCAAATAAAAGTACAGTATTTTAAGAACTTTTATTAGAATGTGTGTACAGCTGTGGTCCAAGAAAAATATAAAACATGCATCTTCAAAATGTAACAATAATCAGGCTGTTCTTCTATCAAATTACACATTTATCAAAATGGTCTCCTCCCAAATGAGTCCCAAAGAATGCAGGTAGCTTGGTCTTCAGGACTCTGGAGCTATTGTACCAGTTCGTAGAGTACAACTGCCCCTTTGGGCATTGTCGTTTTAAGAATTTCTCTTGGCAGAAACTATTTGAGGGATCCCAAGCCCCACAAATTTAAAATAGCAAACAGTTACTCCTTGCAATGGAACAGCTTGATGTGTTCAAAGAGAGTTATATCAAGATAAAGAGAGAAATATCTAATAATCATAAACTAGACTGTGTTTTTCTCTACTCCTGCTGTAACCTCTCTGACATGCTTTTGTATCTGCTCGTACTGTCTGTGATTGCCTATGGAAAACCTAGCCTGCTAGAGGCTTCCTGAACTGTCCTATTAGGACCTGCTCTTCCTCAATCTCTCCTTCACGCCAGGCTCCTCTCTGCTTTCCTCCCACCTACTTCATGCCACTGTCTTCTTCTGTTGTGATTGCATGTTTTTATATCCTGGTCTCCCTCAGTTATCTGTGACTGTCCTCCTTCTGAGCTCAATACTTTCCCTAGCCTTGTCTCCTAACCTGTTGTTCCCAACTCCTCCTTCCATTTATATCTTCCTGCTACCTCCACCTGCCAACTCGTGACTTGCTTACTACCACAGACTTCTTCTGTCCACACTCGCCACCTCAGGTTTGCCACCTAATATTATTTCCTTCTTTTCTGCTTCTAGCACCTGTTGACTCTCAACTACTGATGAAACAACCACCTTTGATTCCACTGCCTTTCAGCTGTTTACACCCCCCTCTGATGTTACAAACTCGTTCAGCTCCATATCACTTCCTCTTGAGTTTACCATCTCACTCAGCCCATCACAAATTGATCTTGGCATTACCACTACCTTTGCAACCACAACCACCTTCTATTAACTAGATAGGTGCACACCCTGATTGCTTTCATTTACTGGAATTCCAGCTAGTTCCCTCTGTACACTTTCAATCTCTGACCTACCACCTCCTTCTGCCACCTCTCTAGCCTAACCATATCTCCAGCCTCTTTCCTTTTAAGTCCTCCAGCAATCTTTTTCTCTCTAGCACTTTACAGTATTTAGCCTTCTTCGAACTTGGTTCTTCTCATCCTGCCGCTGGGGCTGGCTACATTTGTTCCCTCCTTCCCCTGAGTGTACATTTGACTGGGGGTATGCACCTGTTTAGTTGACTGGGTGAGGGCTGAGATTGACTAGTGTCTTGAATGCACCTAGCTCTTCTTTAAACACATGGAGTAGGACCAATTACGTGTTTAGCATTATGTCCATTATGTATTTTAGATTTCTTCTTATGACTCTCCCTTAGGATGCCTACACTATGCTGAGAACTTCTGCTTCCCCAGGATGCACATTTAATACTGGAAGTAACCTGCGTGAGCTTTCTATCCGGTTCACAGTATATTCTGTGTGCTTGCAGGCCAGGCTCATGTAACATCATATTCTCGATAGCAGATTTCTCTGCTGATAGACCATGCTTTAGTAACTTGGTTTTCTATCCTCATTGGGAAAACTGAGGGACTGCCTGAATGTCCCTTTTAAAATGATAAATGACTTCTCTTGTGTTCCAAGCAAAATGTTTACAATGTAACCACATCTAGCTGTGTCCGGTAAAGGGACATATTGTCCTTTAAAGGGAAGGCATTGTTTTCTATACTGGATCTGGAGGTTTGTTAGTGGGATAGGGAGGGAATCAACCCCTGAGGCTGTCCTAGTATAGGTCAATATGACTGCCCCTGCCATGTAGAGGAAACAAAAGCAAAGTTACCAGGCGATCAACCCCATGTATTCCCTCCAGTCAACATCTACCAGCTATGGGTGGGACAAGGCTCCCTGAGTCATTGTTCTAGTGGTTACTAAATAATAGATTTAGTCACACCTTACAATGTACTTAATTTTATAGTGGCTCTGTGTGTGTCCTCCTTTGATATAACCCCTATGCAAAAGATGATGTTCCATGTTTATGTAAGCAAGGGAATAAAGACAATTGTTTTGTCTCATTGGCTTTTTGTGTTATGATATACACTGTAGGTGAACAAATGTCCTTTAATTAGGGGAATGTGGCTAAAAGGAAAGAGCTACAGTCAACTGCACGAGACACATAAAAGAAGTGGAGACTGAGTAAAAGCATGAATTAGAGAATAAAAGTTGACAGGCAGAACGCTATTGCAGACCTTGTAGATACAGTAGTAACACATCTGCATGACTCTTAACAACCTACAGAACAAAAATATAATCAGATCTGAGGGGAGAGCATCCAACTGGCAATGAAACTAGGAAGACAAGTTATACAAGAGGTAACAAACCTAATTATTTGATTCAATCTACCCCCACATATAAAGACCATGCAGTTGTTACATTGACAACTTTACACCACTAAACACACATATCTACTCCTCATTGCATGAGCAGTTCAGCCACTGCTAGTGATCAAATAGCTTGTTCTAATGAAAAACATAATATGTAAGAGGAAACCTGCTACCCCTCCTTTTAAACTAACACAATTCAGAATTACACATAGTCCTAGCAAGATGCTTAAAAAGTCATCAGCAATGACAACAGTGTTTTTCATTTTCAGAATATAAATGTATTTTTTATACAAATCTTAAGCAAATTGTAGCATACAAAAATCCTATATGAATATAGAAAACATATTTAGACAAATGTTCAACAAACATCAACACTAGAAAGTGCTGGTGCCAAGGGGTTAGTACAAGATGCTGTGTGTATCTAATTGAAAACCACAATCTTTAAAGAAACAGTTTGTCACATTTCATAATAGTCAAATCCACATATCACGCACCCGGTACATAAAACAGAGAAGGTTGAAAGGTATTACAACCAACTCAAACCCTTCATATGAGCTTTCAATAAATCTATAATGTTCAAGTGTGAATTGTTGTGGGAAGACATCTGTTTATTATCCTTTCTGGAAAAGGAACTAGTCAGTCCATGAGGTCTAGTCAGATTTTAGTTGACACGTTGTGTTTCGGACTTTCAGGTGGGATACACTTTTCCCTAGTGTTCTGATGCTGTTCTGTATTGGGCCTTCATCAGGACAAGAAAATGAATTTTTGGATTTGGCAACCAATCCGGTGAGTCCCCAGTAGTTTGACCAAAACAACTATAAGACGAAAGACATAAAACTACTTAGAACTGTGCTCTGAAATTCTTAGGAGACATTTTATTATGTCTCTACATATGTGCAATCTACTCACCTCAATCTTGTTACAGAGTGTACAAGGCAGACTTCTGATGTATGTTCTACAGTATTTACAGGGTCTGTCACTGTTCCACTATATGGGACAAAACCGGAACAACTTATTATAATGCATACTGATTTAGCTTCTGAAAAAACGTTTATGCTAAGTCATGTGCTACTGACCTTTGAGTGAAAAGTACTGTTGTGTGCCAATCATTAGTTCCTCGATTACCTTAATTTTCTCTTATTTATTACATGCTTTCTTGTACATTCTGGAAAATCTTAGAGTGTTTATAGTTCTGAGGAGGAAAAAAACAAATAAGTCTCCTTGCTTACAAATACCATTATATCTAGTGTAATTATGCAGGTTCATGTATTTTTATAACATTGTCCCCATTTGTCTTGAGGGCTTTGTCTATTGAATTGAAAGAGCGGGTTCAGCATGGAGAAATAAACTCCCCACTCAACATTTGTATTAGATCTTTTAAATATGCATTCCAGACCCATTGTTGTTAAACCTTGATGTCCAACAGAGTTCAGGGCAATGCAGTGTATCTTGTCTGCATAATTCCACAGACTTCTATTTATTTGTTCAGGCTACCAAAAATACCAAACATTTTAAGCACATGCTTAGATGGTGTACCCCTTATCTTAATCACTGTTCTTCCAGATACGTGTCCCCATTTAAACTCGTTCACTTTAAAGCTTTTGGCATAGAACAAAATAAGTTGACAGAAACAACGTACCCGTGTTCACCACTGTCAAACACGTAAGTTTGTTAGAAACCTGCTGCTCATGCTGCAAACCCTTGCACGGCAGAAAAAGCACTAGTTATAAGTGGTTGACGCAAACCTACGCACCTGAGAGCAATTTAGCAGCCATACATGGTGGCCTCCCCACGACTCTCGTATTGCATACAATTAGAGTTCCCAAATTAGTTTCCAATATTCGTTACTTGTTTTTCATTGTGCTTTAAAAACTGAGTATTGAAGAATTGGTGGCAACATTTAGCAAAGGTGAGGTACTTGTGAGAGAAAGTAGTACCAGTTGTGTGTAGTGGGGAGGAAGGTGTACACGTTGAGAGAGAAATAAAGGTATATATAGGTTGGAGCTATGTGCGGTGGGGTGAGGGTAGTAGCAAGTGTGAGGGAGACAGAGTGTTAAGAGAGGGTGAGGCTAGTACAGAGTGGTTTAGGAATTAGGTGCAAAGAGAAGGGTGTAGGAAAAAAGTTAAGATTTGCTGAGAAAAGTGAGAGTGTATTATGAGTCCCTGATTTTGGCAAAGAAGAGCACACATAGCGTGGCCATAATGGTAGTAGTAGGACGGATGGAGGATTAACATCAAAGGGTGAAGATGAGGACTAGAAGTGTGTAAGTCAAGGGAAGAGTTGTAGCAGCGAGTATAGTAGTAGTGCCAGGAGAGTAGTATTAGTAGTGCAAAGTAGTAGTTCTGAGAAGACAGAGTAGTAGTACACCGGAGAGAGGATAGTGGAAGGAAAGAAGGTAGCAACATCAGAGGCAGAAGGTAAGTCGTAGACAAGGAGAGATAGACACATCGGCAAAACAGAGGAGAAAGACATGGGAAAGAGAGAAGGTGGGTGACTTGGAAGGAGGAGATTAGGGAAAAGGGCATAGTAATAAGGAGATAGAGTAGTGCTTGAATCTCTAAGAGCACACATACACCATCCCTTTGAACTTACCACTCACAATTTAGAGCCAGTCTAGTTATTTGGGGGGAGGGCTGAATAGAGGTTGCTGTTAGGTCCTCGATGTTAGTGAAGGAACATCTTCGACAGTACGGGTTTCCATACATTAGAACTAACAAGGCTTTATGAATGCTTGGGTTAGTCTGAGCATGCCAAGGGAGATGAGAGAGATAGGGACATCTCTTAAAAGTACGCTACCATCCACTTCTCCGGATAGTGCATTGGACTGAACAAGGTGCCTATTCATGTCATGCATATTCTTAACAGTATTCAGGAGAACAGTCAGTATACCCGGTGCTGTATTTATAATGACACCTGTGAAACGTTCACTGTGGCTCTGTGACTTATTCAAGCCATCTGTGTCAGCAATAAACAAAAACATTTAGAACTGACTGATGTATTGGTAAGGGCAGTTAAGATTATTTAGAATGTAAACCTGTCACACTGCTCCATGTATTGCAATGGAAAATATAAGGCTATTAAAGGAACATAAAAGATGAGGATCTTTAGAAATTTCTGAAATTGTTATGAAGTAATAATGATGCAAGAAACATGGCCGATTCATCAAGTCAGTAGAATGGGTATGCTGCATTTTTAAAAGCTATCACCACTAGCTCTCACAACTGAAAATGAATTGGACCCCATATATGGATTTTATTAAAAAGAGACCCTCAGCCAGTCGAACAACTCATCATCATTTGTATAATTCTTCTTCTATCATGATATGATAACTGCTCTGTCAACTGAACAGAATTTAACATCGACATTAATTTTGGAAAGGCTGGAAAAATGAGGCATAGATGAATTATTAATCATGGGGATGGGGTTCATTTAAAAATAGTTTATACGCCACCAGGATGCGGTTACATTTTAAATGGATGACGAAGCTCATTGTATTGCACCATGTGCAAGCATGCAAATACTATTTTGTTTCCTGGAGACAATCCTGATTGCCATACAAAGTCATTTTCCATTTGAAAACTTAACTCATTTTCTCTTTGGAATCCCATCCTGCCAGCATGAAACAAAATATGTGGGATTTTGGCACTGTCATGATATATAACAAGTTTCTCCATTATGTCTTTTATATTTCCACTGTGATAACTTTGCAGTACGCAGAGCTGTATATGCCGACCTAGTAAATGATCTCAGACCTGAGCCACACGACAGGCCACTGACCTGAGGGGAGACCAGTGCGACAGCAGCGCGAGTCAGGGAGCAGCTGCTCAACAGCTTCCTTGCATGGGCATGCATGCTGCCCGAAAGGAACAGTAGCAACACACGTGACATTGTTCATGATGAGGGATAACAAGTGCCAAGAACGGCCTGCACACACTCATTTGTCTGAGACATCCAAGGAAACAGACATTCGGCCATGCCAACACATAGCAAATGGGCATGCACAACACACACACAGCCCCGCACATCAAAGAAATTGACACATACATACAACCATCGCTTCGCAACAGTAATGCACATATCGAGAATCACGTCACCGAAGGACATGGCGAGAACGGGGACCAGCAGTTAGTCAATTGCATACAGCAGCCCACAAAACACCATGTTCCCCGCAGCACCATCGGATCCAGCAACAGCTTCCACATGTACACCATCACACATCCACCCCACATGACAAGACACACATCACTAGTCGACGAAATGATGCACCCACAACCATGACGGATTGCACATGACACATCATGACATGACTACAGTACACTCCCATGGAGAATGTGTACTTCCTAGTGCCGTAACCAATAAGTCACCCAGAGGACCAACACAAGCACATTTTCCAAGCTGTCATGCCATGCGTAAAGTGTAGTATATGCCATCCACTAGAGGAACATCTGCCCTAAAGGTGCATACTGGACGTATGGAACACTGCGTGCCTAGACCGTAGGAATCTGACACAATAGAACACATTTTGGTGAGGTAACACCAATAACCCAACGAGGTTCAGTAGTCCCACCAAATGCAGAGTGGGGAGGCAGACACATCATCCCTGAGAGGGTGGTGGGGGAGGGGGCATATGAGTAAGATGAGTGTGGATTCCAGAAGTGCATCACCAAGGAGCAGCCAGGCGATATACAGATGGTGTGAGGCTTGGTTACTGCAGGCCACAATGAGCTGAAAGTCAGTGGGGATAAACTCATGCATACACAAAGCACAGACTACCCATGATGACACTACAACACTGCCCTTGAGGACTTTGGCAGTGTGGGCTGTTGGTAACTCCACATGCTGATGCACACTGGATCCCTGTATTTCCTGGCATGAGCGATCAGAGGCAGAGAGTACCACTTTAAATAACCTTGACACACCTGAAAAGTTCACCCACCCCATGGTAATGACTCCACCTCACCCCATGAGAATGTACTGCAACACATTTACCCATTGCAGACAATTCCACTCTATAAGATTGCACCTCCCACTTTCCTTGACCCAACATGACAGGCCATGACCATGACATCAGTTGTGTGTACATCACTGCACCTACCGCAAAAGTTGTAGGACACGGCCCCAGACAACATGTCGGAGAGCTCCATGACACTTCAATCAGTACATTTCAACTGGACTCCTGCATGGTCCAAATGGTATGACACCTCTCCCCACTCTCTGCATGTACCCACCACTTCCACTTCACCACCCGTGCATGGTACAAAGGCCTTTCGTCAACAGACTTTTTTGATGTTTTAATGAACATTTTTCAATGAAAAAACGAATAAAAAATATAGGGGTTGGGAAAGTGCACATAAGAGGTAGGGTGGTCAGGAATAGAGCAAAACAATAGGGGATTGTGGGTTTGGGTGTCTGTACTTCTGCTCTCTACATGATAGAGGAGAGGCACAGAGGACCCCAGCCAAGATTCTCTATAGGGTAGCAATGGACGAGCAATCAAGGCCTAGCTTCTCAGGAGGCGATGCAGGCAGGTTCTTAAATACATTGTAGTCCCCAAGCCCCCACAGAGGAATGTCCACACACTGTATTACTGAAAACACAGTCTTTATATAATTAATATTCAAAGGTATGTACACTATCACAATAACGCACTTTGTACTCAGAAATCAACAATGGTAAATATATACAATTCTAAAGTGGTACCACCAATATTTTTAGATCTCATTGAAGTGCATCAACTATACGATCAGAATGTCACACAGATCAATAACAAGGAAACCAGCAATAGAGATAGGAAGGAAAGCAAGATGGTTGACACAATTGGCAGACTACTGGCCCAGCTACCTAGACACAGTTCTGTGTGGAGATCCCCCCACCTGGGCAACCTGTAAAATAAAGATATAGTACAAGCCCAGTCCATATATTGCTCAATAGTCTTGTTCACTCATATAATGCCTTTACCCCCCCAATGTACCTGGTGGAGTAGAGTTCTTCGAAGAAGCGTTGACGGATCCTTCTTGTGTGACCCCCTTTCAAGCAGGAGTCACGGATCGTCGAGAGGCGTCGAAGAAAGTGAACTTGGCGTCGACGGCGTCGATGAGAAGTTCGAGGGGCCGTGACCACGGCGTCAATCCAGGTGGTGCTCGTTGGCGATGTCCTGCGAGGATGAGAGGTGCGGGGCACCTTGGAGTTTGATAGTTCATGACTGCAAAGAGTTTCAGAAGAACTGTGGCCCAGCAAGGGCGTTGAGTCGTCGAAGTTCTTGTGGCCTTCAGGGGGCAGGAAACCAACCGGCGGATTCACCTCGGCCCATCGGCAGCCTCGACTCTCTCCGGCAGGATAAAGCGGTCATTGGTGCGGACAAGGGAGTCCTTCGATTCAGTACTTAGGCAAAGGAGTGGGCGGCTCTGGTCCCCTCTTCTGGGGCAACACAACTTCGACGGGCCTCCAGCGGTTACACAAACCTGCAAACCCTGGTCGATGGCAATGGACTTCGACAGCGGCGAAGTCCTGGTGCTTCACTTCGTTCTCCTCAGCGGTCCCGTCTCGGGTCGGCAGCCTTTCCAGGGTCTGACTTCCAGGGAGCTTCGGTGAAGCTTAGCGGTGATCGATGGTCCCTCGGAGCACGGGAAGAAGGCGCGTTACCAGGCCCTCTCTCGGATCAGTCTTCGACGGATTCGGCAGCTTTCAGATCAGGTGGAAGCAAATGCAAAAGCAAGTCTTCATCTTCCAGCTGGGTGTGGAGGATCAGCAATTCCAGTTACTCTTCAAGTGTAGACAGAGCTTCTGAACAATTTCCAGTGGTGAGAGGTCCCCAGATATACTATTCTGTCTCTCATCCACACTGTTGGGTCACTCTCAGCAACCAATCATACAGAAGGGCATTCATGCAGTCAATCAGCCAATCAGGCATACAGTGCATTCAGGCCGTCCTCCTCCCTCTCAGACACTCACAACAAGGAATGTGGATTGGGACAAGTACCCAGCCATTCAACACTACACACTGCATTCAGGTCAGTTTTGGGCAGGGCTGTCTCAGTATTTGTCACTCATACTAGAAACCAGACTGCCACAACAAGAAGTGCATATTGGTCACGCACTCCATTCACCCAGGTCCCACCCACAGGGTGTACCTACAACATACAGTCACTGGGAAGGGTCCAGCCAGTCTGGACTGGACTTCACAACAACACCATATATGGAACTTCCACCCAACAGTCAGTCAGGGGGAAGGGCGCAGAGTCAGGGCTACCCAGGACTTTGGGAAAACAAGGTAACAGGCAATAGAAAGCAAGAGGCCACAGGGGCCATCTTGTTTCCTATCAGGAATCAACTGATTCCAATGGCAGGGCCTGGGTATCCCAAAATGGAGGATACTCAGAGCACCTGTCAAATTCAGCATGGAGCTGCCACCAGCCCATACCCTGCTCTGTGGGCCACCCACAGGTGCCCAAAAACATACACTAGGGGCACAGGGTTGTACCCCCACCCATGCGTGCCAGAAGGGTATCCCATGGGTCTGTACACCAAACCAAAAACAGGAAGAGCTGCACTGCCAGGAGTCCCACATGGACTCCTGGGCAGAAAACAATACAGAACACAAATGAAAAAGGACTACAGGACAAGGACAGGGAGGCCCTGTCCATCCAATGTATTTCCAGCATCACAGGGGCACCCCCCAAAAATAAAATAAATACAATTCAGTGATTGAAAAATATTTGTTAAAAAATAATAAAATAAAGAAATACTTCATGAAATGACATAGAAACCCGTGCACAAGAGCAGCAGTATGTGCAGCGAACACTATGTTCAACAAGCAGAAAACTCTTTGGCACAAGGGGAGAGTGTACACTTAATTGCAAGTCCTGCACATTGTTAGGGAGAATTCTCTGTTCAGGCTGAATTTCCTAACCTAGTGAGTCCCCCAGCAGCTTTGCTGGATTTCTGGAGTTTTTTTTTCCATCCTGCCAAGAGTGAGACTCTTTTCTCCCACTCTTGGACATGAATGTGGTTGATTCCTCGGAATGTCAATGTGTTCTATGGGCTATGGGGTCTGTTACTCCATAGGGTCTCATGTGCTTTACTATGTGTGTTACACCGCACCCTCCTTGCCGTAACAGTGGGGTGTCCTAGAGGATCCCCAACATAGACTCCATACCCTCGGATTGACTACTGTCTCCCAGGGCATGTAAAGTCACCATTGGCTTTACTAGACCTAAATTTACTAACAGAACTAGTACAAACCACCCTATTGTGGACGCACTGGTAGGGGTAATTCGATTACCCCGGGGTCTGTTGTTCGAGAGGGTACAGTCCCATCCCCCCTCATCGAGTTTTGGCTGGTGGCAGTGGAAAATACTTTGTATATTCGACCCCGAATATATTCCTATGGGATTCTTCCCATTGTTGGAGGCTGATACTTTTTCACGTTAGTCTCTAACGTACCGCCGGTTTATTTGTCTTAAAAAAATCTACCGGTTGGTATTTTCTGCCAGAACTCGGTTTTTAAGATGGCGTCAGTGTTCACCTCTGTAACTCCGAACCAAAGGTTGAGCCCTTTGTTCCACTTTTGGCGGGCTTCGGCACTGGAGCCCTCCAAAATGGTGCCATTCTGTCTGGGTACCACAGGGGGCGTGGGAGGGGGTTTAGGCACCCTGGACTGAGTTGCCTTGCCAACTCAAGTCGCACTCTGGTGTGATTGGCCCAAGTGGTGAGCCGCCCCGCTCACCACTTAGCGTGTTTTGATTGACTGCTAGGCTGAATGAATGGGGGTTTTCTGCATAAAAGCAGGGCTTTTGGGACTGGATCTTTAGAAGTCGCCACAGGACCTAAGAATCCGACGAGGGTAAAGCTGAGCCGACCTGCAACGACGACACCTCTGGTGGAGCCCTGCTGAACCGACTCACTACTTCCCAATGACAGAGGAGATCTCCCTGCCGGAGAGTCTTCTTCCCCTGACTGGTGGGCACAACCAGTCCCTTTGCTTTTTCTTCGCTTCCAGGGCGCAGTGGTCGAATTGCCCGTGCTGAGCACCCCGGCAACCAGATAGCCACTAACCTGTACCGCGACCAAAAGGTGGTGCCTTCTGACGGAGCACTCCGCGGCTGGTCTCTTCCTTGGTGGTGCAACGACCTTTGACTTTCCTTCGACAACGAGATCATCTCTTCTCTTGGCAAAGCCCCGACTTGCATCCACCACCAGGAACCACTGCCCCCGTCGGAGCTGTCTTTTCACTTAGAAGGTACTGTGCCGCCTGGCTACCATTGTGACGGTTAGCGTGAGGTGTCTTAAATCCTTACCTTTCCATTGGGTCGCCTCCAACCTTCTTAACTTTCGTTCTAAACTGGTCCAACCTTTCTGTATCAATTTGCTACAAAGACTCGAAGTGCATTTCCACTGTGATACTTTTTGGGACATATCGCCTTGCCTCTCTCCGAGTGGGCCTGGCCTCTGACTTTGTGATCAACAGTAGACCCTGCCTTGCTTGCCTTGCATTTGCTTCGAAAAAGTGTTGGTACCGAGTTTGTTTCATATCCCGCCTTTTCTCTCCTGTTCTAACGAATACTAGAGTACCTTCTAGGTTAAAGCATTCACCTTTGTCTGCAAATAAGTGGTGCCGTTGAACCTAGACTTGTCGAACTATTGTTAGGGGATTGATTTACTTATAGTAATTGTGATTGAAGTTGTTTGCCGTATTAGTGCCAGAGTGTTTTTCATAGATGTGTTTTTTAAAATAAATAATTATATATCTTTACACCCAAGCTCTGTTCCGTGTCTGCTTGTTCTACTGTGCAAATTGACCTATCTTGTATACTCCACATACTGCCTAACTTTTCGTGAGGGAAGTCTGACTGCTCAGCCACAGCTACCAATTGAATCTGTGTGGTACAGACTTCTACCAAGTGGGTTTACTGCCAGAGGGAACTGCACAGGTTTCTGCTTAACACTGTGTACAGCGGTGGGATTTGTATCGAGTGTACAGTTTAGAGTGTGTTTCAACACTTTAGGATAACTAACCACAAAGCTTAGCACTGAATAAAAAAAGCAACTTTCAAAAACATGTCTACTATGGAAGTTTACAGCCAAGAGTCCTTGTCAGGTGAAAATACTGAGAGTTTGCGAGCTCTCTGTAGACAAGAGAATCTTTCTGTAAAAGGCAAGAAAATACAACTGATAGCGAGATTGCTGGAAAACCAAAGTCTGGGTACAGGTTCAGAAGAACCAACTTCTCCAGCAAAAGTAGAAAACAGTGATGGTATTGATCTGAATCAAAGTCTTGATAATGAGTCAGAAGAAGAAAGCGAACCTAACGAAGTTAGCCACTCTGAGCCTCTCTCTGCCTTACCTACTGTATCTACGCGGCCCATACCAGGTCCCATTTGTAACCCTGCTTATTTTGAACTTGAAAATATGAAGCTCGAATCAGAGTACAAACGTTTTTTAGCCCAATCTGAACGAAACCAAGAGCTAGAGTTCAGACGAATGAATGCTCAAGCTGAGCAAAAGCAAGCTCAGTTAAGACTCAGAGAAATAGAACTTAATCATGAGTTGGAAATGAAAAGGTTGCCTGTGGAAAATGCTTCTCTCTCCTCTGGTTCCTCTAGAAGTTCCAGTCCCAAAAGACCCCAGATGCCTAAGGAATTAGTGGGTATGTATGAACCTAGATTGGATGTGTTGGATTGGTTGAAAATATTTGAATATAATCATGGGCTCCAGGACATCACAGGAGATGAGTTACTTCCCTGGTTGTTCTCTAGGCTTCCCCCTGTTGCGACTGATGTGGTAATGGAGTTGGGGGAGGTGGATAAGAAGGATTACGAAAGTGTGAAACTAGCATTGATAGCTAGATTCGGGAAGACCTCTTCCCAGTATCTTAAGAGGTTTAGAACCCTCACAAAGCATGATGGTACCCCTTGGGATACCTGGATGAGTGAAGGGTTGAAACACTTAGAGGGATGGATTAAGGGTTACAAAGTGAACACTTATGAGGGTATGAAGAATCTTTTTATGTTGGAGTCTATTTATGATGCCTGTTCTCCGGAGCTCAGACAGCACTTGGCTGATTCGAAGGAATTGGATTCCAGGAAGCTAGCTAAGGCTGCTGACTTGTGGTCTGCCAACAGGGCTACTCATAAGGATTCTGGGACAACTCAGAAAAAGGATGAGGGAAATCAGCCTAAAAAAGACTCAAAAGAGAATTCTAATAACTCACATTCCAAAGAGGGCCCCAAACAAAACCATAAGGGTAAGGAACAAGCCACAATTCCAGAAATCATTCGGTAAATGCTTTGTTTGTGGCTCTACTGACCATGTGAAAGGAGATCCCAGATGCAAGGGTAAACCTTCAGGGGTCCAGCTTGTCTCCTTAGCCTTCGCTCCAGAGGACGAAGTCCAAATGGCAAGTGGAAACTTTCTACTGCTTGCTGATGAACCCACTGGAGGCTCAGCCAGTGTTTCATTACTGTCTGTGGGTTTGTGGAAACAACAGAATTTAGATGTCTATAATTCTATCCCAGATAATACTAAAGAGTATTATAAGGACAGTGTCCAGGTGAATGGTCAGGAGACGCCTGCCATTAGGGACACTGGGGCCAGCATAACTGTGGTGGATAAATCTTTTTTTCAGGCTGAGGATGTTGCTAAGGCACCCAAACGCCTCACCAAGTTAGCTGGAGGGCCTGTGCAGATGCTTCCCCAATTACCAGTTCTCATCCAGTGTAACGACATGACTGTGAAGATACCTGTCAGCATACAGAGTGAGGTACCAGGACGAGTTCTGTTGGGTAACGATTTAAAAACTCTCGGAGTTGTGTCTCATACCCCCAGACCTCCTAGTAAACGGTTACAGGAGCTAACCAGACCTGCAAGGGAGAGAACCATGAGAGGTACTCCCCAGGAGATGATGAAGAAAGATATCACTCCTGCTCCACTGGAATTGTCAGCTGCTGTCTCAAAGAAATCGGAAGCGAAAGGTAAACCTAAAACTTCTAAACCAAAACCAGCAGCCAGCACTTCAGTGCAGCCAACAAGGACTTCCCCTCGGTTGTCCAAAGTTACACCAGTAACTCCCCCTGCAGCTGAGGCTGAGAGGGTAGTACAACCCTGTGTGGTAGAGTTAGACTCCGAAAAAGAGCTAATGGAAGGCCAAGAACTCATTGGAGATCTGGATCCTGTTGACCATCCTGAGCTTCAGTCTTTACTGGCAGAACGTGGACCCAGCAGGGCAGACTTCAGTAAGGGACAGAGAGAATGTCCAACTCTGGAAGGTCTTCGCCACCAGGCAGAAGCTCAGGCTGAAGGGCATGAGCCTGGGAAATATAGGTTGCACTGGGAAGATGGCCTCTTCTACAGTGAACCGACCGAGTCTGCACCTGGAGACTACAAACGACTTGTAGTACCCCAAGGGAACAGACAACAGTTCTTGCAGTTAGCCCACGAGATTCCTTTGGCTGGTCACTTGAGTTTCAAGAAGACTAAGGATATGCTCTCTCTCTACATTTATTGGCCGAAGATGGGGGCCGAAGTAGAAAAACACTGCAGGAGCTGCCACACCTGCCAGACCTCTGGTAAGGTTGGCTCCAAGAATTTGGCACCTTTAGTGCCTCTCCCAGTTGTGGGAGTCCCATTTGAGAGAGTAGGTATTGACATTGTTGGTCCCCTTGATCCTCCAACCTCCTCAGGCAACAGGTTTATACTTGTTGTAGTAGACCATGCTACTAGGTATCCTGAGGCAATTCCTATGAGGACTGTTACAGCTCCGGCTGTGGCTAAAGCCCTCCTTGGTATTTTTACCAGGGTCGGGTTTCCTAAGGAAGTAATCTCTGACAGGGGGTCAAACCTTATGTCCCACTACATGAAAGCCATGTGGAAAACCTGTGGAGTTACTTATAAGTTCTCAACAGCCTACCAACCACAAACCAATGGGTTGGTAGAAAGGTTCAACCAAACCATGAAGAGCATGATAGGTGCTTTAGAAGAACCCCTTAAACGGAAGTGGGACCTTCCACTGCCATGCCTTCTCTTTGCTTATAGAGAAGTCCCTGAGGAGGGAGTAGGTTATTCTCCCTTTGAGCTTCTCTATGGTCATCCCGTCAGAGGTCCATTGGCCCTGATTAAGGAGGGGTAGGAGAGTGCTCCTTCCCCCAAGCTAGTCAGAGTGACTGACTATGTGATAGGTCTCCAGAGGAGAATGTCGCACATGATGACAGAAGCAAGTGATAACTTGAAAGCTGGACAAGCATTGGTCAAGCACTGGCATGATCAAAAGGCTAACATGGTTGAGTTCACTCAAGACCAGCTAGTTCTCGTTATGATCCCAACAAGGCAGAGGGCCTTGCAAGACAAATGGATGGGACCCTTCAGAGTTGTGGGTAAACTCGGAGAGGTCAACTCTCTGGTGGACTTGGGCAATCCCAAGGAGACTCCGACAGTCTTCCACACCAACAGACTCACAGCGTATGTCTCGAGACCTGATGTAGGAGCGTTGCTTCTAGCATCATCTGAGGAAGAAGAAGAGAGTGAAGCTCTTCCTGATCTCCTCAGAGGCTTACCTTTAGACGAACAAATTGAAGGAGTAAATCTCTCTTCGAGTCTGACACCTGAGCAACAAGAAGAGTGCAAATCTATGTTGAATCAGTTTGCCTCTCTGTTCTCACTTTCACCAGGCTTGACCCCTTGGGACCAACATGACATACTCACTGGTGACTGTCTGCCAGTCAAAAGCAGAGGATACAGAATGTCAGAAAATGTACGAACCCATATCAAAGGTGAGGTCAGCAAGATGCTTGATCTCGGGGTAATAGAGCCCTCTACTAGTCCATGGTCTAGCCCAGTTGTGTTAGTCCCAAAGGCCGGTTCTAAAGAACTTAGCTTCTGCGTGGATTGTAGAGCTCTTAATGCAGTCACCAAGACTGATGCCCACCCTTTGCCAAGAACAGATGAGTTGGTGGATAGACTTGGTTCAGCCAAGTTCCTCAGCACATTTGACTTAACGTCAGGATATTGGCAAATAGCCCTGACAGACCATGCCAAGGAGAAAACTGCATTTTCTACCCCAGTTGGCTTATACCAGTTTAAGGTAATGCCTTTTGGATTGAAAAATGCACCTGCTACATTTCAACGGGTGGTAAACCAGGTTCTGAATGGGATGGAGGACTCCTGCATGGCATACTTGGATCACACAGCAGTGTTCAGCAATTCCTGGGAAGAACATGTAACCCACCTAATAGATGTTTTGCAGGTTCTTGGATGAGCCAATCTGACCATAAAGGCGAGTAAATGCCAAATTGGACAGAGTAACGTAGTTTATCTTGGACATGAGGTAGGAGGTGGAGAAATAAGGCCTTTGCTCAGTAAGATTGAAGCTGTGCAAAATTGGACAACACCTACTACTCAGACCCAGATGAGAGCCTTCTTAGGCCTCACTGGGTATTACAGGAATTTCATTGAGAACTATGGGACCATAGCTTCTCCTCTGAATGTCATCTCCTCTCCAAAATTCCCTAAAAAGGTTAGATGGAACGAGGAGTGCAATCAGGCTTTTGAAAACCTGAAAAAGGCTCTTTGCCAAGCCCCAGTACTCAGAGCTCCTGATTACCACCAAACTTTCATTGTGCAGACAGATGCTTCTGATGTAGGAATAGGTGCAGTACTCAGTCAACTGGATGGGAAAGGTAGGGAGTATCCCGTCTGCTTCATCAGCCGCAAGCTGAAGGATCCTGAAACAAGGTGGGCAACAATCGAAAGAGAGTGATTTGCTATTGTGTGGGCTCTGAAGAAGTTTAGGCCATACTTGTATGGTTCTACTTTTGTCATTCAGACGGACCACCAACCCTTGAGATGGTTAATGCAAATGAAAGGGGAAAACCCTAAACTACTGAGGTGGTCAATCTGCCTGCCTGGTTTGATTTCACCATTGAGCACAGGTCAGGGTGTCACCACCAAAATGCTGATGGACTCTCTAGGATGTATGTCATCGACTAGAGGTATGAGGTTCATCAGGAGAGGATTAAATCCTCCTGTCCCTTAGTCTGGGGGGGGGCGAGTGTTAGGGAGAATTCTCTGTTCAGGCTGAATTTCCTAACCTAGTGATTTCCTCAGCAGCTTTGCTGGATTTCTGGAGTTTGTTTTTTTTCCATCCTGCCAAGAGTGAGACTCTTTTCTCTCACTCTTGGACATGGATGTGGTTAATTCCTCGGAATGTCAATGTGTTCTATGGGCTATGGGGTCTGTTACTCCATAGGCTCTCATGTGTTTTACTATGTGTGTTACACCGCCCCCTCCGTGCCATAACACTGGGGTATCCTAGAGGATCCCCACCATAGACTCCATACCCTGGGACTGACTACTGTCTCCCAGGGCATGTACAGTCACCATTGGCTTTACTAGACCTAAATTTACTAACAGAGCTAGTACAAACCACCCTATTGTGGATGCACTGGTAGGGGTCATTCGATTACCCCTGGGTCTGTTGTTTGAGGGGGCACTGTCCCGTCCCCCCTCGTCGAGTTTTGGCTGGTGGCAGTGGAAACTACTTTGTATATTCGACCCTGAATATATTCCTATGGGATTCTTCCCATTGTTGGAGGCTGATACTTTTTCACGTTAGTCTACCGCCGGTTTATTTGTCTTAAATAAATCTACCGGTTGGTATTTTCTGCCAGAACTCGGTTTTTAAAATGGCGTCTGTGTTCACCTCTGTAACTCCGAACCAAAGGTTGAGCCCTTTGTTCCACTTTTGGCGGCCTTCGGCACTGGAGCCCTCCAAAGTGGTGCCATTCTGTCTGGGTACCACAGGGGGTGCGGGAGGGGGTTTAGACACCCTGGACTGAGTTGCCTTGCCAACTCAAGTCGCACTCTGTTGTGATTGGCCCAAGTGGTGAGCCGCCCCGCTCACCACTTAGCGTGTTTTGATTGACAGCTAGGCTGAATGAATGGGGGTTTTCTGCATAAAAGCAGGGCTTTTGGGACTGGATCTTTAGAAGTCGCCACAGGACCTAAGAATCCGACGAGGGTAAAGCTGAGCCGACCTGCAATGACGACACCTCCGGTGGATCCCTGCTGAACCGACTCACCACTTCCCAACGACAGAGGAGATCTCCCTGCCAGAGAGTCTTCTTCCCCTGACTGGTGGGCACAATCAGTCCCTTTGCTTTTTCTTTGCTTCCAGGGCGTAGTGGTCAAATTGCCCGTGCTGAGCACCCCAGCAACCGGATAGCCACTAACCAGCACCGCAACCAAAAGGAGGTGCCTTGTGACGGAGCACTCCGCGGCTGGTCTCTTCCCTGGTGGTGCAACGACCTTCGACTTTCCTTCGATGACGAGATCATCTCTTCTCTTGGCAAAGCCCCGACTTGCATCCACCACCAGGAACCACTGCCCCCGCCGGAGCTGTCTCTTCACTTACAAGGTACTGTGTCCGCCTGGCTTCCCTTGTGACGGTTAGCGTGAGGTGTCTTAAATCCTTACCTTTCCATTGGGTCGCCTCCAGACCTTCTTAACTTTCGTTCTAAACTGGTCCAACCTTTCTGTATCAATTTGCTAAAAAGACTCGAAGTGAAATTCCACTGTGATACTTTTTGGGACATATCGCCTTGCCTCTCTCCGAGTGGGCCTGGCCTCTGACTTTGTGATCAACAGTAGACCCTGCCTTGCTTGCCTTGCATTTGCTTCGAAAAAGTGTTGGTACCGAGTTTGTTTCATACCCTGCCTTTTCTCTCCTGTTCTAACGAATACTAGAGTACCATCTAGGTTAAAGCATTCACCTCTGTCGACAAATAAGTGGTGCGTTGAACCTAGACTTGTCGAACTATTGTTAGTGGATTGATTTACTTATAGTAATTGTGATTTAAGTTGTTTGCCATATTAGTGCCAGAGTGTTTTTCATAGATGTGCTTTTTAAAATAAATAATTATATATCTTTACACCCAAGTTCTGTTCCGTGTCTGCTTGTTCTACTGTGTAAATTGCCCTATCTTGTATACTCCACATACTGCCTAACTTTTCTTGAGGGAAGTCTGACTGCTCAGCCACAGCTACCAAGTGAATCTGTCTGGTACTGACTGCTACCAAGTGGGTTTACTGCCAAACACCTGTAGGCCTAAATCTTTTGCAGTGGTCCCAGAAGAAACTGCACAGGTTTCTGCTTAACACACATCGCATCACAGAGGTAGCACAAGTGTGTCAGTCACCATGCATGACACAGATCGTGGGCAAATCAGCCCATTAATGTCACCGTACATAATCTACAGGGAGCTTCCAAATGGCAGGTGAATGGCTGTCACTTCTCAGAAGAATCTATCTTCGGGGACAAATATTATATATAGAATGCACAGTCATAATGGTACATGTAAAGCCAGACCCCAACCATTGGCATAGCTTGCAGCAAGAAACATAAATGGAGACATGTAAAGAAGTGTGCTTACATCAGATGAAGAGGTCCCGAATGAAAGACTGAAAGATAACTTTCCTGCACAGGGCATGGGTCTGACGCAGGCCCTGTAACACATACTGGCATATGTCCATGCAATGGCTCACAATGCACACAGTTTTTCATTGTGGGACATATGGGTAGACGCATATTTGCAATGCACCTACCTGCTCTCAAAATGTATCCTCTAGGCAAGAAACTGGATGCATGGGACCGTTCGCACAGGTCCAGAGCCATCCGGCGAAGGACTCATGACGCCCACGCAATTCTTTCGAGACGTTGAATGCACGACTCTCTCAGTAGACGTAAGCAGCAATGAACTGCATGTCCTTCACTGTTGCAGAAGAGCCATTCAACCCACAAGCCACATGGTTGCCGGTAACAAGTAGGAACAATGGTCTTTAGGGTAGCTCAGAGCAATGCAAGAGATTAGGATACATTCCAAACTTTCAACCTTCCATCCAATACCTCTTTAATTTTTGCATATGTCACCATGAGTGGGTATGCCCATACATGGGTCCTGAGCCTGCTGGGCATAGAGACCCATGCCGCTCTTCACTGATGATGCCCAATGAAACCGAAACATGGGATGCTTGTCATGTTGTACAGAAGGGATGTGACTTAGCAGTCAGGCTGGACTGCCCCTGGGTGGGACGAAGACTGATTTGCATATGGTCTTTCCCCTTCTGTAGTGGCTTGGCAGGCTGAAGAATGATGGTCTATCTTTCCCAAAGCAATGCCAGAGGTTAAGATTAATTCCAAACCTTCCAGCATCACCTCTTTTGAGATGCATATGCCGTGAATAAGGGCTTGTTCACCTTTTTTGGCGTGCCGGGCAACTACAAGGTCAATGTTTCAGGGTGTAGGCGGGGCATGGCAGATGCACACCGGAATGCATGGCACCTAACTACCTCATACCCACACACCACTCCTTAACCCACCTGGTATACCATTTGCATGACCCATCCAATTGGAACTCACTGTCGATGTACATACTGCCTCGCCCATGCATGGATGCCACAGAAGAAGATGCTGAACCATTTTTAATACCCATCCATGGGTACAACAACCCAATGCCTGCGCATGGCAATCCAAATGACTGCATAGCTTGATGGGCACATCATCAATGGGGTGGTCACACTACCACCAGCATAGGACTACTCACCTAAAACTCGTGGATTCCCATGTGCATCAGACCACAGTTGCACAGACGAGCCAAGCGAAGGTGCACACATTTGGGAATTAACATACATGCCTCCCATATGAATGGCTGATGATGCCATGCCTATGGAGACACCTGCCATTACCATGTGCAGGATCAAGCTGCACAACATACCACACAGCACGACCTACATTGCCACATGGCACACACACTTCATAAATAGGATACAAGTCATGGTCAAATCATGTATTGAAACGTACAACATGGTCTGGACAATAACCGGGGAAAGCAACACACGTACATGGGTAGTGTAGGAATGATTGAAAGGGGAGTGCTGGTGGATCAAGTAGATGTGGTCAACTGAAACGTGAAGATGAACACATAGTACACAAAGCACACTGTGCAAGGAGAGAAAAATGGTATGGACAAAATAGAGCAAATGAAATGTGATTACAGTTCTCCTCTGACCCCTCATGTTCACTGTCACCCATGACTACCACCTCCACTTCCTCCTGCGTCACCTAACCATTCAGTGCCCTCTGTCTTTGTGAGTTGGAGGAGAATGAGGAGGAAGGGCTCGCTGTCTGCAAGAGATAAGGTTGGATAATGCAACCAGCATCCTAAATTGCCCTCAATTCCCCCCTATCGGAGCACAATTCAATTCTCAGCCCTGCAAGATCTTCCCTAAGTGACCTCTGTTCCTTGGACTGTTGCTTCCCTGCTTCTCTCAGCTCCCATGCCACCTCTTGCAAGACCACCCTGATGCACTTCAGGGCCCCCAGCAACTGTCCATTGGAGTCCACACTGCCACCTCCAGGTGTGTGGACCTGAGGCATGTGACATGCAGATGGTCCCCTGAAGGTGCATTGGCCAGGGTTGCTGAGGAGGGGGAGTGACCTTCATGGGCAGCCAGCTGCAGTTTATACTGTTGGTCCTGGTTGTGCAATGGGCAGTGTGAGTCCCTCACCTGCACGTGGTAACAGACATGCCCATGTGAATGAGTGTGGTGTTTTTGTTGAGTCTGGGGTGCATGCCAATGGTTGTGCCATGTACCATGTGGTGACTTGTGTTTGTGTGATGTGTATGTGTGTTCTGTGGATGTGTGTGTCTCGGTCCGGTTGGGGCGTTAGCAGTATGGAGTGTCCTTTGTGCCATCAAGCGATGTGGTGTTGAAGATGGAGGTCCAAGTATGGCCCTTATGACCCATGTAAGGAACGCATGGTGGCAATAGTAAGAAAGACACAAGTGACCACAGTTCAAGGGTATTTATTGAACTTTTGCAAGGGTTTGAAAAATGCCTATCTAAACATAAATGTACAGCATCAAATAATGATAATTAGTCTCTCTCAGCCGGGCTTGGGCCAATTTGGATCTACCTTAAACTATCGAAGACTTTCAAATGTGCACAGGGTTTAGCTTGACCCATTACAGGACCACTTTGCTCTCTCTCCCACTCAGCATCAGTTGGATACCTAACAGAGACTTTTTCAAATGAGCACCCATGTGGTGCAGGACCACTCTGTGTATGGTATCTTTTATTGGTTTCCCAAAGTCCAGTTACAAAGTTCAACTATTTCTTCTGGGTATCAATTGTATTTGCGTTGCTTAGCCCAAACGCTTCACACACTGTTCTTTTTATACAATGTTGCTGCATGCAACCTTGGTTGAAAACATAAGCTGGTTTGGTATCAGTCTCTCCGACTGTGTGTAATGAGCCGTAATTGCCTGACCTTGCCTGACCGTGGTGTTGGGACATGTCAGCTCTACGGCTCTGGTGTTAGTCTGTTGTTCACGGTGAACTGTCCATGAGAAAGTGTTTGTGTCAGGAAATTGGGGTTGAGTTCCTAGGTATACTACCTGGTAGGATGGGAAAAAGTTGTTACAAGGAAGGGGATACTGTGTCTCACTCTTCGGTTTCCCACTTACACTCCACGAATACTCCTCATCCAGGTGATCCTCCAACACTGGTCGACCCGCAGGAACTGGATCCAAAAAAGATGGCCACGTCCTGGCCACCTGGATGACATATACGCAGGGACTAGAGGTTAGACACCTTCGGGTTTCTCACACCCCCACACAACTCCCAGCCCAAAAACTGAGGCATGACAGATGCACCTCATTCTTAGGCCCTTCACCACTATAGTCAATGTATCAAAGATGTAAGAAATGTTACTATCTCAGACAGCCGTTCAGGCCATATCTAGTCGATGATCTGGAGAACAAGTCAACAGACAGCAAATCAAGTAATCAATTACATCATGACATAGTCACACTTAGGCATGAAGTACATAGCCATCCATTCATGAAGTTAAACACACATGCATTAGTTTATTGCATAAAGACACTAAACACATGCTTATAGCTCACACAGGTAGCTGGCAGACACACATACATATCTCTATATATTGTCACACTCTTCTGAAAAGCTGAACCGCAAGACGCCAAAGTATAGGTATCCCAAACTTGCAAATGCTTGACTGCCACTAACATGGAAAAGGCATAAGGGCAAATATGGAAGCCATAGGTCCACTGAAATTAATGATGAAGGGGAGACAAGATTCAAGTACATGGAAAGACTTGCAGGATCGCTGCAGCCAGAGGCAAGCAGGATTGCTTCACCCGGCCAAGGACGAGTGGAGACGGACGTTCCTGGTTAGCAAGACGATAATGCACGCAATTCAAACTAAAATCCTCATAATTACAGGTAAGAGAGCCCCATTTTATGGTCTCAACACACATGATCCAGCAGAGCAAGGCAATGCCCATTCAATCTAGGTGGACGGAGAGAAGCTGTTTACACCAAATCAGAGGTGGAAAGATACAAGTGTTTCTCACAAACTGCCAACTGAATACACTCTACCAGGCTTAGCTGATCAGAGGGGGCACCTTTAGGGAACACACAGCCCCTCCATGTTCATTCTCATTGCCTTGAGAAGGTACACTCAGCCTGGTAATCATCCAGGGTCCTAGGGCTGGGAGGACCCAATCTACCCAATCCAGAGTCACCTTTCACATGAAGATATATTATGTTGCAGGAGCTAATGGTCTCCCTGCGACCCTGCAACATTGTAGATTGAAACATGCAGAGGTGGTCTCAGGAGGAGCCATCAGATATGGCTATCCAATAGTAGAATTAACCCCTATAGGACATATACCTAGTTTGCCCAAACTGACCAATGTTAATGTCCAATAGTCTTTGGGGACGGATCTTGGTTATGTGACATCACACCTTGATAAAATCAGGTGACAGAAGCTCAGAAGACGATAACTTTGGAGAATTCATGTTTTGCTAGTGTGATCCCTGTTGTTTGTTAGACAATAAAGACAGTAAAATCTTTCCCATGGCAGAGTCATCCGTTCTTGCGGTCGGGGATTTTTGATGGGCCCTGAGTGTCTCTCTTCTGGTACTCGTGGTGACTGCTATAGAGCTCCTGCTGCTTTCCAACAGTGTAATTACAATGGACATGGTTCATGGACTGTGTGCCTACATGTAGTGTTGTCTTTCTGCCAGTTTGCATGGATTGTTCTGGTGCTGCATGTGTGATGAGGACAGGAATATGAGTGTGTGCACAGGTATTGTACCTTTCTTGAGGGCAGGGGTGTGTTTTTACCTAGTGTGAACCTTGTTTGCTGATTGTGAGAGACATGTGTTCTAAAAGGTGTCACATGTCTGGTGTGGTCAGTGCGTGTGTTCTGTATGTTTATGTGTTGGTATATGTTTTGGATGTGTCTGGGTCGCTGTGTGAAGTTTGTGTTCTATGGGTGCTGGGTCTGTCATGCATTGTGTTGGCTATGTTGCCATTATCGGTGCAGTTATGGTTTGTATTTGACTTCTGCCAAATGTTCCACCCTGCTGTGGCATACTGTCCAGTAGTCTGGCATGAAATGTGCATGCATCAGTTGTGTACTTTCCGCCGGATTTCACCCTTTCTTGTCCATGTGGTATGGGTGTGTCCGGTGATTTGTGGGCATGTGTGTGGGTGTGTGTGTATGTTTTGGTGGGTGTGCCAGTAGGATTTTCCAATCATTTGTGTGCATCTCAGTGTGTGTATTTGTGTTCTGTTGGGCATTTTGCGGGTGTTATGAGTCGCAACGAGTGTGTTGAGCAAAAGTTGTACATTTGGAGGTACTTACTAAATACATGCTGATCATGGGTGATTTGTGGGGAGTTTCGTAAGTTAATCCATGATATTACTGTTGTAAATGTGGTTCGATCTGCCAGGAAGGTACCAGCCAAGGGGCGTGAAGTATGAAGACCAAATGAACCAACAGAGAGCCGCACTGGGACTCTGCCCAGTATACATTAGGAGATCCGTGCCTGTTGAAGTGCCCATAACAAGACAACCCTGGGCAGCGCGGTACCCTATCAGACAGCCATACCAGCCGCTGATACGAAATGAGTAATACCTTCATGCGGTCCACGAAGAGACCCCAAAAGCCTTAATGGAAAGCTAGTAGAAATGACATAAGTGCCTGAACAGACTCGCAAATGAACAAAAGTGGCTATCTAAAACAAGCACGCCAGTGTGAGTAGCCACGAAAATAAATGTAATGGACACAGAGAAGAGACAATGTTAAAACGTAAGGAAATGGTGCTGCGAGACAAAATGGAAGCAACGGTCCTGTTAAATGTGTGTAAATAGGTTTGAAACGCAAGATGCTAAGAAACCGATACTGCTTGCAGTGCTTAGTAGAATAAAAGAAGCGGCATGCGCGGACTATATATCTACCTCAAGAAGCACATTATACAAGTGCGACTCCATTTTGTAAAAGCAGAAATGTACCCAGGCAGCCAGAGGCCTGACAGGCCAAGTTTTCGAAACCCATCCAAAGGCAAGAGAAGGAACAGAAATGAAACTCAACAGAGAGCTGCTCATGCCTAGGAATTCGAGGTCAACCAATGAAGAGGAGTAGAGCATCAACTCGCAAGAATCAGGCTCCGGAGCATACCAGCTCGCCCGTGAAGGTCAAGATAAGAGATGCCCAGGCAGGTGGCAGAGCCGAAAGAGAATTAAATGCAAGAAAAGCTGGAAACTGAAGCAGATTCATAGTGAACAGACACGTGACCATCCAGGCACGAAGAAGTACCACCGCCTGATGTCATCCAGAACCCGAGGATGCCATAACTTCTCCTGATAAGAGACTACAGTTCCGAGGCCATACCAGCCAACTAATTGACACATAGCCCTAAGATACTGATTGATGGAAGGGAGGCAGGGTGAAACTTGGGACACCAGGCACCTGGGTTTCCATTCTGCATGCTGCTAATTAGTAGAACCAATGAGACGTCGTACTTGTAGTGACGTCAATCACGAGTGGTGTAGAGGGTTGGGCATAGACGCCCACCCGATAAGAGTTATCGAATCTGCATGCTCTGTTACCATATACAGATATAGCACCTATACTTAAGTTACCTTTCCTAAACAATTATATTGCATGATGATTTTTGTAAAGTTAGACGTCAATGATGACGAGTTTTATGCATAAAAGTGGCTGTTCAACTGAAGTTCGAGGAAGTCGGTGCGAGAGAGGTGATCGCAACGCTGCTGATTTCCATTTGTTTTCCCTGTTTGATGTACTTGCCAGTAAACAGACTTCCTTTTGCCAACTTACTGAGTCCTCATTATGATATATGACATGATATTTTAATTGTATCACGGTCGTACACAAGTGTTTCAGAGCGCGACTAGGCAAGGGAGGGGAACATGGGAGAACACAGCACAACATAAAAACGATCTTACTAGGCCCAGTGACATTGAGAACATGCAAGTGCATGGGAAAGGGAAAAGGGAAAAAGTGCATGGAAGGGGGAGAGTGGAAAGTGCAGAAGCCGAGGAGCGCAGATAAATAAAATAAATAGAAAATTGAGGCAAACTGTGGTAGTGCAGCCAGCAAGTGGCCAGTGCTGTGTTTAAGGCAGCAGACTGGGTAAGTCTGAATTAGTGCAGAAAAAGAAGAAAAATGGGGGGGGCCGGTATTGGTACAGATACAGTCCCCAGTGCAAGGGGTGGCCAGGAGGCAGTGCAGGAAGGTGGCAGGGTGAGCAGGTACGAGGTGCACAGTGCCAAGAGAGTAGATCAGCAGGGGAGAAGGGCAGTGAAGGCAGAATCAAAGAGGAAGGTTTTGAGGCGCTTCCAGAACCAGAGATGGTTCTCCTTAGGTTTTAGAGTGGCAAGGAGGCTGTTCCAGAGGGAGGCCCCAGCCGAAGATAGAGATATACCCCCAGCTTGTTTCTTTGAAAAACGACTGACCCTGAGGGAGTTAGAGGTAGAGGAGCGAAGAGCTAGAGAGGGGAGGTATTTGCGGAGGGATAGCTGAAGTTATGTTGGACCCAGGCCCCAGAAAGCCTTGTGAACAATGCAGAGGGTTTTGAATTTAATCCTTGCATCCACTGGGAGCCAATGGAGATACGATCCCAGGGCTTGAGGCCAAGGACAAGTCTTGCAGTCCTGTTCTGGATAAGTTGTAGAGGGCAGAGAGTAGAGGCAGGTAGATTTAGAAAGAGGCTGTTGCAATAGACCAAACTAGAGAGAACCAGAGCTTGGGATACCATGAGCTTCTGGAGGAAGGAGAGGAAAGGCAGAATACCTCTTAGGAGGTGCAGTCGGAAGTTTGACTTTTTAGAGACATCAGAGATATGGGCCGAGAAGGAAAGTATGGAGTCAAAGATGACGCCAAGGTTCTGAGCCTCGCAGGTAGGGGTAGGAGGAGGGCCAAGGGAGGCCGGCCAGAGAGTGAGGGAAAAGGATGGAGATGGTGTGCCGATGAGGAGGATCTCCGTCTTGCTGGCATTCAGACAAATATCATTGGTGGCACACCAATTTTGAATGGCAGTTAGGCAGTCAGAGATGAGAGAGAGAGAGGAGGTGAGTGAGGGCAGCCGGAAAATGATTTGAGTGTCATCAGCGTAACACTGGAAATTTGAGCAGAAAATGGCAATGCAGTGAGCGAGAGTTGCCAGGTATTGGTTGAAAAGCCAGGGTGAGAGGTTAGACCCCTGGGGAACCCTACAGGTGGAGAGGAAGATTGATGATAGGAAAGACCCCAGTTGGACCTGGGAGGGTCAATCAGAGAGGAAAGAGGTCAGCCAGGCCAAAGCCTGATCAGTGATACCCAGATTATCACGGAGACGGTTGAGCAGGATGAAGTGGTTGACCTTTATTGAGTTGTGCTGGAGTATGTGAATCCTGCACCCCCTGACCTCACATGGTGCAGCTATCTTGTCTTAGAAGCTCAGGAGGGGGAGTACTGACCTATGGACCCATCAGTAACTTCCTCCCCTTTCTGAACACTTGCTGGTGTGAGGATGGTTTCGGCCATCGATTATTGCTTATCGATTGATAGTTATAAGACACCTTCAGACCGACGGCACAAAGTAACTCTGGGACCTCGGTTAGATCACGAGTCATTTCGCCATTCCGGCTGAGTAGATTGAGAAGCTCCCCGTGGACAATGATAGAGTAAAAGTTTAAAAAATCTGCAGTGGGTCTGAAGGAACCCGCCTTTCCAAGCATAACCCTTCTCATTCCCACGGGCAGCGGATCGGACGAAAACCTTAAATGCAGGAAGAGGAAGGGGTGGTGATCCCGAAGTCCTGAGAGGAAAAGATGCGATCGGTGAGTGAAACAACAAACTCGTTACTTTGGCAAATGTCTCGTAGGCATTAGAGTAAATAAGGGTAAGGTAACGGCAGGTGGCGGAGAATAAAGTAGGTAGAAGTAGAGAAGACTGTATTTATATAAGGGATTAATGACTCGAACATAAGAACTAAAGAAAGGAATACCAGGGGGGCACCTGAGCAAAAACATAAGGAATACCAGGGGGGCACCTGAGCAAAAATGTAAGGATTTGCCTTGTTCCTGCGCTTTAAAGAGTGGTCAGAAGGAACGTGAACCCAGAGCCCACAGTGGGGGGACAATTTAGGCTACAGTGACGATTGAAGACATCACAAAAGGGGTTCATTCACATCCCATGGTGGGGTATTGATTAGAAGGCAGGTATATGTGTGACCAGCTGGCGTCTGTCTAGTCTGTCAAGCGTCTGTCATATATCTCCTGTGTATGTCAAATGTGAAATTATTGTATTGATGATTGATTGAAATGCATTTTGGCTTTACACGATTTCGTAACTAAGAGGGTATCGCCTTGGAATTGATGAGTTTTGAGTAAATTGTTGGTACAAAATTTAGCGGAAAAAAAATTGGATCGGAGCTTGCGTATGTGGTGCTCGCTCATACTAGTGGAAAGATTAAAGAACTGTGTAAATATTGTTGGTGACGAAATTAAGAATGGAGGAAGTTACCCCACTTGTGCATTTATGCAGGCAACTGCCTAAGCATGCAATAAAACTGAAGAAATATAGCCAGGAGTGGGTTAAGGGTACCGCCAATAAGATGTTTATGCCTTGGCCCCAGAATGTGTCTCTTTCTAAGGCTGTTTTACAGAACATGACAACCTTCCTACACGCCACATATACAGGCAAGAAGCTTGAGAAACGTCTTGCTGTCCTTGATTTATGGAAAATGTTTGAAGAAACAAAGGTGGAAGAACCACCCACAGACTGGATACTAAATGTATGTACGGAGGAGAGTGAGACGCCCACCAGCCCCGCCTGAGCCAGTCATCGAAGGGAGCAAAACAGAAGGGCTTTACCCGCTAAGAGAACTCAAGGCAGCCACGGGGTATGGCAACCCCGCATATGAGTCACCTACATGCAGTAGTGACGAGATCAAGGAGAGGGAGCAGGAGAGTAATCTTGCCTCTGCAGTCCCGAGGGACAAAGAAAGACGCGATGGTGGAAAAAAGGATCAGGCACAAACTAGTGCATCTCTCGAGAAAGAGAAAGAGGGAAAGAAGCGGAAAGGAAGTGGTGAGTTAGCATTCGCAAAAAACGAATGGATGGGAGGGCAGATACTATTGAAATTAGATGGGAAGGGAAGTGATGAGGTACGGTTGAGAAAAAGGACTGATGAAACACAACGAAGGGAGAAGGAAAAGGAGAAGGAAGTAAGGGATGAAAGGACAAGAAAGAAAGATAGGCTAAGATGAGAACAATTATATCGCGAAGAGCAAGGAATACCGCTCAGTCGCACACAATACGTAGCCTATGAAAAGTACAGGCAGAAAATGCTAAAGTTAGAGGAAGTGAAGAGAGTGCACGAAAGAATAGCAAAAAAGCGGGAAGAGGAGGAAAGTAGAAGGGCAGAAGAATGTAGAAATGAACAAATGAGGAAAGTAGATAAGGCTAGGGAGGAAGCAAAAAAGCGAAAGGAAATAGATGAGGAAACAGAACATAAGCACAGACAGAGGTCACAGGATCTTGAATATTTGGAGCGGGAAGTGATTAAACCCAGTCCTACAGTAGAATGGGAAGACATAGAAGAATTTTTCCTGCAAGCGATGCGGTACCAGGTGCAAGCGGGACAAATATTGAAGATGACTTCGACACCAGAAGCATTGGGGATGCGATTGATAAAATCTAACACAAGATGGGACTGGAACTAGTTTACCAAGGGGGAAGGGAAGATGAGCGCTTAGAGAGCACTCAGCTATATGACACTGAGGATGTCACCCAAAGTAGTGGGAGCAGGGGACTGTCCCTAGACAGGCTAGAGATTGGGCAAAACGAAGAAGACGCTAGGAGTTGTGTAAACTGGGAGTACTTGGAATCTGACTCTCATGGGGAAACGGATGATGTGGCATATGCAGAAGGGAGACAGTGCGAAAAACAGCCACCAGGGGACCGAGGGGTATGATTGTCAGACGCTAGCAGGTCTACAAGTAGGGCACCGAAGTCTGCCGCGCAGTCCGTCCGTCATGAAGGAACACCCCACGGTCAGCGGGAGCACCTGCCTATGCAGACAGACTGAGGGCATTGCCAGGTAGACGGCAAGGCGGGAATGCCACCCCGGCAATAGACCAGAGAGCTATGGGGAAAGAGAAGGAGCACTGAGCATTCCAATTCCCGTTGCTAGAAAAGGGGGGAGCAAGACCACAATATGTTCCATGGCCACACATGGACCAAGAGAATCTTAAAAATAAGCTTCCATTGCTGACATCGGGAGCTGGAAAGTGGATACACGAGTTAGAGAAAATGACGGGGGGTGTCACCTTAGGGGACATTAAGGGCCTCCTAATTTCTATACTTGGTGAAAGAGCAGATGATGTATGGAAACGGGCAGGCTATCCTAGGGTAACCTTAACTGATACCTCCCATGACGGAGTGCCATTTAATAACTGCAGAGCAGCAATGTGGAAAGCACTTCGAACGCTATACCCAGACACGTCCGATATGGGAGCTATAATGACTCAGAAAATGAAAGATTCCGAGGATCCGTTGATTTATATCCAGAATTTTCAGGACGCATGGGTGCTCGAAACACATGAGTCTTGGACGAAATCTATCCCTGTATTCTACCACATATTATGCCAAGGGTTGCCTGAACCGGTGCAGAAGCAGCTTAAAAAATGGGTAGGAGTAGAAGCAAAACCATGGGCCGAAATACAGTTGACAATTGCACACTACTGTAGATTGTTGCAAGAAAAAAATCAGAAAAAAGAGGCAACGCGTAAGGGAGAGGAGGCAAAGCTAGTGCAAAAGAAACTCTCGAAATATGCTCTCGAGGGAGCCATGCTCACCAGCCCAGCTGAGCCAAGTGCACAACAAGCGACCAACCCATCGCAGAATAATCAGGGTAACGCAGGGTTCTACCCGAGAGGAAGGGGTTTTGGAGGAAGAGGAAGGCAGAATAATCAGGGAGGGTTTCGAGGTAACCAATGAGGTTTTCAGAATGTTCAAGGGGGCTTCCAGAATGCACAGATGGGCAGTCCAGCTATGCCAGATGGACAGATGGCCTGACCACCACCAGTGTTTTGGCTGTGTGGAATGACGGGACACGTAGCACGTATGTGCAGAAGCCAAGGCATGTGGCAAAACAGCCAAGGGATGGGGGCAGGCATGATGAATCAACCTGCCGTCCTGCAACTGGGTGGTGCACAAAATTACACAGTGCAGCCGCAGGAGTCAGGCATGCAGCAAGGTGCACAACAAGTGGTTCAACCACCGAACATGGGGAACTTGCCTCAGGGACATCCCCAGCAGGCACCGCCGGAAATGTTGCAGGGCACTAGCTCCAGAGGGGGAGTTAACCCTGGGACTGGGGGGAAATCAACAAGTATACAGTGGGCCGAACTTATATATAAAATAGGACAGCTCACAGGGGACTTTGATGTGCTCTATCCTATCAGTGACACCAGACCCTAACAGGGAACCAAGGGTGAATGTCACCATAGGGGGGAAAGAATATTCCTTCTTAGTTGATATGGGTGCAACACGCTCGTGCATTCGAGAAGGCACGTTTTCCTTGTCCGGCGAGGTTATAGACACTCAGAGTATCACTGGAGCTCATAGTAGAGTTCCCTTTACAGACGCACTCCCAGTCTCAGTGGGAGAGCGCAAAATGAATGTACCTCTATTATATTCACCTCAGACTTCAGTAAATATTCTGGGTCGGGACCTGATGACTAAATTAAACATGGGCTTCTCATTTACCGAGAATGCTATAGTTTGCTCCACTCCAGAAATTAATTATTCAAACGTGTGCGAAATGATCAGAGCATACTCTGGACGTGCAGCAATGAGGGCCATACCGCTGGAACCAGAGGTTTTTGCATATGGCGTTCAGGTGATTATGGTGGGATTGCCTGGTCTCACGGACAGAACCCCGGATGAGTTTCTATTCAGACCAAGAATACCCATGCACGAAGAGGAGGTACAAGTATTTCCTTTAAGGGTGCAATTTGCAGAAGTACAAGGGAAAGTGGTATTTGTTGAAGGATGTGATGATGAAGGGAGACAATGGGGAGCGATTGTCGCCATTGAGGAAGGGTACCGAGTGACTGACGTCACCGATGACGATCTGTTCAAAGAACACTCTGACCTAGAAGAGACAAGGGTGGAAGTGAGTCTCATATTTTGGGTCAAAATGATCAAAAGAGAGGTGCCACAGAGAATGATGTTGGCACTATTACGTCCAGAATACTTTGATGACAACATGGCCCAAGTGCCTGCCGCAGTATGGACAACAGGCCCCTACGATGTAGGACTCCTGAAGGGGACAAGGGAAGTGAAAATTAAACTGAAGCCAGGAGCAATTTTACTGCGAGCGCGACAGTATTCCATGTCCAGAGAGGCAGATGAAGGGATCACGAAGACAATCTCCGCCATGATGGTGCAGGGCATCCTTGTGACATCAGAATCACCATGTAACACAGTGATTTACCCTGTCAAGAAATCAAAAGGAGGGTCTTGGCATTTAATACAAGATTTAAGAGCCTTAAACGATACTGTTGAAGCTGAGTTCCCTCTAGTCCCGAACCTCTCTACAATCCTATGCAACATACCCACTGAGGCAAAATATTTCACGGTGATCGATCTGAAGAATGCGTTTTTCTCGATCCCGTTGCACTGTGACTCACAAGACCTGACGTCATTCACTTTCAGACAAATGCGCCTGAAAAGCACAAGGTTGCCACAGGGGTACTGCGAGTCCCTGTCTATATTCAACAGAGTCCTGCAAATGGACCTAAGCAATATTCGGGTGGACAGTGTTGTGTTGCAGTATGTAGATGACATTCTGATCTGCAGCACCACTGAAGAGCAATGCAGGCAAGACTCTGTCCAGCTACTAACTATACTGGCTGAGAAGGGATACAAAGTTGACAAGGAGAAGCTGCAGTACTGTCAGCCAAAAGTATTGTACATAGGGCAACTGATTTCACATGAGGGGAAGAAAGTGACCCCAGAGAGGGCTGAAGCTATCATGAACACGGCCAAGCCGCGCAGGATAAAACAAATGCAAAGCTTCTTAGGCCTGTGCAATTACGGCAGAGCATGGGTCTTTGACTACAGCTCATACACCAAGCCCTTGCTTCAGGCCCTAAAAAAGGCTCAGGCGATGAGGGAAGATATCGAGTGGACTGAGGCAATGGAAAAGGGGTTTACAGAACTGAAGAGGGCAATTTGTAAGGCCCCAGTTCTCGGGATTCCTAATTATGCAGAGGAATTCTACCTGTTCTCACATACCAATGGTAATTTCATGACAGCAGTGCTTGCACAGCGAACCTCACTGGGGTACAAGCCCCTATACTAGGGGTTTGGGGCTTGTACCCCAGTGAGGTTTGCTGTGCAAGAACAGCGAAATTTCAGCGGGAATCTGGACGCAGTCATGAAGGGCCATTTCCCATGCAAACAAAATCTAGCTGCTGCCGCGTTCGCCATCGAGAAGGCATCATCCATTGTGATGGGGTGCTCCATGACACTGTATGTTGAACACTCACTGTTCGCCAAACTAGAGAAGCCAATGGGCACACTGACATCTCAGAGAGCATCCGCCTATGAGGTGATCATCTCTAATCCATCGATCAAAATAATGCGATGTAAAAGCGTAAACCCTGCTACGTTCATAGCTGAGCCAGTCACAGAGGGAGCACTGTGCAAACTATGAGGAATTCTATGACGAGATCCCTACGGTAAAGGAAAATGCCCTGGCGAGTGGAGAGATTGTCTTCATTGATGGGTCTTCAAGAATAGACCAAGAAGATGGACAAAGGTATACAGGCATGGCCATGGTGAAACACCTGGTGAACGGGGATTTTTGAGTACTAGTTAGTGCACTAATACCATCTCACTATTCAGCGCAGGCTGCCGAACTATTGGCACTGATACTCACCATTGAGATCAGGAAGTAACGGTATACAGTGACTCCGCCTATGTGACGTTCACAGTGCACGCCGGCTTAGCGCGCTGGAAAAGGAGGGGCTATCTCCGAGCAGACGGCACGCCAGTGCAGCACGCAGCCTTATTAGACAGGCTGATAAAAGCACTAGAGCTCCCGGTGGGCATAGCAGTCGTGGAATGCACCGCTCACACCAATGGGAAAGATTTTGTGTCACGTGGAAATCATGAAGCGGACACGGAAGCCAAGTGTATGGCATCTAGGAGCGAAACAATCATGGACGTGGAGGTGGCAGGTACCCAAGAGAGGATGATGTTAGCGTGAGCCACACCAGAAGCCTATAGCAATATGGGGCAAACTTAGCTATTGGAGCTCCATGGGGAGGCACCTCAGGAGGAGAAAAATCTGTGGAAGCATTGAGGGTGTTCTTTAAACCCGTCTGACGGGTTGTGGAGGCAAGACAGCACTGGTAAACCAGTGATGCCTGTCGCCCTCCTAAAGGTAGTGTTAGAAGAGCTTCACTACCCCCTCCACATGACAAAAGAAAACCTAGCTGCAACGTTCGCAGAAGACTGGTTCACACCGAATTTGACTGAGCATGTTGCATTTCTCATGGTGAACTACATAATCTGCCAGTAATTCACCGCAGGGCACACATTAAAAGTAGTGAGAAGGATAATTCCCAGACCAAATGGACCATTCCAGCACTTGCATATCGACTATGTCGACATGATTCAAGTGTGCAATGGGTACAGGTATTTAATTGTGGTGGTGTGTCCATTCTCTAGATGGATAGAAGCAGTTCCTTGCACACACCCCGACGCTACCTGTGCTGCCAAGTTCCTAGTGAGGGAGGTATTCCCTAGATCGGGGTATGTGAAGTAATGAGATCAGATAACAGTGCTCACTTTGTAAATTCAGTTTTTGAACAGATTATCTTATTGCTTGGTATAAAGCACAAGTTCTCTTTGGCGTATCACCCTGAGGGGAACGGGATAAGTGAACGGATCAACGGCTTGCTTAAGGAGAGGATAGCCAAGTTGAAGCTCACATTAAAGAAGGGATGGCTGTACTGTCTACCATTGGCATTGTATGCACTTCGGAACCAACCAGGATCCGACCATCATCTCATGCTGCACGAGATAGTTACAGGCAGAAGGATGAGCACCCCTCTTGCCCCCCGAGATAGAGCTAGATGTGATGTCCAGCCAACTAGGGAGATTCTGGGAGCAGAAATGAAAGACTATCTCAACTGTATGACATCCTGTGCCTCTGTCATTACAGACCAGCTGCAGCAACGGCGAAAAGGGGACAGCGCAACACAAAATGCTGATGCAGGCGCAGCTCAAATCCTTTGTGTGCCCCTCGTCTTCCCTGGTGACACAGTATTGGTGAAGAACCACACAAGAAAGAGGTGGGACAAATCAAGATTCAATGGTCCCTTCATCGTAGAGGACTGCACCCTGTCCGCTGTCAAGCTCAAGGGCAGAAGAGCCTGGATCTTCCTAAATGACATTAAACCCTACATAGGAGAAAGCCCTCCAGCTGCATCCAGCTGTGAAGAAGCTACAGACAATGGGAAAGAACCTCAGCATGTGCAGACAAGATCCATGACAAGAAAGAAGGACGCCTGAGCAGAAAGGACAAGACAAAAAGAGCTCTTGTGAAAATCTTGACCTTACACCGAACATTTCCCCTAAGCATTGAAAGGGATAAAAGCAACAAAACAAACACTCTGTGCAGCCAAAGATAGAGGGTAAAGAAGAGAATTGCGCACCCAAAGCCACACTAATACTACTCTTATAAAATTAAGACATAACTGAGAACCAAAAATAATATCCTGAAGCAACCAGAACCAAGACTGTGCCACAAAACCCATGGTCTCCCCCAGTAGGAATATTACAAAGGATGTGCTTCCTGTTTCGGATCAGTATTAGAGACATATCCATCACTCGTAGGGAGAGACACAAGTATCCCAGATTTCATCCAAAATCCAGCTAACAGGAAGATAATACAGCAACTACTGAATGTCCTAGCAGAGGCTTTTGCCGAAGTGCCAGAGTACTGGGAATAAGGACAAATGCTGCCACCTCAAATGATCATTAATGTACTGACTTACACCCTATTTTCCTGAATCATAGAGGAGTACCCAGGAGCTGTTGGGAGAACCACAGACACCCTAACCTTCATCAGAGACCCAAGAAACAACGAATTCCTAAACCAAGTATAGTACAAACTAAACTACGTGGTTGCAATCCACGTAGCAGGAACGTGTAAAAACTGTTTGCGTCAAAATAAAGGATTGTGATCAGGACCCAGCAAACAAGGCAGATGCCCCTGTCACCCGATACTGACTGACTGATCACCCCATACCCAGCCGGCACATTGTCATGCTCAGACTAGTCACAGACTATCCAGAAATGGTAGGAAGGCCTGCAGATGTTGCCATCATCACCTTCCTGAAAGATCCAGCCAATGCCCCACACATGGGCACACTTCTCCATGGAATAATGCTCCAAGTGGAACTGTCCAACTTCCAGCGAGAATTCCTAAGGAGATTCCAGTGAGACCTTTTACCGACGGACAGATCGAGGAGACGAAGACTGATCATGCTGCAAGAAAGGCCTGTGATCTAGAGACTAGAAAACAAGAGCAAATGTCGTTGACACCAGAAGACAGCAGATACGCATACCGAGTCTTCTTCCATCTCATTGAGAACTTTCCAGAACTAGTGGGCAGACCCAAAAATGTTGACATATCCACATTTCTCAGAGATCCAGTGAAGAACACTCAATTAAACAGGCTCCTGAGAGCCATCGTAGTACAACTAAGAAGCAATTATAGACATCCACTGCTAAGGAGAGCCTTAGAAGGAGGAGATCCAAAATAGAACCTTTCGTCATCTTACTGCTGTGGAGCAGGCAGAGGAAAGAGACACTGTTCTTCAAAGTGTCGCTGAGAGACCGAACAAAAAGAGCGAACACAAGAACTTCACCATCTTAATTTTCCTTTCCTACAACCTTCCGATTTTTCTATTTTTTCATATGGTCACTTTTGCTTTTATGTTTTGTTCTTATTTTTGCAACATCTTATTTTTGTCATTTTAACTCGTTTTTTTACCTTTTCCATATGTTCGGTTTTTTTCCTATTTTTGCAACTCTATTTTTGTGAGTATAGCTCAGTTTTCATATTTTTGCCACATGTACACTTTCAGTTTTTATGTTTTTGTTTTTACTTTTTCAGCATTCCATTTTGTGTGATTTTGTAGCAGTTCCATCATTTTATTCTTTCGTATTGAACTGTTTCCTCAGGACCAAGGTAAATCCGAGGCGTTCATTGGGACCTCACCTACTACAGATACGCATAAATAAATGTGATGTACCAGAGTTGATAGCCTAACCTTTTTCCATAGTCTAGCAAACAGAACCGTGCTGCATACCCAGAGACTATCATCATCACCCACAAGAGGGGGGACACTTAAAAACACTCGACACTTTAGTAATAATAGACCTTTTGAACTGTGAGATCAAGCACGAAAATAATAAATAATTAACTATGGACTTTATCGAAATGGGGGTCCAGAACAGTAACATAGTTCTACCCGCAGCAAAAGGGCGCCTCCACATCCCTGGAAGAAGATGCTGCAAATTATCGTTCCGAACGATAATGTGCATATGTACAGTGATTATTGTTGTTTTACTATTATTAACAATCAGAACTGCTTTCTTTATTGGTAAGCGAAGAGTCCCACTATCAGTACGACCACAGGATAATGAACGTCAGGGTCACACAAAAGCACTCAGACCCTATATAGTGATTCCAGTTCCAAGAAAAGCGAATGATGAAGCACATTTTTTGAAATTGAATGTAATTAGCAGTGATACGTATATACATGAGATAATGAATGGGGAGAAAAGCATGAGACAAGGACAGCAAGAAATGAATGATAATGTAGCACTGACCACATCACGCACCCACACACAGAATGCACACAAACAAGTGTCAATGGCTACAAGGCTTCCAAGAAAGGCAGCAGAAAAGGAGGGACTGCCTGCCAAACAATTGATTCCTGAAAACAAGGGAAATGCCCAGGAAAAGCCAAGTGAAATACTAAAGACTGAGGGAATAACAAAATCCCTCAAAAGAACAGACATGGACACTAAAGAAGTCACAGAAAAGACACAGATGCTAATAAAGTATGTGTTCCCATTCATAGCCCAAGCAAAGAAACGGCACAAGGAGTTGAAGAACAGGACTATAGAAACTATGACGGCAGGCACATTTGCTCCAACACAAGGAACAAGACGCGAACCCACAACACAGCCTCACGTAGGGAAGTTTGTGAACAAATGGTGGTCAGGAGAAACTGACGACAGGTTACAAAAGGGAGGGAAAGGAAACACAAAGCCTTCTCCTACCATAGCGACACAGTCGAGACATGCTTTGTCTGTGTACTCCTGCCGCACAGTATGGGAAAATCCAAGATCTTTTTGGCTGCAGAAATTGATGTCCAGACAGCTCACTGTATGTCACACGTAGCAATGTGCAAGACCAGAGGCCAGTTCATGGGCAATGATGCCTCCCTGAAATGGGCAACAGAAGCAACTGACCCTGACCAGGATAATTATGCTCAGGACCTAAAGACAAGAAACAAAGCCCATACTAAGACTCATGTAATCAGATACGAGAACCCTGGAGTGAAGGGAGCTGGAATTAGACGGGAAGTGAATCAGAAGCTAGGAAAAACTCCAGAGGAGGCTCGAAGTTGGAAGAACAGAGGCCAAATGCAGATTTGAGGGACAGTGCTTTCACCAAACGGATGGGAAAAGGGAGTGGTGATCTGCAGAGCCTGTATGGTCATTGGTCAATACAAACCTACCATCAACATAGTATGGAACGGATGCAAGCCATTTTGTCCAAAACTCGCAAAATTACACACATGGGTCGAAGACAGAGGAGGACCCCTACAGATAGTACCACTGCAAAGCCCAAAATTCTGCTTCAGAAACAATGGTACAAGGAAGATGGGAGAAAATCAGAACTGTGGACGAGTCTTTGATGCTCCAGGAATGGTATATGGTACTGCAGTAATTATGGATCATTACTGGGCAAGTGGATCCAAAGCATATATAAGACTTCCGAGGAACTGCGGAGGCATATGCACAATAGTAACGTCCATGTTCCTGCGTTAGTGATCCCAAAAAGTGACCTGAATATTGACAGCTTCCCGAAAGCAGATGCTCACCTGAGGAAAAGGAGATCTGCACAGCTAGTATCCCGAATGAAGAGAGAGAATTACTTTTCTACCAAATTGCATTTGATGTAATCCCATACGAACACAGGCTGTTTAGCCTCACCTCATCAGTATTCACAGCAATACTCTTGCCACGCATCCAAGTTGGAGCACATAATAATGGTTGCAGATAACCAGATGGGATTCAACGCGGTCAAGGAGGAACTGAGAGCAATCAGACTGATGACTCTCCAAAACAGATATGTGCTTGACATGATCACTGCAATGGATGGTGGTGTTTGTGCAAAAATTGGAGAATCATGTTGCACATTCATACCATCTCACGATGAAGAAAATTGAACCCCTCACAGAGGCCATAAGCATGTTGACAAAGCTAAAGAATCAAATGATTGATGAAACGGATGAAGTGGACGATGACAGCTGGTTTCTGGGTGCCCTGCTAAAAATGATACTAGGTTTCTGTGTGATCAAAATAGCAAAGAAGGCCATTGGGATGAAGATTATGGTCGATGTAGAGCCAGGATGGAAGCCCAGAGACCTAACTGATGAAGAGATAAAGGACTTTGTGAAGGCCAGTGAGTTTGCGCCAGAAGGAAATACATTTGCATACCCTAAGAAATGAAGAAAGTATGAAAGAAAATGGATTTACTGCAGTCCAAACGGACAATGCCAGCTAATGACCTGGAACAAGGATGAACATGTCAAAACAGCAGGAAGTTTGAAAGGCGTGATGAAAATGTGGACTCCAAAGACGCATATGTTCACACCATCATGTACCAACCCTGAGGATGATGAACAAAACACTGAAGAATCAAGAGAAATGGAGACGAACATTGAAGAAGCAGTGGTCGATGAACCGAACAGAGGGGGGAGTGTAGAGGAGGTTCCGGACATGACCTGCACCCCTGCCCCTCAGTTCGATCTGCCAGGAAGGTACCCGTCAAGGGGCATGACGTATGAAGACCAAATGAACCAACAGAGAGCTGCACTGGGACTCTGCCCAGTATATATTAGGAGATCTGTGCCTGTTGAAGTGCCCAAAACAAGACAACACTGGGCAGCGTGGTACCCTATCAGACAGCCATACCAGTCGCTGATACAAAATGAGGAATACCTTCATGCGGTCCACGTAGAGAGCCCAAAAGCCTTAATGGAAGGCCAGTAGAAAGCACATAAGTGCTTGAACAGACTCTCAAATGAACAAATGAACAAAATTAGCTAACGAAGACAAGCACGCCAGTGCGAGTAGCCACGAAAATAAATGTAATAGACACAGAGAAGAGACAATGTTAAAACATAAGGAAATGGTGCTGGCAGACAAAATGGAAGCAACCGTGTTGTTAAACGTTTGTAAATAGGCTTGAAACGCAAGATGCTAAGAAACCGATACTCCTTGCAATGCTTAGTAGAATAAAAGAAGCGGCATGCGCCGACTATATATCTTCCTCAAGAAGGACATTATACAAGTGCGACTCGATTTTGTAAAAGCAGAAATGTACCCAAGCAGCCAGAGACCTGACAGTCCTAGTTTTCGAAACCCAGCCAAAGGCAAGAGAAGGAACGGAATCGAAACTCAACAGAGAGCTGCTCATGCCTAGGAAATCGAGGTCAACCAAAGAAGGGGAGGAGAGCATCAACTTGCAAGAATCAGGCTCCGGAACATACCAGCTCGCCCGTGAAGGTCAAGATAAGAGAGGCCCAGGCAGGTGGCAGAGCCGAAGCAGAATTAAATGCAATAAAAGCTGGAAACTGAAGCAGATTCATGGTTTACAGACACGTGACCAGCCAGGCGCGAAGAAGTACCATCGCCTGATGTCATCCAGAACCCGAGTATGCCATAACTTCTCCTGATAAGAGACTACAGTTCCGAGGCCATACCCAGCCAACTAATTGACACATAGCCCTAAAATACTGAATGATGGAAGGGAGGCATGGTAAAACTTGGGACACCAGGCACCTGGGTTTCCATTCTGCATGCTGCTAATTAAAATGGGGATTTATGTCTAGGGGTGTAACTCGCCCAATCACAATAGACCAAGTAATCTAGGGTTAGACGTCAATGATGATGAGTTTTATGCATACAAGTGGCTGTTCAACCGAAGTTCGAGGATGTCGGGGCGAGAGAGGTGATCGCAACGCTGCTGATTTCCATTTGTTTTCCCTGTTTGATGCACTTGCCATTAAACGGACTTCCCTTTGCCAACTTACTGAGTGCTCATTATTGAGTTGTGCTGGAGTGTGTGAATCATGCACCCCCTGTCCTTACATGGTGCAGCTATCTTGTCTTACAAGCTCAGGAGGGTGAGTACTGACCTATGGGCCCGTCAGTAACTTCCTCCCCTCTCTGAACAAGGTCATAGTTGGTAAATCAGGCCCGTAATGGTGTGCGTGTGTACTATTCGCACATGAACCAACCGTTTCAAATTGCAATGCTAAAACTTATAGTATGAACTTACAATACTAGTGTATGTATGTTTGTACCACTACTAAATTGTACAATGCATTAAGGGGTAGCACCAACAAAACATATGAATGTACTATCTGTGTACCATTTAACACATCCCAAAACACCACCCATCATCATAAATATAAAAAAACGTACTTCCTTTCATGTGAATTTATCATATTATTAAGATTTGCCATTGATCTAAACTGATCATAGTAAGATCTGGCTATGCGTATTTAGACACAAAAAAGTAGTACACATTTTTAAATGTTTTTATTTAAACAAAACATTAATCAAAATGGACATATATTTGTAAATATTTTGAAAAATGTATCATATCTTATTGTCATTAACGTACACGTTTTAACAATATAGGTGAAAAATCAACATCAATGCAGTAACGAAATCAAGAGGAGACCAAGATTAAGGCCAAAAAGAAACAAGAACATCTTTACAAATCATATATGTCCATTTTACTCTCATAATTAAAAAATGTAGAGAGTGAACAGAAGTATAATATTTTCCCAAAAATTAAATAAGCATTAACCTTGGAAAAAAGTCATTTTCAAAGAACAGTAGCATACAATTGTCCTTTATGATCGTCCTTGTCAAACACAAATAGAATACTGTCCTTTTTGATTTGATTTTAGCTGGAAAACACAACCAACAAACAAAAGTTGCAAAACAAAAAAAAAATCATTGTCACCGACAACACCACAAACACTCATCTACACAGATTTTTTTTAAAAAACAAGATACAGAGAGACATTATTCCTGATGACTTAATTATTGCAAGTAAACCAGCTGTGGAACATATACAAATTAATGGACCTCATGGGGAAAACAAAAACAAGGAACTCACCAAGAAACTATTACACTTTCTTCTTCAAAAAGAAGTACAATGTGGTAAGTGTATATTAATATATTGTATTATATTGCATCATTTGTATAGCACTTTTCACCATTGGTATGGTCACAACACACTGTACGTTGCACGCCCTCGGGGGACCGAAGTCCAGGCATGGGAAAAGTTGAGAAGTGCTAGTATGAGTGTGTGCATAATGGCCAGTACGTAGATATGAAGGGTTACTCAAGTCACCGCTAGCCAGCCATGTTGAGTCGTCATGTTGATCGGTGGTCAGAGGCATTCTAGAGAGGGTATGAGAGAGTGGGATTTTCATTGTGTGTGCAGCTAACTATCAAATGTGTTGCCAACAGTAGCTGCATTCTTATGGCAGAGGTGTTATGCAAAGTTTCTTTCAGTGGTGAATGATGGCAGATGCATCTGTGTTGGTGGGTGTTCCTTCGGCTAATTTCCATACGCATAGAGTGTGAAAGGTTCAATACAATGGCTACATTTTAACTACTACCTACAATAATATAATGGCTACTATAAATGTCAATTTAGATTCAATGCAATGGCTACATTTGACATCCACCTATACACAAAAACCAGGCTAAAAACAGCAAATAAAAGACTAGAATGTGTTAGTAGTTAAGAATTAAAACATGTTAGTTGCAAAGATTGGCAATAAATAATGGAAGCATGCAGATAATTAGCTAACTCTTCAAACTGTATAATTCAGTAAGTAAACAATTAAAGTAGTTAGTAATGTAATATAACAAACAAATATTAATATATGACTTTAATACATTTCTGTTTTGGCTACAGTGTCTCCTGGTGAAGTCTTTCCTTCAGTCTCCACAACTCCTTTAAAAGATTTAAAAGAAAACAATCAAAATACATTTATACTGTACGTTGGACCAAAAGCTGATCGATAATAAACAATCAGATGGATCAATAAGGATTACAAGTTTTAATATATACAAATACAGCTTAGAGCATCAGTCAGCCCGGTGAAAGCTTGCTCGGCACACACATTTCACTTACAAGTTTGATAGCGGAAAACTACAAAATCTATATATACAACATTATATACAACATTGATGAAATACAAGTCATTCCCTTATTTTCTATTAGCTAGTGCTTATACTATTGCTTATACAAAAATCTAAACATCACCTATATTTTATTACACCATTGGTCAATTACTTATCTGTGATAACATGTCTACAACCCTCTGTAAATGACCTAATTGTGCAGTAAGCACACAATACTTTGTTCTTGGTCCAACAATGGATTTTTCTTATTGGCCAATACAACTTGAGAGAACCTGTGATGTGCATGCCCCCCCTGAAACAGACCAATCACGGAACTAATGTGAACAGTGAAGTCAATACCCTGTGATACCAGAATGAGCATGACACTGCTTTCACATGTGATCAGGCAACTTGGCAATCCCAAATGGCTCCTTGACCATGCTGCTGTACTATTTACTGACACTGCTTGCGACTCCCATCTTGAAACATATTTCTTTCCTAGTGTGTGTCCTTCCCTATTTCTCTTGGGAACCAGGTTGCTGTTATAAAAAAACACAGCCAATGCACTGCTCTTTGTGATTTATATCTCATATTTGGTCTATTTTACTTGACACTTTTAGTTCGAATGAATCTGCCATTTCTCACTGGGGACACTATATATCCACAACCTAGGTCAATACTCTGGCAATATCTGAACACCATGTCTTGTTCTCACCAGACTGCCCTTCACACCTGCTGCACTTCTATAATCGTCTGGCAATAAAACATTCTCTTTCAGCTTCTGTGGACTGCTCAGCCTTACACCTTTAACTACCTTCTTCGCAGTGCATCCCCCTCCCTCCAGAGACCTTGGCTGTCTGAACACTTGCTGTGGGGTAGCAAGAATACAATCTAATTAAATTAATCAAAACAGAAGCTTGAAGATCTACAACCTCTAACAGGGCCTAATCTGAGATGCTGGATCTCTTGCCAACACATCTGAAAGCTGTTATTATCACTGAACATCAACATCTATCCTACTAAATATCATACTACATAACACCTGTAAACAAAATATACTGTTCTCCTAAGTACAAACAAAACACCACATAGTTCAATAGCTGTAGCTTCAAAGCCCTTAAACTATTGCTGGCCTAAACTCTATACATGATGAACACTATTGTTGCTGCTCCTCCTACCACTGTATGATGTCTTCTAATGTGTGCTGAAGCTACCTACAAATAGCACACGTGCAGAAATGCTGAATTAAATGGCAAACGTGCTGACACTAAATAACCATCACTCTATGCTAATCAATCCAATTTGGACATCTAAGATCTTGTGAGACTTCTCACCTGGATGCTGTCCAAAATGTGACTGAAGTAATCTGCACCATCTGCAAATCACATTTCAAATGAGTTATGAACACATATATTTCAAAAATGTTTATGAACATGAAACAAATCAAAGCAGTAAAAATCCCAGTTCAATTGCAGTAATTACAACTGAAATACCAACACAACCATTTAATTGAATAAACCTCTACCTTCAAAAATGCCAACAACTTATCAAATTGGTGAGTCAGTGGAACTCCCAACGTTACCAGCCATTGATGCAGAATATCTGAATTATGTTTATGATGTGTAAAATGTGGAACTATTGCAGTAGCATAAATGAATGCTTCTACTCGTCTGCACAAACTAAAGCACCACCAATTACAACATCATTTCAAAAAGTAATATGCTGAGTATAAAGCATACTTGAAATATGTAACTATTGGTATTGGTATGCTTGCACTTCAGCATTTTTAATAAACCAATATATGGTGCAACGTCTTTTATTTACCCTTTCAATAATGATCTAGTTGTTGCTTTGTTACACATTTGGTAAAATTGTGTTACGTGAAAGTAATGTGTTTACAAGATTTTTTTTCTGCAAATAACTTCATGTTTCAATAAAATTCTGTCAACTCCAGGAACTGTATGTACACAACTAAATATACATTTGTTTGTTATAAGTATAAAAATACACATTTAATTTACATAAATATATCTAACTTGTTGGCTGCATGTTTCTTAAAAATATTCTTATTATATAATCATAAAAATAAATTAGCAATTATATAATTATATAATACTTCCATTAACCAAGTTAAATATAATTGTATTTTATTAAATATGTGGCAGATAAAAATAATTAAAAACTAAGTTAATTTCAGTGACTTTATTCAATTAAAAATACATGTGTAAACTCTATCAAATTGTAATTGTTACAACTAAATAGATATGTATGAGTTCATTGTAGGTAGACATACAGCAACTGCATTTTTAAATGTAAACTACCAAATAGTTAAAAAAATATACATCATGTTACTTAACTAAAAAAGTCACATTATTTTCCTTTAGGAAAACTTCAGTAATTATGCTGGAAAATAATAAATACATTGTTTTAATATTTTATAGAACAATACACATCACATATTAAATTATGAAATGTATACAAATGACAGAGCAAAACAACCAACCATCACACATTACAAAACAATTCTAACACTGCAATACATCAAGTGTGCATATTAAAACGTACACTGTACACAACACACACATAAGTTATAATGAATGTGCACCACTTTAGTACTTGTACAACATTTATAAAATAAAAACTAACATCATTTAAACAACTTTGCATTATATTTTAAACAATTAAACAAAGGCAGCATACACAATGGTCTCTAACAATTACCTCATATAAAAAATAAAAGACATCAAACACTGTAAAATGTCATAACATGAATAACATTGTTTAACATTCATTACATACAGTATAAATCTAAAGATGTTCAATAAAGGTACAAGGTACAAGTAATATAAGTATTACTAATACATATCAAATTAAATAAGTGTTACATCCCTTCAAATAATTTGGGTCACAACCAACCGATTCAAAGGTTTTCATCCATTGAAAACACAGCAACTAAATGCCATATGTTGAATCTAATTGGTTGTTGAAACCCCTTTTTATCCAATGACATGATTTGTCAAACAGTTATAGTTTTGTTTATAAGTAAAATGTGTGCGCTTCCTAAAGCAATAGAAAACATTATTTGAATCCCAGCACATTTTCATACACCATTGCCTATTGGTTAAAAATCAAAAATGTTTCTTAAAAGTACATGTTACTTAATAAGCAACCCTTTTTTCTGCAAAACCTTTGACATAACAATATATTCTACCTTCATTACAGGCAAACTACTTTGACGTAGATTGTTGTTCTACAATGAGTCTGCATGTAAGGTAACCTTTAAATTATGTATTAATAATGTTCATTTCATTCATGTAAAAAGATATAATAACACACTTAAAATGTATTAATACATAATTTATTTAACATAATGTACTTAATATAAAAGTATAGTATGTTCCCATACTTTTACATAACGTGTACAAATGTACATTAAATAATGTTTGTCATGCCAACTATTAACATGTTACATTGAAACTTTTAAAAAGTGTACTAGTATTTACTAAACAAATCCATTATAGGCCTATCTGTTTGATTGACTCACTGGCAAAACTGTATTTTAGGGTGAGTTTGAAGCATTTGGAGGACTGGATGGACAGGGAGGTGTTCTTTCTCATGTGCAGGTAGGGTTGAGAGCAGGGGTCTTCAAGTTGGATCAGGTGATGAGGCTAGACATCTATACCGTAAAAATGTGCTCCTGAACTCACAATGCCTGTATTTGTCATTTGTCAACCTATCATCGGCCTTTGACACAGTGCTGAGGGCCTCTTTGTGGTCCGTTCTGGCAGAGATGGCTATCCCCTCCTCTCTGGGTAATGGCATGAAAAACGTTATACTCTGGCAATTCGGCATAGATACAGTGGGGACCACTGGGAGACCCCCCTCCAATACCTATTGGCATCAGAGTTACAGACACATTATTATTTGTATTATACATTAACAGTATAGTGCCCACATTCTTAGAAGCTGCTAGAGATAATATGAAATGGAGCCTTTTGTTAGTCGCGGATTATGCAGTTTTACTGTCAAAATCCCTGGTTGATCTGCATAACCAGCTGGATGTTTTTAAGAAGTTGTGTTGTGCAAAAGGCCTGCGTATTAACTTTCCTAAAACAAAAATCAGGCAGTGTGCTTGTGCAGGAAAAAAGCCCCAAGTTCAGGAGAACCTTTATTTGAACAACCAGCCGTTGGATTTAGTGGACTTGTGCATGTTATTGCGGTTGATCTCTTTGAACAATTTGAAATGGCATAACCAGGTAGAGACCACTGAATGGTGAGGCTCTCACTGTACCCCTCACGATCTATCATGCTCAGACAATCCCAGGTGTAACCTATGGGGATGAGTTGTGGGGTGCAAATGATTGTACCTCTATCCAGATAGCGGAAAATAGATTTCTGAAATCTTTGCTTGGTTTACCGTTGAGTGCCCCGTCTAGTCCAGCAGTATGCAAATTTGGTTTTATAGAAATGTGATGTGCCATTATGATACAGCCAGTCTTATACTGGCTGCGGATATGGGATAATAAAGTTCTATCCCCATTTACGGAAGGTTTGGAGGAGCTGCTATCAATACCAGATGGCAGGAAGCTGTCTTGGTTTAGGCTTGTAAGAATTATCCTCTCTAACTTTGGCTAAGTGGATTTATGGGTTGACCCCACAAGCTTAGGAAGAGACTGCAACGTGGTGGTCAAGAACACATTTAGGGTGTGGGCATGGAGTACTATTATTGACAATTACCTGTTGGGGAAAAAAGCTAAGACGTATTTACAGCTCAAGGTCGCCTGGGAGCCAGGGGCATATTTGGACCTTCAAATGTCTGCGAAATTAAAAAGATGGTTTGCGAAGTTCTGATTGGGCATACTTCCATTAGCTTATTTGTCTGCAAGGTTGAAAATGGGTCTCATTCGACAGTCCTATGTTCATTTTGTGGCAAGGGACGAGAAGATGAGGCGCATCTCTTTTTTTTTCTGTCGGGCATATCGCTGGCCTGTGACATTGGCTCATCCCAGTTTGGAGTCAGCTAGATTCACCCAAAATGTTGTCTGCTCTACGACTTTTAAAAGGTGGCACCTCTCCAGTATCGATGCTAGCAGTTTCATCCTTTTTAAGAACTGTTTTTTATAAGAGAATGTGAGTGTCTAGGTATGTTTCTGGCTCACCTATGTACCCGGGTAGGCTGTTGGACAATTACTTTGTTATTCACTGTTTTGAGATGTTTGCTGTTTATGGTTACAGTTATCTTATTGTGAATTGTGCACTTTTTATGGCAATCATGCCGAAATAAAAGAAATTGAATTGATTGGAATAATGTTAATTTCATTCATGGAAAAATAAATAATAACACACTTAAAATGTATTAATACATACATTATCTAACATAATGTACTTAATGTAAAAGTAATGGTATTTTCCTATACTTTTACATAAAGTGTACAAATGTACATTAAATAATGTGTGTCATGCAAACTATTAACATGTTACATTCAAACTTTAAAAGCATGTACAAGCATTTACTAAACAAATGTATATTTTAAATAAAATGTTCTGAAGATATAATTACACAAAGTACATAAATACTAATGTTCTTATTTACATTATATACATTATATACATATTTACATGAATAATAGTATGTTACACTAGGCCAATAAATGTTACCAGATCCAAAAATGCATTACAACCTAACAAATTCTACATGGGAACACATTATGTACATGCACATATTCGTAATGTGTATTCCCACAACTAAGTATCTAATATGTGCAATAAACCTCTCGTATTAAAATTCCCAAGAGTTGGTAATCTTACCACACATTAAATGCAACGTTAATTCGATAACTTTAATTTACAAGGGTTTTCCTGATATTACACATCTATTCCATAATTTTGTGTCAAAATTTAAATATAGTGTTTTGTTAATAACATTAGCACACTTTGCATAGAAATTCGTATTTGTAATGTTAATTTACAAGGGTATTCCTGATACTACAAATCCAATACGTACATCAGTCATTTAGTATTATAATTACAAAAATGTAGTATTTTGAATAAAATCCCCACACATTACATACAACTTCACCTTTCTAATGTTAATGTTAAAGGGTCATTTTGTAGAGTTTCTAAATACATTGAGATATGTGGGGTGATTAATGGAATGACAATGCGCCAAAATGTGTGGCGCAAGTATGAAAAATGCAGTGCACGTGTGCAAAATGCACGCATGCACCCGTTACCCGATTCATGGAAGGCCCTGTGCCTGGCTTACCTGGGACCTACGCGGAATCTGCGTGTGGCGCACACGTCACTGCAACAACCCGAAAGCTGTGCGCGAGTCGCCCAGTGAAGGCACACAATTTCCAGCGCACACACCTAATAAGGGTGCGGAACATGCGGAATGGGGAACAAATCGCAAAAATGTGTGTGTAATGGGTGAAGTACTGCAGCGAAATCCCCGCAACGCCCACACAAGCGCTAACAACACGTATTCAGGGCAAACCCATGTGCACCAAAAGAAACACGTCTGCCATGTGAAAGCAGGCAGAAGCGCCCCCGCACACCATAAACGTGTGCGCAAACAACAAACAAGCATATACTGCTACGATGAATGTCCCATTTCTCGCAGCAGTGATCGTGGGACACCGCAGGAGGAGGAGGATGGCCAGGCCCTGCATTTTCTTACCCAGGACCAGCCTTTTTGGGATGCCTGATGACCAGGTCTGTGGCAGGTAAAGGTTTCCACCTCATATGATCCTAGACCTGGTTATTGAGTGGGAGGATGACCTCACATCACCCACCTTGTGCTCCCAAGCACTGAGCCCTTCGGAAAAGGTGCTCAATGTCCTGCATTTTTTGCCCACTGGGTAATTTCAGTGGACAACTGCCATAGTTGGGGGCGTCTCACAGGCCACTCAGTCACTCAGCCTACACCAGGTGTTGGCAATCATGACTGCATACCCCTCAGTCCGCAGGCACCTATACATGCCCAGAACACCTGCAGAAAGGCAGGCCGTGGTCCTGGACTTTTACGGGTGGCACCCCTTCCCCAAAGTGCTTGGTGCCATTGATTGCACCCATGTGGCCCTATGTCCACCTAGGGCCACTGAACCCATCTATTGCAACCGCAAGCACTGGCATTCCATCAACATGCAGGTTGTATACAATGCCAAGGGAATCATCACCTCTGTCTATGCAAACTATCCTGGGTCCACCCATGACACTGTCATATTCAGAATGTCAGCCCTACACCGGGACCTGGAAGCTGGGATGCATGGCAACACATTGCTCATTGGTGAGTACAAATGCCTGTGCACATGCATGCATGTCACATACAGACAAATACACAAACCCAACTAATGACAACCATTATCACCACCCCAGAGGACAGTTTCTACCCTCTGAGTACCTACATGATTACACCAATACGGAACCCCACCACCCCATCCCACGTAAGATACAACACAGCCCATATTGCAACCCGGGACATAGTGGAGCATTTGGAGTGCTCAATACATGTTTCCACTCCCTTGACTGCTCTGGCGGGCACTAGTATATGCTCCCCCAGTAGTGTGCAGGATCATTGTGGCAGCATGTGTCCTGCACAACATTGCAACCTGGTGGGGCGTACCGGTGGACATGGTGGTGCCCCCACATGCCCAACCACAGCCACGGCCGCTGTGTATGGGAGGGAAAAGGGCATGTGTGCGAGGCAGCCCGTACCCAGCTTGTGTCTACATTTTTCACCTAAACCCCCCACCCCTGCAGACTGCACATAGGCCTGGCACATTCCAGGTGGCAATTGATGATGAGAAAGGGACAGCTTCTTTGTTTGTTTGTTTGTTTGTTTGCTTATTGATTTGTATTGCGCACCAAACCCAGGGGTATTCGGGCGCGAAGGAAGAAAGAGGATTGTTCAACTTAGGTTACATGTTACAAATAGACAAGGGGTACAGCAATGGTTACAGTGCTGTAGACGAGTAGAGACAAAGGCTCATAAGAGTATGTACAGCAAGTTTACAATATGCAGATGTGACAGATATAAAAAAACAGATAAATATGCAAAAAAATACATGAGATCATAATTGACGGTAGCGAGATGTTAAACATCATGATCTTTGAGCCATTGGATCAGGTTAGATCTGAATTTCTGGTAGGGGAGGTCTTCTCTTAGATCGGTTGGGGGGGGAGTTCCACAGTTGTGCTGCTTTAACAGCGAAGCTACTCCCACCAGATTTAGTGAGTTTAAATATGGGTACTAGTAAGAGGTTCGAGTTTGCTTTTCGTAGGGGACGGGCAGCTGTTTGTCTGGTGAATCTGTCTATTAGGTATTGCGGGTCTGCATGGTTAAGGCATTTGTGAGTGAGGGAAGCGGTTTTAAGGAGGATTTTATCTTTAGTGGAGAGCCAGTTAGTGGATCTCCTAAGGTCTGATATGTGGGCATTTTTAGGGAAGTTTAGTGCGGCTCTCAGGGCATTATTTTGCAATGTTTGAATTTTAAAGGTGATGAATTTGTTGCTGCCTATGTAAAGGGCGTTGCAATAATCTAGTTTCGATAGGATTAATGCTCTTGCTAGGATGACGCAGTTATTGGGTGAAAGTAAGGGCTTAGCTGCTCTGATTAGTTTACATGTATAAGAGGTAACTGAGGCCATGGCATTCACTTGTTTGTCAAATGAGAGCGTGGAATCTATGTAAAAAAACGAGGGTTTTAACTACTTTAGCTACAGTGATGGTGTTGTTATCAATTATGAAGGAGTCATATTTGATGCCCAATTTTTTGATATTAGAGGAGGTACCTAGAATGAGGAGTTCGGTTTTGTCATCATTCAGGCATAGACCGTGAGCGGGCATCCATGCCTGGATGATGAGATAGACTCTGTTCACAAAGGCCAAATCCTTGTCATAATCTTCCGTCAGCGGGATGAGGATCTGTGTATCGTCTGCATAGTTGGTGTAGGTGATACCAAGACCGTCTAGATCATCGAAAAGGGGCTTTGTGAAAATATTATAGAGAGTGGGCGATACGGACGTTCCTTGGGGTACGCCGCAAGTAATGGGCGCGGGGTCTGCAGCTTCTAGGGGAGAGAATACTCGCATTGTCCTGTTGTCAAGGAATGACTGGATCCATGCAACTGCTTCCTGAGAGAAGCGGGCTGCCGAGACCAGGTGATTGCAAAGTGTTGTATGGTCTACCAGGTCGAAGGCGGCAGAAAGGTCAAGGAGTAGTAGGAGTGAGGTTGTGCCGTTATCTCTAAGTGTTTCTATTTGTGCCTTGAGGTCTAGGAGTGCAGTCTCAGTACTGTGTTGTGGTCTGAAGCCGGACTGTTGGACTCCTAGGAGGTTGTTTAGTTCCAGGTGGTGTTGAATTTGTTGCTAGGCAACTTTATCTAGTATTTTCAATAGGAATGGCACAGTGGTTATAGGGCGATAGTTAGTTGGGATAAAGGGGTCCAAGGTTTGCTTTTTGAGGACGGGGAGGACCCAGGAATTTTTCAGGTTGCTAGTTATGGTGACTGATGTGAAAGAGGCATTTATAAGTTTAGTAATGAAAGGAGAGAGATCACGGGCGGCGTCTTTTATGAATTGGGCTGAGCAAGGGTCGCCATGGAAATTCGGAGGGTTTGAGGGTGAGGATGACTTTTTCAACTTCTTTAGTGGATAATTTGCGAAAGTGGAAGGGGGTGTTGTCTAGCGGTTTCAGAGTTGGTAATGGGTTTGTAGCAGAGTCTAGATTGACAGGGTTTGGGGCAGTTATGGACACTTTTTTGTTATTGATCTTTGCCTGAAGCATAGTTATCTTGTTGGCAAGGGCATTTTGGATACCTGTGCACCACTTCTTGTCCTTGAGGTAAGAATAGGGGACTTGGGTGGGGGATTTGACTTCCTTCAGGATGGCGAATACTTCTTTTGTGTTGGATTTAGCTTGAGTGATACGGGTATTGTAAGAGGTTTGTTTCGCTAAAATGATTTCTTTTTTGTAGAGGGTAGCTAGATTCTTTAGGTTGTTTTTGTTGCCGTCTGATGGGTCAGATCTCCAGGTTTTGTCACTGAGGCGTTTCTTTAGTCTGATTTCTTTGAGCTGGTGTGTGAACCAGGTATTTATGTGTTGGCGGGGTTTACTCTTCCTGACTTTTAGTGGTGCAATAGTGCCCAGAGAGGCGAGCATCACTTTGTTGTATATTTCTACCATAGAGGCTGGGTCGGTCTGATCTGAGATGGAATTTAAGGTGGGGAGAATAAGGGGGATGAGATTTTCTGGGGTGATATTTTTCTTATTTCTAGTAGGTGCAGTGGGGGCTAGGATATTGTTGTTAGTAGGAATGGTAGCTTCTACAGTGAAAGATACCATGTAGTGGTCAGACCATAGCTGGGGCATTATAGATGTGATGTTGATTGGGCAGTTATGTTCGGCAATCCAATCGAGGGTCCTTCCTTTGATGTGTGTTGGAGCTGTGATCTTTTGGGAGAATCCTAGTTCCTGAAGAGTGTTATTAATTTGTAGGGCATTGGGGTCATGTGGGTCGTTAAATCTGATCTTGAAGTCGCCTAGGATGAGGCTTTGAGTAGAGTTCTTTAGGTTGTCAGATAGTAGATTCGTAAGGTCATCCTCGAAGGAGCCTATAGGGCCTTGTGGGTGATAAATCAGGTTGATGATAACGGTTTGATTGTTGGCAATGGTGAGTTTAGCTGTGAGGGATTTGCAGGAGTTCGTTTTGTGGGGTGAGGAGAGTCTGAGGGTTAAGCTATTTTTGACAATTATAGCTAGGTCACCACCTCTAGATGTGGTGCGATCCGTATGAATAAGGGTATAGTTGTCGGGGGTGGCTAACATAACAGCTGGTCCTGCTGCGGGATGGAGCCAAGACTCTGTGATGGCCAAGAAGTCTAGGTTCTCATTTAGGATAGTATCTGCTATTTCGGTGGCGTGGGCTACCAAGGATCTGGCATTTAATAGGGTGCCTTTTATTCCGGGTGTGGTGGGAAGGTTGAAAGGCATTGGGGCCTTGTGTTGGCATTTAGGGGATGAGATATCTCTGAAAACTCGGCTGTTAAGTTGTAGTCAGAGTTGGCCAGTGTTGACTGTATGGCATGGGATAGTAGCGGTGCACAAGGTGTGCTTGTTGTAGTTAGCGGCTGGATGGAGGTTGGATAAAGGGTCATAAATTCTTGGGAGTCTGGCGCGGAGTCTTAGGTTCCGCTGTTGGAGGTTGCATGGTGCAAAGGTCATGTTGGCTAGCTCTGGGGGTACATTACCATGAAGTGGCTGGATATGTGGCTGAGCTGTGTTCATGCTATGAGAGGTAATTGAGTGGAGGATAGTTTTGAGTAGAACTGTGTATAGTAGCGGCAGATACATTGTGAAAGCTGGTGTAGGTCGGGCGACCTAAACGCACATTGCTAAGCTAGGAACACTAGATGTAGGTTGGTATCTGCGATGAGATACGTGTACACGCACAGTTTTACCTAAATTCAGTGCTCCAGGTTGGGCTAAGGTGCCGATACAGGCAGGGTTCACCTGGGTTCAGAGTTCAGGAATAGGGTTGAAGTGCATATGCTAGCAGGTTTCACCTGGATGCGGGATTCAGAGAGTTTTGCTAAGATGGGAGTACAAGGCAGTATTCACCTAGAGTCAATATTCAAACAATAAGGCTAAATGCATGTGCATGGCAGTGTTCACCTAGATTCAATATTCAAACAATAAGGCTAAATGCATGTGCAAGGCAGTGTTCACCTACATTCAATATTCAAACAATAAGGCTAAATGCATGTGCAGGGCAGTGTTCACCTAGATTCAATATTCAAAAAATTTGGCTAAATGCATGTGCAGGGCAGTGTTCACCTAGATTCAATATTCAAACAATAAGGCTAAATGCATGTGCATGGCAGTGTTCACCTAGATTCAATATTCAAACAATAAGGCTAAATGCATGTGCAGGGCAGTGTTCACCTAGATTCAATATTCAAAAAATTTGGCTAAATGCATGTGCAGGGCAGTGTTCACCTAGATTCAATATTCAAACAATAAGGCTAAATGCATGTGCAGGGCAGTGTTCACCTAGATTCAATATTCAAACAATAAGGCTAAATGCATGTGCAGGGCAGTGTTCACCTAGATTCAATATTAAAACAATAAGGCTAAATGCATGTGCAGGGCAGTGTTCACCTAGATTCAATATTCAAACAATGAGACTAAATGCATGTGCAAGGCAGTGATCACCTAGATTCAATATTCAAACAATAAGGCTAAATGCATGCGCAGGGCAGTGTTCACCTAGATTCAATATTCAAACAATAAGGCTAAATGCATATGCAGGGCAGTGTTCACCTAGATTCAAAGATCAAACCAAAGGCTAAATGCATGTGCAAGGAACGGTATGTAAGCGCAGAGGGACTGCTGGTCAATAGGAGCATAGCATAGATAACCACCAATAGGTTAAGAGAGCAGTATATCTTTAGGTTAAAAGCAGGATGAAGATACACTGTAGCAAAGCTTGGATGCAACAACGTTCAGGTGTTATATGTGAGAGGCAGATAGGTTGTGAGAAGCTCGTAGATCCGGCTATAAGTGGAGCTCCTGCTCCTCCTGGGGCTTCTTCTGATTCAGGCTGGTGCTTGAATCGGGTAAATCTGAAGTATACGTGGTGCCTGCATTCCAAATACAGGTGAGAACAAAGTGGTTGCAGGGTATTGTGCATTCGACTTCTGGCAGGCAAACAAGTTCATGTGGCAAGGTAGTGCGAGAGGTTTTTTGGGGGGAACGCTTACCATGGTTTGTTGAAGTTGGGCAGAGTTGTGCGCCCCGCGGACGCGATGCGGCAAGACAGGCGAAGACAGGATCCTTCGTCTAGATCCTTGGTCTTTTGATCCGGCGTTCGCCTTCTGGCGGTGGAGGGGCCCGGAAATAGATGGGGCACGCGGGCCGCTCTGGGTGCAGCCAATCTGCTGCAGGCCGAGAGTTGCTGCTAAGCAACCAGGGAGCTTCGTGTGTGAGCTGCCAATTTGGGTAGCACACGTCGTGCAGAGCCGCAAATCAGGGTTAAAAATGTCAAGGCGGTCCAAGTGGCAGCTTAGCTCTGAAGTGAGCGCCACTCAATTGTGATGCTTAAAGGGCCAAATACGTCGATTCTTACCCCAATCGAGCCACAGCTCCTCACGAGTAGCAAGAGGGCTGATGACCTGCAAGGGCTCCTGCCCCCACAGCAGCTGTAGGTGGAGTGGACAGGTGAAGACAGGATCCTTCATCTAGATCCTTGGTCCTTTGATCCGGCGTCCGCCTTCCGGCGGTGGAGGGGCCCAGAAATAGATGGGGCGAGCGGGCCGCTCCAGGTGCAGCCAATCTGCTGCAGGCCGAGAGTTGCTGCTAAGCAACCAGGGAGCTTTGTGTGTGAGCCGCCATTTTGGGTAGCACACGGCATGCAGAGCCGCAAATCAGGGTTAAAAATGGCAAGTCGGCCCCAGTGGCAGCTTAGCTCTGAAGTGAGCGCCACTCAATTGTGATGCTTAAAGGGCCAATTCCGTCGATTCTTACCCCAATGGAGCTGCAGCTCCTCACGAGTAGCAAGAGGGCTGATGACCTGCAAGGGCTCCTGCCCCCACAGCAGCTGTAGGTGGAGTGGACAGGCGAAGACAGGATCCTTCGTCTAGATCCTTGGTCCTTTGATCCGGCGTCTGCCTTCCGGCGGCGGAGGGGCCCGGAAATAGATGGGGCGGGCGGGCCACTCAGGGTGCAGCCAATCCGCTGCAGGCCGAGAGTTGCTGCTAAGCAACCAGGGAGCTTCGTGTGTGAGCCGCCAATTTGGGTAGCACACGGCGTGCAGAGGCGCAAATCAGGGTTAAAAATGTCAAGTCGGTCCAAGTGGCAGCTTAGCTCTGAAGTGAGCGCCACTCAATTGTGATGCTTAAAGGGCCAAATCCGTCGATTCTTACCCCAATCGAGCCACAGCTCCTCACAAGTAGCAAGAGGGCTGATGACCTGCAAGGGCTCCTGCCCCCACAGCAGCTGTAGGTGGAGTGGACAGGTGAAGACAGGATCCTTCGTCTAGATCTTTGGTCCTTTGATCCGGCGTCCGCCTTCTGGCGGTGGAGGGGCCCGGAAATAGATGGGGCGGGCCGGCCGCTCTGGGTGCAGCCAATCTCCTGCAGGCCGAGAGTTGCTGCTAAGCAACCAGGGAGCTTCGTGTGTGAGCCGCCATTTTGGGTAGCACACGGCGTGCAGAGCCGCAAATCAGGGTTAAAAATGGCATGTCAGCCCAAGTGGCAGCTTAGCTCTGAAGTGAGCACCACTCAATTGTGATGCTTAAAGGGCCAAATCCATTGATTCTTACCCCAATGGAGCCGCAGCTCCTCACGAGTAGCAAGAGGGCTGATGACCTGCAAGGGCTCCTGCCCCCACAGCAGCTTTAGGTGGAGTGTCAACTGTCACAACCTTAAGACCCTGAGAATGTGTCCCTGGAATTGCAGCATTGTGTGCATCCCTAGCCACCTAAACAAACACAATCCCGTGTGACCAAAAGGCACACATGCAAGCTACAGATTACGCCCCCCATGCAAAATAGCACATCCAAATTCTGGTATGTCACCTAAACCTCCCTCAACCCCATATCACCCACCTGACACACCATGCCATGGCATGCAATGTGAAAACTGCAATAAAAATATCAACACACATGACACACCTGTGACAAAGTGCATGTCACAAATGGAAACAGGCCACAGACAATCCCCTCAGACATGGACTCTGAAGAAAAGACTGAGCAAAAACATACTACCTATACTAAAAGTGTGTAAATGCATGCCACCAAAGGTGTGAACACCAAAACCTCGAACCTTTGGTGGCATGCATTTCAGGGAATCCCAAAAAAGAAAAGAAAATGCGGGTGCTGCAGGGTTGTCCCCTGCAACACCCCGCTCACAACAAAACACAGTACAGTGAGTTGTGTTTGCGCCCTGGAAACCCCTGCTGCTGAATGAAAAAAACAAAGCATAAAAATGAGCCTGCGGTGCCAGTTCACAATCACGAAAGTGAATGTGAACTTGTGCAGCAGGGACATTGTGTTAGGGAGAATTCTCTCTTTAGGCTGAATTTCCTAACCTAGTGAGTCCCTCAGCAGCTTTGCTGGATTTCTGGAGTTTGTTTTTTTTCTCCTGCCAAGAGTGAGACTCTTTTTTCTCCCACTCTTGGACATGATTTATGGTTTGTTTTCCTTTGACTGTTAATGTGTTTTATGGGCTATGGGGTCCTTTACTCCATAGGGTCTCATGTGTTTTTACTATGTGTGTTACACAGCACCCTCCGTGCAGTAACAGAGGGGTATCATAGTGACACCCCACCATAGACTCCATACCCTGGGACTGACTACTGTCTCCCAGGGCATGTAAAGTCACAATTGGCTTTACTAGTCCCAAATTATGAACAGAAACCAGTACAAACCATCATATTGTGGACGTACTGGTCGGGGCAATTCGATTGCCCAGGGGTCTGTTAGTCGTGGGGGCATGTCTCCGTCCTCCCTGATCGAGTTTTGGCTGGTGGCAGTGGATACTACTTTTTATATTCGACCGCGAATATATCTCTATGGGATTTTCCCATTGTTCGAGGCTACCAACTTTCATTATTTAATTCTCATAGCCTCAGAGCGCGCGCTATTAGCGCGACATGGCGGTAGCGCACAGTGCGCCGGATTTAAGGGTTCGCGCTAATCTCGCTAACGCCTTGGGCCGGGGCGCGTGCACGATTAGTCGTGATCTGGGGGATTATCCGCCGGGTGCCTTGGCGTTAGCGCTATTTAGGTCCGGCGGATAATCCGCCACATTTACCGCCCAAGTCGTCATGAGGCTCTATGTCTGCTATGGAGAGTTACACCCTAGAATCATTGTCTGCCAAAACTGCTGATTGCTTAAAAGTATTGTGTAGACATAATAATCTCTGTGAGGAGGGCAAGAAAATTGAATTTATAGAAAGATTGCTAGAAAACCAAAGTCTGGATGGTACAGAGGAATCTACCCCCCCAGCAAATGTAGAGAACAGTGATGGTATTGGTCTGAATCAAAGTCTTGATAATGAGTCAGAAGCGGAAAGTGAACCTAATGAAGTTAGCCACTCTGAGCCTCTGTCTGCCTTACCTACTGTACCTACTGGGCCTATACCAGGTCCTACATGTAACCCTGCTTATTTTGAACTTGACAAAATGAAGCTTGAATTAGAGTACAAACGTTTTATTGCTCAATTTGAAAGAAACCAAGAGCTAGAGTTCAGAAGAATGAATGCCCAGGCTGAGCAGAAGCAAGCTGAGTTAAGACTCAGAGAAATAGAGCTTAATCATGAAGTAGAAATGAAGAAGTTGTCTTTGGAAAATGCTTCTCTCTCCTCTGGTTCCTCTAGGAGTTCCAGTCCCAAAAGACCCTGGATGCCTAAGGTGGGTATGTATGAACCTAAGTTGTATGTGTTGGATTGGTTACAAATGTTTGAGTATAATCATGGGCTCCAGGACATCACAGGAAATTAGTTACTTCCCTGGTTGTTCTCTAGGCTTCCCTCTGTTGCAACTGATGTGGTAATGGAGTTGGGGGAGGTGGATAAGAAGGATTATGAATGTGTGAAACTAGCTTTGATAGCTAGATTTGGGAAGACCTCTTCCCATTACCTTAAGAGATGTAGGACCCTCAAAAAGCATGATGGTACCCCTTGGGCTACCTGGGTGAGTGAAAGCTTGAAAAACCTAGAGGGATGGATTAAGGGTTACAGAGTTAACACTTATGAAGGAATGAAGAATCTTGTAATGTTGGAGTCAATTTATGATGCCTGCTCTCCTGAGCTCAGACAGCGCTTGGCTGATTCAAAGGAATTAGATTCCAGGAAGTTAGCTAAGGCTGCTGATTTGTGGGTTGCCAACAGGGCCACTCACAAGGATTCTGGGGATACTCAGAAAAAGGATGAGGGAAAACAGCCAAAGAAGGACTCCAAAGAGAATTCTAATAATTCCAATTCCAAAGAGGGCCCCAAAGAAAACCAAAAGGGTAAGCCACAAGGGAAACCAAATCAGGCTAGTGTACCTTCTGGTGCCAAACCAGAAGGAGGTCAGAACAAGCCACCATTCCAGAAAGCATTTGGTAAATGCTTTTTTGTGGCTCTAATGACCATGTGAAAGGAGATCCCAGATGTAAGGGTAAACCTTCAGGGGTCCAGCTTGTCTCCTTAGCCTTCGCTCCAGAGGAGGAAGTACAAATGGCAAGTGGAAACTTTCTATTACTGGCTGATGAACCCATTGGAGTCTCAGCCAGTGTTTCTTTAGTGTCTCTGGGTTTGTGGGAACAACAGAACTTAGATGTCTATAATTCTATCCCAGATAATACTAAAGAGTATTATAAGGACAGTGTCCAGGTGAATGGTCAGGAGACTCCTGCCATTAGGGACACAGGGGCCAGCATAACTGTGGTGGACAAAACGTTTTTTTCAGGCTGAGGATGTTACTAAGGCACCCAAACGCCTCACCAAGTTAGCTGGAGGGCCTGTGCAGATGCTTCCCCAATTACCAGTTCTCATCCAGTGTAATGACATGACTGTGAAGATACCTGTCAGCATACAAAGTGAGGTGCCAGGAAGGGTTCTGCTGAGTAATGACTTGAAAACTCTTTGAGTAGTGTCACATACCCCCAGACCTCCTAGTAAAAGGTTACAGGAGCTCACCAGACCTGCAAGGGAGAGAACCATGAGAGGTACTCCCAAGAAGATGATGAAGAAAGAGAAAATTCCTGCTCCACCGGAGATGTCAGCTGCTGTCTCTGAGAAACTAGAAGGAAAAGGGAAACCTAAAACTTCTAAATAGAACCTCAGAGCCAGCACTCCAGTGCAGCCAACAAGGACTTCCCCTAGGTTGTCCAAAGTTACACCAGTAACTCCCCCTCCAGCTGAGGCTGAGAGGGAGGTACAACCCTGTGTGGTTGAACTAGACTCTGAAGAAGAGCTAGTGGAAGTAAAGGAACTCATTGGAGATCTGGATCCTGTTGACCACGCTGAGCTGCAGTCTTTACTGGCAGAAGGAGGACCCAACAGGCCAGACTTCAGTAAGGGACAGAAAGAATGTCCAACTCTGGAAGGTCTTCGCCACCAGGCAGATGCTCAGGCTGAAGGGCAAGAGCCTGGGAAATATAGGTTACACTGGGAAGATGGCCTCTTCTACAGTGAACCAACGGAGTCTGCACCTGGGGACAACAAACAACTTGTAGTACCCCAAGAGAACAGACCACAGTTCTTGCAGTTAGCCCATGAGATTCCTTTGGCTGGTCACTTGAGTTTCAAGAAGACTAAGGAAAGGCTCTCACTCTACTTTTATTGGCCAAAGATGGGGGCTGAAGTAGATAAATACTGCAGGAGCTGCCACACCTGCCAGACTTTTGGTAAGGTTGGCTCCAAGAATGTGGCACCTTTAGTGCCTCTCCCTGTAGTGGGAGTCCCATTTGAGAGAGTAGGGATTGACATTGTTGGTCCCTTTGATCCTCCAACTTCCTCAGGCAACAGGTTTATACTTGTTGTAGTAGACCATGCTACTAGATACACTGAGGCAATTCCTATGAGGACTGTTACAGCTCCGGCTGTGGCTAAGGCCCTCCTTGGTATTTTTACCAGGGTTGGGTTTCCTAAGGAAGTAATCTCTGACAGGGGGTCGAATTGTATGTCCCCCTACATGAAAGCCATGTGGAAAACCTGCGGAGTTACTTACAAGTTCTCAACCGCATACCACCCTCAGACAAATGGAATGGTTGAAAGGTTCAACAGAACCATGAAGAGCATGATAGGTGTTTTAGAGGACCCCCTTAAAAGAAAGTGGGACCTTCTACTGCCATGCCTTCTCTTTGCTTATAGAGAAGTCCCTCAGGAGGGAGTAGGTTATTCTCACTTTGAACTTCTTTACGGTCATCCGGTCAGAGGTCCATTGGCCCTGATCAAGGAGGGGTTGGAGAGTGCTCCTTCCCCCAAGCCAGTCAGAGTGACTGACTATGTGATAGGTCTCCGAAGGAGAATGTCACAAATGATGGCAGAAGCAAGTGATAACTTGAAAGCTGGACAAGCATTGACCAAAAGGCTAACATGGTTGAGTTTACTCGTAACCAGCTAGTTCTCGTTATGATTCCAACAAGGCAGAGGGCCTTGCAAGACAAATGGATGGGACCCTTCAAAGTTGTGGGTAAACTTGGAGAGGTCAACTATCTGGTGAACTTGGGCAATCCCAAGGAGGCTCCAACAGTCTTCCACACCAACAGACTAAAAGCGTATGTCCCCAGACCTGATGTAGGAGCTTTGCTTCTAGCATCAACATAGGAAGAAGAAGAGAGTGAAGCTCTTCCTGATCTCCTCATAGGCTTACCTCTAGACGAAAAGATTGAAGGAGTAAATCTCTCTTCAAATCTGACACCTGAGCAACAGGAAGAGTGCAAATCTATGTTAAATCAGTTTGCCTCTCTGTTCTCACTTTCACCAGGCTTGACCTCTTGGGGACAGCATGACATACTCACTGATGACTGTCTGCCAGTCAAAAGCAGAGGATATGGAATGTCAGAGAATGTAAGAACCTACATTAAAGGTGAGGTCAACAAGATGCTTGATCTCGGGGTAATAGAGCCCTCTACTAGTTTTTGGTCTAGCCCAGTTGTGTTAGTACCAAAGGCAGGATCTAAAGAACTTAGATTCTGTGTGGATTACAGAGCTCTTAATGCAGTCACTAAGACTGATGCCCACCCTTTGCCAAGAACAGATGAGTTGGTGGATGGACTTGTGCAGTCAAGTTCCTCAGCACATTTGACTTGACGTCAGGCTATTGGCAAATAGCTCTGACAGACCATGCCAAGGAGAAAACTGCATTTTCTACCGCAGTTGGCTTATATCAGTTTAAGGTTATGCCTTTTGGATTGAAAAATGCACCTGCTACATTTCAAAGGATGGTAAACCAGGTTCTGAATGGGATGGAGGACATCTGCATGGCATACCTGGATGACATAGCAGTGTTCAGCAATTCCTGGGAAGAACATGTGGACCACCTGAGATATGTTTTGCAGGCTCTTGGAAAGGCCAATCTGACCATAAAGGCAAGTAAATGCCAGATTGGACAGAGTAAAGTGGTCTACCTTGGACATGAGGCAGGAGGTGGAGAAAGAAGGCCTTTGCCCAGTAAGATTGAAGCTGTGCAAAATAGGACAACACCTACTACTCAGACTCAGGTGAGAGCCTTCTTAGGCCTCACTGGGTATTACATGAATTTCATTGAGAACTATGGGTCCATAGCTTCTCCACTGGATGTCATCTCCTCTCCTAAATTCCCTAAAAAGGTTAGGTGGAATGAGGAATGCAATCAGGCCTTTGAAACCCTGAAAAAGGCTCTTTGCCAAGCCCCAGTACTCAGAGCTAATGACTACCACCAAACTTTCATTGTGCAAACAGATGCTTCAAATGTAGGAATAGGTGCAGTCCTCACTCAACTGGATGGGAAAGGTAGGGAGCACCCCATTTGTTTCATCAGTAGAAAACTGAAGGATCCTGAAACAAGGTGGGCAACCATTGAACAAGAGTGTTTTGCTATTGTGTGGCCTCTGAAGAAGTTTAGGCCATACTTGTATGGTTCTACTTTTGTCATTCAGACTGACCATCAACCCTTGAGATGGTTAATGCAAATGAAAGGGGAAAACCCAAAACTATTGAGATGGTCAATCTGCCTGCAAGGGTTTGATTTCACCATTCAGCACAGGTCAGGGTGTCACCATCAAAATGCTGATGGTCTCTTTAGGATGTATGTCATCGACTAGAGGTATGAGATTCATCCAGGAGTGGATTAAATCCTCCTGTCCCTTAGTCTGGGGGGGGGGGGCGAGTGTTAGGGAGAATTCTCTCTTTAGGCTGAATTTCCTAACCTAGTGAGTCCCCCAGCAGCTTTGCTGGATTTCTGGAGTTTATTGTTTTCCATCCTGCCAAGAGTGAGACTCTTTTTCTCCCACTCTTGGGCATGATTTATGGTGTTCCTTTGACTGTTAATGTGTTTTATGGGCTATGGGGTCATTTACTCCATAGGGTCTCATGTGTTTTTACTATGTGTGTTACACAGCACCCTCCCTGCAGTAACACAGGGGTTTCATAGTGACATCCCACCATAGACTCCATACCCTGGGACTGACTATTGTCTCCCAGGGCATGTAAAGTCACCATTGGCTTTACTAGTCCCAAATTATCAACAGAAACCAGTACAAACCATCATATTGTGGACGTACTAGTCGGGGCAATTCGATTGCCCAGGGGTCTGTTAGTCGAGGTGGAATGTCTCCGTCCCCCCTGATCGAGTTTTGGCTGGTGGCAGTGGATACTACTTTTCATATTCGACCGCGAATATATCCCTATGGGATTTTCCCATTGTTCGAGGCTACCAACTTTAATTATTTAATTCTCATAGCCTTGAACATACCGCCGGTTTATTTATTTAATATTAATTCGCCGGTTGGTATTTTTTGCCAGGACTCGATTCTAAAAGGGCGTTTGTGTTCTCTTCTGTGACTCCAACCCAAGTCGAGCCCTTTGTTCCACTTTTTGGCGGCCTTCTCCACAGAAGCCTCCAAAAGTGGTGCCACTCTGTCTGGGTACCACAGGGAGTGTGGGAGGGGGTTTAGGCACCCCGGACTGAGTTACCTTGGTAACTCCAGTCACACTCTTGTGTGATTGGCCCAAGTGGTGAGCCGGCCGGCTCACCACTTAGCATGTTTGATTGACAGCTAGGCTGAGTGAATGGGGGTGTGCTGCATAAAAGCAGGGCTTTGGGGACTGGAACTTCAGAAGTCGCCACAGGACCTGAGAATCCAACGAGGGAGAAGCTGAGCCGACCTACCATGTTGACACCACCGGGGGAGCCCTGCGGAACTGACTCACCACTTCCCGACGGCAGAGAAGATCTCCCGGCTGGAGAGGCTTCTTCCCCTGACTGGTGGGCACAACCAGTTTACCTTCTTCTCTTCGCATCCCAGGCCGTCTTATGGTCGAATTGCCCGTGCCAAGCACGCCGGCAACCGGATAGCCACTTACCACTGGAACACGAATAAAAGGACCGCTCCTTTTACCTGAGAACTCCGCGGCTGATTTCTTCCCTGGCAGTGCAACAGACTCCTGTCTTCCTCCCCGATGAGATCCTCTCTTCCCCCGGACAAAGCACTGACTTGCATCCGCTGCCAGGAACAACTGCCTCCGCTGGAGTATTCTCACCACTTTAAGGTACCGTGTCCGCCAGGCCTCCCTTTCTAAAGATTGCTACACGATAATAATAATCCCTTAACCTTCTGGACTGGGCTGGCCGCCTTGACCTTCTAACTGGTCCCTTTCTTTTGGACCAACTCTTTTTGAATTTTTGCAAGACTCTTGGACACATTTCATTCTGATCCTCTTAAAGTGGATCCGGCCTTCTGAACTCTAACTTCACAGTTTTACTTGCCTTCCACTCTTGTTTTGTTCTTATGAAAGTGTTGGGATCTGTTTCATATTATACTCTGCTTTTCTCTCCCTTTTAAAACGAATTATTAGAGTGCCATTTGCATTAAGCACTCACCGCTGTCTGAACATAAGTGGGGGCTTTACTTAAGACTTGTCTAAAATTCTTCTAAGGGAGTGTATATCTTTTAGTGACCGTGTTTTTAATTGCTTACTATTAGTGCCTGTGTGTTTTTCTAGATGTGGTTATAAATAAATAATGATATCTCTTTTACACCAATCTCTGGTCAGTGTTTACTTGTTCTACTATGTTCTTTTGACCTATTGTGAATACTCGGTATACTGCCTAACTCTTCTTGAGGGAAGTCTGACTGCTCAGCCACAGCTACCAAGTGAATCTGTGTGGTACAGACTGCTACCAAGTGGGTTTACTGCCAAACACCTGTAGTCTTAAATCTTTTGCAGTGGTCCCAGAGGGAACTGCACAGGTTTCTGCCTAACACATTGCATGTCTCAGAAGGCAAGTAGTGTGTGCGTCGGTGGATGCTGGCGTGGTGTTAGGAGTGGGGTTGGGGGTGTGTTGTGTGTATTGTGGGGGTATGCTTGCAAGGCAATTTAATGCATGTGAGTATGGGAAATGCATGAACCTACAGTGTAGCATACATTTTCCAAGGGAACTACACCATTGTGGGCACATCTGCAACGGAAACATTTTGACGATCATGTGGCACATCATAAGCAAAACCAACACAGGACTATCAATTTACCAGCATAATATATCATGAACACATGACCCAACAGAGAAAATATCAGACAGTGAGGACACACCATAGCACAAGTGCCTCAATGTGACATTGCCACCACACTTCCCCCTAGCATCATGAGAGTGGCTTTGACAGCTAAAGGGGGCATTGGACCGGATACAGCATGAAGTGCATCAACAATGTACACAGTCAAGGCAATACATGAATAAGAAAAATGAAATCATGCACAGTCAACAATATACTCACCAAAATTCAGTCCAACCATGCATTGGAGAAACCATCATGAATCCCCACTAGGGATATATACACACATTGGACTTCAGACTGGCCACAGATATGACGGAAGTCCAATGCCTCTGTGTAAGTTACTGTCACATGGTTCCATCCTTGCAAGCCCATGGAAAGGGGAAGCAGGAGCGGCATATGTGTCTGGACCCCAAGCCACAAGCACAAGCATGAGACAAGCCTGTTTTGGCCCAGCTGGAACACACAGGGGATGACATCGGATGCGACATAGCAACACACTGTAACTTAAATGCACAGTAGACAAAAAATAAAAATGGCCATAGTGGACCCGGGGGGGCAAACGGGAGGGGAGAGGTGCAGGGTGCACCTCAACACCCACACGTGCTGATGTTGAGGAGACTAAAAATAAATCCTCCATGGGCTCATGGTCTTCACGGCCCGACCTGAGTGAGAGATAGGTTGTCGTCGTCGTCACCCCCTGGTTGTACATCAGGAGGGGCGCGTGACAGAGGTGCCTGACCACACATAGCCCCAGCAAGCCCCTCAATGGCAGCAAGCATGCAGGCCTGGTGAGCCTGCTTCTGCTGGAATATGGCACGGAGGTCCCCATGCGCCACCTCACGTGTAACACAGAGTTCCTCCTGCAAGGACACACATGTTACACAGAGTTCTGCCAGGGAGGCCTCACGTGACAGACGGAACTCCTCCTGGTTTTCATGGAGTTCAGCTGACAGGGTGCGTTGAAGCTGCTCCATCCTCTGTTCTGCCCGTGTCCCCTGGCCCATAATGAGTGCACCCAGTGTACTTATAAGAGAGTTGTTATCATCCCTCAGGGCTACCCTGTGGGCCTGTGCCTCAGCAGCAATAGCTGAGCGCAGAGCCACCAGTTCAGCCGGCAGGTCCTATTGGAGACCGCCATGCCCAGCTTGAGTGAGTCGCATGTGGACTGTGTTGCCTGTTGCTAGAGCTCCATCTGCCTATCAGGGTGGAGAATGGAATCAGCCACACATTCCATACCTTGAGCCAACACCTCAATCGCTCCCCCCTGTTGCTGTGCAATGGCATACATGGCATTCTCCCACCCAGTGTTCCCCGGAGGTGCACGCCCACCGCGTTGCTGGACACCATGCCTGTTGGGCCCAAGGAGACATGGTCATTGCTGTGCCGGCACTGCCAGAGGCTGCAGGACTGCATTCCTCTGAAGATGTGCTGCCCCAGAAACAGGAGCAACTGGTGTGGAGTGTGACCCTGCAGCCATAACAACCACAGGCCGACATTCCAACATTGAGTGGCCCCTTGAGTGGTCTACCCCCAATGCAGGTGTGGCAGACAGAACAGAATCCACTGCAGAATCACCCACCGTCGACAGCATGGATTCATGAGCATCCGATTCAACATCAGAGTCAGAGAGATCCTCAGAGCCTTACCCAGAGGCAGGCCTGGACAGTATGGCCTGGAGCATCGATGGATGTTCGCAGCCTACAACGCGACGACCATCACTGATGCATGGTTGTTGACCTGAACACTCCACTCTGTTTGCCATCTCCTCCTACTCTGCTTCCGATGCCTCATTACCTGTAACAAAATAAAAAACACATGCGCACACAGGTCAGCAGCACATACCACACACATAGTAAACACAATATTGACATCCAACCCATGAAGCAGCCATCTCACACACAATAAAAACTCTGGTATGCATGTAGTGGCAATAAAATGGAGGGGGGCCCTGAAAGCAGACATGGATGCATGTCAAATGTGAAGGCCACACATGTACTGTATGTTGCATATCACCTGCTTCACACACAACCTACTGGCAGGCATAGATCCTAGCCAAAAATGACAGATGTCAACAAAGAGATGGCACGTAGCATAGCCATGGCACAATATAACTGTCCATGACACATGTAAAATGCATGTCAACTTGCACTACAAGAAAATGAAAATCAATATAAGTACACATGTCACAGGGTGCAACAACGCAAGTGCTTTAAAATACAGTGAAGGGAGGCATATGGATACATACATGCCAGGTCACTTTGACATCACACAAGTGAATAGGCATGTTGAAGGGTGAAACATGGCTCAGAAGTGCGTGGGTGCAGTGAAGCACATGTGTACATCCTCAACTATCAACAGAACCAAAAGCGTAGTGATGTCAATCTTGTGACATGACAGCACTGTAAGGGCAAGTGCAGTCACCATGTGCAAAGTGTTAGCACTGGGTTGTAGGGATGCACTGAAGTCCCCCGGGGAATGGAAGGGAGCCAGTGCATGGCTCTGAATGGCTGACAACAGTACTGTGAAGTTGCAGACAGTATTGGCAGGTGTCAAATGCTTCATTCAAGTCAACTGAGACTAAAGCAGATTAGAGGGGGACAGAAAGCAGGACACATGAGGAAACCTCACAAGTACATCTATACATGCAGAAGCCACAACACCAGTTGCCTGGAGGCAGAGTGGCTGTAACAGAGGGAGGCCTGTGCTCCACACATACAAGGACACCCTAAACATGTGCGTGATGATGAAGTGACCCTGAGTGAGCATGACATGGATGACCAAATACCATGAGATGGATAACATACTGGAGATGTGGTACAATAAGTAGCCAGCCACTGACCCATAGGGGCTTGCAGGGAATGCAATAGTCCATGAATGAACATTCATGTACACTCTGAGCCTGTGCCATCTGCATAGTTCAAGTGAGACACCCTGCATCAAGAACAAAGGATGAACTCCACAGTACAGGTATGGCAGGGTTGCACAGGGAAGTGTGCATTTACACAGGAAAGGGGAACAGGCCATTGCAGTAGTACAACATGGAAACCACCAGTAGCATGGAGACAGTGAGCTGCAGGGTGGTGGAGATGGAAGGAAGCATGCCTGTGAGGAGGAGCAGCTTGCAGGGTGACCTCACATTGCCGTCAGTCATGTGACGACATAGGCTGAGTGTTGGGTCGAACTACACCACAGGCTATATGCAAACATGTCAGGGTGCTTGTACTTGGACAGGAGAGGCTGCCGAGTGACTTGCATTTAAGTAGGGTGCATGTGTTCTGATGAGGACTGCCCCCATGTGCAGCACATGGCCTGCATGCAGACTGCATGACGACAAGCATGCATCAGTAAAGTATGTAAATTGCATGTGTCACACATGGCACTCATTAATACATAGCCTGAACTGGCAGTCAATCACAACACATCACATAAGCAAAACACCAATGGGCTGGACACACACGCATCAAGACTCACCGGACATTGCGTCATAATCCGGCATCCCTCCCACACCTTGGATAAGTCCCCAATCGATGAACTCCTCTGGTGGTGGCCCACTGCCAGTCACCAGAGTCAGGGAGTAATTAGAGGCCCGCTTTTGTTTTGCACAGCGTCGGAGGTCAGTCCAACGCTTGTAGCAATCCTGAGCTGTGCGCCTCTCATACCCAATGACACTATCTGCAATGCACTGCCAGTGGACCTGATGCTGGGCAGGCGTAGTATGGCAACCTGAGACCACTAGCATATCACGGTTGTGTGCCGACACATAGTCCACAAGGAAGTCCAGTTCCTATTTATTGAAAGGTGTCTTCCTTGATGTGCCGGAGGCCAGAGCCGTTTCTGGGGTCCCAGCTTCTTGCCTACAAGCACACTTCCTCCTCTTGGACCCTGTGCGGACCCTGAGAGGCATATGCCGCTCTGGTCAGTAGGGGCAATGGCGATGGTTGACTGGCCAGTGGGAGTATGAATTGGCATGAGGACAGAAGACCTGGATTGTGTGATTGGCTGCTGGGTGCTGTTGCCATGACCCAGCAGCACAACTGCCTCAGTGCCAAGGGCTGTGACTGACACAGTCCTGGCTGGCAGACTCACTGCCGGGATGGTGTTGGCTGCATCTGTCCCTGCAGCTCCCAGCACCCGGCTGCTTAGGGCTGCAGATGACACCACTGCCCCAGATACATGTGCCTTGGTCACAGCTACCTTAGGCACACGTGGCTTGGTCTTCCCGACTTGAAAATGTGCCTGGCAGTCCCTCTGTGCCAAGCCAGTCTGGGCGGTGGTTGCCACTGCTGCACCTGCAGCTCCCACTACCTGGTGGCCCGTGCCAGCAGATGACAGTGGCTGTGGGGTCAGATGTGCGCTGGGGATGACTGCAGCAGCAGCATCTCCCTGATGCGCTGAGGTGGTGGCATGGCTGTCCCAGCATGTGGCTGGACATCCTGCTCCTATGGAACAGCCTGGCAACGTCCCCCCCGCCGCCACCTTAGCCTCCCTGGACTCCTTGGACTCCCTGGCCACACCGGCCACGTGCCCCAACACACCCAGCCCTGGGAGGTCGCCCACCTTTGCTGCCCTTACCTTTTGGTGGCCTCCCAACCATGGCACAAGAACTATTGCCAATGGGAGGTGCACACAACAATTGTCCTGGGCAAATGGGGTGAAGGGGCAGGGTACATGATGTTAGACACACCCCTGTGCTCCTGCAAGGCTATCTGTAACCCCTAGTGACTAAAGACGGGCCACACAATGCTCAGGCATCCCACGTAAACAAAACAAATGTGCACGCAACCCCAGGTAGCCCACGTGCATGGAATAAATCTCCTGCAGTACGCTGTGGCACTCATGGACACACAAAAAAGCATATGCGTGGAACGCACAGGTTACTCTGACCTCAAAAATGGGCTAAGCGACACACAAAATAAATAATAATTCTTCAAAAAGAACTTGAGTAATTTGTGGGGAAAAAAAGCATGCGTGACTCACATGCATGAAAAAGAAAACACATGCGCATGTGCGCATGGGCACCTCCCCTGCCAAAACAAGAAGTACGAACTTTAAGCACTACGAAGATGTTGTGTGTGAACCCACAAGTAGAAGAAAAACACATGTCAGACTCCACGATAAGCACGTACAGTGAACTGCTGTGCTGCATGGGCCTTTAACGCCTGCCGAAGGCAATGCCCGTGCGCGTCATGTCACTTATGCACTTACACGCTAAGGGCCATTCATGTGCTGTTGTTTCACATGCACACTCACTCAGCATCAAGCTGGCCACACAACAACACACGGAAGACCACGCTCCTGCACAGAAAGCCATTTACCTGACCCCACATCCCCTAGCAGCCTCCTACTAGCCATCTGCTGCTGCCAGCCTGCCTGCTGCCAACATGCCCTGCTATTTGGTGCCTGCACAGAAGCCATTGCCAGGGATCCTGTTCCTGAGACCACCTCTGCTGACCCAGAAGACTCCCGACTGGTGTACCATCGCTCCACAGCCCAGTCCCAGGACCCAGTTTCCCACCCACACCTGCCTCGAGGGTTGCCATGTCCGACTCAACACCATCTGGGGCCAGTAACAAACCTCCAGTCAGAGAGGCAGAGGGCTGCCAGCATTACTGAAAATGAAGTTGGCATCCTGGTGGAGTGTGTCCTGGGTAATTATGATGCCTTCTTCTCAAGTTTGAGCCTCGACAGCGTTGGACGGAGGAGGACCTGGAAGGACATCATGGATGCCATCAACGCAGAGGGGGTGGCATCCCGCGCCTACGACCGTGTCCTGAAGCGTTGGGAGGACTTCAGGTCCAGGGCCCTCAGGAAGGCCCGGTGCCTCGTTAAAGCTCGTGGAGAAGTGGGGCGCCGGGACCAGTTAAGCAACATACAAATGAAAGTCCTGGAGTGCATACACCCAGTGCTTCACCTCCAGGTCCTCGAGATACAGACCCGTCCGGAGTCGAGTGGTAATTGTCCATGTGTTCATCTCCAGCACAGGGCATGTTGAGGTGTGTCAAATTTGTGCACCTTGGATGTATGTCTTGCAAGCCCCATGTATGGATGTCTGTGTGCAGGGACATGACAGTGAAGCATGTGAGTCCAGTCAAGCGTGTGCAATGACAATGGTGTGTGTGTTGCTATGCATGATGTGCACCTGCATGTGATGATGCACACATGATTGCATGCCTTTGTTTGTACCTGGCCATGTCCCTTGTGTGAATCATGGATGCAGATGTCACCCTCATGGACGTGCATGGTGTACATGTGCATGTTACTGAGTGGTGAGTGTGTGACTGGGAAACGCCATGGATGCATGACACATGCACATCTTGATGCGTGTTTTGACTGTTGTGGCCTAGCCATCTACGATTGTTATGTGATGGGAGGTGGACACGGATGGATGCATGACTGTGCAGTGGTGTATGTGCATGTGCGTTGCTTACAAGGACCTGTGTGTTGTGGAAGGTGATGCGTGCCACTCATGTGCATTTGCTTTGTGTCTAGCAGACTTTCATTCAGTACCCTCATACTTGTGTTCAATGTCTCCCTTTCCACAGCGACGAGTGAAGACGCGGGATGCCTAAACCGGCCAGAGACGCAAGTCCCAGTCACCCTCCCAGGTTATGGCATCTTCTAGGAGCGAGGAAACGTGTGCCGCGTCCACCACAACAGCCACAGCTACCGAGGGGAGGTCCCAGAGTCCATGGTTGGAAGTGGGCTCCTCGGCAGCGGAAGGGGCAGGTGAGCCCTCACAGGGGCAGGACAATGCGGAAGACAGTGCGGAGGCATCCATGTTGGTGGTGGGAGAGGAGGAGAAGTAGGCCACATTAGACCCACATATGGGGCCTGGTGGGGTGATTCCACTGCAAGTGGTGAAGTCCAGGCGCAGGGGCAGGAGGCAGCACAGGTCACCGCGGAGGTGCCTGTGCATAATCCTGTCCCTGATTTTGCGACTGCATCACTCTGCACTGGCAGGGATGCCTCCTTCCAGGCCCGTCCGCAGGTAGAGTATGTGTCCACGTCAACTGACCTTCCTCTACCTGCGGACGAGGCAATCCGTGAAACCCTTGAGCCCGTCCTAGTCAGTGTTGAGATGCGCACACGCGTGATTCATGATGATGTGCGTGATTCCAAGCAGGACAGCGCACATCATCATGAACAGCTGTGTGCCATCTTGAACTGGCTAGAAAGGCTCATTGTTGCAGGGTTCTTCCATGTGCTGGCCGCTGTTGCGACCCTCACCTCCTCTGCAACCACTATGCGCCAGTCATCCTCTATGCCGTCTTCTGGCCCAGATGCCACCAGGGCACCCTGTGGACCTGCCTCATCCACCACGGCCAGGCTGGTGGAGATCACATCGATGCCACAGTCGGGAGTCAGAGGTTCAGCAGATGTGGTCACCCCAGCAACAGTAGCCCTGGCAATGGAGGTTGTGCAGGCACCTTCCAGCAGGGCACGTCTGAGACGGCCCCGAAGGATGTCAGCGTCCCAGAGGCAGTCATGGTAGCACAGGCAAATGACATCGAAGGCAGCAGAAGCAGGCACGACATAGGAGGTGTCCAGACTCGGAGCCTACATCACCGGAGCAGGCATCGGCCGAAGGGCAGGAGGACCCTGGACAAAGTGTGTCTTCCATGTGGCAGGGGATGGGCCAGCAAATGGATGCAGAGTGGCGGCGGACTGAGAGGCCATGGCTCACCATGGTCAGGGTGGAGAACTCCATGGGGTGGGCATTGAGGCAGACGGAGTTCCTCAAGGAGACTCGCAGAGAGATGGTGGAGATCATGGCGGTGTCCCTGCGAGCCCTCAGGGATAGGGCACAGTCCCACCTACAGGCCATAGACACAGAGTTCGAGTATGCCCTGGCCAAAGAATTTAACAACAAGAGTGAGCCGTAGGACTAGCCTGCCGCAATTGTAAATAGTTACTTTTTATTTTTTTTGAGGACCCGGACATTGCTTCACTCTTTTGTATATAGTTGTTTTTTGTAGGTTGTTTGTTGGACCAATCTGTTTTTTGGGAACATAGACCCTTCATCATTTATTGTAAATAGTTGGACATTTTGTGGATTTTTCTTTTTGCCCTTGGAGTAATGATTTTTCCTTGTTTTTTTTTTTTTAGATTCCTGCACTGAGTACATTTTTTGGACAAAGGCCTTTTTCATGATTAATTCATTTTTTTGGTGTTTCTTTTTATTTTTATTTTGGCATTTTGATTTTTTGACGTTCATTTTATTTGCATACACATTTTGTATTTGTGTTGTGTGTATTTTGAATTTTTACAATACTTTTACATTTCTTTGAATCTAAGTGTTGTCTGCTCATACTTGTTTGTTGCATATGTCAATTGCCACTGGCTCTGGCATGTGTCACTGCTGTGTGGCTATTTTGGACATGTATTTGTATTCATGCTTGTGTGTTTCTGGGTATGGCATGCCATGTGAGGTGGGGCCAATGGATGGGTGTGTAGTTGCATGGGGTGGGCAGCGTGTGTGGCCATTTTGGTGGACATTTACTATATGTTTGTATGTTGTGACAATGTGTTGTGGGGGACATGAGTCAGGGCCTGCTGGCAGGTTGCTATCACTGGTGGGGTGGAGGGACATGAGTTGGGGCCTGCTGGCAGGTTGCCGTCACTGGTGGGTTGGGGGTACATGAGTTGGGGCCTGCTGGAGCCTGCTGGCAGGTTGCCGTCACTGGTGGGGTGGGGGGACATGAGTTGGGGCTTGCTGGCAGGCTGCCATCACTGGTGGGGTAGGGGTACATGAGTCGGAGCCTGCTGGGGTCTGACGGCAGGTTGCCGTCACTGGGGGATTGGGGGGACATGAGTCGGGGCCTGCTGGCAGGTTTCCGTCACTGGTGGGGTGCGGGGACATGGATCGGGGCCTAGCTGCCTGCATGCTGTCTATGGTGCCATGTGGCCTGCCTGCGGCCATGGTCAAGGGTGATGGGCGACCCTTGTGGTGTGGGATGCCTGTAGCCATGGTCACAGGTGATGGGGGACCCTTGTGGTGTGGGCTGCCTGCAGTCATGATCACGGGTGATGGATGGGGCCCTTGTGGCATGGCCTACCTGCAGGGCATGGGGAGGGGGAAGGGGCCACCTCACAGGCAAATTGCGTGTAAAACGCACTTGCGTACCCCTGAATACATGTACAACACTCTCAACCGGCCAAATCGTGTGATTACTGCACTTGCGTACCCCTGAATACACGTATCCCGCTCACGCCACCCAAAACGCATGATAAGTGCACTTGCGTACCGCTGAATACACGTACCCAGCTAGCAGCAGCCATAACACGTGGAAATCTCCTTGCACACCACCTTCAATATGCGTACCCCACTCGTGCCAGCCAAATCATGTGATAAGTGCACTTGCATACCTCTAAATGTCCGTACCCCACTTGTGCCAGCCAAATCTCATGATAAGTGCAATAGCATACCCCTGGATACACATACCCTGCTCGCGCCAGCCAAAACGCATGATGAGCACACTCGTGTACCCCTGAATATAAGTACCCCACTCGCGGCAGCCTTTACATCTGGAAATGTCCCTGCGCACTCCCTTGAATAAGGGTACCCTGTTCATGCCAGTCACACCAGTCAAAATGTGTGATAAGCGCACTTGCATACCCCTGAATACACGTACCCCGCTCGCTCCAGCCAAATCGCGTGATTAGTGCACTCGCATACCCCTGGAACTGCACACCCACGTGATGAGGCCATCGTGTGCTGCCATCAGCCATGTGCACGCTCTGCAGGCAGCCCACACCACAGTGGACCACCCAACACCCATGGCGATGCCCACAGGCGGCCCATCACCCGTGACCATGCCCCACAGGCAGCCCACACCACAGGGGACCACCCATCACCACTGACAATGCCCCGCAGGCATCCCATGCCACAGGGGACCCCCTACACACGAGACCATGCCCCACAGGCAGGCCATCGCCTGTGACCATGCCCGCAGGCAGCCCACACCACAGGGGACCACCCATCACACTGACAATGCCCTGCAAGCAGCCCACACCACAGGGGACCACCCATGACCTGCGACCATGCCTCGCAGGCAGCCCATCGCCCATGACCATGCCCCACAGGCAGCCCATACCACAGGTGACCACCCATCACCCCTGACCATTCTCCGCAGGCAGCCCATCACCCATGACCATGCCCCGCAGGCAGCCCACACCACAGGGGGGACACCCCCAACACCTATGACACCTGTCACCACACGCAAAGCACTTTCCACGCGATTTGACTTGCGCAAGCACAGTAAACGTATTCAAGGGTGTGCTCAAGGAAAGTTTCATGCGATTTGGCAGGCCGATCGGGGTACGCATATTCGCAGGGTTACTGTAGGCCTTTTTCATGTGATTTGGAAAGCACGAGTGAGGTTTGGTATTCAAGGGGGTGCGCAGGGAGATTTTCAAGCATTTTGGTTGGCACGAGCGGGGTACACGTATTCAAGGGGGTGCACAAGTAGATTTTCGCATGTATTCACACGATTATGGTGTAGGGGGCTGTATGCTGGTCCAGGGTGTATTGGGGTTTTCTATGGCTTTTTCTGGCTCAAGGGGAATTCTTGGGGGCATAACTGGCACTGCTGGATGTTTGCTGCGCCACGGCTGCAAATGGCTAGGGAAATCCATGAATACGCGGTGCGCCTAAATGCTGTTTGGCGCATACGGCTGGGGCACACTCCCTCTCTGCGCCAGCCGTGTGCGCTACATCTGCACCTGATTCTTTGAATTGGCCCGATAATGTTTTTCCCTAAATTTATTTGAAGAAAATGTATATAATAAACAATGTACTATACATGTTTTGTAATATTTTACAGATAATCACATTACAACAATGGTGAGAAAAACTCAAAAGTCTAGAGCAATTGCACACAAGAAATATCACACATCAAAACAAAATTAAGGTTGACTTAATTCAAACTCACTCAACTTACATATTGCCCAAAAATAGCCAATCATGAAATACAAAAGACCTTGGAAAAATGTAACAAAACCATCAAATATCATACACAAAATACAAAAGAAAAAGAAAAATGTAAAAAAAAAGATTCATATTTAGCTTTTCAAAAACATATACAATACAGACACATTTGGTTTTTCAGGTGAACAAGCTGAAATCATTGCAAGGTTGATGGAAAGTTCAAATTCCCAAAGGTACACTTAGATACATAGCAATAAAATACTTCCAGAATGTTGTAGACAAAGAATTAACTATTCAAAGAGTAAATGTTCAAAAGTAATTCACTATTATCCTTCACAAGTACTTACATAACATTTAAAATGATAGAAATGACAATGCTAAAAATGTATAACATTCTATTTTATGCTAATGGATGCATACTTATGAAGTAAATAATGAAATACCATAAGCTTTTACTACAACAGGAAATGTGTATGATTGTATACATGGAAACATTCATGATTTAATTGAAGTCTCTTAGAAAACATGGAATATTTGACATACTAGAAAAACAACATATCACTAAATATAATCTTACCTCCAAAGAAAGAACGGCAATTAGAACCCTCCAAAAAAACAAGGACATCATAGTAAAACATGGAGACAAGGGTGGAGCTTTTGTGGTCATGGACATTCATGAGTATACAACATATCAATACATCAAGTTTGTGACTCAGAGTATTACCAGGAACTTGGTGATGACCCTACCATGGGTGTACAAAAAAGCTCAGGAACAAATCATCAAGACCATGCTAAGGATTGTGGAAGAACAAACCCGATATCTGATACCAAACAATGTGTTCATTGACACATTATATATGCTCCCCAAGTTCCACAAACCAGCAAATGCAGGATGGCCAATCATCTCTGGGGTAATATACTAACCAAAGCCATATCTAGATATATTGATTCAATCCTAAAACCTCTGGTGATAGGCACAAACAGCTTTGTACAGGACACAACACATTTCCTCAGGAAAATTCAAGAGGTAGAACTTGATTAGATCCGTAAGGGAGCTCATGAGATTCAAGACACAACAATGTATGCTGTAATTAGAAGAACAAGGTAGCCAACAAACCTTTAGTTGCACATTATGAAATGGAAAAACACAAATATACCGACATCTTCTGGTTTGTGTTACAAACCATCCCGGCAACGAAAAGAGGTGGGAACAGAGAAATGTTCCTTAGTTTAAGTGAGCAACGGTGGATTTATTCTCTTAATACGGCCAACACAGGTTTGAATAAAGCTGTGGAATGGAACTCCCTGGTTACTCTTTCATGAGGTGGATGTACTATCCAACCACATGAAGAACATTGAGGTCAATCGATATGTGTCCAATTTGTATGACCTCACGATAGTTTTTGTTCCTTGACACATTTTAGTGAGAATAGGGTGGTTATTATCCATTCCCCATTTTTCCCATCTGTTTTCCACTTGTGAGATCATGTAGAGTAATCATACCCGCCTCAAGCATGGTGCCTTCTCATTTCTCTGACTTCTATACTGGGTCATTGCTTTGCTGTGCCATTATTTCTGCAGAGGATTTCATTTCTCTCGACATAAAGATCCACTGTCACTTTAAAATCTTTGACTCGTCCCGCTCACGTGACTTATCACGTGACCGCCGGGACCAGATCAAAAACACCTGCATTGACTCAAGCGGCACTCAACTGCTAGAACGCGACTGATCGGGTGCTTTCTTGTCCATGCGGGAGTGTTCGGCAATAATAACGTAAGCCGCGGATAAAATGTGTTTGGACCAGGTCTTTTTGCGATCGAGTTACGTTATGTGGTTGGGTTTATTTATTAAGCCACATTAGTGAAGGGTTCTGTTTGAATTAGAGGGAAGGCGGTTAAAAACAGCGGTTTTCCTCAACCATGTGTTTAACCAAATATTGGAACACGTGTCATTCGGTGTCGAGCGTAGCTATTTTCTTGCTTCATCTAACTAACTGTCTTCCAAAATAGGGTTTTTGAATGCGCTTAGCAAAAGACCTTAAGGCTCTGTTTTGTCTGTGATTTTCAGAGGCAAATTCACTGAGGTGGACTCTGATACTCGAACAATTGACGGCTTAAAGGGCTGCCACCGGTGAATGATCGCAGCTGAATCTACAAAGCACTGCGGTTTAATAAAACCAATAATTAAACAGGACCTAAGTAAATTGATTACTTTTGGTAATTTTGACAGTAATTTATCTGTCGTTGTGTAAAATGCTGTTGTTTTTTGATGACAACTATTGTGATAGGTGGCGCTATTTTGAGATTTAATGACCAATAGAAAAGCCACAATAATGCTGTGCAAAATGACTGATTGCAGCAAATTAAGTAAAAAGAATTAAGATTGAATGGCCACCATAAGAGCCACTAATAATTGTGAATGTTGTTTAAAATGAACTAAACAAGGAATTTGTTCTCCTTGTCTGTTATATAAAACAGGTTCCAAACTCAGCCTAGGATTTTTGAATGAACCTGGGGTGGTCTGTGAATACTCGGCGATAGGAATAATGACCTGTCACGGCTATGATTGAGCCGTTTTTTTGAGCTCATGTCCATCCAGGATGTAAGGAAAGGCTTGGTGATAAATATTGATTGATGTGCCCTGTTGGGTAGATGTTACTCTTGAATATTGTCTGGATAAAATGCATGTAAGAATATTCTGATTATGAATAAGAGTAAGATGTATTTTTGTACAAATGCAAGTCTTTTGGATGAGAGAACGATTGTTGTTTATAATTTTGTGTTTTTGTTTTTAGATATTGCTAAAACTGTTAGGGGGTATATGAAAGATTTCTTTACCACATCCAAAAGAAATTGTCTGTCCTGAAGAAGGCAGTGAAGAACTATTGGGTGTAGAGACACTAGGGATAGTGTTTTAATCTCCACAAGGGCCGAAACATGTCGACACTTGACACAGACTTATGAATTGATGAATTCTTGTATCTTAATACTGCTTAAGTGAACATAGCTGTTTTTTCATTAATTCAACTAACTCCTTACAGATGTTACTTTTTTTAAGAATAGATTGAGAAGATCATGTATTGTTGATTTGTTATATATGTGTAATCTTGCTCTCTCTCTTTTTTAATTTTTCTAAATTGGTCTTAAAAGAAATAAAATGTGTATTGACTCATTTATGAATGGTAACATATATATATATATTTTTGAGTGCTTTGTGAGTGTGTATAAGCGATATGGTTCATTTTCTCTCAAGAGTATGTGGCATTTGTCAAACAAGGTAGTACGTAGACTAACAGTGGAGTGTTCCACCGATTTGTAAGGTGGAAACCTACAATTAAGATAATACTATAGATCACCAAGCCTGGCCTGTATTGACATTGAGCGGGGTAGTAATTTGTCTCCCTTTAGTATAGTGTTTCTATTTTTGTTCTCCCGTTTTGAGATACTGAACCCACTAAAACAAAAATTCGTGGAAGATTACCTTTGTAGAGGTATTGCTTTAATTAAAGACATTTCCTACAAAAGGCTGGAACTGCCATTGGCACACAACTGGCACCCAGTATGCAAACCTTTTCATGACAGAACTCGAGAAGCGGCTTTTACAACAACAGGCCCAGAAACCAGGAACATACATGTGCCTCATCGATGCATTTTCTTGATTTGCATAGAAGGCAAGATTCCCTTAAACAATTCTATGAATTCCTAAATAGCTTCCGCCACTGCATTAAGACACTATGGAATCTTGAAGGTGAGCATACACTTCCTGGACACCACCAGTTCTATTGAAAGTAATGGCTGCCTAGATATAGCTGTATCCAGGAAAACAACAGACAAGACCAAATACCTTCCACTGACAGGTATTCATGCAAGCCACACAACACGATCTATCTTCTACAGCTAGGCTATCCAATACCAATTTATATGATCCAACAGGAAGACAAAGGGCAACCTACTTTCCACAATGTGTACCTCTTTCTTGAAAAAGGCCAGTCAGCCACAAAAAATGATAGGGAATTTAACTGAGTATTGAGAATGCCTAGAAATTACCTGCATCAATACAGAGACAATGAAACCATGGAAAGAATGCCCTTGGTCAGCAAATATCTTCCAGCACTAACACAACTGAATACAATTATTAATCTCCTACAATCAATATTTAGACAGATGAGGAGCTGATTGATGTAGACATGCATGTGCACCATTTCATACGGAAAAGAAAGTATAGGCTTTGGTAATATTATTGAATAGCTCTGCCATTTATTGAACTGGGTATCATTTCTACCAAACGCTAGAGAGCGGTACACCCCAATTTGGCGAGGCCAGTTTGGCGCAATCTTGCCGGCGCGGCAATGTTTTGGCATCTGCAAGTTTTGGGGCGTCAGTACAACTGAACGCCACCATGCCTAATTAAAATAACAGCCATATCTGGAAGGCAGCCAAATCCCGAAGCTGAAACATTGCCAGACTGAAAACAGAAAATGCCGGGAGGAAAGCATGCAACTTGTGCCTTTCTTGTGATGTGAGACGTCACTTTGAAAAAACATCCCAACAGAGACCAAAACCACCAATGTGCAAACAGTTCCTTAATTGGTGCTGTTATATCAGATCATACCATCCCACGGAGCATAAAGCGTCAAATGCTTACTCTGGATAACGTTGCACAAAAAACAGACCCTTTCCATTTGTCTCCTATGTTCGAGGAGTGACTATGCTATTTATGAAACTAGGCAGCATGGGTAGCAACAATTAGAAAATGAAAAAAAAAAGAAATACTTAAATTCTAGCGGACAATAAAAGCATCATCCTTGGTACACAATGCTTCTTAGCGGTGGGATCTGTGTTTTGGAAATATATGATTGACAAAGAATGGCTTTTCCCCTGTTGGGTATTTTGTGTAGATTTGGGGCCTGGCAGTATTTTCTTACCCCCAAAAATAATTTAGCAACAATCACTCCTTGTATTCAGATTGGGTTATGTATAATAATAATACAGTGTATATGCATTATTTCAGCACACAGACATGCGTGGTTGGTATGCGTGGTTGGTAGGTGTGGTTGGTATGTGTGGTTGGTGGTATTTTGGTGAGCATAATTCTCTTGTTTCATTTGTGGCCCCAATATCCAGAACCCCTTATTTTTGTTTAGATTTTTCGTGTAATCACCATAGAGACCTCAGGCTTGCATTTCAGGAACACCACATTTTCACTTTTAGTGTGCCACCATGGGCAATTTCTCGCTGTCTTATCTACGGCAACGAGCTAGCATGTGGTATTTTTCACTAACTTATATACGGTAGTGAACTATGTCTCTATTTTTGCTGACTCATGTACCTTCAGCAAAAAGGCTATAACACACACAGTTATATATAATTGCTCATACTGAATGGCATTTGCTCATACTGAATGGCTGCAGCCAAATCTTATTTTTAGCTAACTTGAAAATGACAATTGCACTGTCTAAACATCTCCCCACATCATCAGCACTGTATTGGTAAATATAAAACACACCACCCGTCTGCTTTCAGATATTTTTGTGAATTATAAAAGTTGCATTTAAACACGATCTCACTCTTTACAGAAATAAATGAAATAGCACAGTAACAGCATTATTTGTGATACACTGAAAAGAGAGTGGCGGAGACAAGAATTCAATTTGTAACATTAAACACGTGGGTAAAGCACAGGAATCTCCTTTCCTACACTGACTGAATATTTTTGTACACACTCAGCCCCCACACCTCAGCGAGATAATTACCAGGCTTATTCAGTATGTAACTTCTTTGGCTGGTCGCCTTCTGGAGGGATTCACCCAGCAAGGACAAGCATCTGCTGTCACTCAAACTGGGACTTGTTGACTAGAAAAGCAAGTCTCTGCAACCAAGTTGAATCTGCTTTAGGAATCAGGCATCCCCAGCTGTCAACCGCGTCCTTCTTCGAGCTGTGTCAAGATTGTCTGCCTAGCTCCTTCCTCGAGATTAAACAAAAAAAAAAACTCTGGTTCCCTCCTACCAAAGGATCCTAACCAATAAAATTCTATCATGCCCTAACCACCCTCTGTACACAATGGCTTGGCTTATACAGTTGCAACTGTAACCAAACTGATTTCCTGCTTATTCAAAGTCTTTGCTTCCTGCAGTTACTGTGGACAGAGCACAGAAAGGCAAAAGAAAAAAAACTTGAATGTGTGTTTAAAACTGATTTTCAGAGTAGGCCTCATTTTGCAGTGAAGACACATTCTTTTATTAATTAGTTATAATTATTAGTCTTGTTAGTGAGATTAGTTTGTTAATTACCAAATATGTCTCTTGCAACATAGGCATTTCAGGTGAGAAATGGTGTGCATTTTGAAGGTACAGATGTGTGCTTTTAACTGTGAAAAATGTATTTGCATTTTATATGTAAAAATCGTTTTTGACTGAATAACCTGCCCTTACTTATATGTCCATGTTACACTGGAAACACATAGCTTGAAACAACTGCATCATAGCAATGCACCAAACCCATGCAGTGGTGCTGCAATAAAATGCTCAATAACACATGTCTTGCTGTACCACATTGTATCAATGCACCAAACCCATGCAGTGGCGCTGGACTTTAAAAAAAAACATGTTCTACAATGATCCTGTTTAGTGGTGCTGCACTCTGTGCTCCCAAAACACGCTAAACAATCCTACACCCCAGACATTATGTTTCAACATTGGGGAAATATAAGCGAAAGGACTTGAACAGTGGGCCCACTAGATCGACTCTGCACACAACGCTACTTCGGTCATAGCGCTCAAGCGTGTGTAAGTAGTCCAACTCCTGTAGTCTGCCCGCTGTTCCCTCTAATCGTTTTGTCTACTTTAGTCACAATTGTCATTTTCTTGCTGCCATCATTCTGTAACATAGACTATGTACCACAATCATGTGTCCCCTATATGTATACCGCGCTTATGCACTAGGACTAATGAAACGAAAAAAAAAAACAATTCTTTAATTAGGAATATTAGAAAAGCGAACACCAGAAAGGGAATTGTATGCATCAATCTACATATGAAAGTGACAATTTGCCTTAAAGTAGGACCAGTAACAGGCATGCTGCTCTGCTTCCACTTAAGGGACAGTTTTCTATTTTCTGCAGTGGTTAAATACTTCATACATAGGGGATCAAGAGCACTAAAACCATGAATTTCAGCGAGCGCAGTGCAGCGCAGAGCTGTACAGGGTAAACAACAGATGACATTGATTTCTTAATTAGTGGTGTTATATCAGCATGGGAAATTCATGGGTTTGCGCTGAACCGGCCAGACTTAGCCGGCTACACCAAACAGGCTGTGCAGTCCTGGCTGCACCAAAATGCCCTACTCTGCTAGAGAGTCTCCAAGACTGCTAAGTTTACAGCAGGGTGAATTGGTTGCAAAAAATATGAAGTCATTGCCCCTAGAGTTAGGCCTTTTGTATTTCCCCATGAAAACATTTCCCCGGGCTGAGAACATTTCAAGCACTAGCAGTTTGTGTCATAGCAGATGAGCACACAATAATTAAAAGGACAGGCTCCAATGTGTAGGAGCATCAGGGTTTGGGAATACCATATCATGCCAACATGGCTATTTGCAAGTTAGGGAATATTACTTTATCTAGTTGCATGCTATGCAGGGTAGATTTTGCACTTCATATTAACTGTTGGGCCTCTGCGGTGGGATGCACATGCCGTAACACGTTACTTCATTGGCCAATCAGAGTAGGAGAATTTCTGTTTCATTAGATTTGTATAGGTAGAAGAATAGTAGGGGGGAAGACATTTGCATACACCGGTTGCCAGGAATGTATTTCAATGTTGGGGTGGATTGAGAGTTCAGTTTTCCGGTGTCATGAGACTGGCCTTCCTCCCTGCCATTATTGTATTAAATTAAAGTTGTGTTTTTACAACTTTTGCCTCTCTTCATTATTTCAGGTAGTCACACCAAGGGTCTACATCTGTTGACCCCAACATGATTTCCAGCACTTCCCCGAAGATACCCGACTCCCTGCGGCAAGTCTTGGGCCGTGGTTCCTTCCTTCAGAGAGCATTCTGTGCACACATCAAATCACAAGGTCAGCAGATGCCATGTTTCTCAAAATGTCTGTCTGATATCTGGATTGGAGTTGCTAGGCCAGACTGTCCTGGCTGTGTAAGCGGACACGGTATCACAGAGGAATTGGAAGACACATTGGAAGACACATAGTAAGTTGAGTGCATGTTTTACATAAAACTATGGTGGTTTTGATATCTTATTCTTTCTTGAATTTTAATATTGATTGTGTATTGATGAGTTTTCTAATCAGGATGATCCCCTTAATGGGGAAAGACAATGGGGTCATTCTGAGTTGGGCGGTAAGGGATACCAGGCACCCTTACCGCCCAATTCCGAGGTCCCTTAGCGGGAACCGTAAAGGACGTATGGCCTGATCGCACGTCCTTTATGGTTCCCGCTAAGGGACCAGGGCACTAATAACGGGCCTGCTATTCGCGGGCCCGTTATTAGCGCCTTCCCCATTCCCATTGAGCCCTAATGGGGTAGCCCTATAGGGGCTCAATGGGAATGGGGAATGGTTGGTTGAATGGGGGACTTACCGGGTCCTCCAGGGTCAGAATGACCTGGTAAGTCCCCATTCAACCAGACCGGAACCAGACCCGGTATGGGAGACAGCCATGGTGCTAATACCACCATGGCTACCGCCCAACTCGGAATGACCCCATATATTGTCTTTGAAGTATATCCCTAAGTTCTAGAGAAGGGAACTTTAGGAGGTTTGAGTACCCTCACCTCGAGGTAAAGAGACAGAGGAAGGATCTACATCACATTGTAGATAAAGATGTTTATTGTTAGGTATTGTAAGGAATTGTGCATGCTCCTTGCCAAATATTGATAGTAATTTTGTAAATAAAAGTGTCTACCATTAGGTTGTGAGCCTTGGAGACAAGTACGGCTGACGTTTTTATAAGGAGTCACTTGCAAGAGTGGTTTCCGCTACCGTCAGACGCTCACAACAATAATAAGATCTATAAAGAGCAGTTATAAGCACCAGAGTATTGTGTGAGGACTGGCAATGCATGCTTACTCTGACATTTTGGTAAGGGAACGGCCACCAGGTTGATGTCTGCAGACTTCATCCTGAGCTGACAATTAGAGGCATCATTACAAAAGGCAGAGCAGGAGCTGGCACAAGCACTGCAGGTCCAAACAGCAGGGGAAAGGGGAGGGGCAGTGCACACCTATTGATATAGACCAACAGCGGGTGGGACAGATTATTTTCAAGATCAATAGTAACATCATGGGAGTGCTCGTGAGATTACTGATTCATGCAGGAACGTGTGCTCTCTCCTGCTCTGTGAATCTAACGTGGATTTGGATAATTTTATTCTTTGGCAGAGACTTTCTGAACTAGCTCTACCTGTGAACATACAGCTCTGCTTTGTGGTAGGCTTTCTACCAAACTCAATTTCACTCAGTGTCTTAGATACAGACTGTTTTGTTATATTTACTATCCTTTTTTTGCAGCGGCAAGACAAGCTCTACCCACTTCATCCACCAACCCATTTAAAATCTGGGTCCTGCTCAAGAGAGTGATATTCGGCTGTTCAGCTGACACAGCTGATCAGCTGACCAACTCTTGTAGACTTCCAATCCTTCCACCACTCTGCTCCCCCGTGTTCTTGTCACCCCCCACTATAGAACTGTTTCAGCATCTCACTGGAATACAGTCAATATGCCAAGACGTCAAGATGAAGCAGAACATGTCAAGTACAAATAAATGAATGTGCTAGCATGGATTTTCCCACTTTATACTTACAAGTGCTCAAGGCTGGTGCAACCTTGAAATTGCCACTAGCAAATCATGAACAAACATGGGCTAACAAATATCACGTGAGATATGTCTTTCTCACACCATGATGCAGCAAAACAGGACATAATTACATCAAATAAGAGAGAGGAGATAGTACTTGAAACACAACAAGACTGATGAAGCTGTACTTGACAAATCTATCCAATTCCCCAATGCTGTACCCGGAATCTCCCAATACATCTTCTATTTCCTCTGCTTCTTCAGTGATGTCATTTGCTACACCCTCTTTGAGACCATCCTCTGCGTTGAAGCTAGTCCTGATCCCAGCCCATGAGACAACCCTAACAATGATTAACAATGGCTTACACACAATAAGAAAAATGTATGAACCTCTGGATAAAAAAACAGATGCACATACAATTATGCTCAACCTTTTCAATGATTAAATGGATTGAATTGCGGCTGAATTAATTAAGAAAAATATACCACTACCGATGAAAAATTACCATCTCCCCCTAACCGAAATAACTGATATTATCCATAACCAACCTACTAACCCAACAGAAAAAATCAGAGTGGACCTAGCAATAGAAGGACATGTTGCTCCTAGTGAATGATATTAAACATACTGAGCCAATATTTGAAGTTTTTCAAACAACAAAACAGACAAAGATAACAACAGAAGAAAATCCCTCTTCTAACCACAATGAAAAAAGCCAAAAATCAATCAATAGTAAATAAGACATTAAAGAGCAAAGCAACAACATGTATAGAAGCCCTAACAACTTCACCTAAATAGACGATATTTAATATGGAACCAAATCCCAACCAAAAACTAATTAAAGCACAACAGAGATTACATTTACCAACATGCTCTGAACATATTGCAATAGAAACATCGGATAATGTGGTTCAGGAGGGTAATTAATTCTAAACAATGGAATACAAAGACCTCATGAACTATTGAACTTATTCTATTACTTCTCTTCCAATGAGCGGTCCTGAATCTGACCATCTAGACTCACCTACGGAAATACCAATCCTATCTATTCGGCAACAAAAGGCCACCCCAGAAAATGAAAATATTACCACTACGGAACAAAAAAGAGTTGAACTTACATTATAAACTCACACTAAAAGGAAAATAGAAAATCTCTGAACACATGAATAAATAATGTACTCACCTGACAGACTGAGATCAATCGCCAAAATGGAGACGTTATCATAGGCCTAAAACAAGTGGAAGTAGATATGCTGAAGCAAATGCCCCAGATATTGATTGCCACCCCTACTAGAGAGTTAAGTAAGGAGGACCATCAAAACTTCCATCGCGATGACACACTAAATATAGTAATGATCGATAGACAAAGAGAAGACCCCTATCCAAACGGGGCGACCCTCCTAACGGTCCTGTCAAACATCCCTAATCTAAAATCAATGGAGTCACATGAAATTCAATGAGTATGTCTAGAAAGATCTCGTAAAATGGACACAGGACGGATTACAATCCTCTCATTAATGGTTAAAGATGTAATCTGGGGTGAAAGAAAAGCTTTAGCAAAGTTGGGCTTTATCTTGACGATTAGCAGAAATTATGACAATGTCAAAGGAGCCCGAACGCATGATGAGAAATATGAAAGGGAAATTGTTCCATCAACATCTCAAAAAGCAATATTACCTCCCTCAGGAAACTGTGAGCTTTTGATTGTAAATTGCGAAGGAACTAGAGGTAAACTAACATGAACGGTATACTTTGATAAACCTACTCTTTCAGACCGGAAAACGACATGGAATTGGTTAAAGAAAGCAATAAAAGATTCTACCCATAATACAAACTATTAATGCCAACCAAGTCAGACCCGCCAAAGTTTGAAGATAGCTATATGGAACACCAGAGGGTTTAAGCATTTAATGAATATAAATAACAATCACCAACTAGCCAATCTCTATGGCCAAATTATAACCTTGTCTGGATTGCTACGATCAACTTCATGGGCCTCGCCTCATCCATGTATTCAATTGGCAAAACTGATGTTGCTGAACTCTTTGAACCCTCGAACGTCTATAGCTATTCTGAAACTGTACTGGAACTTTGCACTAATTACTGACAATGATTTATTCAACTATATCAACCAAATGCTTGATCTGATTGTAAATTAAACCATTCCGTATACAACACTAAGTTTAGGAGATATATATCATTCATCCCAAAAGATGGCAAGCAGCTAAAACCAAAGTCTAGGAGATGGTTAAATTTAATGCAAGAAAGAGATCTTACAATTCTGAATGGAACACTTAAGGGAGATCTTCCACCTATGCCGACTTGGAAAAGAAACAAGTCAAAGGCAATATTAGATTATGACTTCATATCGACACAAGCAATAACCATGATTGACCATTTCCAAATTGTGCCCACTACCTATAGTGACCATAATATTTTAATAATTACTTGACGACACACCTCTACCTCTACGAGACAATATTACACACCGAAATGTCATTTGACAGAGGAATGGAATAGAATTAAATGGACGGCATCAAAACTAAAACAGTTATTAACAAATCTGCAAACCAGAAATTATGCTGGAGCCTTTTACCCTCAACCAATACACACCTGCTTTTTCTTTGCTGAGACTCCAAACACTCACCTTCATTCAAACTTTTGACATGAATATAATTTCAACCCAATTATTAAGATCACTAGAGCAAAAATGAAGGCAGAAATAAAAGAAATACTATCACTAAATTTTAAAGAATACAAAGAAAAACGCTCTAAGGTACGCACCAAATATATAAACTTCATAAAACATCACAAAGTATTAATGGTGCAAGAGGCAAATGAGCACATGCTATCAGCCTTAGCCTCCAAATCTAGTGCAAACATTTGGAAAGTTCTCAATGAAGGAACAAATACTGGCACTTCAATGCCTATTTTCAACACAATTGTGGAAGAAACATTGATAACTAATTTTTCTAATCGTTTTGCCAATCTAATGGCAAACTTGAGGAAGATAAATATACAAGGACATTTTTTCACGCCCTTTGATTTCGATCATCTGGATATCTTGATACTAATTACAAAACTGTCCCAAGCCCCGGGCCCAGATGGCCTTTCGATTGCCATTTTAAAGGCCCACCCGGAAGCATGGGCAAATATCCTCTATGAAATATTTTGAGAATGAGAAGCACAGGATGTAACCGAGAAACGTGGAAACATTCTATAGTGATACCAATATTTAAGAGAGGAAATCGGAGTTTACCAACCAACTACCGCCAAATAGCCCTTCTTGATATACCGGGGATAATCTTCTCGAGACTGATATTGAAAGATCTAAACTCCTGGGTCAAATCAGAAAACATTATAGATCCCCATCAATCTGGCTTTGTCGCCCGACTAGGTACAGCTGTTGATCGTTTAACTTCAACAGGCTTGAAAAATCAAGTATAGGAATCTAAACAAATCATCTACCTAGCTTTTATTGATTTCCAACAGGCCTTCGACACAATATCTAGGCACAACCTATGAAAAAAACGAATAGATGTGGGATGCCCATACAACATTCTCCAGTCACTATACTCCAATACATCTGTCCAAGTTAAATTAGCGCAGGAAGGCCTACTATCAAAACATATCCCCACCTTTAGAGGTCTGAAAGAAGGCTGCATTTTAGCTGCCCCGTTATTTAGTTCTTACATTGAAGATATGTATAAACATCTACACACCCAAACTCTGTAACTATCCAGTCTCGTACTTACTCTATGCTGATTACCTAGTTTAACTAGATCCAACACCGATAGGGCTACATCAACAATTGCAGTCCAATACTAGAAGAAACAAAGCCCTCACCTTCAAATGGACAGTAGGTTCACAAAAAGATGAAAATACCATGACTATAAATACTTTTATTATTATTTAGTATTATTGTGAATGATAGTAAAGCAGACCTCCAATTTGAAAATGCCTTGAAATCTAAGAACCAATCCTTGTGCTCCCAAGCTAAACTTGTCCATAAAAATATGGGACATTTCCCTATGTGCTGATAATAAAATTCTATAAAGAAAAGGTAATTCCTACCATAACCTACCGTGCACTTACCAAGATTCCAGAAAATCATCCGGACCGGGACTACCTAGAGTGCGTCTTCTGAAAGAACATGTTTCCAATACCCACAAGCATTCCAATTCAAATAGTCTAATGCGAACTAGGACTTATATCAATGAAAGCAATTGTACCATGGAATGCTATAATGCTGTATAATAAATGTATGAACACAGATAGGATCTGTGATACCCTCATAACATTGTGAGCTAATCTACTATGAAACACCTTACAGACTTCCTTAGTTAAATGGAATCAATACTGTATACAAAATACGACCAAAGCTGACATGGACCATACTTTGATTGAAAATAATCCTAACCGAGTTAAACACAAATGCTGGTTCATGGATTGGAATGCTAGCTGGTAATTTAATAAATTGAATAAATCAGTCAGGTTAGTTCAACAAAATGTATTTGTATTACAAAGATGAAGAGAATTCCAAGACATCACAATTTACAAATATAAATATCCATAATATATAAAGGTAGGTAAATGTCTAATGACTTAAACAAAATGGCCATCATCGAATGTTGCTGACAAAATTGAAAAGTAAAAGTCCAAACTCTCAATGCGTTTCAGGGTGTCCACCCCTTCTTCAGGAGAAAAATGATCTGAAATAACATATACACAAAAAAGTTAATCAGCCTATGAAATATATCAATATAATCATCAAGTTCACTGTCAAAAGACATAATTTAATGTCCAAAGGATTATATTATTCACAACGTCCCCCGACCTCACAGTTCAAAATATCTCTCAACCCTGAATGAGACTATGTTCATGATGTGGCTCAAAAAATACAACTAGAAGTGAAACAAAGGGTAACCAACAATATGTATCTGTATTGTATCACGAAGACTTAATGTGAGTCGTCTGCTAATGAATATCAAGGTGCCAGACAGGCATGTAGGGATGTAGGGTAGCAGTCTTCATTGAAAGTCGGTTCGGATCGTCAAACAGTTAGTGTACAAGGAACCCCATTGAACAGGTGAGGGTCCTACAAATAAGATAATAAGAATCAACCCATTGTTTGGAACAGCCTCAAATTAAGAAAAAAATAAAGGGGAAATGCTTACTCAATTTCCGATATGCCAAATTAGAGTCCAAGATATAGACAAAGTCCAACAACTCAGAACACTAGATTGACATAGCTTATCTCAGTCAGTATCCACTGACACTTGTAAAAACCAAAATCCGGTGAATCTGAATTGGAAAAGCACACTTCAGATATGTCCGTAATGCACACAGTCGGACCCAACAGTAAAATGCTGAAACAAATATAATGCAAAATTCAGCGTCTGGAGTATTAACAAATCTAGAGGCAAAGAAACTACCCAGGCCGGGCAGGGATTACATGATGTACAGATGTTGAATCTAACCGGTAGATCAAAATTGGAAAAACACACTTCAGATAAATCCGTAATGTAACGAGCCGGTCCCAAAAGTAGAAATGCTGAAACAAATATAATACAAAAATCATCATCTGTTGCATTAACAAACCTTAGGACAAAATAACTACCCATGCCGAGCAGAGATTACCTGATGTATAGATGTGGAGTCTAACCGTTTTTCTGTTTGTGCAAGAAAGCCGAAGTGAGTATTCCACAACAGACGCTGAGTCAGATAACGCTCTCCCTCTCGAGTAACACTCTCTCACTCAGGTGAACGGATCACGTGTCGTGATAATGTGACAACAACGTAAGAGGAGTAGCGTGTCAGGTGCGTAGCCAAGCTAACACATCTAGACCGCTGCTCAAAATAAAAAAATTGTGTCATATACTTCCTTCAGTGATATCATGTATACATAAAGTGAATTAATATACTGGCCCAAACGGGCAGCCACTGCATTAGCTGTCCACAAAAAAAATGAAAAATAAAGAATGAAGGATTGTGACATGGATAAATAAAGTAGTCAAAAGATTGAAGGGGTAAAATACCATAAAAGTAATGATCATAAAAAAACATAACCAAACCTACATGTAGAAGTGATAAGAGAAAACTCATACAAGAAAGTGAGAAAAGAAATAAAAAATGGATATATGAAAAAGAATATATGGATCAATACTACAGAAATAAAGGTCCACAAGGGTCAATCAAAATAATGTGTGAAAATACTGAGAAAAAGTAAATGAAAATTAATAAGGAGATCCAATGTCAATGGTGAAAGGCCTCAGATCAAGTAGTGTTGTACGCTCAGATGATTAATCTCAAAATGCTGTTAATAATGCCTTGGTTCTAACGACACCAGATTATAAAAACACTGCAAAGTAATGACAGCTGTCCTCACGCAAAAGACCTCACTGGGACATAAGCCCCTCGCTTATTTCAGTGGTCTCCTAGATCCAGTGATGCAGGAACACATCCTATGCGAGCAGGCTTTGGAAGCTGCTACATTTGCCATACAGAAATCATCTGCCATTACCATGGGTACCTCTTCACACTTTGCGTGGAGCATGCGATTTATGCATTCTAGAAAAATTCAAATCCACTCACATCCTAACCATCATCAGGGTATGAGGTTATTCTGTCAAACTCCTCCATTCATAAAGCGAGATGCAACACTGTCAATCGAGCAGCTTTTATTGCAGAGTCAGTGCACATTAACAATATAGTACATGATTGCACCACACATGAGGACAATACTGATGAAACTACCCATGCTAGGGAGTATCGACACATAGAGGAGAAGGTGCTCTTTGTTGATGGTGCATCTGTAATTTATTAGAGCACTGGGGTCAGGTGCAAGGGAGCAGCAGTAGTAAGCCTCGAATAATGGGAATGCAATCTGTTAGCAAAGGTGCCCATGCCCTCATACTACTCCACTCATGTGGTGGAATAACAGTATTATAATGATCTCAAGGGTGTTGTAGCACTATTTATTCAGACTCAGTTTATGTCACATCCACAGTACAGAAATAGGATACACTATGGACCAGTGGATTGCGGATGACAACAATATTCTCTTACACACTTCATTTTTCAAGCATATTTATTACAAAAGTACAAAGATATTTACAATTTTAAAAGGTATATTTTACTCTAAATCTACACTCTAATTATTAAAATTATTCTCTGACTCACAACCATTTTCCCATTCTACATGTATACTCAAACTCACATATAACACATTATTTCGCACATTTTTCACCTTACAGACAGTAATTATTGTCAACACATGTCTCAGTTATCTATATGGGGCACTAGTAGTTATGCCCCTTTGTTGCTTTAACCTTCTTCAGGACACGAAGCGAGAGGCTCATTATGCCTCGCTTGGGGTGAATCACACATCTATAAAACGATACATACTCTTGTCATCTTCTTGCCATCGACATCCTTTACATTCACTATTATTGTGAGCCAATAACTCATCTCGTAGTTATGTGCATCCCACTCACCTCCAAGTCCAATTCTTGGGGGTGTGTAGATGTCATGGAATAAATCCTTTCTAGGCTCTCCTGTTCTGATATACCCTTATATCTTGGCCTACAAAAACCAAAAAGAACCAAAAAAGCCTTGTTAAATTACCCATAGCTCCAGATTTCTGGCTTGTCAACCTCGATTGCAAAAATTATTATCTTCAGCACAAGGGGTTGTCTACTCACATTCACAAGACTGTGGACTTCGCAGTACCCAAATCCTAATTATATTGCTTCTAGGGTATTGTGCAGGTGTTCAAATATTAGAGCGCTAATGTGCTCTTTATGTCTCCTGTAAGGGAGGCTCCTTTTAGAAAATTATCTGCATCTACTCGGTGTTCATCACAACCACTAAGTTATGTGTAGATATATATATTAGTAGACTTTCCATTCGCTCCACTTGTTGTTTTTTTATTGGAACATCCACAATACATTCAAACCTGTCCAGGTGGTACAGGCGAGGGTTGAAAAAATCAGATCGCATGCCTGTTGAGCATGCTGTGTTACTCTCCAGGTTAAAAGACACATTGTCC